>NC_090823.1:57409314-58103731 GCF_000390325.3 Nicotiana tomentosiformis
CTTATGTCCGCTGATGTTACCTTCTTTGAAACCCAATCATACTTCATAGGTTGAGGTCATCACTTAGATATTTCTGAGGTACTACCAGTTTCATCTTTTGGAGATTCAGTCACTCCAGCTCCACCACCTACAACTCCAGTTGTAGCTCCACCACCTATAGCTCCAGTTGTAGCTCTACCACCTATAGCTCCAGTTCCACCACCTACAATTCCGGTTGTAGCTCCACCACCTATAGCTCCAGTTCCTCCACATAATCCAGTTCAACCTTCTGCAGCTCCACCATTCTTGACTTATCATCGTCGTCCACATCCAGCATCAGGCCCAGGTGATTCACGCCCCGCATCAGATTCTGCACCTACTGCGGACTTGTCTCCTCTTAGTCAACCAATTGCACTCCGCAAATGTGTACGATCCACACTTAATCCTAATCCCCACTATGTCTGTTTAAGTTATCATCGTCTGTCGTCACCACATTATGCTTTTATATCTTCTTTGTCCACTGTTTCTATCCCTAAGTTTACAGGTGAGGCACTATCTCATCCAGGATGGCGACATGCTATGATTGACGAGATGTCTGCTTTACATGCGAGTGACACTTGGGAGCTTGTTCCTCTTCCTGCAGGTAAGTCTACTGTTGGTTGTCGTTGGGTTTATGCAGTCAAAGTCGGCCTGGATGGCCAGATTGATCGGCTTAAGGCTCGTCTTGTTGCAAAAGGATATACTCAGATTTTTGGGCTTGATTATAGTGATACTTTCTCTCCCGTGGCTAAAGTAGCATCTATTCGTCTCTTTTTGTCCATGGCTGCTGTACGTCATTGGCCTCTTTATCAGTTAGACATTAAGAATGCTTTTCTCCACGGTGATCTTGAGGAAGAAGTTTATATGGAGCAACCACCTGGTTTTGTTGCTCAGGGGGAGTTTAATGGTTGTGTGTGTAGATTGCGCAAGTCACTATATGGTTTGAAACAGTCCCCTCGAGCTTGGTTTGGTAAGTTCAGCACAATTATTCAGGAGTTCGGCATGACTCGTAGTGAGGCTGATCATTCTGTATTTTATCGGCATTCTGCTCCTAATCTGTGTATTTATCTAGTGGTTTATGTTGATGATATTGTTATTACTGGTAATGATCAGGATGGTATTACTAATCTGAAGGAACATCTCTTTCAGCACTTCCAGACTAAGGATCTGGGCAGATTGAAGTATTTTCTAGGTATTGAGGTCGCTCAGTCTAGCTCAGGTATTGTTTTTTCACAGCGGAAGTATGCCTTAGACATGATGGGTTGCAGACCTATTGACTCTCCTATGGATCCGAATGCTAAGCTTCTGCCTGGACATGGGGAGCCTCTTAGAGACCCTACGAGATATAGGAGGTTGGTTGGCAAATTGAATTACCTCACAGTGACTAGACCTGACATTTCTTTTCCGGTGAGTGTTGTAAGTCAGTTTATGGATTCTCCATGTGATAGTCACTGGGATGCAGTTGTTCGCATTCTTCGGTATATAAAGTCAGCTCCAGGCAAAGGATTACTATTCGAGGATCGAGGCCACGAGCAGATTGTTGGGTACACAGATGCTGATTGGGCAGGATCACCTTTTGATAGACGTTCTACGTCTGGATATTGTGTTCTAGTAGGAGGTAATTTGGTCTCGTGGAAGAGCAAGAAACAGAATGTAGTTGCTCGATCTAGCGCCGAAGCCGAATATCGGGCCATGGCTATGGCGACGTGTGAGTTAGTTTGGGTCAAGCAGTTGCTCAAGGAGTTAAAGTTCGTAGAAATCAGCAAGATGGAACTAGTGTGTGATAACCAAGCTGCTCTTCATATTGCGTCAAATCCGGTGTTCCATGAGAGGACTAAACACATTGAGATCGACTGTCACTTTGTCAGAGAAAAAATACTTTCAGGAGATATTGTTACAAAGTTTGTAAAGTCGAATGATCAACTAGCAGATATTTTCACTAAGTCTCTTACTGGTTCTCGTATTAGTTACATGTGTAACAAGCTCGGTACATATGATGTGTATGCACCGGCTTGAGGGGGAGTGTTAGTTTATAGATATGTATAGTGTAGTCTTGTCCCACATTGGAAGAGGAGTAATATCTCCTTGTAGTGTATAGCTATAAATAGGGACCTCTTGTATTGTATTTATCATCGAATATCAATAACATATTTTCTCCCGTGCCTTCTCACATTAGGCATGTGGCCGTTTTAGGCCGTGCACAGCACGGACACATGCCATCTAGTATTATTTTAACTATGTGAAAGTCCCTTGGACGACCAAGGGTACTTGTTCGGTAATACATATACTTTTAGGGATAACTTAGTAATCCTAGCCTCATTAAAGTTCTACCCGGAGACTTCGAGGTGTTCAATTTGAAGCACTGCGTGGGTTTAGGGTTTCCCCCACCCTTTTGCCTTTTTCTCTCCATATCAAAAGCAACATTCTCAGTTTTTAATCTCTCTTTCTATCGCTTTAATGTATCTCTTCCTGGTGAGTTCCTTTTCTTACTCCACTTAATTTTTTGCTCAGTTTTTGGTTTAGTAGTTTAATTTCTCTTTAATTTTATCTTTTACCTTTTGGGTCTTTTGAAGATGAACACCATTTCTAATTTTGTAATGTTATAAATAAATGGACACCTTCTTCGCGTTTTTCTCTGTTTTATCAGCAATGCATGCGTTTGTTCCTGCTTTACAATAAAATTTTGACATCTTAAACTTTTGAGTAGGTACGGAATATTTGCATACTTGATTCCAAAGACGCTACATTCTTTTAATTTTTCTGTTTTCTCGCCCCATCTTGGATATGCATGTCATGATTTGTCACATATGTTGTAGCTTGATATTGTGTAGTAGTTCCGTCTATTCGAGAAATCAGAGAGTTATAGGCACAACCTATGTTGTCTGGCCCTTCTCTTGTGTCTCAATGGTGTATGTTGGTGTTTACAAATGGGTTTCCACCACTCAGCTCGATGAACTAGCCGCCAAAACTTTCACTGTCTTGACTACTAATCATTGGTTATGAGTAAGTCTCAGTTTGCATGTGTATTTCTGGATTTATTTTAATTGTGTTTTTCTTTGAAAAAAAGGTATTTTGTTTTAGAGTAGGGGGTTAATATTTTGTCAACGTCTGCCAAATTTGAGTGCTTGATCAAATCGAGACATAATATATATTATTAATTATTAATTTGTCTTTTCTGTTTGTTGACGTTTTATGTTGTGTCAATTTCAGTTTCATATCTAAGGATTTAGATGCATAAAAACTTTGACATTGTTAAATTTCAGTAGGCATTAGTTCTTCATGCTTTAAGTTTAAAGCTTTATCTGAGATGAGTCATATATGTAGGTCCTTTCATAACAGTGTTGCTTTAGGTAACAACTTGGCTATGTAAAAATATTTAGAATGCTTGTTTCTGGAGTTAGAATTATGCAATTATTCTAGATCTGCTCCTTTTGCTTGAGGTCCGTTCTATTTTCTTTGCGCTTGCTGCTTGTCAGGAATAAATTTTAGTCTTTCACTTGTGTTATAAAGGAGTAATAGAGAAAAACATGTGATCATTTGGTTGTTGACTGAAATGTTTTGAATCTGATATGGGCGATTACTTCTTTCTGTTTTATTTTTCCAGGTTGGTAGAGTTATTCTTGAAAATCTAAGGATAAGACAATGCACCTAACATATGCTAGCATAATTTATGAAGACAAATTCTGAAGGTAATTTAGCACAGATTTTTTTGGTGCCATTTGACTCTAGCTCATGATATAACTTAGCACATGATATAATCTCCTTTATGTTGTCTGAGGTTTTAAATATTCATGAAAAAGTTCTTTGTTAAAGTTATTTTTTTTATATTTAGTGTAAAAATTAGTGGTTTTGCAAGTTCTTGCAATATAACATGCTTGTAGTCAGCTCTAACGACGGTTCTTGTTCGATTTCTGGTAGATCTTAAATTAGTTTTTCGCTTTACATGTTGATGTGATAATGTTGTTTTAATGTCTGTCATTAGCATTTTTTGCAGCAATCTCACGGAGGTTTAACTTTTTGTTTTTTATTTCAAGTTGTAATTGTTGAGAAAATCTTAGTTATCATTCTTTTGAAATTAATATTGCTTTAATGGGAAAATGGGTTCACCTTGGAATAAGTGAAGAAGAAAAAGAGAATATTTGTTGATTTCATTGGCGTCGAGAAGATATAACAAATGAGTAACTTATCCTAATGGTGATATATTTCCCGATTAAAATGTATCTTTGTGTTAATATTGTTCTTGCATTTATCTATATTGTTTGAGATATTGTTTCTGTGGTATTGAATGCTTAGATCTGTAATGATTTACAGGAGAGAGTACAAGAGGATGTCTCTCGGAGATCTTGTAGCGGAAATTAGGAGTAAAAATAATTGGAAGAGATGGATCCAAAACTTTAGATATATCGGAGTTCCTGTAAGTTGATTCTTCTTCTGTTTAGTTTTGTTTATACTACCTGTTTGAATAATTTGACTAAAAAAGATATCAAGAACAAAATTAAAGATCATATATGATACATGTATCAAGGTCTTATCAAGAAAAATGGATATATGTGTGAAGGTTTCGCAGGCATTGTAGTAGTTGAAATTGTCTTGATTTGCAAAAGAAAAGTTAAAAATGATTTACCCCAAAAGAGGACGCCTTTCAGTTTCACTAAAGACAATTAAGTAAATCATTTAGAAGACATATATAACCTTGCATTGGTATGATGACTTCCCTGTCCATTGAATTTATTCCGCGTATTCTTCTATTATGTTAAAGTTATATGCAGCTAGCGTACCACTCACTATTAAGATCTTACAATTTTTCAAATAGTTGAAACCCCATATTAGCGGGCAGTGAATTTGAAAGGGTAGCAAAGACCCTATGAAATGAGCAACACACATAAAAATAATACCTTGTCTCATCCGATGAAGAGATCAGTATAATAGAAATCTGTAAATGCTCCTTTTGGTTATTTAACTGCACAGAAATGTGCTCTTGCTTTTTTTGGTTATTTAACTGCACTTTGATAGAATGAAAAATTGTTGATACCTCCCCAGGGAATTTTGTTGTTCTGGTCTTCCAAGGAATATATGTATTCCATCTCAATTGAAGTTGCTCATGTTACTTTTCTGGTTATGCTACCAAGAAAAAGGGAAAACATCCTGTAAGGTTGTTATGAGTATGAAGAAATGGAAAGGTAACTACTTGCTAAGAATTGGATTGGACTTGCTTATAATTAACTCCATGAGTTTTTGGACAATGTACGAGAAAAAACCGATAATTGTACTAACATCAATCTGTAAACAATTTGGTAACCTGAAAAAATTATTTTAAAGAGTACAAAATTCTTAGTCTAGGGTTCTCATGAGTGTAGTTAACTTGCAACCTATTTGTAGTTTCTATAACGAATTGGTGAACCATGGTTATGGATTGGAGTTGCTTACAATTAACTCCATGAGATTTTTGACAATGTACGGGAAAAAAATAGATACTTGTGCTAACATCAGTCATGTAAATAATTTGCTAACCAGAAAATATCATTTTAAAGAGTATAAAATTCTTAGTGTAGGGTTCTCACAAGTGTAGTTAACTTGGAACCTATTTGTAGTTTCTCTGACGGATTGGTGAACCATGGTGCCATCACTGCAGGAGATGTCAGTGTTATCGGTAATAACTAAAAAACTTTTGTTACATTCCAAGACTGTCGGCCTTATTGTTGTGGGTTCGACTCTCCAAGTTACTATATAAAAAATATTAACCTCCCGAGATTGTCAACTATATGTGAACTAAAAGGTGTCATTTGAATAAGAAAAAGTGCTTGTTTCAAATCCTTCATCCAGCTCTGTTTTTCACTCAACCTATTTCACAACCCACTGCAATTGCTACAGCAGCTACTGAACTTTATAAAGTTGCAAATTCTCATGTTCTTAGTGAAGGTTTTCTCTGCGGTAAATGAAACATTGAAAATAGCAATAGTAAGCATAGAGACTATTTTTCCCAAAAGTGGATCCGGAGGTATTATGTATAGTTCATTACTCACTTCAAATAAGGTCCTTGGAGAATGCTTGTTAGTAAATGGTGTAAAAAATGCCATATAGTTGCATGTTTTTGTAACTTCTGGGATAGTGTCTCCAAGTTTCCTGATCCCTTTTGTGAATTATCATTCTGGTAAGGGAATTGCTGGTGTTGCAACTTATTTGATGCAAAATTGCAATTGTTAAATGTTTCTTCTGCGGCATCCTACATGTGTTCTTTGAGTATCTTATGGTCTTGATGTTTTCTCGTTTCTTCTTCCAGCTGTAAAATTTCTCTGTAGACCCTCTATATCAAAACTGTTTCCTCGAATCATTGTTGCTGTTGCATCAATGACTCTACTATATACTGCTGAGTTCATGTTCTTCTATTCCCTTCCTTGTGAGTTAGGTAGTCATGTGCTCTGCATTATTATTACTTTTGGAAATCATAAATTTGATAGTGGTGAATTAGTACTCAGTTGGTATTTGATGGTTTGTTTAATAGAAACATTATGCATTTGCTTCTTTAGCGTTGCTTAAGTTCTGTAACTGCAGGTTTTGGTATTTCTGTCGAATGCTACTGCAAAAGAAGGCTTATAACTACAAAGGTTTGTGGACTTATGGACTTTCAAAGAAACCATCTTCTTTTGTCCAAATGTGTAAATAGGTTCTCATGTAAACAAGCTGAATAATGTACTTACGGAAGCGAGCTCAACAATGTACTATGTTACAAGTACATATAATCCTTTGGTATCTTGTACATCTTTATTCCTCAGTGGATACTTATTGTATGAAGCATTAATATGTTCTGAATATTTAATTAATTTGTTAATATTACTTACTTTATTAGCAATCATGCTAAACGATCGAAAGAAGAACAAGAATATTCTCTTGGTGTTAAACCTTTTTGATAATTCTGTTCAAATAAAACAACTATCAAGGTCGGGCATATACCCGTGCACAGCACGGGCACCGACATCTAAGTATATTTGCACAAGTCAGATTTTCATTACTAATATAAAGCATTCTATGAGATACAACCCTTCAGAATAATTTCCTCCTTTCTATTGAAGTATTATTATTAGTATATTATTAATTTTGTTAAATGTATCTAATAGGAGGTTATTTTGGTAATTTAACCTTTTAGTTTAGGGATTCATGCTTTTAATATAACTAGTTTCTCGGCACGCGCATTGCGCGTGTCTTGTAACTCAATGAATGCAAAATTCTTTAGAAAAAATATACGTATTATATTACTTAACTCAATAAAGAAAAAAAATTCTAATTCATATATTTCACTTTACCTATGAACACCTTCTTGAGCTTTAAAATTACAGAAATAGGAACTATCTCACAATTGATAAAGATATACTACTATATACTACTAATCAAAGTTTTGATCCAACTGTATCCTTGAAATCATGTATTGGACATGTGTTTTTAAAGTTTGTAACTTCTTCATTACATTTTTTTTAATTTGTATATTTTCATTCCTAAACATAATTAATACTATTGGTTTTTGGACATCTCCTATCATATTCATCTCTCGTTTTAATCTCCAAAATAGTTCAAGAAAAGAAATTGAAGCATAAACTTGCTGGAGTTAAAAGTCATTTTCGAGGAGACGCAACCCCGTAAATTTCTTTGCATCGTTTCATATACTTAGGAAAGATTCTGCAGTTTCTCTTTTGTGTTTTAGCCATGTGGCAATGATGAAAACATTACCAACTGTTAACATAAAGAGATTCAAATTTCTTTAGATCAACAAAGCTGTTCATTTTAAAATTAAAACTCATTCATATTTTTTCTTTGGGACTCGTACACTGTTACACCTTAGCCTTAGGCACTCAAAATGCTTGTAATACTGAAAGCCATCCATCCCATAATCATTTTCTGAGAGAATTTTCAACAATGTGCATGCAACTTTTTCTACATATTAAAAATAAAGAAAATGGCAGTTGGACAACGTAAAGAAATATGTGTCCCTTTAACATTCTATTATACCACAAAGTCGTCATCTTGATACTTTTTGTTTTTGAAAATATTAATAGCATTTATAGTTATTCTCTGAAATAACACAACTTTTAGAGGAGGCACTTTAAATTAATTTTTTTCTTTTATTTAAATATTATTTTTAATATAATTAAATGCCTAAATAAAACTATTAATTTAGAAGAGTATTTTAGTAATTTAACTTTTAATTTTTGGATTTTTCACCTTTATAATAATTAGTTTCTCGATACGGGTGGCACACGTGTATACCAAATTCACACAGTATACTTGTTAGTTAATATTCATATGGCCATACAAAGCTTTGAATAGATAATTATAAATGAAAATATAAATTACAAGTTAATAATAAGAATAAAATACAAGTTTATGTGAGTACTGATCAATATGAAATATCAAATGCTAACTTGTTTGTCAAAATCAAAATGATTGAATGTCGTCTAAATCTATGGACATAAACAATCAAAGTTTAATTAGATATATGATTTTTTTTTTTTTTTTACTTATTTACATTTTATGGTGTACAAACTATATCACTAATTGGCTGCTGGAGAAACTAAATAGATATGATTTTTTAACTAAATCTGTTGAATAAATTTCAAATCTCAAAATTCAAAATTAATTAAGCACTCAATGATTGCAAGTTTTGGTTGATAGAATTCTTGCTACTGTAGTTTCTCGGCATTACAAATACGAAGATTACCAAATCATTTTTGAATAATTCGTCTGTTAAAAAATTATGCATTTATAACAAACTATTCATGTATCTCAAACTTATGCACTATTGAATTTTTTTTAAGGTAATAGCATAACAAAGTACACATACTAACTTTTTTAATTTAACAACTTAGTGCTTAATACATATCAATATTATCATTCATAATAATTATTGTAATGGCAGAATATTAAATAATTCATGAGTTTCCACAAATTTTAAGACGAATCACTCTAAAGAATAAATCAAACAAGAAATATATTAAAAGTTTTTATTCTATGTTTATCAATGAAACTGGAAATTGGAAGTATCTTAACTCTCAATCTAAAAAGAATCTCAATAAGGTAATATGTACAGAGAAAGACATAAAGTTCATCAACAAATACTTTATAAGTAAAAAAAAATATAAATATAGGAAATGTCCTTTTCTATTAGAGAAAGTTAATTAAAACTACAAGGACATTACATGAATGAGAAAACCAAAATAGCATTATAAATAATGAAACATGTCAAAACTTCTAATGATACTGACACATATAAATTTTTTCCTTGAAAACTAATTAAATCTCCTTTACCTAAACACATTGAAACTCCATCGTAAAATGTCTCACGACGTTGTTTGTCGAGGATGGTGTGAAGATCATTGTTAACTTCCATTTTCCGGCGCAAAGTTAAAGAACTTTTACGAACTAATGTATGGCTATGGGCTTGTCATTTTTTTTTTTTTTTACTATGGATCTCATTTGTATACGGTGTGTAGCTTTTTATCTCCATTTCGTAAATGGAATACAAAAAGGAACGGTTGTGACTTTTAACAAAGAACATGAAACGTTGGCTTGGTTATTTTTTAGAATATTATTTAGATTAGTTAGATTTTTAAAAAGGGTATTTTGGTAATTTAACTTTTAGGTTAAAGGATTCTCACTTTTATAATAATATAGATTAGTCTCTATGTATGTACTTTGCCCGTATATCTCTAGTCAAGTATTATATAATTTGTACAAAAGATAGTAAAATATTAATTGTCAAACAAAGCTCGTTAACTTGAACATGCACAACTTTTATCAAATTGATTTATCTTTTCTTGTGAACATAGACTCTCTAGCAAAATTGAACTTTGAGATCAGAACAAAACAAAAAAAGAACAATAAGAAAAAGTATGTTGTCACGACCCAAAACCCATTATAGGTCATGATGGCGCCCAACGTCGCCGTTAGGCAAGCCAACGGTGAACTACCAACTTAACTATTTATTTTATTATTTTTAAAATCATAAATCTTATTAGATAGGAAAATCAATGCATTAAAAATCATAGATACGTACAATTTAAATGAAATATAAAGTAAAAGTGTGTCAATGGTAAGCAAAACCATAAACAAATTCTAGAACATCCCAATACCCGGTGTCACAAGTACATGAGCATCTATTAGGAAGTACAATAACAATACAACATCTGTCTGGAATACAAGATAGACTGGATAAAGTAAATAATTATGATGGAGACTCTGTGTATTGTGAATCGTAGCATTGAATGCAGCTTACCATAAAGTCCCCTCAGCAGCTGCGCCTACGCGCCCAAATGAACACCAAACGAACCTGTCAGATCCTGCACATTTAGTGCAGAAGTGCAGTATGAGTATGTAAATCAACGTATACCCAGTAAGTATCTACCTTAACCCCGAAGAGTTAGTGATAAGGGGTCGACATTAATACTTACTAGTGGTCTAGTAAATCAAATATAATAAAGTAGACAAGTATGAAACCTAGTAAATAGACAATGAGAACAGATATAGGCAAATAGTACGGTCTATAGCTGAATAGTAAACACAAAGTCCTCAATTATCGGATACCTCGTCAAATGGAATACGTAATGGTCAATAATAAACCAAAGGTCACATCTCAAGTCAAGAAACTCATGAGTACGCAGACTCCTTATCAAGTATTTCGCACGATTCTACCGAGGTGAGCGGCCCGATCCCATAAGAGCGTTTCATAGTACTGCCGAGGCGAACGACCTGATCCCATAAGAGTATTTTATAGAATTGCTGAGGCGAACGAGCCGATCCCATAAGAGTGTGTTATATGATACCGCCGAGGCGAACAGCCCGATCCCATAAAAGTGTATTACATGATACCGGCGATGCGAACGACCCGATTTCATAAGAGTATTGGTGAGGCGTTTAACCCGATCCCATTAGAATATGAAACTTTGACGGGTTACTGACCCCACTCACTAATGTACGTGTGATTTATAAAATTCAAGAAAAACTATCGGGCGAATACGCTCAACACAGAAGAAATCCGTAAAGGAAAGTACAATTTCCATGGCTGATCAATTAGCTCATCAAGTATCTAAAATAGCAAGTCATACACTCTACGCGAGTCTAGTCTCAGGCTAAATAGAAATTAAAGCATTTAAATAGGCAAGAATAACTCAAATAGTACAATTACAGTATGGCGTGAGTCAAAGTCTATCCGGACATAATCAGGAATTCTAGCATATGCACGGACACTCGTCACCTAAAATGTGCGTAGCTCCCACAACATGTAGCCCATAATAAATATAATACATACGGGGTAAATTCCCCCTAAAAAGGTTATACATGAGACTTACCTCGGTGCGAAATCCGATAACCGGCTCTAACGTCTCTCTTACTCCTCAAACCGATGCCAAACAATCTGAAACTAATAAAACAACGTACAAACCAATCAAAATATACTCCAATACTCATAATTTAATAATTTGTAATAATTTTTAACTCCACTCGAAAAGTCAACGCCAGGGCCCACGTGCTCGAATTCCAGATATTATCGAAAATAAGTATTACCCTTAACTTATATATAGTATATATCCAGAAAATTATCCAATTTTATCCACGAATTAACCCTCAAATCAAGGAATTACCATTTATCAATTTTGACCCTCAAATCAGATATTTACCCCCTTGTTGAAACGAAAACAACGCCGCAAAAATCACCTCAAACAGAGCTCTAGAACTCAAGATATGCTCAAAATACTAAAATGCTCGATTTAAAACATTATCTAGATGATTTTTGTTCATCGCCTTCGCGGGAGACCTTCGCGTTCGCGAAGAGAAATTTTTCATGTTGACCGGTCAACCCGGAAATCCTTCTTCGCATTCACGGAACCTCTCTCGCGTTCGCAAAGAACAAAAGTTCGCACCAAAAATCAACAATCTTTTCCGACACGGAAATGGACATAACTCTCTCATACGACCTCGGAATTCAACGATTCTTGTTGCTATGGTTTTATAATTATGATATAGATCTAATGGTTCAATCTAATCACAAATCAAAAGTCGTTTTCTTAATGTAGTACCCTTTATGCCCAAAGAAATGATGCTGAAACATCAAATAAGAGTGCGACACAACCCAAACACATCAGAAACACACCCGAGACCCCGACAAATCACACAAACCGTTCCCAAAACATAACACGAACCTACTCGAGGCCTCAAATCATACCAAAAAACATCAAAATCATGAATCGCATATCAATTCAAGCCTAATGAACTAATGAACTTTTAAACTTTTAAAACTCATGCCGAACCATACCAAATCAACTCGGAATGACCTCAAATTTTGCATGCAATTCCCAAATGACACAACGGACCTATACCAACTCCCGGAACCATAATCCGGATCCAATATCAAAAAAGTCAACTCTCGGTCAAACCTATCAACCTTCTAAACCTTCAATCTTCCAACTTTTGCCAAAAAATATCAAATCAACCTACGGACTTCCAAATCCAAATCCGAACATACGCCTTAGTCCAAATTCATCATCCAGACCTAACGAAACCGTCAAAACTCTGATCTGAGGTCATTTACCTAAAAGTCAATTCATGGTCAACTCTTCCAACTTAAAGCTTCAGAATTGAGAATTATTCTTCCAAACCAACTCTGATCTTCCCGAAAAATCTAATCTGACTACACGTGCAAGTCGTAATACATGAAGTGAAGCTACTCGAGGTCTCAAACCGCCGAACGACACGCTAGATCTCAAAATGACCGGTCGGATCGTCACATTCTCCCCCACTTAAACATACGTTCGTCCTCAAACGTGCCAAAAACTGTTCTAGAGTTGCCCAAAATCATTGTTTAACACCTCGTGCACCTACCTGTGCCACCACAACCCATATGAGCACATTATCTCAAGCCAGACTGAAGATCATTCTTGCTACCTTAGCCCACAAGCCTTAGAACCAAATTCCAACATCTGGAATTCTTTACCAGGTATGATTCTGACATATGCACGCTGTACCAAAACATAATCATGAACCCATGCTGAATTCACGCAATGCACCGCATAATTTGTATGCTCATAATAACATCCTTGAACCACAATAGCTGCAAATTCACAAGCCGATGCCCGTAATATACCTCATAACGCATATAAGCCCTATTTCAACCCTCGCAATACTGCAATAATGAAAGAGATGTGTAGAAACTCATAACTACCTGGCAAATCAATAACTCATGGAGTCTTTCCGCTTGACGAGAACCATTGCCTAATTCGGTACTGATTAGTGACAGTTTTCCTCTAATACACATTATATAAATCTGATTGCACTAATTCCAGGTCCAACAACCTCGTCTTACCAGTACAAGCTGCTCGGGCAATAAGCCACCTCAAACACTGTCTAAAATCTCTTATGACGCCATCAATGCGCCAACAAGCCACAACTCGAATATGACCAATAAGGAATAATGAACCTGAATACAAGACTATTTGTCTTGCGTAACGAACAAAAACCACCAAACCAATGCTATGAACCTATCTCAGAGATAAAAAACAAGGCACACAAAATAAATGTAAGGAACCGTACTCAACATCTCACTGTTGCGGCATGTAACCCGATCCACACGCGATACCATTGCAGCGTGCAACCCGATCCAAACATGATACCCGTGGCAGCGTGCCACCCGATCCACACATAACAGTCAATAAGAAAATGCCCACCAAGCCATAATGCTCGTACCCACAAAAAACACGTATATCAACAACAAGTATGCCAAGTGCATAACATTACTCTAGCTACAAGGGCCCAAACACGACTAAGGTACAATAAATGTCTTACATCTCGAGAGCCATATTGCTCGTATAACATCACAAACTACACGGGATCACAACCCTCATGGCATAATACAATATGACATAGAATAACTGACGACACCGAAAACATCCAACGCCCGAAGACTCATCCATAAGAAATGTTGTGCTGAATGATCACATACGACCTGATGTAGAGCATATATTCACATTAGATCTACCAACGGAGCTCAAGCCAATTCTGATCATCCCATATTGGGCCAATAACCTTTCAAGGGTCCACAATGACCCTATTCTTGACACATACAATCAATTGTCAAATCCGGAACAAACTCCCATAGAAAACCATTCTCCGACGACACTAAGGTAGCGCCAATATACATTGAACATCTGAAATCTTCCCCCTGCTTCTCCAAGCCCGTGACATTCTTGTCATACTGAATCTCAACTTCGATCCTTCATTTCCAATTCCACACTGCTCATTTCCCCTATCATGCTATTACATGAGGGTACAAGAAATTCATCATAAATCCTGAAACACTAGTAGAATAAACACTTCATCGGCTAGAAAACCTTCATTTAACTCATTTCAGAAGAAAAATCGCAAAACACAACCAACTTCCCATAACCGCAGAGAACACAAACTTAAATTGTGGCCTAAATCATCATATCTCTTTCGGGTCCCATTTACACATAACAAAACCATCCGAATCAGATACCTCCAAATCAGTCAAATTATGGAGATTACCAACAGTGTTTTAAAATGCGTGGGTGTAAGGTGGGGCGTAAGTCCCGAGACGCGGGGCATAAATCCCATAGGTATTTAATTTTTAATATTTTATAAAATAATATAATGACAGTTAATATTTATAAACACGTAAAATTACATAAAAATTAAAGAAAACTATATATATGTGTGCTCCATCCTCACAAAAAACTAATCAAAACAATCTATTATACGTTACTTACAAGCACAAGTAATTTGAGTCTAAAAGAATAAAGTTTTCTATATGGAGGAACAAAAAGGATGATTAATCTGCAATTTGAACTTTGAATTTGCTGCAATGAAGAAAAATATAGTTCTCTTTCTCTTTGTAAAAAAAATTAAATATTCGTTACTTTTGGAAGATATTAGCAGACTAGCGGACAAGATAAAAAATTGAGAAAACCATGAATAAGGGCTTAAATCAATAAAAAGGTCTTTACTCTTAAATTTAATACTTTTGAGTTCCTTTTTAAACCTTTTGAGTAATTACCAAACTGAATTTTGAGAATTTGGGTATTATATGAAGGACTAAATCAACAAATTTTGTTTTAATTTGAAAAAGTCTCTGGGGCTTACTCCTTACTAAAGAAATGCGCCCCGAACGCCCGGAGGTACGCCCCAAATTGCGGGGCATACTCCTCTTGAGACTTTCGCCCCACACCATCGCCCCGGGACGTTTTTGGTACGCCTCGCCCCGGGGCTCGCCCCAAAAACGCCTTTTTAAACAGAGATTGCCAAGCCCGCAAGTTTAGCCACGAAACACCTGTATGGCCTTATCGCACCAAAGGAACCAATTATCTTCTTAACCATACTGATCCAAACCACTACTAACTGACTCAACTTCTTCCTATTTACTCTTGACTTGCCTCCGAAGTAATACCTCTTTTCAAGAACATAACTGACCTTAATCGACACTCACCCTGAGTGACCCCAAACCACAAGACCACATCGCCTTAGCACCCATAAGCCAATTCATACTCTCCTCATACAGTTAGTAGTAACTCAAACTGATACACCCGTTCTGAAAGATCTTCTGCGAATCCGAAGACGTTTCTCCCATTTCTCCAATACTGCACTGCGGATCCGATGATAATATAGAATTTTCCCAAGTATCCTTCACACTCTGCTGCAAAACCCATTCCTCAACCACATAACGAATCCAAAATCCTTAGGCATTGCACTTTAAATTTGGAATCAACTAGAACCATTATTGAGAGTCGCCCACTCTAGTCTAATCCCAATTATTTAACTAAACCACTAGTTCTCCGTTAGCACATCAACACTCCAATAAAGAAACCGGATGAATACTTTCCCTTGTACATCACATCCATCAAATCCCCTAATCAAATTACCCTTGATGTTTTCTTCCCTAAGTAATAACTAATCCACCAACACACCGATAACCCAAAACTGCAAAGGTGCATCACCAAGTGACCCAATCATAGATGGTAGGCTCCCCCACTTAGCTTTAAGCCATAATCACATAAATCCAGAACCCACAATAACTCCCCCTCCTCAGTTACAATGATCTCGCATCATTGCTCAGCTAAATTTCTCATAGATTCTTGTTGCACTAATCATAACACATCCCAAATTATCAGTCACAATTGCACACTTGACCTCCTAACAGTCGTACCATCTTCTTCAAGCGATCCAAGCTCATATCGCAGTACATGCATCCCATTGGATAGAAGGCAAAATTCTTTATAGGAACTTCATCTTAAGTCATTCAACCCCTAAACTTCTCATAGGAGATAGACCACCTATGTAACCTCATACCGACATCCTCTAACGACAAAGCCAAAACCACATCCATTATGAAATCAGTTGATTTTCCTAGGTCCACACTCATCCGCTAGATGCAAGAGTACGTTCATCCCATTAGCATCAATTGAAGGTCCAACAATACGTTCCAAAACTTGAAGTCATGTTACATCCCAAAATGATAATCAAGCTTTCACATCCCTCTATGTCCCACGAAAATCTTCCCATCACATTCAAACTTCCTAAGCAAACTACTCGATCTCTGCTGCTTGCACTTGACCTGCTAACAACTCATCTACCGCGAGACATAACCCTCCATGTCATTCCTCATCCTTCTCTACTAAAATACTGCCTCAAATCATAATCCATCTCTGTAGCATCCAAACTAATAAATTGCCACCAACTCTAAGCCTCCATAAAGATCATGTTTATCGAGGCATCAACACTAGAAACACCGATTCGAGCCTGAAGCTACCACACATCGCCATCTCTGATACACGCTACTTAGGTACCATTTCACAACACCCTGTCCTGAAGGAAAACCAATGAAGACCATCACACCGTTGAGCCTAAATGTGTTCAAACAAGGACGACAACACCACATCACAAACAAGAGTTCCACTAAGTTCAAAAACATCCAATCTCGCTATTTGTCAACCAAAGCCTGAACATCCATAGTTTGATTGCCTCTCCTCCGCTGGAAGTAAATGCTGAATCTCTAAACCATGAACCAAGAAATCCTCCTCTTGGGACATTCACTTCTATGGCACATAAATATGTACCCTAACATTCACACCAGTACTGGTGATAACAATGCATGAACATCACAATACACTGTGCATAGCCTCGAAACTATAGGCAATGCTAACACTGGTCTGAAACGGCAGAACACTCCTCCACAAGGTGTCGATAATAGTCCGCCCGAATACGTAGGGAAAATATCCTGCACCATATTTGTAGCACCACTACAAATCCTCGATGCCCAATTGATAACAAGTTCTCAACATCGTATAAAAATGAGTAGGAAGGAAATGAAGACATAAGCTTCAATGAAATCAAACCGCACAATGAGGAAATCAATGGGGAAGTTCTCCTAACAACCTTGTAGCCTCTCGAAAATAAGTACAAAATGTCTTTGTAATGATCCATAAGACTCTACTCGACTTGCTTATGACTCGTGAGACCTAAGTGAACCTAGCGTTCTTATACCAAGTTGTCACCACCCAAAACCCATTATCGGTCATGATGGTGCCTATAACGACCCGATCGATCGTTTTGAGTATTAGTATTCCGTTTAGATATTTGAAGTTTTGATTAGCTTCGTATGATGTATTATGAATTGTATGAATCATCGATTTTGGTTTTCAGGTGATTCGGAATTGATTTGGAAGAATGATTCTCAACTAGGAAGCTTTAAGTTGGAAGAGTTGACCAAGTTTGAATTTTGCATATTTGACCTCGGATCGGAGTTTTGATGGTTCTGTTAAGTCCGGATGATAATTTTGGACTTGGGCGTATGCCCGGGTTTGCATTTGAATATTTCAAGAAGGTTTCTGCGCTAATTGGCGAAAGTTGGAAGTTTTAGGGTTTGGCATATTAATAAGTTTGACCGGGAGTTGATGATAAGTAGGAATTTTGACTACTTATTAGCGCCTTTTAGCTTTTATTTTAGTCCAAAAGTGTCTAATTATATTCCCGAAAACTGATGAAATATGCTTACCTGCAGGAGTATTGGAAAATGAGCCACTACGATGAAATCAAATTCAAGGAGAAATGATCTGAACAAGGACAAAAATCAGGCACAAAAGCTCAAGTGCGGACCGTAGATTTCTATCTGCGGCCGCAGAATGTGAAGAAAAATCAACAGAGCCCCGGTGCAAAGTGTGGACCGCACAATTCTTGTGCGGATGCAGAAGCTACGTAAGAGGGAAAGTTCAAGAGTTTCATTTCAAGATCAAGAAGAAATGCGGACTACACAATAATTGTGCGGCCGCAGAAACAGCTATGCGACCGCACTCATGAAATAGGTGGTCCGCAGAAGAGCCCAGTGCGGCCGCACCTAGAATTGTGCGAACCGCAGAACACGAGAGATGCGGCCGCAATCCAAAATTGTGCGGCCGCAGATTCAACTCCTGTCAAGATCTGAAGAAAAGTGCGGACCGCACATATAATTATGCGGCCGCAGAACCTCCGAAAGTGCAATTTTGTCCGAAAATTACAGCTTTGTATAAATAGACTACTTTCACGAAATTAGGTCAAGTTTTGAATATTGAAAGTCCTGTAGCCATTTTTCTTTACCACTTTAGGCAACTTTAGCTTACTTTGGTGATTTAACATTGGATTTTTATCTTTTAATCTTGCAATATGAGTTTTATCATCTTTTCTTCTCTATTTTCCTCTATACCCATTATGAGTAGCTAGATTTTTAGCTAGGGTTGTGACTCAACCCTAGTGTGTGAATCTAATGGGTATTTGATTTATGGCTTGTTTATGGTTGGATGTTTATTATTTAGCTTTGTTCTTGCCTTTAATTGTAGAATTAATGGTTACAAATATTAGTTTATGCCTATTTGACTTGGTCTCTACTTGAGAAAGAGAGACTTAGTCTAGGAAAACTTGGCTAACAAGAATTTGGGATAAAATAAAGAGATTGATAGTCCCAATTAAAGGGTTGTACCTAGAGATAGTAAAACCCGACTTGAGCATTTTATCAACTATTTTGTTCAATACCCATTTGGACTTGAGAAAGCCAAATTGGACAAAATCACTCTCTTACCGAGAGGTATTTAGTGGGTATTTGAGTGTTGATTGCTATAATACACTCCGACCAACAAAACAAGCTTTAAAGTTCACAACCCGTTAGGCAAACACCTAGATGAAGGTCATACCCCTAGGACTTTTTATATATTTGAAAACCATCTAAAAATAATATTCTCTAGTTTTATATCTTTAGAATTGTAATCCTTAACGTAATTTTAGAAGTAAAAACAAAACCATATTTGTGTAAGTGCAACCAAGATATTTCACGTGCTTTATCCAAATATATACCAATAATCCCATCTCATCTCCCTGTGGATTCGATCCCGACTCCTTGTTGGGTATTATTATTGTAATCGACCATTTCACAACCCCGAATAGAGGTGTGACTTGGACGAGATCAATTTTTAGCATCGTTGCCGGGGAGCATAAAAATGGATTTAGCTATATATTTGGTTTTATGTGTGAATTGTCTTCTTTTCCTTCCGTGTTACTAATCTTTTTGGTGAAACAATTGTAGGGGAAACAATGGCTCTCAACAACAATGATCCTCTCGGAAACATGCCTTTGGCGGATGTGGACGTGGAAGATGACCAAGTTGAAGAGGTTCCTCTTGAACCTCAAGCAAATAGACGAGACCGACTGCCTCAAGACAATGTTCCCGTTCCACCCCCAAATCCACCAAGAGCGGCTCCACTCCGAGTGTTGCCGAATGAAGGGTATGCAAGTGCCATAGTCCCGCCCCGCATTAGGGCGAGCAACTTTCAAATTACAAATGTTATGCTCACATTGCTAGAGCAACGGGAATTCTTCATCGGGGCTCCGAATCAAAATGTGTACAAACACTTGAAAAGGTTTATGGACACTTGCCGGGGGAGTAAATAGACAAACGTCTCCCAGGATGCTTTAAGGTTGAGGCTATTTTCTTTCTCTCTACGGGGGAAATCCTTGGATTGGTTAGAAAGGTTACAAAACCATTCCATCCATACATGGGATGAATTGGTGGAGAAATTTATTTTCAAGTTCTTTTCTCCCGGGCATATGGCTACTCTTAGAGACGAGATTCTAGAATTCAAACAAAAACTCAATGAGTCGTTGCATGAAATATGGGAGAGGTACCGAACTATGGTGAAAGAGTGCCCAAACAATGACATGACAGAGGCTATGATTCAACAAACTTTCTATAGGGGATTAATACTACCAATCAATGTGTGGTCAACCAACTTGTCGGTGGAAATTTCATGATAATGCCATATGCGGAAGCTTGTGAGATCTTAGATGAAATGGCGAATACTTCATCGGCATGGAAAAGCATAGCAAATGTTCCTCAAGGTGATCCAAACGTGATTCACCTACATAAAGAATTGCATGGTCACGGGCAAATAATTTCCGAGTTGACCACCACAATGAATCAATTAGCCAAGGCTCAACTTCAACAAGTGCAAGGTCCTAAGCAAGTCAATGCAATGGAGAGAGTTAATATAATGGTAAACAGGAGAAGGCAAAAGGGTCATCAAGTGCAAAACCGTGCGGAACATTATGTGCAAGAAGATAGTGGGTTTGATCAAGATGAATCTTACAATGACCAAGAGGAGGAAGTACAATATGTGAACAACTTCCAAGGGCAAAGAAACAACTCTCAAGACCCGAATCAACAACAATGGCGACCTCATGGTAATCAAGGGAATTGGAACAATAAAAACAACCAAAGGAATTGGAACAATCAAAACAATCAAGGAAATTGGAATGGTCAAAACAATCAAGGAAATTGGAATGGTCAAAATAACCAAGGCAATTGGAGTGGCAATAGTCAAGGATATTGGGGAGGCAACAACCAAGGGGGGTGGAACAATAACCAAGGAAATCGGGGGTCGGGATTTCAAAGGCCCCCGATGTATCAACGACCGAGCAACCGCCTCCTTATCCTTCTAATGGTCCAAGCTCTTCCAACAGTGAGATGGGACAAATTGAGAACATGTTCAAACAAATGATGGAGAAGAATGCCGACTCTGATGCCCAACTACCCTCTTACAACACTTCAATTCTCAATTTGGAAGTTCAATTGGGGAAAATCTCGTAAGCTTTAAACACTCGTCCTAAGGGGGCACTACCAAGTGACATGGTGGTGAACCCAAAGGGTGGGAACAACGCGGGACATGCCATGGCTATTACTACAAGGAGTGGAAAAGGTGGGGATGTACCCACCTCAAGTCAAAGAAAATTTGTGGATGATGAGCAAGTGGTACAAGAAGATAAGATCCCGAACAATGTGGTGCAAGCAAACGATGAAGTAAGAATTGATATTGATGACAATGTGGAGGAGACTCAAGAGGAAGTGAACCCGTCTAGGGAGCACATTGTTGACATACCGGAACCGGCAGTGCCAAAGGTTAAGGCACCAATGCCAAGGCCTCCTCCTCCATATCCTCAAAGGCTTGCTAAGCAAAATGGCAAGAATCAATACAAAAAGTTCATTGACATAATGAAGAGTCTATCTATTAATGTGCCATTGGTTGAGGCTTTGGAGAAAATTCCCGGTTATGCAAAGTTCATGAAGGACTTGGTGACAAAGAAGCGGTTGATGAATTGTGAAACTATAAAGATGACTCATCAAGTGAGTGCAATTGTGCACTCAATGGCTCCTAAATTGGAAGATCCCAGAGCTTTCACAATCCCTTGTACCATTAGAAGTGCCGACTTTGCTAAATATCCTTATGATCTTGGGGCAAATATCAATTTGATGCGGTATTCGATTTTTAAGACTTTGGGAATTGGGCAACCAAGACCCACATCTATTATATTACAAATGGCGGATCGTACCATGAAGAGACTGTTGGGTATCATTGATGATGTGTTGGTTCGTGTTGATAAATTTATTCTCCCGGCGAATTTTGTGATTCTTGATTGTGAAGTGGGCTATGAGGTGCCGATTATTCTAGATAGACCTTTCCTTGCTACGGGGAAGGATCTTGTTGATGTGGAAGCCAGTGAACTCACTTTCTGGGTTGGTGATGAAAATGCGGTGTTCCATGTGTGCAAATCTATGAAGCAACCGAATAGCAATGAAGTGTGTTTGTTTGTGGACTTGGTGACCGATGTGATTATTGATGATATTAGTTCCACGATGAATGTTGATGATACTTTGGAGGCCGTTTTGCTTAACCTTGATGATTTACTAGATGGATGGCTATGTGGAATGCGTGAACTCATTGCAAGGAATGGGGTCGTACACTTATGAACCCCGCAAATTATCCTTGGATCTTGAATATCAGAAGACTTCTCCAACAAAGCCCCCAATCGAGGAGCCTCCCACTTTGGAGTTAAAGCCATTGCCTCCGCATCTCAGGTATGAATTCCTTGGCCCTTGTTCTACTTTACCGGTTATTCTTTCCTCTTGTTTGACTAACGTGCAGGTAGACTCCATATTGGCGGTGCTACAAAAGAGGAAGAAAGATATTAGATGGATATTGGCAGATATTCGGGGAATAAGCCCCACATTTTGCATGCACAATATTAATTTGGAGGAAGATTCCAAACCCTCCATTGAACATCAAATGAGGCTAAATGAAGCAATGCAAGAGGTAGTAAAAAAGGATATCATCAAGTGGTTAGATGCAGGGGTTGTTTTCCCATTTCCGATAGTTCGTGGACCTCTCCGGTGCAATGTGTCCCAAAGAAAGGGGGCATGACGGTGGTTACCAATGACAAGAACGAGTTGATTCCTACAAGAACGGTGACCGGGTGGAGAGTGCGTATGGACTATCGCAAGCTCAAAAAAGTCACAAGGAAGGATCATTTCCCACTTCCCTTCCTAGATCAAATGCTTGATAGGTTGGCCGGCCGTGCTTTCTATTGTTTCCTTGATGGGTATTCCGGCTACAATCAAATTCTTATTGCTCTGGAGGATCAAGAGAAGACTACTTTCACATGTCCTTATGGTACTTTCGCATTCTCGCGGATGCCATTTGGGTTATGCAATGCACCGACGATTTTTCAAAGGTGTATGATGGCTATCTTCACGGACATGGTGGAGGATTTCCTTAAAGTCTTCATGGATGACTTTTCGGTTGTCGGGAATTCTTTTGATGATTGCTTGAAAAATTTGGATAAGGTCTTGGCAAGATATGAAGAGACAAACTTGGTGTTGAATTGGGAGAAATGTCATTTCATGGTTGAGGAAGGCATTGTCCTTGGCCACAAAATTTCAAAGAATGGCATTGAGGTCGACAAGGCAAAAATAGAGGTGATTTCTAAACTTCCACCTCCAACATTCGTGAAGGGAGTGAGGAGTTTCTTGGGTTATGCGGGGTTCTACCGACATTTTATCAGGATTTTTCCAAAGTGGTAAACCCCTTGTGTAAGCTTTTGGAGAAAGATGCCAAATTTCATTTCAATGAGGATAGCATGAAGGCATTTGAATTGCTCAAGTTCAAATTGACAACTACTCCTATTATCACCGCTCTGAATTGGAGCTTGCCTTTTGAGCTCATGTGTGACGCTAGTAATGTGGCGGTCGGAGCAGTTTTGGGGCAACGTGTCAACAAGATCTTTCATCCGATCTACTATGCTAGTAAGACCATGAATGATGCCCAAGTCAATTACACTGTGACCGAAAACGAGCTCTTTGCTATTGTTTTTGCTATGGAGAAGTTCTGCCCGTACTTGATGGGTACAAAGGCGATTGTCCACACGGATCATGCAGCACTTTGGTACCTTATGAGCAAGAAAGATTCAAAGGCTCGGTTAATGAGATGGGTGCTTTTATTGCAAGAGTTCGGTCTAGACATCCAAGACCGCAAAGGCAGTGAAAACCAAGTGGCGGACCACTTGTCTCGCTTGGAGGAGGAGGGGAGGCCACATGACGGCCTTGAAATCAATGACTCCTTCCCCGATGAGCAACTTCTAGCCATTTCAATGACCGAGATGCCATGGTTCACTGATTTAGCAAATTATCTTGTGAGTGGTATTGTACCAGATGAGTTATCTTCAAACCAAAGGAAGAAGCTCAAAAGGGATTGCCTAGACTATTATTGGGATGAACCGTACCTCTTCCAAATTTGTACCGATGGCGTGATTAGAAGATGTGTGCCGGAGGAGGAACAAGTTGAAAGTCTTGGGGCTTGTCATTCTTCACCCTACGGTGGTCACCATGGGTGAGCAAGAATGACGGCCAGAGTGTTGAGTTGTGGATTCTATTGGCCTACTCTCTACAAGGACGCAAGTTATCTAGTCAAACGTTGTGATGAATGTCAAAGGGCCGGTGGGATTTCAAAGAAAAATGAGATGCGTCTCACCACTATCTTGGAAATTGATATTTTTGATGTGGGGGGTATTGATTTCATGGGACCGTTTCTCTTGTGGGAACACCTACATTTTGGTAGCTGTGGATTATGTGTCAAAATGGGTTGAGGCCATTGCTCTACCTAACAACGAAGCTAGAAGTGTGGTAGCATTTTTGAAAAAGAACATCTTCACAAGGTTTGGTACTCCGCAGGCCATTATAAGCGATGGGGGTCGCATTTTTGCAACAAAGCTTGTGATACCTTGCTTAGAAAGTATGGTGTCACTCACAAAGTCACGACCCCCTATCACCCTCAAGCAAGCGGACAAGTGGAAGTCTCCAACCGGGAGATCAAGAGTATTTTGTCAAAAACAGTGAATGCCAACCAGACGGATTGGTCAAAGAAACTTGATGATGCTTTATGGGCTTATAGGACGGCTTACAAAACACTGATTGGGATGTCTCCATACCGGTTAGTGTTTGGGAAAGCTTGTCACCTTCCGGTGGAACTTGAGCACAAGGCCATGTGGGCTTTGAAGAAGCTAAATCTTAAGTGGGACGTCGCCTCCAACTTAAGGGTGGCACAATTGAATGAGCTAGATGAATTTCGGTACCATGCATATACAAGTTCATCCTTATACAAGGAGAAGATGAAGTACCTCCATGACAAGTACATTCGGAACAAGGAGTTTAAAGAAGGTGATCTTGTGTTATTGTTCAATTCTCGTTACGGATGTTTCCGGAAAAGTTGAAGTCTAAATGGAGTGGCCCATTTGAAGTTGTGAGTGTGAAACCCTTTGGTGCATTGGACTTGAAGAATAAAAATAATGAAGTGTTTAGAGTCAATGGTCACCGGGTGAAGCACTATCTGGGAAAAGTTAGTGATGGCCACATAGTGGCAGTGATTCATTTCAAGTGATTGATGGTAATATGCGTCGTGCCGCGACGTTAATCAGGCGCTTCTTGGGAGGCAATCCATGTTTCTTTTTCTTTTCCTTTTTATTCTTCTTTAGATAGGTCTTGTTTTGTGCTAACTGGTTTTGAAGTGTGTTACAGGAATGAGTGTGCTTTGCAGGAACTGTGCTCAGGAAAAGTGGCTAAGTGTGAAAAATGTGCGGACCACATAATTTTGAAGGCCACAACAGAAAGGGATCTGCGGCCGCACAATTCTTGTTGCGGTCGCACAACTGGAGATCAGAAATTGCAAACTCTCTGAAGTTGTGCATGTCAGAAAAATGGCCAAAGTGCGATTACACAAGAAAATATGTGGTCCGCACAAAAATCTGCGGTCGCACTAAAAAATGTGGGGACCGCAGATCATCAAAAGGGTAATTTGTAACAGGTAAAAGAGTGCGGACCACACACAAAATTGTGCAGCCGCACTCAGCTCTTGAGTCCTTGCCCTAACCGGCCAACTATAAATAGTTCCTCCTTACCATTGTTCAAACTTTACGAACTCTGAACATTTGACACTAGGGCAAGCACAATGCACTCAATTGATTCAAGCATCTCACTCTCATTTCATCATATTTGATTCTTCCTTGCATCACTACATTACTGGTATGTTCAATTCATCATTACATTTTTCAATTTGGTTAATTTTGTTCATAATTAGTTTATTTATTTTTAGCCCTAATGACAAAATTCATCATCATGTGAGCTTAAAAATTGTATGGGTAACTTCGTATTTGCTAATTTGAGGGATGGGTAAACTGTGTATCATGTCTAAATTGCCAATACCATGTCTAAATTGTGCATGAATTGAAAAACCCTAAGTGACTGCCGTTTGATTTTGAATTGTGCGGCCGCACAAGGAATTATGCGGTCTGCAGATCATTAGGCTAGGGAAAATATTGTGCAATGATTGTGCGGACCGCACTCAAAATTGTGCGGTCCGCAGACATTTAACCGCGACCGCAAAAAAGTGTGTGCGGCCGCAGATCGATCAATTCTCTGACTTTAGAGAGTTATCATTTTGGAGCTTGCAATTGTGCGGACGCACTCAAGATTGTGCGGACCACACTTCAATTGTGCGGTCGCACTTAAATTTGTGTGAACTGCAGAACCATCAGTGCGACCGCACTTCCAAAATTGTGCGGTCCGCACAAGCCCATCTGCGGCCGCACCCAAAAATATGTGGACCGCACTTCCCCCAACCTGCATACTATTTGTCTACAACTATCTGCTACTTTGGATTTGAACTATAACTGATTCCTGTTGCTATGTATTGCAGACAATGGTTAGATCACGGGGACGAGGTAATACATCCAAGGGGAGGGGTGAACCCTCCTGAGGCTGAGGCAGGGGTAGCCTACCACTCTCCATGCAAAAAATGATATCTAAAAAGGCGATTGCAGGGTGAGGTAGGGCTGCAGAGCCCTCTGAGTCAAGTTCATACATCCCGTCTAGGGAAGCATCAGAGGGCCACTCTGTGGAAGAACGACCTGATGCCCAATCTCAGCCACAATAATTTCCAGGGAGATACCAGCTTTGAAATGAGCCTTCTACCTCAGCAAGCACTTCTGTAGGTTCGGATGATGACAGTCAGGGTTTAGAACCCTCATCTACTCATGCCCCCGCCGCACCAGTCATAGTTGTTGATGATGATGATATTCCGGATGGCGGTCGGGGGGGGGGGTGATACCGGAGTTGTAGGCCTAGAGAGGTCAAAGAAGAAGGAAGTTTGGGAAGATAGGTTTGTGAGCCTGACTCCATTCAACAGGTTCTGAGAGTGGTGGCCGTAGAGATCGCTCAATCTTGAGCGGCAGTTTGTGTTGAAAAATCTGGATAGATACAACCCAAATGTGTTAAGACAATTTCGAGAAAAAAAAGGGTGGAAATGGTTCACGCAAAACGTAGTAGATGCCAATGAGCACTTAGTCTGGGAGTTCTATGCCAATGTGGCACACATCAAGAAGGTTACTAAGGTGACTAAGGTGAGGAACTTGAAAGTACAATTTGATCAGAGCACCCTGAACACTTATTTGGGGCTTGAGGATATAGAGTCAGTGCAGTATTTAGAGAAGTTTACAATGGGTGATGCA
This sequence comes from Nicotiana tomentosiformis, assembly GCF_000390325.3. Classification (NCBI taxonomy): domain Eukaryota; kingdom Viridiplantae; phylum Streptophyta; class Magnoliopsida; order Solanales; family Solanaceae; genus Nicotiana; species Nicotiana tomentosiformis. The sequence continues at coordinate 57,436,741 of NC_090823.1, forward strand.
ACTCGCCCTTGGCTAGCTGAGATACTAGCAGCTCCAGGACCACCACCACCATGGATCACAGCAGGGGTTCCCATTCAGCGGAACACCCTCAACTTTGAAGCAAAAGGGTGGCAAATATTTGTGTGTAGTTGTATACACCCAAGCGGGAATGAAAACAATCTCCCAATCCCTCAGGCAGTCCTAGTTGCTTCCATTATGGCCGGGTACCCAATCAATTTGAGTGCCAACATGTCGGCCAACATGTCTCTGGTTGTCAGGCAGGGTGAAAGCTCCTATCCGTATCCCAGCACTATCACGGAGTATCTCACGGATGCGGGGGTGGAGCCCAATAGCTTTGATATGAAGGTTAGGGCTAAGAAGCCTTTCTCCTGGTACTCTCTGAAGGACCCAAGGAACCCGAAGAACAAGGGTAAGTCAACTACTACCGTAGGCCAGTCTGATGAGCCGTCGGTGGTAGTTGCAGATTCAACTGCCATGCCTTCTACATTAGCCATGCCATCCACAGCAGCCGGGCCTTCCACCGATACAGCTGCCATACCTCCACCTCCATCTTTAGGGCCATCAGTATCAGTGCCTTTCTCCTCTACTTATCCACTCTCTACGCTGTGAGTCTCAACAACTGGATGCAGACAACTACTGCAAAGCTGTCTGACCTATCCAGTGCTGTTGCAGCTCAGACTTCTACCCCAGCACCCCAGATTCCTCCGTCAGTGGAGCCAACTTTGAAGAAAATATTGGAGAATCAGAAGACCATCATGGACACCTTGGTGGCACACGAGGGAGCAATTGAGGAGCTTGGGGAGCAGGTGAAGAAGATGAGGAAATCTCAGGCTTTGAGGAAATCAGTTGACAAATTGAGACGAGAGGTGACCAAGATAGCAGCTGCTGGAGATCTTCCATTTGACTTACTGATGGAGAAAGATCCATCAGTACCAGCAGACCCAGCAGCACCATCAGCACCAGTGGCACCAACTGGCCAGTCTGAGGAGCCAGACCTCGCTGCCCACACTACTGAGGCGGTGCTATAGATGTTCACCAACATAGCTACTCCCCGAGCAGAGGATGATGAGATCTAGTTGGAGGAGCCTAAGGGAGGTGATACTTATATGGACACTGAGACCACATAGGGAGTCCTCTCTACTCTTTCCCTTCCTTGTTTTATTTTGTTAAGCATTGAGGACAATGCTTATTTTTATTCAGGGGTGGGAGTCTATTTTGATTTGACATTTGACATTGGCCTGTAATAACTGATAACATTCTCTTTTTATTTTTACTTTCATTATGTAAATATTCTTCTCTCTTTATTGATGTATATATTCTCTTTCCCTTTCTCAGTTTGTATATTCATTTATGCTTTCAGCAGTTTACTTTATAGCTTATTTATTTTGTTTTCTCAGTAGTCAATGTTTAGTCTAATAGCTTCTTATTTACTTTAATAGCTTCTTTTTAATTTAGTAGTTTATTTTCATGTTTAAGTGATCAATAAGCCTTTGGTTTTCTTAAAGCTACAGTTCTTTCCAAAGGTGATTTTTGTGTGAACCGGGTGACTCCTCCCAACGATGGATGGCATGACAACCTTCTTAAGGGATTGAGTTCATTTTTGATGTTTAGGTAAGAACAGTAGTAAAAATGAATAAGAGGACCTAATTGAGTCAAACTAGAAGAGTCAAGCATACTTCACTTGGTACCAACACACTTAACTACATGCTTATGATTAAAAATAAGTTCTTGGAAAGAAATAGCTCTAGTTAGTGACATTTTGACTCTTGTGTTGACTTAAACAATCATCGAGTTGTTTAGTTAAATCATTAGAGATTTTCAATCTCAAATATAGTTGTTGTGGGCCCTTGACTCTATTCTCTTGAACAATCCAGCTGTGTGAGAGGTGAGATATTTTGTTGCAAGTCCAAGTACCCGAGCGAATGGTCTAGAACTTGCCCTGAATGTGTTTCTAGGCAAAATTCTAAGTTTTGCTTGGCTTGAGAAGTGATTGTAGGCTCCCCTTGACCCGTTTTGAAATTTTTCATGACCCACCAATGTTTTTATCCCTAGTCAACCCCTTTGAGCCTAAAACCTTTCTCATTTGATAATCATGTTACAAGCCTTTACCCGTTTTGTAGTGATCCTCTCTTGGTACCCGAGCTTTCCTTAACACGCTTGAGAAACAATTGGCAAAGACATAAGTTTAGGGGAGAGACGAGAAATTTGAAAGTGGTATCAAGGTACAAAAAGAGAAAATAAATGAAGAAAAGGAAAGGCAAAGAAAAAGAAAGAAAGAACAAAAGAAAAAAAAATGCAAAAAGAAAGTGAATAAGTTGAAGAGTTGAAGGGATTCAAAGAAAAGCAAAAAATGCAAAGCATGGAGAAAACAAAAAAGGAGAAAACGAATATCATGACCAAGAAAGAGTGATGTTAAGTTGCTCTAGTTCCCCTAAGGAAAAAGAAAATGACTCAAAGAGTCGGCAAAGCATAAGCCAAAAAGAGAAAATGGAGTGCTTAAGGAAAGATGAACCCGTTCTATTCCAGCATTTCCTACCTTAGTCCAAAAGCCTTCATTACATTCCAAAAAAGCCCCACGTGATTTCAAGCCGAGTGAACTTACATTAGTGGTGATTTACATGAGGGGCAAGCATGTGGCACTTAGAGCCATACTTGTGACATTCTTTTGAGATAGATGAGCGAACTTTTCACAAATCCTTGAAGTGAGTGCTACATTCTTAAGTAAGATATGCTAACGGAGAGTAGAGGAGGAAGAGTTTGGGATCCATAATGACCTACATAAAAGAGCGAACTTCCTTGATGAGTAAAGTCAACTCTTGATGCTCTAGTGTCACATTAGAACTATTTGTGCTTAAAACTCCAAATCATTGCCTTGTTGATAATTCATAAGTATTGTGGGTAATTGTTGGTCCCAATTGATGTGTGTTTGATTAACCTTAGATTAGCTGGAATAGCTCTTATCTTGTGGAGGTGTGAATTACCTTATTTGCTTGAGGACAAGCAAAAACTTAAGTTTGGAGGAGTTGATAAGTGGGAATTTTGACTACTTATTAGCGCCTTTTAGCTTTCGTTTTAGTCCAAAAGTGTCTAATTGTATTCTCGAAAACTGATGAAATATGCTTACCTGCAGGAGTATTGGAAAATGAGCCACTACGATAAATCTAACTCAAGGAGGAATGATCAGAACAAGGACAAAAATCAGGCACAGAAGCTCAAGTGCGGACTGCAGATTTCTATCTGTGGTCGCAGAATGTGAAGGAAAATCAACAGAGCCCCAGTGCAAAGTGCGGACCGCACAATTATTGTGCGGCCGCACAAGCTATGTAAGAGCCAAAGTTCAGAGAGTTTTATTTCAAGATCAAGAAGAAATGCGGACTGCACAATAATTGTGCGGCCGCAGAAACAACTATGCGACCGCACCCAGGAAATGTGCGGTTCGCAGAAGAGCCCAGTGCAGCCGCACCCGAAATTGTGCGGACCGCAAAATATGAGATATGTGGCCGCAATCCAGAAATGTGCGGCCACAGAGTCAACTCCTGTCAAGATCTGAAGAGAAGTGTGGACCGCACATATAATTATGCGGCCGCAGAACCTCCGAAAGGGCAATTTTATTCGAAAGTTCCAGCTTTGTATAAATTGACTATTTCACGAAATTAGGTCAAGTTTTGAATATTAAAAGTCATGTAGCCGTTTTTCTTTACCCCTTTAGGAAACTTTAGCTTACTTTGGTAATTTAACATTGGATTTTTATCTTTTAATCTTGCAATATGAGTTTTATCATCTTTTCTTCTCTATTTTCCTCTATACCCATTATGAGTAGCTAGATTTTTAGCTAGGGTTGTAACCCAACCCTAGTGTGTGAACCTAATGGGTATTTGATTTATGGCTTGTTTATGGTTGGGTGTTTATTATTTAGCCTTGTTCTTGCTTTTAATTGTAGAATTAATGGTTGCAAATATTAGTTTATGCCTATTTGACTTGGTCTCTACTTGAGAAAGAGAGACTTAGTCTAGGAAAACTTGGCTAACAAGAATTTGGGATAAAATAAAGAGATTGATAGTCCCAATTAAAGGGTTGAACCTAGAGATAGTAAAACCCGGCTTGAGAATTTTATCAACTGTTTTGTTAAATACCCATTTGGACTTGAGAAAGCCAAATTGGGCAAAATCACTCTCTTACTGAGAGGTATTGAGTGGGTATTTTTGAGTGTTGATTGCTATAATACACCCCAACCAATAAAACAAGCTTTAAAGTTTACAACTCGTTGGGCAAACACCTAGGTGAAGGTCATACCCCTAGGACTTTTTATATATTTGAAAACCATCCAAAATTAATATTCTCTAGTTTTATATCGTTATAATTATAATCCTTAATGTTATTTTAGAAGTAAAAATAAAACCATATTTGTGGAAGTGAAACCAATATGCTTCACGTGCTTTATCCAAATATATACCACTAATCCCATCTTAGCTCCCTGTAGATTCGATCCTGACTCCTTGTTGGGTATTATTATTACAAAAGACTGTTTCACAACCCCGAATAGAGGTGTGACTCGGACGAGATCATTTGACTTTGATGATATCGGGTTTGAATGGTGGTTATGAGAATTGGAATAGCTTCGTTATGTCATTTGGGACTTATGAGCAAAATTTGAGTTCATTCCGAGTTGATTTGCTATGGTTCGTTATGAGTTTTGGAAGTTGAAAGTTCAAAAGTTCAATAAGTTTGATTTGAGGTACGAATCATGGTTTTGATGTTTCTATGCATGATTTGAGGCCTCGAGTAAGTTCGTGTTATGTTATGGGACTTGTTGGTATATTTGTATGGGGTCCCTAGGGGCTCGGGTGAGTTACAGACGTAGTTCGGATCATTTGTTTCTCATGTTGCATTGCTGAAGAAGTGATGGTGCTGCTGTTTTCGCATCTACGGAAGTATGGACGCAGATGTGGACTAGTGGTCGCAGGATCGGAAAAGGGATGTGTTTGGGAGCATCGCAGATGCAAGGTTTTGGGCCGCATTTGCGTTATCGCAGAAGGGATAGTTGAGGCGCAGGAGCGGGACTTGTACATAGATGCGCGTTTTGCATCGCACCTGCGATGTCACAGAAGCAATGATTGTTTCGCAGGTGCGATGGGCGAGATTCCTGTGGTTTTTAGCAGAAGCGCATCTTTGGTCGCAAAAGCAACGTTGCAGAAGCGGCTCAGTGATCGCAGATGAAAAAGGTCTGGGCAGAAGTTATAAATCGAGGGTTTTATTCATTTTAGCATATTTTGAGTTGGGGAGCTCGGATTTGGGCGATTTTGGAGGCGATTTTCACCACATGGATTTGGGTAAGTGTTCTATACTCGATTTTGACTATATTTCATGAACCTATCTTCATTTTTGGCATTTGGATTATGAATTTCAATGAGAAATTGGGGGGGGGGGGGGGGGTTGTCTAAAATTTCATAAAGTGAATTTTTTTGTTTTGAACATCGATTTCGAGTCAAATTTGAGTGAAACTAGTATGGTTGGACTCGTAATTGTATGGGTTTTTAGATCTTGTGAGTTTTGTTAGGTTCCGAGGTGCGGGCTCGGGTTTGACTTTTTGGTTGACTTTGAGATTTTGATTAAAGATTCGACCTTTATCGATTGCGTTTGTTTCCTTAGGCATTATTTGATGTATTTAAGTTGATTTTGGCTAGTTTCGAGCCATTCGGAGGTGGATACGCACGTGATGGCGTTTCTAGAGTATTGTTTGGCTTGCTCGTTATTTGATTCGGCTTGTTCGAGGTAAGTAATACTTCTAAACTTGGTGCTGAGGGTATGAACCCCTGAATATACGTGTGATGTGTTTGGTGTTGAGGTGACGCACATGCTAGGTGACAGGCATGTGGGTATGCACCGTGTGAATAATAACTCGGTTGATTCTGTGATACTGTGTAGTTACCTAATCTTGTTTCTATCTATAAAATTTCTACGTGTTAGAGGAATTGAGATGCGAATCATGTTAGAAATCATGTTTAGGCTATATGCTTATTCTGTTGGGACCCACTAAGGTCATCTCTGTTGTTGAGTTATTTGCTTAAATAGCAGTTACATATTAAGTCATATTCATTCATATGCATATCATATCTAAGTCTCTGTTATCACTTGTTGTCATATCATGTTATCATTGTGGGGCTGATTGGCATGAGATTTGTGAGGCCGAGAGACTAGAGAGGATGATGACTGAGTGAGGCCGAGGGCTTGATTGTGAGTGATATTACGTGATCGGGCTGCACGCCACAACATGCTTTATTGATTCATGCCATAATTGGCTTATATTAGTGCTTGGGCAGGATTCGCCCCTCTGGAGTCTGACATACCAGCAGTAAGAACAGGTACTCACTGAGTGCTAGTGCTGAGTGAGGTTGACTTCTCCGAGAGCATGAGCACATGAGTTTATCACTGTGGTGCACTACATTTGACATGCATACTTGGCATATAGGCATAAAGATGCATTTCCTCGTGTTGTATGATATTGTGACATTTATGACTTCACATGTACATTGTCATGTAGGCATAGAGATGTAGTTTCCTCATGCCATCTGATAATGAAATATCATATCTGTTGTTGAAAATTTTTGGGAAAAATCACAATTTTTCTAATCTACTCAAATTTTTGTGATTTCGGTGAAAGATTTGGGTTTTTGCTATCATATCTGAGAAGCATACCTATTTTCCGTAACTGTGAATGAGATGAGGATCATATCTTTGAGTATTATTTGTATGGTTTTCATTATATTGTTACGAGTTGTTCTTGGTTGTTGGTGTTGGACTTTGACCTTCGTTCAAGCTCGTCACTACTTTCAACTTAAGGTTAGGTTTATTACTTATTGAGTATAAGGGGTCGGTTGTACTCATACTACACTTCTGCACCTTGTGTGCAGATTTTGGATGTTGATATTGTTGTGTCTGGCGGGAGCTGGCATTAAAGATAAACCTTCGTTCCGGTTATAGCTGCCTCTTGTTCATGGTAGCTTTACATTTATAGAAATCTGTTTATGTACATTTCAAATAGATAATGTATTTATTTCATACCAGCTTTGTAAACTCTAAGTCTTAGAAGCTCATGATTTGTACTACCAATCCTTGGAAATTTTGTATAAAAGTTCAGTTGTATTATCATTACTTCTCTTAGTAAATCTCATTTGAATTGGATTATTGTTAAATTGGCTTACCTAGCGGGTTGGATTAGATGCCGTCATGACTAGTTTGATTTTGGCTTGTGATAAGTTGGTATCAGAGCTCTAGGTTCATAGGTTCTATGAGTCATGAGCAAGTGTCTAGTAGAGTCATGCGGATCGGTATGATGACGTCCATACCTATCTTCGAGAGGCTGCAGGGCATTTAGGATAAACTTCCCATCTTTATTTCTTTATCGTGTGGCATTGATTCAGCTTGAAGCGTATCACTTTGAATTCCTTCCACTCACTTGTTTTGACTTATGGATGCTTCATTGGTATTGCAGTACTCGCCTGGTCGATCGACTATTGATGTTCAAATTTTGCTATGTGGCATGGAGTAATTATTAAAGTATTTCTCGTGGGAATGATTATGTATGATAGGTGTGTTAGTCATTCGAGTGGCGGAGTTTAGATCGGCTATGGTGATTCATGTGTTCTATGGATTTGGAGACCGGGAAAAGTCAGAAGCAGATTAACCGGGTTGCGGACTATGAAGATGTGGTCAAAGTTAGCTAGATGGTAGTACGTGCTATGGTTAGGTCATTGTGGACTTTTGGAGGTCCATTTATCCATTTGGGGATGATCGGAGTTGATTTGGGGGCCCATTGGTAGGCCCAAAGAGGATGTGTATTCTACAACGAGTCGGATTTGTGAACTCAGCACCGTTATTGCTGAAAGGTGTGTCATTCGGTTAGAGTTGATCTTGTTCGTGTTCTGATATGTTCTATGTGTTACTCTTCTACGCTACGAGGGGGTTTTATTTGTTGGTTATATGCACACATAATGTGGTCTGTTTAGGCCTTGTAGCGGAATTTGAGCGAGATGGTTATTGGATTGTTGAATGGTTGATTGCGCCTTAGTTATGTTCTCTCCGGGCTGTGGTATATTGTGTTATTTGCTTCTCCATGGTTATGGTCATGCACGTCATGTATTTGATGTCGAATTGCGCGTGGTTGTTGATTTTGAGCATTGTGGCTTGAGGTATTTCACATAAACCAGTGTTTGGATGGGGTCACGCATTGCAGCTGGGTTATGTTGGGATATGATCCTTTGTGATAGATTTGTGTGTCTTGGTTCTACTGTGTGTGATGGGTTCATAGCATTGCATTGTGGTTGTACTTGTTGAGCTTGCGGAACGGTTCTCTCATTGAGTCATTTTTCCATGTTTGAGTACACTTGAATTGTTGCTTATTGGTACAAAGATTGCACGGTTTGTGGCTTTAGATTGTATTGGTGTGGCATGTCAATAGAATAGTTGTGTTTGATGAGATAAGGTCATTGGACCTAAAATGGATGCTATCAGATTTGATTACGGTATGTTTGGAAGAATAATATCGGAAGTCGACTTAGGATTTGGCTTTGGTTCTTGTCGGACGAGAGAGAGCTCCATGACTTGTTGATCTGATGAGTGGTTATGAGTTTCTGCATGTTTCTTTCATCATCGGCAGTGTATGAAGGTTTTGGAATGAGGTTTTATTTGATATGAGGTTTATTACCGGTACTGGGTTTGTTTTGAGCAGTTACTGTGATCGAAAATTATTGCTACGAGTATGCAAGTTATGTGGTATATCATGTGATTTCATCTTGGGTTATGGTTATGGATTGATACAGCTTGTTCAGACTTATACAGTGTGTAGATGCGAGATTCGGTTCTTGTAAGGAATTCAGGATGTTTGAAATTGGATTCCAAGGTTTATGGGCCAAGGTTGAATTAAGGATCTTAAGTTATGTTGTGTTGTCAGGCTTATATAGATTGGGGTGACGTGGGATCACCCTCGGGTATGTGCATGGTAAGGTTACATGGTGATTTGATGGCTTTGGAACGACTTTGGGCACGTTCGAGGACGAACACATATTTAAGTGGGGGAGAATGTAACGACCCGACCAGTCGTTTTGAGCATTTGCATTCCCTTCAGCTATTTGAAGTCTTGATTAGCTTCGTATGATGTATTATGACTTGTGCGAATCGTCGGTTTTGGCTTTCAAGTGATGCGGAATTGATTTGGAAGAAAGATTCACAACTAGGAAGCTTTAAGTTGAAAGAGTTGACCAAGTTTGACTTTTGAGTAATTACCTCGGATTGGAGTTTTGATGGTTCCGTTAGGTCCAGATGATGATTTTGGATTTGGGCGTATGCCCGGGTTTGCATTTGGATATCTCTAGAAGGTTTCGGCACTAATTGGCGAAAGTTGATAATTTGAAGGTTTGGCATGATCATAAGTTTGACCAGGAGTTGAATTTGATGATATATGGTTTATACGGTGGTTTCGGGAATTGGAATAGATTCTTTATGTCATTTGGGACTTGTGTGCAAAATTCGAGTTCATTCCGAGTTGATTTAATATGGTTCGACACGAGTTTTGGAAGTTGAAAGTTCAAAAGTTCATTAAGTTTGATTTGAGGTGTGATTCGTGGTTTTGATATTGTTATGCATGATTTGAGGACTCGAGTAAGTTCGTGTTATATTATGGGACTTGTTGGTATATTTGGATGGGGTCCCGAGGGGCTCGGGTGAGTTATGGATGTGGTTCAAATCATTTGTGTCTCATGTTGCATTGCTGAAGAAGTGTTGGTGCTGTTTTTCCGCATCTGCGGAAGTATGGATGCAAATGCGAGTCCGTAGATGCGGACTAGTGGTCGTAGGAGCGGAAAAGCGATGTGTTTAGGAGCATCCCAAATGCGAGGTTTTGGGCCGCATCTGCGTTATCGCAAAAGCGAGGGTTGAGGCGCAGGAGCAGGAATTGTGCGCAGATGTGCGTTTTGCATTGCACCTGTGATGTTGCAAAAGCGGTGATTGTTCCGCTGGTGCAATGGGCGAGATTCTAGTGGTTCTTCGTAGAAGCGCGATTCTGGTCGCAAAAGTGACACCGCAAAAGCGGCTCAGTGATCGCAGATGCGAAAGGTCCTGGCAGAAGTTATAAATCGAGGGTTTTGTTCATTTTAGAATATTTTGAATTGGGGAGGTTGGATTTGGGCGATCTTCGAGGCGATTTTCACCACATGGATTGGGATAAGTGTTCTATACTCGGTTTTGACTATATTTCATGAACCTATCTTCATTTTTGGCATTTGGATTATGAATTTCAAAGAGAAATTGGGACTTTTTGTCTAAAATTTCATAAAGTGAATTTTTGTGTTTTGAACATTGATTGGGAGTAGGATTTGAGTGAACCTAGTATGATTGGACCCGTAATTGTATGGGTTATAGGATTTTGTGAGTTTTGTCAGGTTCCGAGGCGTGGGCCTGGGTTTGACTTTTTGGTTGACTTTGGGCTTTAGATTAAAGATTTGACCTTTATCGATTGGGTTTATTTCCTTAGGCATCATTTGATGATTTTGAGTTGCTTTTGGCTAGTTTCGAGCCATTTAGAGGTTGATACGCGCGGGGTAGAATTTCTAGAGTATTGTTTGGCTTGCTCGATATTGGATTCAGCTTGTTCGAGGTAAGTAATACTTCAAAACTTGGTGCTGATGGTATGAACCCCTGAATATACGTGTTATGTGTTTGGTGTTGAGGTGACGTACATGCTAGGTGACGGGCATGTGGGAATGCACCGTGTGAATTATAACTCGGTTGATTATGTGATATTGTGTAGTTACCAAATCTTGTTTATATCCATGAAATTTCTACGTGTTAGAGGAATTGAGTTGTGAATCATGTTAGAAATCATGTTTAGGCTATATGCTTATTCTGTTGGGAACCACTGAGGTCATCTCTGCTATTGAGTTATTTGCTTAAATTGCAGTTACATACTCAGTCATATTCATTCATACGTATATCATATCTCAGCCTCTGTTATCACTTGTTGTGACACCATGTTATCATTATGGGGTTGATTAGCATGAGATTTGTGAGGCCGAGAGAGTGGAGAGGATGATGACTGAGTGAGGCCGAGGGCCTGATTGTGAGTGATATTACGGGATCAGGCTAGACGCCGCAACAGGATTTATTAATTCATGCCATAATTGGCTTATATTAGCGCTTGGGCAGGATCCGCCCCTCCGGAGTATGACATACCAGTAGTGAGCGCAGGTACATACTGAGTGCGTGTGCCGAGTGCGAGTGGCAAGTGCGAGTGCCGAGTGATTGGGAGGACTGAGTGACTAGGAGGATTGAGTCATTGAGTGCGCTGAGTGAGGTTGACTGCTCCGAGAGCATGAGCATATGAGTTTATCACTGTGGTGCATTACACTTGACATGCATACATGGTATGTAGGCATAGAGATGCATTTACTCGTGTTGTACGGTATTGTGACATTCATGACTTTACATGCACATTGTCATGTAGGCATAGAGATGTATTTTCCTCATGCCATCTGATAATGAAACATCTTATCTGTTGTTGAAAATTTTTGGAAAAAATCACAGTTTTTCTGATACACTCACATTTTGGTGTTTTTGATGAAAGATTTGGATTTTTACTATTATATCTGAGAAACATGCCTATTTTCTGTAACTGTGAATGAGCTGAGCATCATATCTTTGAGTATTATATGTATGATTTTCATTATATTGTTACGAGTTGTTCTTAACTGTTGGTGTTGGACTCTGACCTTTGTTCTAGCTCGTCACTACTTTCAACCTAAGGTTAGGTTTGTTACTTATTGAGTACATGGGGTCAGTTGTACTCATACTACACTTTTGCACTTTGTGTGTAGAGTTTGGATGCTGATGTTGCTGTGTATGGCGGGAGCTGGCATTGAAGAAGAACCTGTGTTCCGGTTGTAGTTGCCTCTTGTTCATGGTAGCTTAAGATTTATAAAAATCTGTTTATGTACATTTCGAACAGATAATGTATTTATTTCATACCAGCTTTGTAAACTCTAAGTCTTAGAAGCTCATAATTTGTACTACCAATCCTTGGAAATTTTGTATAAAAGTTCAGTTGTATTATCATTACTTCTCTTAGTAAATCTCATTTGAATTGGATTATTGTTAAATTGGCTTACCTAGCGGGTTGGATTAGATGCCATCATGACTAGTTGGATTTTTGGTCGTAACAATGCCCAACGTCGCCGTTAGGCAAGCCAACAATGAACTACAGACTTAATTATTCATTTTATTATTTTTGAAATCCTAAATCTTATTAGATAGGGAAATCAATGCATTAAAAATCGTAGAGACGTACAATTTAAATGAAATATAAAGTAAAAGTGTGTCAATGGTAAGCAAAACCATAAACAAATCCTAGAACAGCCCAAAACTCAGTGTCACAAGTGCATGAGCATCTACTAAGAAGTACAATAACAATACAACATCTCTCTGGAATACAAGATAGACAGGATAAAGTAAATGATTATGATAGAGACTTTGTGTACTACGAATCGTAGCATGGAATGCAGCTTACCATAAATTTCCCTCAGCAGTTGTGCCTATGCACCCAAATGACCACCAAATGAACCTGTGAGATCCTGAACATTTAGTGCAGAAGTGCAGCATGAGTACGTAAATCAACGCGTACCCAGTAAGTATCTACCCTAACCCCGAAGAGGTAGTGACAAGGGGTTGACATTGACACTTACTAGTGGTCCAGTAAATCAAATATAATAAAGTAAACAAGTATGAAACATGGTAAATAAACAACGAGAACAGATATAGGCAAATAATACGGTCTACAGCTCAACAGTGAACACAAAGTCCTCAATTATTGGATACCTCCTCAAATGGAATACATAATGGCCAATACCAAACCAACGGTCACATCTCAAGTCAGGAAACTCATGAGTACGCAGACTCCTTATCAAGTATTTCGCACAATTCTGCCGAGGCGAGCGGCCCGATCCCATAAGAGTGTTTCATAGAACTGCCGAGGCGAACGGCCCGATCCCATAAGAATATGTTACTTTACCGAGGCAAACAGCCTGATCCCATAAGAGTGTGTTACATGATACTGCCGAGGCGAACGACCCGATCCCATAAGAGTGTATTACATGATACTGCCGAGGTGAATGACCCAATCCCATAAGAATATTGTTGAGGCATTCATCCCGATCCCATTGGAATATGAAACTTTGATGAGTCACTTACCCCACTCACGAATGTACGTGTGAGTTATAAAATTCAAGAAAAACTATCGGACGAATACGCACAACGCGAAAGAAATCCGTAAAGGAAAGTACAATTTTCGCGACTGATCAAGTAGCTTGTCAAGTATCTAAAATAACAAGTCTGATACTCTACGCGAGTCTAGTCTCAGGCTAAATGGAAATTAAAGCATTTAAATAGGCAAGAATAACTCAAATAGTACAATTAAAGCATGGCGTGAATCTAAGTTTATTCGGACATAATTAGGAATTCTAGCATATGCACGGACACTCATCATCTCGTACGTGCGTAGCTCCCACAATATGTAGCACATAATAAATTTAACACCTACGGGGTAAACTCCCCCTAAAAATATTAGATAGGAGACTTACATCGATCCGAAATCCGATAACCGGCTCCAACGCTTCTCTAGCTCCTCAAACAGATGCCAAATGATCCGAAAATAATAAAATAACATGCAAACCAATTAAAATATACTCCAATACTCATAATTTAATAATTTGTAACAATTTCCAACTCCGCTCGAAAAGTCAACAAGGCCAACGCTCGGGCCCACGTGCTCGGATTCCAGATATTATCAAAAATAAGTATTATACTTAACTTATATAGTATATATCTAGAAAATCATCCAATTTCATCCACGAATTGACCCTCAAATCAAGGAATTGCCATTTCTCAATTAAAGTTGCTAAGAATTCCAGAATATTTAGAGTGTAAGGAAGCTCAAGTGAGGTATATTGGCTAAACTCTTCTCTTAGAATTGAATCCCACGATATTCATATAAATTATGTAAGTCCCGAGTGATTCATTATGAAACTGGCTATTCCGAGTAAGATTGGGTTGAAAGATATATGTTCAACAAGCATCCCAAATGCTTTATTCATGTTATATTACCAATTGAGGATGTGTTAAAATATGGGATGTGCATTAATAATGTTTCGACTTTAAGTCAAGTTCAAATGAAGGCTATTATGCCAAATTTTGTGAAATATCTCTATGTGCCTTAGACTCTAAATTACTCACATGTGTACTACACACTTTGATTTGAATTGTATTTTTTGTTGATGATGATAATGATATTTGAAATTGATAAGGTAAGCATGAAATATTGAATATGGCCAACGTGCCAAGAATGATCTTACAATTATGGCCATTAGTGCCAATGAAATGAAAAGATGTGATACGAAATGCGATGATTGATATAAAAAGGTTGATGTCTCAAATAAGACAGACTAGTCAGTCGGGTCATGATCGGACACCATGCCGCACACATGGTGGTGATTGTGCTGGAAATTGTAATTGAAATTGTGATTGTGGTCGATGTCCCTAATGGATAGCCTAGCCGATCAGGTCGTGATCGGACTCCGTGTTAAAGACGGTGGTATTGATATTGAGAGAAATTGTAGTTGATGTCTCTAATGAGATGGCCTAGACGATCGGGTCGTGATCGAATTCCGTGCTAAGAGTACGATGGTACTGGTTTTGTGAATAATGGTATTGTGAATAATGGTATTGTGGACAATGGTATATCGATACTAAAAAAATCTCCCAATGTGAGATATGGAAATTAATTTGAACACTGTCTTGATCCTAAATTGAGGTTTGATGTTGATTAAGACTTTCATTGATATTATGATATTCTTGTTTGTATTATTTGTCATTCTATTGAGAGGGTGTTTAGTTATACATACTAGTACTATTCGACGGTACTAATGTCCCTTTTGCCGGGGACGCTGCATCTTTAAATGGATGCAGGTGGTTCCACAGCAGGAGATATTGGTCAATGATAGCAGTGCACCTTCTTCCCAGCTGACTTAGTGAGCCCCACTTCATTCCGAGGTCATAAATCTTTTGTACTTTGTGTATTCTATTTGAGGTATAGCCGGGGCCTTGTTTCCGGCATTATCATTGTACTCTTCTTTATCTATAGAGGCTCCGTAGACATAATATGGGTTGTGTATTGGTGCTGGGGAAATACAAACTATGTTATGTTATGGATGTATTACTTGTCCATTTGAGACTTTAAAAATGATGAAACTATTGGAAATGAATTGGTATTGTAGACATGAACACATTTTCATCTTATTAATGATAATATGTAATATCTCTATTCATGGATGAGTTTGGGTAGAATGAAATCTAACATGCTTTCTCGGTCAGGTTCACTCGGTTGAGCGCCAGTCGCGCTCCTCGGATTTGGGGCGTGACAGTAGGATCCTCCACTATAAAGAGGATGGCTATATTTCTGTAAAGGGCAAGTTTTTTGCTTACATTGTAACTCAAATACCATACACTCCTATATTGAAGAGTTATTCCTTTTAGCTTCATAGATTGATTCATTTTGCTTAGTCCTTAAAATCATCTTCTTTCCAACCTTGTTTGTTTTGCAATCTTTACAATCCGTATTTGATATTTTCTATTTATCCTTACGATTTGTGTTAAGTTATACCACATATCCTTAGAACTACGTACAAATTCAACTCTATTCATTTTTAGGGTAAACAGTTTGGCGCCCACCCTGGGGCTAAGGATAACAGTGGTTATTTGATACGAATCTGCAAAAACACACCGTTTTGTGCTTGTTTCCGGAAGTGTCTTTGATTTCGGATTAGCACTGACTAACTATCAATTAAATGTCCTTACCTATCGACAACGAAGCTGATCTTCAAGATGAGAACAACAACTTGACACCCAGTACCGAAAGACCACTTATCAACGCCGTTGGAGCTCGAATCGAAGTGCCGATAGACATTAATTCGCATGTGACCATTGAGACGAACCTACATTCTGAACCTGAAAACAACATTCATAGTGGCACTCGATCTGCAGCTCGAGATACCCATAACATCGAGGAAAACGGCGTCAGCTTGCGTATGATTTTCGAAATATTGCAAGCTCAACAGGCAGCAATAGCTCAGTTGCAGAGTCAAACCCAGATACCGAACAGGCCGGAGCCCAGTCAACCCCGAGAAATTGCCCATACAACGGAACCAGCTATAGTGAGATCAAATGAGCAGGAGTCGGGAACTAATCCCGAAATTGCTACAAAGTTCGAAGAACTGACCAAACAAATAGAATCGGGAGAAAGGAGTATCGAAGCAAACGACAAAAAGGTGGAAACATATAACTCTAGGGTTGATCAGATCTCGGGGGCACCACCGATATTGAAGGGCTTAGATTCCAAAAAAATCGTACAAAAGCCTTTTCCCCCAAGTGCGGCTCCTAAACTAATCCCAAAGAAATTCCGCATGCCCGAGATTCCTAAATATAACGAAACTACCGACCCCAACGAACATGTCACCTCATACACATGTGCTATCAAAGGGAACAACCTAGAGGATGATGAGATCGAATCTGTATTATTAAATAAATTTGGTGAAACCCTGTCAAAGGGAGCAATGATATGGTATCATAATTTACCATCTAATTCTATCGATTCTTTTGCTATGCTTGCAGATTCCTTCGTAAAAGCACACGCCGGGGCCATAAAAGTTGAGACCAGGAAGTCGGACTTATTCAAGGTAAGACAAAAGGATAACGAGATGCTAAGGGAGTTCGTATCTCATTTTCAAATGGAACGAATGGATCTGCCACCAGTCACAGACGATTGGGTTGTTCAGGCTTTCACTCAACGTTTGAACGAATGAAGTTCGACGGCTTCACGGCGGTTGAAGCATAACCTGATCGAGTACCCAGCTATTACTTGGGCCGACGTGCATAATCGGTACCAATCAAAAATTAGAGTCGAAGACGATCAATTGGGGTCTGAATTCTCTGGTCGAAGGGATATCAATCGAGAACAAGGTCCGATCAGGGACCGATATCGGCCTATGGGTGCGTAATCCTGAGTCCGAGGTCGCTTTTCTCTCATAACCGATGTCTTAGTATGTTTAAGCACCAGCCCTTGAGGGGTATCGACGCCGCCGATGATCATGTGGATGATGTGCTGTGGTTCTTCTTGTTCATTTTGTTTGCCGAAATCCCTATTTTTGAAATGGTTCTTGGCCCTGTCGCTTAAGAATTCTCGAAGGTGTTCTTTATTGAATAACCGGGCTACCTCCTCTCTTAGTTGCCTGCAATCTTCCGTTTTGTGGCCATGGGTACCATGATATTCGCACATTTGATTGGGATTCCTCTGGGTAGTATCGGTCTGCATGGGTCGAGGCCATTTAGTGTCTTAGATGCGTCCGATAGACGACACGATGGCAGATACATCAATGCTGAAGTTATACTCTGATAACCGTGGTGCTTCCTTAGATCTGGTAGGCCTGTCGAACCAATTTCTGTTTATCAGCCCCCGAAACCCTTAACCTCGATCACTTCTTTTGTTGCTTTGTCCGGGGTTACGTCTCGATTCATTGATTCTGTGATTTCCACTTAATGATAAAGATGCAGAATGAGTCATGCAACCTCATAACGATGCACTGGTAATATTGGTACTTATGAATAAAACTAAAGTTAAGCATGTGTTAATTGATCCAGGTAGCTCGACAAACATTATTAGATCGAAGGTTGTAGAACAGCTCGGTCTACAGGACCAGGTAGTACCCGCAACCCTGGTTCTAAACGGATTCAATATGGTATGTGAAACAACCAAAGGCGAGATAAATCTGCCTATAAACATGGCTGGGACTATCCAGGAAACGAAGTTCCATGTAATCGAAGGCGACATGAGGTACAACGCCCTTTTCGGAAGGCCATGGATCCACAACATGAGAGATGTACCTTCGACCCTACACCAGGTTCTTAAATTCCCAACATCGAAGGGAGTCAAAACAGTGTACGAAGAACAACCGGCCGCGAGATAAATGTTTGCCGTCGAAGAAGCAATTCCGATATCCTCACCTTCATCTACAAAGGGGTCAGACTCAAAAGGGGAACAAGATGCCAAATACCAATCACAGACGTCAGCTTCAACCCAACCAGAAAATCAGAAGATCGAGGAAGACGATGATCAAAGGATCCCTCGATCCTTCATGGTTCCCGATGATTCCGACACTACCCAATCAACGATTGAAGAATTGGATCAAGTCATACTAATGGAGCATTTGCCCGAACGAAAGGTATGCCTGGGAGCGGGATTAACCCCCGAACAAAAGAAAAGACTTATTCAATTTCTTATCAATAACATAGATTGTTTTTCTTGGTCCCATTTAGATATAATAGGGATCCCACCGGATATAACGACGCATCAGCTAATCCTGGACCCTAGGTTCAAACCGGTGAAGCAAAAAAGAAGACCCTAGTCCGAGGTAAACCACGCGTTCATAAAGGACGAGGTAACTAAACTTCTCAAAATAGGGTCCATTCGGGAGGTGAAACATCCCGAATGGTTAGCCAATGTAGTTGTAATCCCTAAAAAAGGGAACAAACTTAGAATGGGTGTAGATTATAAGGATTTAAACAAGGCATGCCCCAAAGATTCTTTTCCGTTGCCCAATATCGATCGCATGATCGATGCCACGGCCGGCCACGAGGTCCTTACTTTTCTCGATGCCTATTCCGGGTATAATCAAATCCAAATGAACCCGGAAGACCAGGAAAAGACTTCATTTGTCACCAAGTATGGAACATATTGTTATAATGTGATGCCCTTCGGGCTAAAAAATGCAGAGCTACTTACCAACGCCTAGTAAATAAAATGTTCGAGGAACAAATAGGTAAATCAATGGAAGTTTATATTGATGACATGATAGTTAAGTCCCTATGCGCAGAGGACCATTTGGCTTATTTGCACGAAACATTCGAGATTTTAAGGAAATATAACATGAAGCTCAACCCCGAGAAATGTGTTTTCGGGGTCGGTTCGGGCAAGTTCCTCGGCTTCATGGTATCAAATCGGGGGATCGAGATCAATCCCGATAAAATCAAAGCCATCAAAGACATCGCTATTGTGGATAGTGTAAAAGTCGTGCAGAGGCTAACGGGACGGATTGCTGCCTTAGGCCGATTCATTTCAAGGTCTTCAGATCAAAGTCACAGAATTTTCTCTCTACTCAAAAAGAAGAACGATTTCGCTTGGACCCCGGAATGCCAACAGGCATTAGAGGAATTGAAGCGATATCTATCGAGCCCACCACTGCTTCATACTCTAAAAATAGACAAAAAACTTTGCTTGTACTTGGCAGTATCGGAAATCGCGGTAAGTGGTGTCCTAGTTCGAGAAGAGCAAGGTATGCAATTTCCCGTTTATTATGTAAGTCGAACCTTAGGAGAAGCAGAAACTAGATATCCACACTTAGAGAAATTGGCACTTGCACTGATAAGCGCCTCTAGAAAGTTAAGACCATACTTTCAATGTCACCCCATATGCGTATTAACCACTTACCCACTTCGTAGTATTTTGCACAAGCCCGAACTATCAGGCCGATTGGCCAAATGGGCCATCAAACTCAGTGGGTACGATATCATATATCAACCCCGTACGGCCATCAAGTCTCAAATTTTAGCGGACTTCGTGGCCGATTTCACGCCAACCCTCGTACCCGAAGTCGAAAAGGAACTCTTGTTGAAATCGAGTACATCATCAGGGGTATGGATAATTTTCACAGACGGGGCTTCGAACGTGAAGGGGTCCGGGCTAGGCATCGTTTTAAAGCCGCCTACGGGTAGCACTATTAGGCAATCTATCAAAACTACTAGATTGACTAACAATGAGGCCGAGTATGAGGCCATGATTGTAGGTCTCGAGCTAGCTAAAAGCTTGGGAGCAGAAGTCATTGAAGCCAAATGTGACTCTTTACTAGTGGTAAATCAAGTAAACAAAACCTTCGAAGTTCGAGAGGATAGAATGCAAAGGTATTTGGACAAACTGCAAGTCACTTTGCACCATTTCAAAGAGTGGAGTTTACAGCATGTACCACAAGAACAAAACGGTGAGGCCGATGCACTTGCAAACTTAGGATCATCGGTCGAGGAAGATGAGATAAGCTAGGGGACTGTCGTTCAACTCTCGAGATCCGTGATCGAAGAAGGTCATGCCGAGATAAACTCTACGAGCTTAACCGCCCTACAAACCAAAGCTGCTCGATTCATATTGACTGCAGATGGAACATTATACCAAAGGACATTCGATAGACCATTGTCAGTATGCTTAGGTCCAGGAGACACCGACTACATCCTACATGAGATTCATGAGGGTACTTGTAGAAATCACTCTGGTGCCAATTCATTAATCTGAAAAATAATCAGGGCAGTGTATTATTGGATCGATATGGACAAAGATGCAAAAGAGTTTGTTCGAAAATGTGACAAATGTCAAAGGTTTGCACCAATGATCCATCAGCCCGGAAAGCAACTTCACTCAGTCCTATCCCCATGGCCATTCATGAAATGAGGAATGGATATCGTCTGCCCTTTGCCATCGGCCCCAGGTAAAGCTAAGTTCATTTTATTTATGACTGACTATTTCTCTAAATGGGTTGAAGCACATGCATTCGTGAAAGTAAGAGAGAAAGAGGTTATAGAGTTTATCTGGGATCATATCGTATGTCGATTCGAGATACCCGCCGAAATAGTGTGTGACAATGGGAAACAGTTTATCGGAAGCAAAGTGACGAAATTCCTCGAAGACCACAAAATAAAAAGGATATTATCAATACCATATCACCCTAGTGGGAACATATAGGCCGAATCAACGAACAAAACTATCATTCAAAACCTAAAGAAAAGGTTGAACGACGCTAAGGGAAAATGGAGAAAAATCCTACCCGAAGTTCTTTGGGCATATCGAACAACATCAAAATCTAGTACGGGGGCAACCCCATTCTCCTTAGTACATGGCTCTGAAGCCTTGATTCCAGTCAAAGTTGGGGAACCCAGTGCCAGGTTTCGATATACAACAGAAGAGTCAAATCACGAGGCTATGAATACTAGCCTCGAATTATCGAATGAAAAATGAGAAGCTGCTCTCGTCCATGTGGCCGCCCAAAAGCAGCGAATCGACAGATACTATAATCGAAGAACCAAGCTTCGCCATTTTAAACTCGGGGAGTTAGTGCTAAGGAAAGTCACCCTCAATACCCGAAATCCAAACGAAGGAAAACTGGGTCCAAACCGGGAAGGACCGTATCAGGTTCTCGAAAACGTCGTAAAAGGAGCCTATAAGCTCGGTATTATAAACGGAAAACAACTATCAAACAATTGGAATGTGTCGCACTTGAAAAGATACTACTGCTAAGGTACGACCCTCCCATATTTCGTTTATATTTCAAAACTAACCCTTGCAGGAGTCTGATCAGGAACAAGGATGGATCCTTCAATACGAAGCCCTAGGTCTGAAAGCACGCGTTGCACTCTTTTTCCCTTAGACAGGTTTTATCCCAAATGGGTTTTTCGGTAAGGTTTTCAATGAGGCAACCATTGATCGTGCTAACTTAGAAACAATTCGACAGTATCCGAGGCCTCTTTACAATCGACCTCGAATACTGGGGGGAATTACCCCTCAAATATATCAAGTTCGATGCAAGAAAGTTACTTCATAACAATAGGGTTCCGATAGGAAAAATTGTAAGAGCCAAATGGTCAAAACGAACCATGCTCATATAGTTGGCCCGAGCCCTGACGCAAAACACCAACACATGTATAATGACTTACAAAGAAAAAAGTTTTCTTTACCGATATTTTATATCCAAGAAAAATTCCTCTATTTCGAGATTTATTATGCAAACAGGCTTAAGGTAAATCAATGAGTTCGAGCAACACTCACTCAACTATAAAGCCCAAGGGCTACACCAACTTAAGTTCGAGCAACCATTCTCACTCGGAGACTATCTACGAAGCTCAAGGGCTACTTTTATTTTGATTTCGAGCAAGCACTCACTCAACCATTACGCCAACGGGCTACATTACTTTGAGTTTGAATCACTCACTCGACGGCTACTTTTATTCCGAGTTCGAGCAAGCACTTACTCGACTATTAAGCCTACGGGCTATATTACTTCAAGTTCAAGCAATCACTCAACTCGACTATTAAGCCTATGGGCTACCTTATTTTAAGTTTGAGTAAGCGCTCACTCGGTTATAAAGGATACAAAGTCCAAATTCGATCAAATTGCCTAAAGCCTTATGAAAACATTCATAAGGCATGAATAAAACAAAATCTTCACAAGGCAGGAAATAAAACAGAGGCAAGTCGGGAAAAGAAAAGATATTTATATATGTATACAAGATTGTTTACATGATTGTTTACAACGTCCGGAATGGAAACTAAGGGCTAAGTTTATTGGTTATCTCCGGGGGCGGTCTCATCTCCATCGGGCTCCTCCCCGCTCTCGGACCCGCTCTTGCTCCCATCATTGTCATCATCATCATCATCGTCATCATTGGAAGCCAAGGCTTCAGCATTGGCCTCGAGCTCTTTAGCCCTTTTTATCTCTTCAGTGAGATCGAAACCCCGAGCTTGGATCTCCTCAAGGGTCTCCCTCCGAGATCGGCACTTAGCAAGTTCAGCAACCCAATGTGCTCGGGTGTTGGCAGTCTCGGTTGCCTCACTTGCTTGCACCTGAGCAGCTTCAGCATCCTCCCAATAGACGGCCACTAATGCATCCGCATAGGATTTTGCTTTCTCGGCATCAGATTCGGCCTTAGCAAGTTCGGAGGCCAACCGAGCCTCGAATTCCTCTATTCTTCTCGCTTGAACCAAGCTCTTCTCCTTCATGCCTTAAAGTTAGCTTGCAGTCGATGAAAATTGGGCCCAAATAGTTTCCTTTTCTGCAACAAGATGGTCCATGCCATCTTTCCATCCCTTGGTGTCCGCCCTTATTGTATCAACTTCCCCACGAAGCTGCCCGATCGTCTCGAGTTTCTGCTGCAGCTGTGAGACCGAAATATTAGCCTCCAATCCTGAATCGAGCCCATGAGTTCTTAATATTATAATTACCTGCTCGGTCAGGTCGGTCTGGTCTTGATGAGCCTTGGCCAACTCAGCTCGAAGACCTTTGATTTCTTCTTCCCTTTGCCCGGAAAGGAGTTTAAGGGAGTTCCACTCCTCCGTAACCCGTCGGAGGTCGGTCTCGAACCGATGCAGCTCAGCTCGAGACTGAGAACATGCTTCTCGATGAATCACCATGGCCTGCGAAGAAAGACAAAAAGAAGTTAGGAAAGAATAGCAAAACATAAAAAGTAATATCAACAAAGAGAGTTAAGAGCTTACTCGATCCAGAGCTAGCTGCACTTCGCAGAGAAGGCCCGACACATCACTAGGGCCAGCAGCATCCTCGACCCCAGTAAATAAATCACGGAAGGGGTCCTCCCCTTCATGAGACCAGCTTATCTCGAGGGCCCCCAAATCTTGGGCTTCCCGAATAGCCCCTTCGAAAAAGGCAGGGAGAGTGGGTGAATCTCCGATTACTATTTCCCCAAGCGACTCGCTTGGGGCGTTCTCCTCAGTTCGGAGAGCTTCAGGATCGGCCCCTTCCGATGTACCCACCGTTTGTTGACTTCAGTAGGAAGCATCCTCAATCTCTAATGACTCGGGGACTTTGCCCAAGCCTTCCCCCAGTATCTCCTCGGTCCGAGGCGGAGCCTTACAAATCACCATTGATTCGGCTGCCTTTGGGGCATCGATGTTTTTCTTCATTCGGGCTGCCAGCACGGACCCGTCATTTTCTTCTTCTTCTTCGTCTTCATCCCTTAGACGCAGAACTGATTCTACGGTCAAAGGAATGGTACTCTTCCTCTGCTTATGAGCCGTCCTCGTCTTTGGTTTTGGATCTTCGAAAGCGGAGACCCTTTTCCTCTTATTATCCTTCACCGGCTTTGGAACAAAGGTCGAAGCCTCTTCCTCGACGGACGAGGGCCTCAAAACCGCATCTTTGCCCACACCTACATATAGGAAATTTATTAAAGTATATGGAAAGCATCTCTTTCGAACTACCAAAAATACGAGAAAGGGGCTTACCATGATTTTTGGCCTCCCATCGGCCCTTTGACAAATCACGCCATGAGCGCTCGGCATATGTGAAAGTCGAAGCCAGATCTCATACCCAGTTCTTGAGATCGGGAACTGCGCCGGGCATCCAGGGAACCGCTGCATCACAAAAAGGGGATATCGGTGAAAAAAGAAATTAAAGGGCAAAATAGTAGGAGATAACAGCAGAATTACACTTACGCTTCATGTTCCACTCCTCGGGAAAAGGCATCTTTTCAGTCGGAATCAGGTCCGAAGTCCTTACTCGAACAAACCTGCCCATCAAGCCTTGATCCCTGTCCTCGTCTATGCTCGAGAACAGAACCTTGGTAGCCCGACACTAAAGTTTTATTAACCCGCCTCGAAAGAGGCGAGGACAGTACAATTAGATGAGATGGTCGAGGGTGAAAGGAATCCCCTCGATTTTGTTCACGAAGTATCGGATCAAAATAATGATCTGCCAAAAAGAAAGATGGATCTGGCCTAGGGTTATTTGGTATTGATGGCAGAAATCAATAATAACGGGGTTGAGAGGACCTAACGTGAAAGGGTAAGTATACACACTTAAAAACACTTTCACGTAAGTGGTGATATCTTCGTTAGAAGACGGGATTACTATTTCTTTGTTCTCCCAATTGCAATCTTTCTTTAGCTGTTTGAGGTGCCTCTCGTTTATCGAACACATATACCTCAATACTGGCTCACATCGGCTAGGAACCGACGAGCCTTTATCGACCTTAAAATCAGAGGTAAGAACACACGCCCCAGGAACGCACTCCTCAGGCCGTGGCTCTACTGGTGTTTTGTCGGCGGCAGACTATGAAGAAGAAGCTTTCTCTTTCTGAGGAATGGTTTGTGATGTTTTTGCCATTTTTGAATTTAAAGATCGAGAATAGAAGAAGGTGACAAAGATTTGGTGGTTTTGGAGAAGGATTTTATAGAGAAGAATCACAGATTTGCGAATGAACTCAAAAGATACGAAAAAGAACTTGGGAAATTTGAGAGATTGAAGATGTAAAAGTGATAAATGGTAAAAGGAAGGGCTATTTATAGATTGAAGCAATGGCGGTTCAATATCAGCGATATTCGACCACCGTCTGACACGCATTAAATGCCTTGGTAAATTAAACTGACGGGACAGCTATCACGTACGTCATGATCGGGCTCGATGCAAACGTCAGTACATATCTAATCGAGCCATTGAGAAATCATATCGTTTCTCGCCATATCCTTCCCGAGAAACGAGGAGATTATCTGTATACATTCTAAATTGATTTCGGCCTTCGTATGATTGATCGAGATGGGATCATAATCGACCAAAGGAAGACTTCGTAATATCGAGATGGGTTCCGAAGATGGCACGAACGAGCTTCAGATTACAGGTACAGGTCAAACACCGAGTTCGAAGTCATTATCGAGCTCGGGTCCGAATCGAACTATGATGAGATGTTATGGAATCGAGCTTAAGGGGCAAAGGCCAACCGATACCGAGCCCGAGTCATTACCAGACCCCGAGTCGGCATCGAGCTAAAATCCGCATCGAGCTCTAAAAATAATACCGACCAACACCGAGTCCGATCAAGTTCGAGCTCACAGGCAAGAGTCATTGCAACCGCACTAAGGGAGAGAATCTCGACGGGAATTGGGGAAAAACTGATTTATCATGGGTTCTCCACTATGTATTTTTAATTATATCTAAAGTAGGATCCTCCACTATAAAGAGGATGGCTACATTTCTGTAAAGGGCAAGTTTTTTGCTTACATTGTAACTCAAATACCATACACTCCTATATTGAAGAGTTATTCCTTTTTATCTTCATAGATTGATTCATCTTGTTTAGTCCTTAAAATCATCTTCTTTCCAACCTTATTTATTTTGCATTCTTTACAATCTGTATTTGATATTTTCTATTTATCCTTACGATTTGTGTTAAGTTATACTACATATCCTTAGAACTACGTACAAATTCAATTTTATCCGTTTTTAACAGAGATATTGCGAAGGATCGCATCAGTACGTAAGCATACCATTGTAAAGTCAGACAACGTCACGCTCTCCTTTTTCCCAATAGGGTCAATGCGGAAGTGGGTAAAAAATGGGGATGAAAAAAAGATAGATATCATCCACGATGAAGACCAATCTTGCTAATAATAGGGGGTCAAGGAACTGTCAACCACGTGATGATGACAGACCGGAGGCCAGAAGTTAGGAGTGTTCTTTTCAACCGGGACTAGGTTGCTAAGCAAAGAAAGTTCCACAGTCGCCGGATCTTTACTCTTCAACTTTGCAACCTCCCGGCCCGAAGTAAAGTCGTCAATCTTAGCCGCCTCACCTCGTCTTCATCGTCATACGTCACGTCGACAATGGAAAATAGCGGGCTTATCTCCTCCAACACAATCCATCTCTCTCTCCAGGGGAGAAAGCCTCAGTCCCAACAGCCACTCTGGACTCCGGAGTGAAGAAGTCCATAAGTTTTGCTTTCACACTGGAAGTTGGATCCTCTAGGACTTCTTTTCCAATACTTTCTTGCTGAAGGTGAGAGGATCTTTTCAGCAACTCCCTTCTTCATCTTCTGAGCCTATACGCGATTCACGTTCTTAACTTTTTCCTCGGAATCCTTAACCCTGTTTCTTTTGTCTACGGGTGCCAGAATATCTTGTTGAGACCCACTATGAAAAATCTATTCTATCATTTTTTTTTATACCCGCATCTTGGGGGCCAAGAGCTTCTTGGTTGGCTGCTTACCAATTTTCTTATATTGTGCTACATGGACAAACATTTGTGTTAAATTAGTTTATTCAAAGGACTTATAGAGTAAAAATCACTAAAATATTTATTCCACTTTACATAAACTTCTGTTACTCTTTGTACAGGATTATGGTTGCAAATGAGGAATTTGGGCTGGATTGAATAGATTAAAATTGAGGGAATTATCATTATTTCCAAAACGGCCTAAAACACCTGCACTACGGCCGTTTTGATAAATCGGTCCCTATACTTTACGGATTTTCATTTGGATACTTGAACCTATTCAAAATGTGTATTTTAAACCCATTAACCATATGTGTCTTTCAATCACGTTGACATTAACATCCACGTCACATTACCTGAAAACAAATACGCACTAATCTTTCTCCTATATTTTCTTAATTTCTTTTTCTTTTGCTTCTCCACCATCCCCTCACCTTTTTTAGCGCCACTAGCTCCACCGTTGATATTTTGATTATCGGCAGAACCACCACTCTTATTTCCACCAGCACCTACATTACCTCCGACGAAAACAACATACTTCATGTCCACCACCACTGTTATGCCTTTTCTGTCGACGTCTTTCACGATGCCAGCCATCGACCACATTACTACAATCACGCCAAATTGAACCACCTGTTATAAATCTGTATTGCTGTAATAAATAATTAAATCATTAAACTTTATGAGATATATAAACAAAACAGAAAGTTAGTAACACTTATTTAAAGAAATAAATTCTGGAAAAATAGTGTAGGAATAAATCGAGCCCACTGAATACACAGTGTATCTTTAAGAAAATTATTCCCCTCAAGTACCTGAGGTGCTGGAATATATCCTCTCATGATAGAATGATTTAACTCACCGGAGTGTTGGTACCAAAACGCCGATGAACAGCGAGCCACTCGAAGGCTGTAAAACACACTGGAATTTTTGTGCAGAAGAAGAAGAAGATCAGAAACTTTTGTAAGGAAAGATTTTAGGATTCAAAGTATATTTATAGAGTTGTTGGCATTATTTCTGAAAAGGTTTGCAACCTTTCAGAAACAGCCATGGCTGTTGGAACAGGTTGTTTGAAATATTGCAGGAAATTTTAAAATAATTCGGGAAAGAAAACGGGCCTGACCGGACCGGGTCGTGGGTCATGGGTTATTCCGGATTGAATTTTTCGTTAATTATTTAATTAATTAATTAAATAATTGAAAGGAATTTCATCCAAAAAGATTAATCAATCAATCGATCTTTGACCAAATCCGAAGCCGAAGCCGAAGCCGAACCGAGCGAGCGAGCGACGACGACGGCGCGAGGCTTGCCTTCTTCTTAACTCTTTAAGAGCTAGAAGAAGAACAATTATATATATACTCATCAAAAGCCTTTTCTTCCTCCAATTTGGGACAATGTCCCTTTGCCCAGGAAGAAAACTCAAATATTTTATTTTTTCTCCATTTCTCATTCACCCTCTTTAAGCTACACAAGCTTAAAATCCCAACAATCCCCCACATAAATGGGGAATGGCTATAAAATAAAGGAATGCACGAACGCGTGTGTGTTTTACATGCAAGAATTAATTGCATCTGGATAAGTAGGTTTCCCTTTGAACTTTCCGTAGTGAACTTATATCGGATATACTCGGTCAATCGGTAGATTTGATATCTTTGAACCATCGAGCTTTGTTGTATACCTAGACAACATAAGTCACACAATCAATCCTTAACCATCTATGGTTCTCACGGTTGTGTTCGTTTCAGCCATGAACACCGCCTGGTTTCGTGAGTGCTTAGAGAATGGGCCTTTACTTTCATTCCCCTTGAAGCGGCTTACACTTCACACTCACATAGGTGATTTCTAAACGTGTAACCCTATAGACACACTATCTGGTCATAAATGCCAGACTTAGCAAATCATTAAAAAACCTTTAAGCTTTGTTGACTCATCAAAAAGCCTTAATGCTTTAGCTCGATTTCTGAATATTGTCTTCATCACGAGAATGGGTTGAGTTATTTGACAATGTTGAACTGTCATTCATAACTTTGTTTGATCTCTTTGAACCTAGCTCGTGGGATCTCCAGTCTGCTAGATAGAGTTACCGTCATGATGACTTGTCCTAGACCTTAACCCCATTCCCTTTGTTGATCTTTTAACTGCCTCTCTAGATAGGCCTTTTGTAAGTGGATCCGACACGTTATCTCTTGACTTTACGCAGTCAATTGTGATAACACCACTAGAGAGTAGTTGTCTAACGGTATTGTGTCTCTGTCATATATGACGAGATTTTCAATTATACATAACGCTCCCTGCCCTGCCTATTGCCGCTTGACTATTACAATGTATACAAATATGTGCCAAAGGTTTGGGCCAAAATGGAATATCTTCCAAGAAGTTCCGGAGCCATTCAGCTTCTTCACCGGCCTTATCTAAAGCTATGAATTCAGATTCCATTGTAGAACGGGCGATGCACGTTTGTTTGGATGATTTTCAAGACACTACTCCACCCCCAATTGTGAAAACATATCCACTCGTGGATTTAACTTCAGATAATCCAGTGATCTAATTTGCATCACTATATCCCTCGATCACGGAGGGATATTTGTTATAATGCAAAGCGTAATTTTGGGTATGTTTGAGATACCCCAAAACTCGTTTCATTGCCATCCAATGTATGTGAATGGGATTACTTGTAAACCGACTCAGTTTACTAATAGCACGTGCTATATCTGGTCGCATACAATTCATGATATATATCAAACTTCCCAATACTCTTGCATAATCCAGTTGTGAGTCACTTTCACCTTCATTCTTTTGAAGTGCATAACTCACGTCAATTGGAGTCTTGGCAATTTTGAAATCCAAATACTTGAACTTGTCAAGTACCTTTTCAATGTAGTGAGACTGTGATAATGCTAGACCTTGTGGAGTCTTGTGAATTCTGATTCCTAAGATCACATCAGCAACTCCTAAGTCTTTCATATCGAATTTTCTAGCCAACATGCGCTTAGTAGCATTTATATCTGCCATGTTTTTGCTCATTATCAACATGTCATCAACATATAAACAAACAATGACTTCATGACCTGGAGTGTTTTTAATGTAAACACATTTGTCGCACTCATTGATTTTAAACCCACTTGCCAACATTGTTTGGTCAAATTTGGCATGCCATTGTTTGGGTGCTTATTTAAGTCCATAAAGCGACTTAACAAGTTTGCACACTTTCTTTTCTTTACCACTTACCACAAAACCCTCAGGTTGTTTCATGTAAATCTCTTCCTCTAATTCTCCATTTAAGAAAGCCGTTTTAACATCTATTTGATGGATTTCAAGACCATACACGGTCTCTAGTGCAACTAACACTCTAATAAATGTTATCCTCGTTACTGTCAAGTAAGTGTCAAAGTAATCAAGGCCTTCCTTTTGTCTATAACCTTTGACAACAAGTCTTGCCTTATATTTGTCAATAGTGCCATCAACTTTCACTTTCTATTTAAAGATCCATTTCGAACCTAAAGGCTTATTTCCCGGCGGAAGATCTACCAGTTCCCATGTATGGTTATCCAAAATTGATTGAATCTCACTATTGACTGCCTCTTTCCAAAACGCTAAATCAGAAGATGACATAGCTGCTTTAAGTTTCAAGCTTCAAGCAATTAAGTTCAAGCTCAAGAACGAAGATCAAATCAAGTTCAAGCTCAAGAACGAAGAACAAGTCAGGTTCAAGCTCAAGAACGAAGAACAAGTCAGGTTCAAGCTCAAGAACGAAGAACAAATCAAGTTCAAGTTCAAGCAATCAAGCTCAAGCTCAAGAACAAGATTATCGTTCGTGACAACAACTACATATTCAAGATCAAGCTCGAAAACCCTTGAACTTATTTACTATTGGAAAGAAGAATCAGAGGATTCATAGAGATTGTACACTCATATTATTTGAAATCAAATACTACGATTGTTGCGATATTTTTCGGTCTTGATTTTATTTTCTCGATGCAATTTATTGTCTTCAAATGTTGGCACGCCCAGTGGGACAATCTCTACCTCTCATCTCAACTTTTCAATCACCAAAGTTTAAGAACATTGAAATGGCTTCAAAGAAAATCAACTCCATCTCGACTTCTACCAAGGCTGCTAATTCCAGGTTCTATGCTGATGTGGAAAGCATCCTCGATGTTACTTTTGGAAGCTTTGGACCAGTTACGAGTAGCAAAGCAAGCTCGTTAGGACAACAAGCACCCCATGTGTCGTCCGCATCAACCCCTGTTTTCGGATCTTCATCCTCAAAAGGAGCAAGATCTTCCAAAAATGCACCAGAAGGAGGAAGCGATGTTACTGAAAAGATCAAGAACACTCTTGCTCTGCTTGACCTCTCCGGATCCAAGAACTCTGTTGTGAAGGAAAATGGTGATGTTTTAAGTGATAGATCCTCCCCACTTACACCACATAGCGTGAGCCAATCAAGGATCAATCAGTATGATAATCCATGCTACTCTCCATCATCCACGACAATCATGCAAGCCATGGTGACAAACACTTCATCTATGGAGGAGCAGTTGGCAAACTTGACGAAAGCAATCGCTGGCTTGACCAAGTGCATGCAAAATCAAGATGCTAGAATCGACAAGCTAACAGATAGGGTGGGAATTTTGATGGAAGAAGAATCCACCCACGCACCTGGCAAGCTCCTAGAAGATTCAGAGAGTGATTCTCCCCCAAGACAAGTAGCATCCGCTAAGGCTATCCCTGTCTCATCTGAAGGGATGATTCCAATCGATCAACTGAAGGAGTTCATTGAAGGAACCATTAAGAACAAGTATGAAGTTGCTGCCAAGTCCTCCCTTACATATGCAAAGCCATACACTGCCAGGGTCGATATGTTGAAGATGCCTGCTGGCTATCAACCTCCAAAGTTTCAACAGTTTGATGGTAAAGGTAATCCAAAGAAACATGTGGCGCACTTCGTTGAGATGTGCAACAACGCTGGGACTTATGGAGATTACCTCGTCAAGCAGTTTGTCCGCTCGCTAAAAGGAAATGCTTTTGACTGGTACACAGACCTCGAGGCTGGATCTATTGATAGCTGGGATCAACTAGAGCAAGAGTTCCTCAATCACTTTTATAGCACGAGATGTACTGTGAGTATGATAGAACTTAAAAATACTCGTCAACGAAAGAGTGAACCAGTTATCGACTTTATCAATCGTTAGAGAAATGCAAGTCTCACATGCAAAGAGAGGCTTAGTGAAGCTTCTGGCATAGAGATGTGTATCCAAGGCATGTATTGGGGACTCCGCTACATCTTGCAAGGTATCAAGCCTAGCACATTCGAAGAACTCGTGACTCGTGCCCATGGCATGGAGTTAAGCATGGCCTCTGTTGGAAACGAAAGGGTGCCTATCTATGAACCTCACAAAGGGAACGACAAGCAAGAAGTCAGGAAATGGAGTAAGTTTGTAACCAGGTCTGAAAACAAAGAATTTATGAATGTCAACACATCGTCTGTGAAGTTCACAACGAAGGTGAGCAAGAAGCAGAGTACGAAATCCACTTCTTTTCAAGATAAACCAAGTGAGAAGTTGACTCTAAAAGAAATGCAAGAGAAGGAGTACCCATTTCTGGATTCTGATGTGCCAGCAATTTTTGAAGAACTCCTCGAGTTAAATCTCATTGAGCTTCCGGAGATGAAGCAGCCAAATAAAGCTAGTAAAATGAATGACCCAAATTAGTGCAAATACCATCGACTTGTGAGCCACCATCTAAAGAAGTGCTTGGTCTTCAAGGAAAAAGTTATGGACTTGGCTCGTGAAAAGAAGATCATGCTTGAAGATGAGAAAGCAAGTACAAACCAAGTCTCTATCACCTTTGGATCATTCAGTCCGGATGAATTATGTGGTTTTAAAGAAAGTAAAGATGGAGAATTACTGAAGAACAATAAATATGAAGTCGATCAACCTGATGATGATGAAGGTTGTACGTTGGTGACTCGTCGTAGACGCCACAAAAGGAGCCCATGAAAAGAATCAATAAAACAACCAACAAGGAAAATAATGGTAAAAGGACCAAGGAAACGGAATCCAATTAGACGTTTGAAGAAAGCAAAAGTGGAGGTGCACCACCCTCAAAAGCCACGACATCCAGTGACCTTGGAGGATTTCTTGCCATGTTGGTTCCGCATGAAGATTTTCCGTGATAGTATTGAGGCCTCTTGTTGCAATGCTGATAAAGGGGAAGAAAAGAATGATGACCTACCGTTGGCATCATCTCTAGAAAATCTCATCGAGTCTATCCCTCAAGAAGTTAACGCGTGCGAGGAAAAAGTTACGTTCACAAATGACGACCTTCTACTAGGTGACAATCTTCATAACCGCCCATTGTACCTAGTTGGCTATATGCGTGATAAAAGGGTAAATTGAATTTTGGTTGATGGAGGATCCTTAGTGAACATCTTGCCAATTCAAACTGTGAAAGAACTTGGTATTCCCATGAACGAACTTTCGAAAAGTCATGTGATGATCCAAGGATTCAACCAAGGGGGCAAAGGGCCATAGGCGCGATCAGGTTGGGAATCACCATTGAAGATATACAATCAAATGCATGGCTGCATGTGATCGATGCAAAGACTTCATACAACATCTTGCTTGGAAGGACTTGGATACATGAGAATAAAGTGGTTCCATCTACCTACCATCAATGTTTGAAATACTACGAAGGTGAAGTTGAGAAGAAGATAATTGCTGATGACGAGCCATTCACCGAGGCTGAGTCACACTTCGCCGATGCAAAGTTCTACTTGAAGAATCGCATTATGAAGGAGCTAAAAGTTGATGATATCATGAATGAAAAGGATGACTGGTCCACGGCTAAGAGAGATGAGGTGGTTGCCGACAAAAATAAAGTTGTTACTGAGGAGGTACAACCCAACGCGAATAAATCTCATAGAGGGGATATTACGTCTTATGGCAAGAAAGTAATTCATGCGCTCCAATATGTCCCTAAAAGGAAAAAAGATGAAGGCGAATCATCTAATCTCCAAACTATCATGCTAAAGGAGTTAACTCTTCCGGTAAAACGAATTGAGGCGGTAAAGTTGTCCTCGAAGCCACTTGCAGGGTTTGTAGCCCAAAATTGTTTGCAGAATGTGTCACTCCCTACAAAATGAACGGATGAAGGTTTTGATCCTAACGCTTACAGGCTATTTGCAAAAGATGGATACAATCCCAATGAGCTGTCAAAGTAATGGAAGCTCCCATCAGAAGCTGTGACGAAGCAACCACATGAAGGTTTGGGATACAAGCAACCGTCACCAGTGAGTCATATCTCCGAAATTCCATAAAACTCTTGGAATATTCATTAAGAGATCAAAGACATGTCAAATATGTCTTGCTCAAATTTCTAGCAAGACATATGTCAAATATGTAGACATCGAAATTTTAAAGGATCGAGCTAAATCATAAATTCAAGATACTACAAGACTCTTGAAATCCTAGGAGTCAATCAGGGTTTCTTGGAAGTTACTCTACCCTAAACCCTAACGCACACCTATATAAAGGGATACATATTCCCTTGAAGAGGCGTTCATCGTGCACCTCGCTTCCTTTACTACAAAGATACTGTCACGACCCAACCCGATGGGTCGCGATGGGCACCCGGTACCTTACTCAACCGAGTACCAACGTAACGTATCTTTCTTATTACATTATCATATACACGTGACATACGGGCCTAATAGGCCGACATCATCAATTATAGACTCAAAACATAGGCTGACAAGGCCATACAAGTATTCGTATATATGGCATCTGTCTACAAGCCTCTAAGAGTATATAAGTATCATAAAGGTCGGGACTGAGCCCCGCCATACCAATCAATACATGTCCTAATTATACTGACCAAATAAGCAACTCCGGAGCAAATGGAGAGCACCAACATCTTCCGCTGAGCTGATAGCCTACTTGGAGGACTCTTGACCTATCTATCGGGACCTAAGGGCATGAAATGCAGAGTCCCCAGGAAAAACGGACGTCAGTACAAATAATGTACCGAGTATGTAAGGAATGAAAATTAGTAAATAATAGACATGAGAAAAACATGGAGTAAAAGACTCGACATGTACGTTTGCATAGCTCTGTGAATCATTTCATTTTTATAATGTCATGCATATGCATATAAATGTCATACCATGCATAGGTATGCGTTCATAACATCATCAAGCCTCTGAGGGTATCCCATCATATCATTTCGGCCACTGTGGATAAATCATCAACGTATACCAGCTGATCAGGTGGTGGTGCGTATATAACGTCGTAACCTTTTTTCATATCCCATATACATAAAATATACATATATATGCGTATATAACGCCATCTGGTCATGGGTCAATGTACATGTATAAATGCATGAAATGCATAAGAAATACGTTAATAAGATTTCTCAGAATGTCATAAAAATTAATATGCCTTAAGAAATATGTTAATAAGCTTTTCTCGGAATGTCATAAAAATAATATGCCTGTTGGATAAATTTTATCAAATACGTATTTTTCTGAGATCCATGAATAGAAGATATAATAATAATATGACACATGGGGAATCAAGAACATAAGCATCTCTAATATTTCTATGAATAGAGTCATGTATGGAAATTATAAATTTGCTCGTTTTGTTTGTGTCGTATGGATCATGCCAAAAGAAATAAGGGATAGCCTTAATATACCTGAGTCGATTCTCTTGAAAATCCCTCTAACACACGTTAATTGTGATGAAACACGTAACGGCGAGATTGAAATAGGGAACAATCCGTATGAAATGCTCAAAGCAATAACGTTGCTATTGCAAAATCATCTTTGTCGAAATCCTTTCTCAAGAGATTTAGAATCAATATTGTGTAATGGAAAGCTTGTTGAAACTCTTCTTAAGAGTTAAGTAATAATGTTACATGAAAATGGAAAGCTTGGTTGAGCTCTCTTAGAAAGAACGTTACTGTATTCTTTTCTTAAGAGATTGGAATTGACGTTACAAGAAATGAAAAGCTTGGCTGAAATTGTGCTTAAGAGACTAGAAAAATATTGATTAATTATGAATATTATCTTTAATATTTGGGTGGGGCCCACATTCCAAGCTTGGTGTCACTTTTCTTGGTCAAAGTGTGACACCTTTCCACCTTATTTAATTAGTCATTAGGTAGATAAAGAATGCTTGCCACGTTTGGGAGGGGTAAGTCTTATCCCAAACTTATTAATTAATTACCCACTAATTTTAATTAACTAAATAATCTTTCATTACCCAATAATTAATCAATTACCTCAAATTACTTAAAATACTATTCACTTTTAATACACTCTATGTACCCTACTATCATGGTCATGTGGTACCTTGTATGGCACTAGTCTATAAATATCGGGTATTTTTAGCTCGGACTGTATTTTATCCCCAAAATGTCAAACTTCGACGAAACTCATTTTCTTTAATTTATTTACCCTCTCACCTTCACGAATTTACTTATCACTTGTTTGAAATAGCATAATCCTTATAATCTCCAAATAATCTTTTCCTTGGACTAATGTCAATTACCTTACGACAAACTCAACGTACAATACTACAAAGTGCAACATCGTCGTAATTTAATACTACGGAGCATAACATCGATGTAATACTGCAGGGCGTAACATCATCGTAATATAATACTGCGGGGCATAACATTATTCCCCCCTTTGGAATATTCGTCCTCGAATGTTAACTGATGCACTTATCATTCTCGTAACCCTTAGCTGTTGCGAATACTTTAATATTCTCTTTGCCATTTAGGCAACTGTTCTTTGAATAAATCCAAAGGCCAGATCATTCCCCTCTTTAGGACTCTTTCTCACACCATGACTTACGGTCGGAATCCTTCCAATCTCGTAACTGTTGTTACCTTCTATCATGCAGCTTGTACGACTCTGACCTTGTAAGTGCGCCTATGCGATCTCTTTTTTCCTCCAGCTTTTAGCCAAATATCTAGGCCTCACTTTGTAGACATATACAGAGCTTGATAAAATGTCCTTCTGGGCATCTGTAGGTATATTGAAGTTCTTTGCTTGGTACTTTGTCGAACTTACGAGTATTGCTATATCTTATTTCATAGGCCCGGTTATCTATCCGCATGACTTTACTGCATCTACGTAGGTTATACTATACCATAACTCTTACCTCAATTTCTCGTTACAGAGGTCTGCTACCAAATTTCAGGTTACTCTTGTTGCTTATCCTATATGTATAAGTTTAAATCCTTTAATGCTTCCTCATTACTGTTTATTTTAAGAATGATGGCCTAACCTCACCTTATACTTTTTAACTTTTATCCATCCATTGTTGATTCACCTTAATGTTGATCTTAATTTACCACTGATAACTTGACCTTTCGATACCTAGAAACCATAGGCTGGAAGACATGCCGCTAACGATGCCGCTATCATTCCTGGATACTAAATCCCAGTGCTTTTAGTCTTCTATCCGAAGTATGGACTATCCATAACCTTCTGTATTTGAGTATTTCGTGTGTTGTTCACCTTTACCTTACTACCTTAAAATCTTGCATTGTATATTCTATTTCTTTCATGACCCCCCTTCCACATAGGAATGATTTACATCCACAACTTGTAGCTCTATTATAATACTTGCACATCTGGTGCATACACTATCCGCTAGTAGCTTCGTACTGACTTCTTATGAGGCTGGTACTTTTTCAACTGGCTATATCGTAGGGTTGTTATAAAATATGGTTGTTGTACTTTCTCTCTTGTACCTCTGATATTAAGAGTGATCCTGCAATGTTCTCAATCACGATTTCTATAATTTTCTGGGTCCAATAATCAGACTCTTGATTTACTTAGTTAATGTAACTCTTTAGTTTCCTCTTCCTTCTGATCAGCCTTTATGTAGGCTTAAGCTATCTTCTGATCTGTGGCTCCTGGTATTAGTTATTATTTTAGCCTTTCATGGGCATTATGGAATATCCACGATACAATCTTCTAACAATTCAATCCTTTGTCTATGGCCTAGACTCAATTTTTTTTCTTTTAATTTTTTTTTCTTTTAACTTATTACGGAGTATCCTACGGCTTTATGAATGACAACATATATGGTGCATGGATATCACTCTGAAGTCTTAAGTGCATAATCTCTTTTGTTCCCTCTGAGCTTCCTTTAAACGTAAGCTATTACTTTTCCTGGTATTTTTGCCCCTCTGTTGCGTGTATACTTAGCTTATCTGAGTTCTCACACATGCTGAGATTTTTGTGCAACTCATATGGTCTCGAATATTACTTTTGGTTTTACTCCCCGCTCATTGGCCATGGTAGGTGCCACTTTCTTATGGAGTGCATACAATGTTGTTGTGAGACTGTTGTTATTAAACCATTCCCTCTTTAGGTCACCGAGCTTAGGTTGAAGCCTTCTTCCTTACTTTCTCAGCTAGTCTTTCATTATAGTATTTAGGGAGGACCCTCTGACTCTTGTAAAGTTGTGAGCTTATTATGAACCTTTTGATGTCCTTCCTTACCTATAATTATTCGTAGTTACTTATCTCCACGCCCTTGTGCTTGTAGGGTTGCCTCTGAACTAATATTTTGACTGTCTTCCCAGGGGCACTCTCTTTTATTCCCGTAACATTCATACGGTACCTTTAACTACCCCGACTCCTATCTGAATATATCTCAAGTATTACAATGACATTACTGTGAGGCTGAATTTACTGCATTGGATTTTACTATGCTTATCTTACACGATCTGCTGATTCATCTATAACCTCTTGTCTAGCCATAACTAGGCTCTTCCTGATCAATTACTAACTACTCGTTGGCCCATTCTCATCTCAATATTCTGCGTAATCTTTCTTGGGTTATTTCCTATGCCTTAACTTACATATCGCACTGGCTCCTTATTTATTAATAACAGCTCGGGCGGGAACCCTTACTTCCTCTCCTTGATGCCGTGCTTGCACAATATTCTAGAATCGTAGCATATCTGTAGGATTTGGATAAGTGCCATCTCATTCCTTTTTTCATTTTTATCGCATTCTTCCTTTACCATTCCATAGTCACTAGAACCACTTAATTGCGACTTAATGCCACATCACTCCATATTCCCCCCTTTAGGGGAGTACTAAGAGTTGAAGCCACGAGGATCTACCTATAGATGTTTTACCTCTTCATATTTGACGTCGTTTCACAACATCAATGACCCTTACTCGCCTTGTGAAAATCCTTCTGTACCAAGGATAACAAATTCCCTTACTCGCAATGGTGACACTTAGTGCAACTGGCACATACAATCCCTTAAGCCTAACTTTGTTCATATTGCTTTCTTTTAGGGAAGCGTCTTCCTGAATGACCATTCTCTGAATTTCTCATGAATCGTCTTCTGTGGTCCATTCTATTATTGCCGGGATGCAATCTGAAATTCTCATGATGCTGACTATTATCAAGTCACCCAGTCCCTAATTCATGTTTAGTTTATCTTGTTCACCTGCCCATATTGATTTTTTTGTTACTCTGGGATCTAACTTTTTTCTTCTGGTAATCATGTTAGAGTCACAAATTTATTTCTTGAAATGAGGATGTGACTGTATGACCTATACTCTTTTGTTGTCTTAAGGCCCATCACCTCTCGTCTCTTCCTTTACTTGACTATAGATTCTGTAATACTCTACCGTTGTCATCCATGTATCACATCTTACTCATAATGCTTCATTATCTCTCTTCTTATTTCCCTGCTAACATCTCTGTCTATCACTTTATTCTGAAAACTTCAACAAGACATTCTCTTACTTTTAGCTCCCCTTGCTCCATCCACTGGCCCTTCGGGTTGCCTAGCATTCTCTTTCTAGTAGGGACGGGTGTCACACTAAGGTAATATTTATCTCTTCCAGGCTTCCAGTGCCTATCTCTCTAGTACTCATATCTAGCTGTACTATTTTAGAGTGTACCATCCGGGTGTCTCACAAGGAGATCTATTAGCACATTTGTAATATTCTTCGGAAACGTCAACTAATACAAATAATCTATCCACCATTTTGGGTTACTCTAACCCCAGTAGGATTCTGATATCCCGTCCTTTTCTTAAACCATATATATTAGCTCCCATAAGGCGTAACTTAGATCAGTGTGGCCAATTGTACACACCTCTTTTACTGTTGAAGGTAACTCAAAATGCTTATATCTCCCTCCATGAATGGTAAATAATGATAATCTTTATTAACTGGGTACCTCGTACCCTTCTTCATCTTGCTTATTTTACTTGTTGAAACTTGTACCTTCTGATTCTTTCATTGCTTTTTACCATAAGAGTGGATAGGCATTCTTGCCTTAAGGATCCTTATCAAGAAACTTACACATCTTAGTATACACGTGATCTGCTGAATACCTCATCTTTATCCATCATAAGCATGATGCAAAAATCGAGTTCCTCTAACTCAACTCTTCCACAGATATATCCCTTACCAATCGTCTTTCTGGATGTAGGCATCGTCTTATTATGAATAAGATAGAGTTTGGAAAATTGAATTCTTACAACTGGGCTCTACCACACGATCTAGAGTAAGAAGAAAGAGTGACAGTCCTAAATGCCATATAGCCTCCTGTTTATAAGTGTGGTACACAACACATCCATAAACAAGACTCTACTAGACACGAATTGTAGACTCCCTAGGACCAAACTACTCTGATACCACTTTTGTCACGACCCAACCCGATGGGTCGCGATGGGCACCCGGTACCTTACTCAACCGAGTACCAATGTAACGTATCTTTCTTACTACATTATCATATACACGTGACATACGGGCCTAATTGGCCAACATCATCATTTATAGACTCAAAACATAGGCCGACAAGGCCATACAAGTATTCGTATACATGACATCTGTCTACAAGCCTCTAAGAGTACATAAGTATCATAAAGGTCGGGACTGAGCCCCGCCATGCCAATCAATACATGTCCTAATTATACTGACCAAATAAGCAACCCTGGAGCAAATGGAGCACACCAACATCTTCCGCTGAGCTGATAGCCTACTTGGAGGACTCTCAACCTGTCTATCGGGACCTACGGACATGAAACGCAGCATCCCCAGGCAAAAGGGACGTCAGTACAAATAATGTACCGAGTATGTAAGGAATGAAAATCAGTAAATAATAGACATGAGAGAAACATAGAGTAAAAGACTCGACATATATATTTGCATAGCTCTGTGAATCATTTCATTTTTATAATGTCATGCATATGCGTATAAATGTCATACCATGCATAGGTATATGCGTTCATAACATCTTCAAGACTCTGAGGGAATCCCATCATATTATTTCAGCCACTGTGGGCAAATCATCAACGTATACCAGCTGATCAGGTGGTGGTGCGTATATAACGCCGTAACCTTTTCCCATATCCCATATACATATAATATACATATATACGCGTATATAATGCTATCTGGTCATGGGTTAATGTACATGTATAAATGCATGAAATGCATAAGAAATACGTTAATAAGATTTCTCAGAATGTCATAAAAATTAATATGCCTTAAGAAATATGTTAATAAGCTTTTCTCAGAATGTCATAAAAATAATATACCTGTCGGATAAATTTTATGAAATACGTATTTTTTTGAGATCCATGAATAGAAGATATAATAATAATATGACACATGGGGAATCAAGAACATAAGCATCTCTAATATTTCTATGAATAGAGTCATGTATGGAAATTGTAAATTTGCTCGTTTCGTTTGTGTCGTATGGATCATGCCAAAAGAAATAAGGGATAGCCTTAACATACCTGAGTTGATTCTCTTGACAATTCCTCTAACACACGTTAATTGTGATGAAACACGTAACGGCGAGATTGAAATAGGGAACAGTCCGTATGAAATGGTCAAAGCAATAACGTTGCTATTGCAAAATCATCTTTGTCGAAACCCGTTCTTAAGAGATTTAGAATCAATGTTGTGTAATGGAAAGCTTGTTGAAACTCTTCTTAAGAGTTTAGGAATAATGTTACATGAAAATGGAAAGCTTGGTTGAGCTCTCTTAGAAAGAACGTTACTGTGTTCTTTTCTTAATAGATTGGAATTGACGTTACAAGAAATGAAAAACTTGGCTGAAATTGTGCTTAAGAGACTAGAAAAATATTAATTAATTATGAATATTATCTTTAATATTTGGGTGGGCCCCACATTCCAAGCTTGGTGTCACTTTTCTTGGTCAAAGTGTGACACCTTTCCACCTTATTTAATTAGTCATTAAGTAGATAAATAATGCTTGCCACGTTGGGGAGGGGTAAGTCTTACCCCAAACTTATTAATTAATTACCCACTAATATTAATTAACTAAGCAATCTTCCATTATCCAATAATTAATCAATTACCTCAAATTACTTAAAATACTACTCACTTTTAATACACTCTATATACCCTATTATCATGGTCATGTGATACCTTGTATGGCACTAGTCCATAAATATCGGGTATTTTTAGCTCGGACCGTATTTTATCCCCAAAATATCAAACTTCGACAAAACTCATTTTCTTTAATTTGCTTACCCTCTCACCTTCACGAATTTACTTATCACTTGTTTGAAATAGCATAATCCTTATAATCTCCAAATAATCTTTTCCTTGGACTAATGTCAATTACCTTATGACAAACTCAATGTATAATACTACAGGATACAACATCGTCGTAATTTAATACTGCGAAGCATAACATCGATGTAATATTGCAGGGCGTAACATCATCGTAATATAATACTGCGGGGCATAACAGATACTCTATATAGAAGGTCATTCGAGGGAGTACTCTTGCGATGCTTAGTGGAATAAAAAGCACTTCAAGCTTTGCAAAAGGCACATTCTGGGGTATGTGGGTCATACCAGTCTGGACCAAAGCTCCACTTTTATATAAAAAGGATGGGATATTATTGGCCAACGATGGTAAAAGATTGCTTGGACTACGCTCGAAGATGCAAGGCTTGTCAATTCCATGCGAATTTTATTCATCAACCTCCTGAAGTGTTGCACCCTACTGTGGCATCCTGGCCGTTTAACGCTTGGGGATTGGATGTTGTTGGACCACTGCCAAAGTCCTTTGGTGGGCACCTATACATCTTGGCAACAACTGATTACTTCTCAAAATGGGCTGAAGTTGTTGCTCTTAAGGAGGTAAAGAAGGAAAATGTTACAAGTTTCATCCGAGTAAACATAATCTATCACTTTGGCATTCCTCGTTACATAATAATAGATAATGGAAAGCCATTCGATAATAGGTTGATGAACAAGATTTGTGATCTCTTTGGCTTCAAGCAACGTAACTCTTCGATGTACAATGCTGCCGCTAATGGTCTAGCTGAGGCCTTCAACAAACTCTATGCAACTTGTTAAAGAAAGTCGTCTCCAAATCCAAACGAGATTGGAATGACTGTATGGAAGAAGCTTTATGGGCATTTAGGATGACTCACCGCACGCCAACACAAGCGACTCCTTATTCACTCGTTTATGGAGTCGAAGCCGTCTTGCCACTCGAGCCTCAAATACCTTCATTACGACTGGTTATTCAAGAAGGGATCACTGATGAAGAAAATACTCAACTTCGATTAGCAGAGTTGGAGGCTCTTGATGAGAATAGGTTGGAAGCTCAACAGAGTCTTGAATGTTATCAAGCTCGATTATCTCGCGCCTTCAATAAAAGAGTTCGCCCGAGATCCTTTCTAGTAGGAGATCAAGTCCTTGCCATACGAAGACCCATTATTACTTCCCATAAACCTGTAGGGAAGTTCACTTAAAAATGGGATGGGCCATATGCCGTACAAGAAGCTTACTCAAGTGGGGATTACAAGCTGGTTGATGCAGATGGCATGAGAATCGTCCCTATCAATGGCAAGTTTTTGAAGAAGTATTATCCTTGAAGTTGCAACGCTCCTTGACGCATGAGCCTAAACTGCATGCTCCTACACTCCTGGCCCGCATGAGTCTAAACTTTGTACGGCCCACCACCCAAAAAAGAAAGGGTCTGCTAGGTTGAAAACCTCGAAAGAGGCGGCCTAGGCAAAAGTTAGGACATAAAAAAAATTACCCATTCTGAACTACGGTATGACTTGATCCTCTTCACCGAGGTACGTAGACAGCTTAGAGTTTCATTCTGAGTTCAGTCGCATAAGTTCAAAAGATACATAGTCCCCCAATCGTTGTCCAAATGAAGTATGATGGAATGTAATCCATTCAATCAGCACTTGAAAATCGAGCTAAGATACCATTCTTCTGTTAAACTTTGGATCCCATTTGATTTAAAGGGGGCAAGCCTCTGTGGTAAATTGGTATCTTCAATGGAATGATTTTAGTCTTTTAAGAGGCTACTAAATATTTGTATTGAAGCCC
The DNA here is from genome assembly GCF_000390325.3 of Nicotiana tomentosiformis. Classification (NCBI taxonomy): domain Eukaryota; kingdom Viridiplantae; phylum Streptophyta; class Magnoliopsida; order Solanales; family Solanaceae; genus Nicotiana; species Nicotiana tomentosiformis. The sequence continues at coordinate 57,481,047 of NC_090823.1, forward strand.
GGAGATTCACTATGTCTTCATGTTCACCAAATCTTTAAGTCCTCCGGTCTTCAAGTTCGCCGCTCTTAAAGTTGAAACATTTAAATCCTCCAAGTCTCCAAGTTGAAGTCTTTAAGTCCATCGGTCTTCAAGTTGAAATCTTCAAGTTCGCCGCTCTTCAAGTTGAAATATTTAAGCCTTTCAAGTCTCCAGGTTAAAGTCTTCAAGTCTGTCGGTCTTCAAGTTGAAGTCTTCAAGTCTGTCAATCTTCAAGTTGAATTATTTAAGTCCTCCAAATCTTCAAGTTGAAGTCTTCAAGCCTTCTAATTTTTCAAGTTGAAGTTTAAAAGTTCACCACTCTTCAAGTTAAAGTCTGCGAAGTTTGCCAAATCTTCAAAGTTTACCAAGTATTCGAGTTGAAACTTTCTAATTTTCCAATCTTAAGATGGACATTTAAATCCCTTTGCACCTTAAGTTGGCCTCTTCGTGGGTTTGTCCTTAAAAGGAACTATAACTTTCCAATCTTAAGATGGGCATGTAAGCCCCTTTGCACCTTAAGCCCCTTGGATTTGTCCTCCCATATGATGTTTGAGGATTTGTCCATCTATTTGTTTCCATGGACTTGTACTTCGATATGCCATATGAACCTTTGCGTCCTGAAATGGCCTCCGATTTTTTGGGCAGGGATGAGTATCCATCCATTCACACCTCGAGAGTAATCTCTACGATAGTCGGGTCGTTTTGAGAGCAATCTCTCCGATAGTCTAGCCACATTGAGAATAATCTCTCCGATAGTTGAGCCACCTTGAGAGTAATCTCTCCGATAGTCGGGTCGTTTTGAGAGTAATCTCTCCGATAGTTGGGCCACCTTGAGAATAATCTCTCTGATAGTTGAGGCCACCTTGAGAATAATCTCTCCGATAGTCAGGTCATTTTGAGAGTAATCTCTCCGATAGTCGAGCCACATTGAGAGTAATCTCTCCGATAATCGAGCCACATTGAGAGTAATCTCTCCGATAGTCGAGCCACATTAAGAGTAATCTCTCCGATAGTCGGGTCATTTTGGGAGAAATCGCTCCGATAGTCGGGTCACATTGAGAGTAATCTCTCCGATAGTCGGGCCACATTAAGAGTAATCTCTCCAATAGTCGAGCCACATTGAGAGTAATCTCTCCGATAGTCGAACCGCATTGAGAGTAATCTCTCCGATAGTCGAGTCACATTGAGAGTAATCTCTCCGATAGTCGAGCCACATTGAGAGTAATCTCAATCTCTCCGATAATCAAGCGACATTAATGTAATCTCTCCGATATTCAGGTCACCTTGAGAGTAATCTTTTCAATATTTGGACAGGGATGAATATTCATCCCCTCACTATGATTGTCTTCTTCATGCATAGATCATCTTGTAAAACAAGAACAAATCCTTCTCGTTTGACCTAAAAAAAAAAAAGGACTACAAAGAAAGAAAAGCACAAGTAAAGAAGAGGAGATGACCTTCGCATCAATGCTTCTGAGTCTACAAAACTAGACTCAAATAGCTTGCAAATAATGCAAATTGATGCTCAACGAATAGGAGCGCATGAGTTTATATAGATCTCCATAGACGGCTTCCAATAGTATATTACCGATGTGGGAGTCAGCTAATTCAATTTCTCCTAGAAGAACATAGTTAATGGCGGCACATACGTTATTTTACTCCAAGAAGGAATCTTACTTACAGTGTCCAATTTAAAGTTTATTGACTTCCTAAAGCAGTTAAATTCCGTCAAATTTGGAGTTTTAGCGACTTGAATTATCTTGTGCCACGTCCGAAAACGTGTGGATTTTCCTGAGTTCAAGTTAGAAATGAGTCTGGTTGTCTCGTATATGCAAAAGACAACTATGAGAAATAATTCATGCACCCAATAGCATTTGAAATAAAAGGTGAATCATGGCGAGGAAAAAAAATGCAAATGCATAAGAAGGCATTATGATGTGGTATCCATTTGTGCCATGAGAAATAAAGCACTAAGATTTTGACAACAATTCCTATTTACAGTGATGGCAATTAGTCTTGATATTATCCTACTGTATATAAACTCTTTAGAAAGGAATTTTTTGGAAAGTTTAAAGTCAGGTAGCGTTAATACATTTGATAAGCAAATTGTAATTTGCTGGAATTATCAAAGTATAGTTATAGTACTTCAAGCCATGTCTTTAATATTCATAGGTTTATATTTTGACAAGTCTTAAAGTAGGGGCATTTGTACGCATACAAAAATTATTGGATTTAAATTTATAAAATAATTTGGGCTATATTTTAAATCCAAGATATATTAGTTCAAATAAATTTATTGGGCTAATATAATAGGATTAGTTATATAAGTCCAATATATACGGATTAATAAATAAGTCCAAATTTATTGGGTTAGCCTATTTAATTGTGCTACAAGTAATGAGCCCACTTCATCAGACCTAAGATATAATCTTCCTAGAATCCCAGTTTGGTGCCACGCGTGAAATGACGTGATACGCCAAGTCAAACGACAGAGCCAATAGGATCGTGCTATATGTTAAAATGACAAGGCATGCCAAGTCAAATTAAATGACCAATGAAACTGCGCCACGTGTGCAAGTGACATGTTCTGGCCAATTAAATGCGGCCTTGTCACACTTCAATTTGATTGGTCGGAAAGAGTTTGTTCTTATCATAACTCTTCCATCCCACAACTATAAATAGGGGTATTCATAACCCAGAAAAGACACCAGAAGTTATAACAAGAAGCAAGAAAGAGCTCGTGGATCAAACGCTGCAAATTCTTCCATAAGTTTCAAGCTTCAAGCAATCAAGTTCAAGCTCAAGAACGAAGAACAAGTCAGGTTCAAACTCAAGAACGAAGAACAAATCAAGTTCAAGTTCAAGCAATCAAGCTCAAGGTCAAGAACAAGATCATCGTTCATGGCAACAACTATATATTCAAGATCAAGCTCGAAGGCCCTTGAATTTATTTACTATTGGAAAGAAGAATCAGAGGATTCATAGAGATTGTACACTCATATTATTTGAAATCAAATACTACAATTGTTGCGATATTTTTCGGTCTTGATTTTATTTTTTCGACACAATTTATTGTCTACATTATCATCATCATCTAATTCTACTCAAACATTTACTTGGACAAAGACGATTCTGACGAAAACAATGGGTTATTGCCCAATCTGCCTAATTCAAATCAAATTTTATTTTCTTTATTTATTTTCTAATAATTTTATAATTACTTACGAAATGTCATTTTTTCCTATTATGACTATAGATCTAACCTAACAAAAAAAAAGGAATATTCTTAGAAATATCTTTCACAAATTTTTTTTATAGGTCAATTTGGGCTATATATTTAGTCCGAAATAAATCAGATGCTAATTTAACAAGGAATTTTTTTTTTCGTTCTTATATAATATTTGAAACTTATTTACCAAAATTGTTCTAATTTTGTATATTACCTGCCCTAAACAAGGATTACTTACAAATTATATACGTTCCACCTTAAAAGGCTCCCAATCCATTATTAGTATCTTCAATCAAGGGATTTAGTTACACTCTTTTCCTTTTTTTCTCTCCTCTCTCCCCTCTTCTCTCCAGGTCGAAAATATTTAGCAATCAAATCCAGTAGCAGCTTTTATCACAAAAATTTAAGGATTACGACAGATCAACTGATTAGCAACAATTAACTTAAAAGAAGATAGGAATTTTCATCCCAAAAATTTTAAACGGGGAAACTGATTCAATCATTAAAGTCGATTACTTCAATTGTCTCAGCATTGAAAATCATTTTATTGGTGAAGTCGAGAAAGGAAACTAAAATTTGTAAAGTTTCAATTAAAAAATCTCAGAATATTCAACTTCAACTTTGAAATCTAAAATTTGTTAGTTGTTTTTGAGTGGGTGTGGCTGAAATTTATCAAAAATACTTGGACAAAGTTATATACAAAAATTGAGAAAAATTAAAAGTGATTTGGACTGGTTTGAATCAAAATTCATAACTGAAATTGGTTGAAAAATGTCTTTACGACACATGTATCTTGAATATATCTCAATTGATTCCCATGTATATCTCATACACGAATATACATATATTATATATTATACAACTTATTTATAATTTATCTACAAATTTCATATATTATTTCTACCCAGTTAAATACAACTACAATATCATACAACTTAAATACAATTTTTCTACAAATTTTATACAATATGTAATTTGTATATATTTTGTCTGTGGTGTGTACTTCTTCCTCTCTAAATTCCAATCAAAACTTACTCGCTTAATATAATTTTGATATATATCAGCAACTTTATGTAAAAAGATAGTATTGATAACTTAAATACAAAATTTATACAATGATTCATATATTATACAACTATTTTTCAACTTTCATACAACATTCAAATATATATATATATATATATATATATATATATATATATATATATATATATATATATATATAACTACAACATAATACAATTTACATACAATTATAATATAACTTTACTACAATTTCGTAAGTATATTGTATGTCATATGTTCTTCTTCTTCTTCTTCCTCTTCTTCTTCTTCTTCTTCGGGTTTCAATCTGAAATTCAGCCAAAATTAAGTCTAATCTTCATCAAAACACTCTCAAAATTGAGATATAAACACCAAACAATATTCCAAATTGTTTGCAACAACACCTATTCCAAACAAATAATGGTTTTTAAAAACCCAAATTCGATTTCAAAGCTTCAAAGCTTTTTAATGGCTGTAAATGGTGGAGAGTCAAACACCTTCAAAATTTATTGATTGACAATTTCAATTTGAACACTAATTGTGCAACATGAAAGGAAATTGCTAAGTTAAAACGATTGAAATCCATTGATAAAATCCATTAAAACTCTATACAACAAGAAAGCATAGAAAAACAGAGAATATCAAATGAAGAAAAATTGGGAAAAAAATAAAGGAGAGTAGAGAGACATAGAGAGACGAAGAGAAAGAGAGTGAGCAAGCATACATGGATAAGGAAATAACTGATATTCCTTATTCAATTCCTAATATAAAGGGATACTAATTTAAAACTTATTTGTATATAATTGATAAATTGTATATAACTTGACTAAGAAGGGTAATAAGGTTTCAAATAGTGTATAGGAAATTAAAAATTTTATTTAGCAATGAAAAATATGTCCAGTCCAAACAAACTCCGAACTTGAACAGATTAAGCAAGTCAAATAAATTTGGGCTATTTGCTACTCTTAGTGACATATATTTAAGTAATTCAACCCTAAATAGAGCTGCAGCCGCAGCAGATGAAATGAAAGTGAGGGTTGGATCCATGCAGCAGCAATCTGGATGTTGTGAGGTTTGCACCGCCCGGCAACCTCTCATCCGCCACCTTCTTCCCTACAGAGGTCTCCACCGCCGCCTCTGCACCGCCTGCGTACTGGCGGCGCACCCTGGTTCCTTCTGTCCTATCTGTTTCGAAGTCTTCCTCCACAACAACCCTCCTCCTCCTCGTCTCCGTCTCCATTGCTTCAAATGCCCTTCCATCGCCCACCTCTCATGTGATGTTGCTGCTCCTGCTCATGCTCATTACTTGTGCCCTCCCTGTTCCAACCCTAATTTCACCTTTTTCAACCTTCCTCGCACTGAACCCGTCCAGATCAACCTACATTTGGCTAAACAGTTGCTCGCCGCTGCTTCCATTGCTTTTGAGTCTATCAACAATGCTGCCGTTATCTCGAGGATTAACGCTGAGATTAGGGTCAAAGAAGCTCTGTTGGCTAAGGCTGAAGTTGGCCAATTTTTAATGAATCATCATTTAATGCCCAAAGAGAAAAGATGCTTATCTCAATCTTCTGATGATGATAGCTCAAGCAGTTGAGATTCTGCTGGTGTATAACTTCGCTCTTTTTTCAATGATTGGGGCTAGTTTTAGGAAAATATACGAATTGGAATTATTCATCTAGCCTCTCTCTTGAACATGCTGTCAAATTTTGAGCTATAATTGATACTAAAAAGAAATTGTTTATGAGACTAACATGCATCTAGGTGTAGTATGTTTTGCATCAGACTAACATTTCAAAGCGCTTTAATTGATTGGACCTTGATTACTTCCTTGTTAAATTGGTTTAGAATTTTGGCACAATTACTAGCATAGGAAACATGGTCCTGCCCCTAATCTGGCCTAAACATACCTTAAAAAAAATTTGGTGCACTTTTCTGGTGTATAAAGTTGAAATTGAGATATGGCAAGGGTGAAGTTTGTCTCTTGAAAGCATTTTACATGGAAACTACTTCTTTACAGTAATGTATTTTGAAAACAATGACAAGGAAACACGACGAGTCATCCTCACAAGTAACAAGACGTAGTAGAATGGTGCCTGTGATAATGGTTGGTTAAAATGATATGCTATTATTTGTGTTGATCTCTAATTTAATTATTGGCTTTGGTCACAATTGTTTCTTTTTGTTACCAAATTGTCAGTGTTTGCGTATCACTGTGGCTTCTTGTTTTTAAGTGGTAGGCAGAGAAGCACTATCTTGATTAGAAAACGATTGCCAAATTATTTCTTTGTGTTTGATGTAGTTGTTATAGAATAACTCCTCCCTCTTATGATATATTGAAACAGTATTTTTTTTCTTATTGGCTGATGCTAATGCGTGTGGGACTTTTATTTCCAAATCATTAGATCTGTGTATGAGTTCCATGTTTTTAGGACGCAGATAATTCTGTTGAAGACTGGTCACAGTGGGTTTCATGATTTTCAGGTTTGTTACTGCTAGATTTCTATCCTAAAAGGTACAACCAGTTAGCGTAGACGTTGATATTCTTTTTATCAAAGGACATGCAATGAGGGCCTTTTAGCTTTGAAGATGTGAGCCCTGAAGATATGTACGTCTCTTCTAGCTTTTCTCCTTAGATCGTTAATCTTCTTTGGACAGAATGTCTATCTTCTGTAGAAAAAAGGATCAATTATTTTGTTGAAACAATAATATTTCTAGGGCCTTTGATATTTCAGGTTGATGATGTGTCTTGTCCAGTGGTTACAATAGTTTTTTATTTTCCTTCTACAAAGTACTCACTGATCATGTCTCTTTAGTGCTTGTTTTCGCTACAATTAATATGTAACGATAATATATATGCTGGTGTGCAGAAATTTGAGCTGAATTTGGATCTAACATGGCACGCGAAAGCATCCTGTACAAACTCATAAAAATGTTATTTTCAGAGGTGGGTCTTTATGTCATCATACAATCTGTTATTTTCTTAGTAGTTACCACTTCACATAACATGACAAAAGAAAGTATGAGCTTTTAATGAATTCTGCTGTTTTCCCAGCCTTAGATATCATACTTGAGAAAAACTTCTGAGCTTCTTTATTGGACCGGTAGGAAACCAATTACTTTTATTAAACGATTTGGTCTTCATAGAGATGTGACTCTGAAGACGTTAATCAACGGATACGCACAACACAAAATAGTGTGGATCCTTCTGTTTTGTATGCCAAGTCAGCTTTCTCCGGCAAGCTTGTCGTTGGGAAGACCACAATTCAGACTGAGAAGGAAAATGCAGCATGTGTGTGGACCAAAGTGTAATGCTCATATCGTGAAAATGTTTATGCATACATGTTTGAGAGCCTTTGTCGGGGCAGGATGCCAATTACTTGGACGTAATATAATACAATCTAGGAAGCCACAGCATTTCACCATACAAGGCAAGTTTCTTCACAACTGATTTTTGAAGTTATATTACTCTTTTGTAAGAGCTTTTACCTATAAGAGCAAGAGCCATCATTTTACTGGTACAGTTTTTGTCTCCATAAGATACTTCCTTAAATATATGTAAAATAAATACTTAATTTACTATGCAATAATGATTCCAAAGTTGCCTGCTAAATAAAGAATTTGCATAAGACTTTTCATTACCATCTTATCACATTTCCTTTTAATCTGCCTATCTCGTGCAGAATTTGCGCTCAAATACAATGGTATCTTCCAAAATTAAACTAGGCGGTGACTCCTTAAGCTATTGTTACAAAAATATTCTAAAAGTCCAAAAACAATTCTTTCTATGATCGAGTTTGTGAATGAAGATTGAGAGTGAATGCACCGAAGACGAAGCTTTAGAAATTATAGATACGGAGTAATATTTTTCAGAAAGAATTGAGGAGGATCAAGTATATAAGGACAAGGAGACGATCGTGAGTATAATGCAAAATTACTATCAACGAAAAGATCCAGTTTAAGGTTTGAAAGTCAAGCGCCACGACGCCCACGAGGTACAATCAATTGTATATTATGATGTGTATTTGTATAAAATAAGGAATCTTACGTAAATGTGTCAAATAGTTCTAACCTACCGACCTCTATCCATTAATCATATACTTATCAAAACTAGCAAATCACATACAAAACTGAAAACTCAAATAAATAAGAATTCTTTCTCTTCAAGAATAACACGCAAAGATTTCTTTCCATATTTTTAAGGGTGATCAGCAACATTAGATTCAAGACCGAAAGAAAATTTTTGTGGATGAGGTAGCAAACAAGGTGATCAAATAAAAAAATAAAAAAATATATATATAGAGAGAGAGAGACTATTCAAAATTTTTAAGCAAAAAGGGACCTTTTTCAATGGGTATGGTTGAAATTCGTTGAAAACATATAGATGAGTTAATATACAAAATTTGAGGAAGATTGGAGGTGATTTGGACTGATTTAATATCAAAATTCGTAGTTAAAATCGAGTTCATAAAAAATTCTTCCGCGGCACATGTATCATGTATCTCACATACAAGTATACATGAATATACATGTGATACACATTTGATACAAATATGATACATATGTGATATACAAATAATACATATTGTGATATGTATACCATCTTTTTCCATGTTCATCCACTTCAAATTTCAATTCAAAGCACCTCAAAATTCTACCAAATCATCCCAAAACTGAGATTTAAACTCCTTAAGATGTATCCAATCTATTTCAACAGCACCCACTTAAAAGAAAGCAAAACTTTAACAGTTTTTAGCTACAAATAGTTAATTGGCTAATATTAATAATATTTTGTGAATTGGCTAATTTTATACTAACTTACTTATGGACTGACATTACTGGATAATTCCCTATAAAATATGACTATGAACTTTTACATGTATTATATTTATCTTTTTTTCAAATATGTACTAAGGTGTACACTGTTATATACAAATAATGTTGTTTGAATAATTATGCATGGCAATTGTACTTGTATTTTAAATATTTATGATTTTGTATAAATGTGTATCTACTAGTTGCGTTCTTAATATTTAGATAATGCCTATCTTGCAAAAATGATAATTGTGCTTGAAGTTGCAAGTATTCAGCAATGTACACGTCAAAAAATTATGGGAATCTTACATAAATGTCCCAAATAAGTTCCAACTTATCAATCTCTAGCCATTAATCATAGACTTATCAAAAGTAGCCAAGCATATATAAAAATTAAAAACCCAAATAAATATGGTTCTTTCTCTCCAAGAATCACACACAAAGATCTGCTTCCATATTTTAAAGCATGATCAGCAACATTAGATGCAAGACGGAAAGAAAATTTCATGTATGAGGTAGCAAACTAGGTGATGATATATATATAAGATTCTAAAAATCTAAGCAAAAAAGGACCTTTTTCAATGGGTATGGTCGAAATTCATTGAAAACACATAGATGAGTCAATATACAATTTTTGAGGAAGTTTGGAAGTGATTTGGACCGATTTGGTATCAAAATTCATAGTTAAGATCGAGTTCAGAAAATTCTTTTGCGACACATGTATCAAACATGTATTCACGCATGTATCACGCACATGTATATATGGATATATACATAATTCACATTTGATACAAATATGATACATATATGATATACAAATGATACACAGTGTAATACACATATCATTTTTTTTTTCATGTTTCATCTTCTACTTCAAATTTTCAATTCAAACTACCTCAAATCTCCGTCAAATCATCTCAAAGCTGAGATTCAAAATCCTTACTATGTACCCAATCTATTCTAATAACATGCACTCAAAAAAAAGTAAAGATTTGACCTTTGTTTGGCCACAAATAGCTAATTGGCTAATAGTGGTGATATTTGGCTAATTTAACTATTAGAGTAATTACCCAATCCAATTTGGAAGATTTCTAAAATTCACCCTGGGCCCGCGTATCCGGATTCCGAAATTTTTCTTAAATAAATATTACCCATAACCTCACGAACACAAATATATAATTTTTACCCAATTCCTTAATTATTTTCGTAGTCTAATCCCGTTTTTTATTTTGACAACCTAGATTTTTAACAAAATACTGAAATTTCTATAATTTTTTTATTAAAATCTACCCATAATCTATGTATTAAACTCACATTGTGTATAATACACTTACCTCAAGATGCTAGGTGAAAATCCCTCTCTAAAAGCTCCAAAATCGGCCAAGAAATGTGAAAATGAAAGAAATGGCCTAAGTTCCGTTTTAAATTAAAACACTGCTCAGGCATGCCTTCTTCGCGATCACGAATAAGCCCTCGCGACTGCGAAGGCAAAACTGCCCAAGCCCTTGAAAACCTCTTACGTGATCGTAAGAAGCCCTTCGCGAATGCGAAGCACAGGCAATGCCAACCTACGCGAACGTGACCAGCCCTTCGCGAACGCGAAGAGCATTTCACCTGCCCAGGCCTTCTACGCGAACGCGAACCATCTCACATGAACGCGACGGCCAATGGCCCAGAGCATCGCGATCGCGAGCTCTTTTTCGCGAACGCGAAGACCAAAATCTCCCTCTATCCAATTCCTTCATCGCGAACGCGAGGCTTTCTCCGTGTTCGTGAAGAAGCAAACCAGAACAGTAGTTGGCAGAAATTTGAACTTAACTTCGGGTGGTTCGATTCTCACCCGAGCCACCCGAGACCCCGTCCAACTATACCAACAAGTCCATAAACATAATACGGACCTGCTCAAACCCTCGAAACACGTAAAACAACAATAAAACTAAGTATCGCACCGCAAAATCAAATTGAATTAACTTATGAATTTTAAACTTTTCAGTTAGCTCCGAACACGTCGAATCATACTTAGAGTACTCGGAATGAAACCAAATTTTTCATACAAGTCATAAATCACCATACGGACCTATTCCAAGGCTCAGAATCTCAAACGGACCTCGATAACACCAAAGTCTACTACAAACCAAATTTAAAGAACTTCAAAACCTTCAATGCGCCAACTTCCAACATTAGGCGCCGAAATGCTCCCGGATCACCCAAAACTCGATCCGAATATATGCCCAAGTCCAAAATCATCATACGAACTTATTGGAACCATCAAATCCTGGTTCCGTAGTCGTTTACTCAAAATGTTGATTTAAGTCAAACTTGGTCATCTTAGGCCACTATTAAGAATCCAAGTATTCAAATTTCAATCCGAACCCTTCAAAACCCAAATTATCCATCCCCGCAAGTCATAAAATAGTAAAAGCACATACGAAGAGTCTTAAATAGGGGAACATGGATCTAAAAAGTAAGATGACCGGTCGGGTCGTTACAAATCCTACCTTTAAACCCTCTGTATTGATTCCTCATATATGTTAGGAGTGATGTTGTTCAAAAACTACTTAAATATGTATAATTTTCAAGCAATACATAATAAATAGGCACAGTCAATTGAGAGCTCTTCAATCAACTGAAATATGCACGTAGTTAAACAAGTAGAGAATTTAAAAGGCTTAATTATATAAAAACGTAATAAGAATTCATCCTCTAAAAGATTCCATTAAAACCCTAGATAAGAAATTAGCTATTCATGATAGTATGTAAAAATACTATATTAGAATTCATAACAATGAAAGAATATGAAGAAAGAGGAAAAAAATATGAAGTTGAATCCGTCTCCTTGCTCCAAGCGTGTTCTTGCCTCCCCAAAGTCTTCTCTCCTTGAAAAAGTGGCTAACTATCATATTTATATCAAGTGGGGTTGAGTTTGGGCGAGTTTGACTTCTCCTAATTCGGATTGGAGAAGCTGATTTTTCCTGCTTTGGTCCCGGTCTGGCAAAGAGAACCTCCCTTCGTTGTCCCAGATTTCTCTCTTCCGCTTTTCTTTCGCCAATTTTTTTCCTATTTGATCCTTTTCCGCGGACGTTTATTCCTAATACAAGAAATACGTAATGAGCTTATTTTTACTTCAAAAGCGGTGTGAATTCCCGTAACTCACACAAGAAATAAGATGTAAATATACTCAATTATGTATTTTTCATCCTTTATCAATGGTGGATACCCGTTTGTGGTGAAACAAAGCCATATGAGACCTCAATATATGCTACATTTCCTATCTCTATGGCATGTGGTAGTGCTTTATAAGGTTGAATTTATTTTGCTTTAAATGATTCCATTGCCTTAAGATGGTCTATGTTTAGATAGACTTGATGGAATCACCTACGTGAGTGTAAAGGTGCGATCACCTTTTATGAAAGACTTGGGATGTCTTTTTAGAGCACTCATGAGACCCAAAGTATGTGCATGACCATAAAAATACTTTGTTAGTATCGCGGAGTTTACATAAAATTAAGGATATAGTATGTGTTGTGGAGATCTCAACTAATGTCCATTTAGTTCAAGAGTACTTCACTTTTTGGATGTTGGTTATTGCCTCATTTCACTACGGGACAATTCAAATCGAAAGATATTGACACTTAAGTACATGTTCCTTCTTTTGCCCATAATTGTTCTTATTCTATTTTTGTCTTTGTATTAGTGGGAGATTGTTGGTATTATTTATACTTGGTAATACAAAGTCAAAGATTTCTTTATGGTCCCTTTTTTTTTGTTACTTATTTGTCTTTTGTGAAAGACAAAGTGTCCCTCATCGATTGTGAAAAATTTCTTTATTCTCTTTATATTGAATTGCTCTTTATTCGGCTTGTAAAGAGCTAGTAAAAAGGAGTGGCTCGCGTACATGAGAAATTGATCCTAAAGGCAAAACAAGCCGATTTGTCACCCCCTGCGCACGAGATATACGTGAGGCCTAATCCAAATCTAGTTTTGCTAAAATTATTTCTTTATGTTTTGAGCTTACCAGAAAAATGTCCAAATACAAACTTATCATAATATGTCCAAATTCATTCTCTTTGAATTGAATTTTGTAACGTCCAATTTATTTCTTTACAACTATGCTTTAATTGTTGTAACAACTATGTTTAATTTTTGTAACAGCTCCATTCTAATTTTGGTAATGGCTACAGATTAATTTCTTCATCTGTAACTGTCAAACAATTTTGTCTACAAAAGGCAATTTCTTTGCGAATTATCTAATACATAAAACACCTTCATTTTCTCTTCTTCTTCAACCAATTTCTGGACAATTATTTTGTGCAAATTCTAAACTTCCAGCTACGAGTGCACGTGTTTGGAGGTGTTGTGGAACCGTGGGGAGCGACCGATTTTAACGATTTGCTCCCAATAGGGCCGAAATCACTTTCAAGGCAATGACTTGCCACGACACAATATTTTTTGATAAGTTATTCTTGTTTCCTTCTTGTTATTGATCAATATTATCTGTAGACAAAAAAATTGCGTCGAGAAAATAAAATCAAGACCGAAAAATATTGTAACAATCGTAGTATTTGATTTCAAATATTTGAGTGTACAATCTCTATGATTCCTCTGATTCTACTTTTCCAATATAAATTCAAGGGCCTTTGAGCTTGATCTTGAATATGTAGTTGTTGCCACGAACGATGATCTTGAATTCAATTAGCACGAACTTTGATTTGAACTCGTACTCCTTGAATCTTGATTTGTTTTTCGTTCTTGAGCTTGAACTTGATTTGTTCTCCGTTCTCGAGCTTGAACTTGAACTTGATTGCTTGAAGCTTGAAACTTGTGGAGGTGTTTGATCCACGAGCTCTTTCTTGCTTCTTGTTATAATTTTTGGTATCTTTTCTGGGTTATGAAGCCCCCAAAATAGTTGTGGAAGGGAGGAGTTGTGATAAGAATAAACTCTTTCCGACCAATCAAATTGAAGTGTGACATGGCTGCATTTGATTGGCCAAAATATGTCACTTGCACACGTGGCACAGTTTCATTGGCCTTTTGATTTGGCTTGACATGCCTTGTTATTTTGACACATGACATGATCCCATTGGCTCTTCTGTTTGACTTGGCGTGCCACGTCATTTGACATGTGACACCAAACTGGGCCTGTAGAAAGATGATATCTTGGGCTTAATGAAGTGGGCTCATCACTTTAGCCCAATTAAATGGGCTAGCCCAATGAATTAAGACTTATTTATTTAATCCATATATGTTGGACTTATATAACTAATCTAATTATGTAGCCCAATAAATTTATTTGAACTAATATATCTTGAATTTAAAATATAATTCAAATTATTTTACGGATTTAATTTCAATAAAATTTATATGCATACAAATGCCCGCTACTTCATGACTCGCTTGAAGTGCGAATTTATTAAATCTCAAGGCGAGGCTCTGAAGTACTGATAAATTAGCCTCGGATCAAATATCCTCGAAACAGGTATTTCCGAGGTTCATTTGTGTTGTATAAATTATGCCTTAAAATAATTTGACTTAGAATTTAACATTAGCTCATGCTGGATCCGCCTTGATTGGGGTACCTTTGATACTTGAATTTAATGCTGCTTGAAAATTCCAATTCTTTCACAATTTAAGAAAGAATCTTTCCATTTGTAACGCCCAGCAGATTGACACGTTAAGTCTTTAGTGTCTCCGTGTGATAAATACAATTTATATTCTTTGTCAGAGTGCTTTAGTTGTTTATCAGAATTTACGCCACCACTACTCGTGCACATTCCTTGTTGCAAACAACTTAGGAGCGCCGCCTCAATAGACTCAAATCCTTTTCGGGGATGGACTACGAATATCCCACATCGAAACAAATCTTTGACTGCCGACCTCCGTCATCTATAAATACTATACACCTTTTATTCCATTAGTACCAATTTCATTACTAATTTCAGCGTTTGCAAATTGGTTTGAGATTACTTTTAACGATTTGGAGGCATTGACGCGAAGATAATTTCTTCTTCTTTTCTTGTTCTTTTCTTCTTTTATCGTTTTTTTTAGGTCAAACAAGAAGGATGTGTTTTTATTTAATGAGATTATTCATGGATGAAGAAGGCAATCTAAGGGTGTGAAGGGATGGGTACTCATCTCTGCCCGACTATCAGAGAAATTACTCTCAATGTGGCCCGACTATCGGAGAGATTAATCTCAATATGGCTCAATTATCGGAGAGATTACTCTCAAAATGACCCGACTATCGGAGAGATTACTCTCAAAATGACCCAACTACCGGAGAGATTACTCTCAATGTGGATCGACTATCGGAGAGATTACTCTCAAAATGACCCGACTATCGGAGAGATTACTCTCAATGTGGCTCGACTACCGGAGAGGTTACTCTAAATGTGGCTCGACTACCGGAGAGATTACTCTCATAATGACCCGACTATCGGAGAGATTACTCTCAATGTGGCTCGACTACCGGAGAGATTACTCTCAAAATGACCCGACTATCGGAGAGATTACTCTTAATGTGGCTCGACTACCAGAGAGATTACTTTCAAAAGACTTACATGTGCCACCTTAAGATTGGAAAATATAATTTTCTTTTAAGGACAAACCCACGAAGAGGCCAACTTAAGGTGCAAAGGGACTTATATGTCCACCTTAAGATTGGAAAGTTATAGTTTCCTTTTAAGGACAAACTCACGAAGAAGCCAACTTAAGGTGCAAAGGGACTCATATGTCCATCTTAAGATTGAAAACTTATAAAGCTTCAACTCGAAAACTTCGTGGACTTGACGACAATGACTTGAATACTTGGAAACTTTGAAGATTTGGCGGACTTTGCAAACTTCAACTTGAAGAGTGGCGAACGTGAAGACTTCAACTTGAAGACCGACAGACTTGAAGATTTCAACTTGGAGACTTCAACTTGAAGACCGACGGACTTTGAAGACTTCAACTTGGAGACTTGGAGGGTTTAAACATTTCAACTTGAAGAACAGCAAACTTGAAGACCGGAGGACTTAAAGATTTGGTAAACATGAAGACATAGTAAATTCCTGAACTTCAGTGCAAATACTTGGTAGCCTCCTAAAAGACTATAATCGCCCTATTGAAGACACTGGTTTATCATGAAGGCTTGCCCCCTCTAAGTCATATGAGATCCAAAGTTCAAAGGAAGAATGAAATTTC
Source organism: Nicotiana tomentosiformis (assembly GCF_000390325.3). Classification (NCBI taxonomy): domain Eukaryota; kingdom Viridiplantae; phylum Streptophyta; class Magnoliopsida; order Solanales; family Solanaceae; genus Nicotiana; species Nicotiana tomentosiformis. The sequence goes on from NC_090823.1 coordinate 57,497,332, forward strand.
AGCCTGATTTTCAAGTGTTGTTTGATTGAATTACTTCCATCATGCTTCATTTGGAAAACGACTAGGGCAATATGTATCTTTTGAACTTATGCGACTGAACTCAGAATGAAACTCTAAGCTGCCTACGTACCTCGGTGAAGAGGATCAAGTCATACCGTAGTTCAGAATGGGTGATTTTTTATTTTTTTTTATTTTTTTTTTATGTCCTAACTTTTGCCTAGGCCGCCCCTTTCGAGGTTTTTAACCTAGTAGATTTTTTTTATTTTTATGGGTCATACATAGTTTAGACTCATGCGGGCCAGGAGTATAGGAACATGCAGTTTAGGCTCATGCGTCAAGGAGCGTTGCAACTTCAAGGATAATACTTCTTCAAAAACTTTCCATTGATATGGCCGATTCTCATGCCATCTGTATCAACTAGCTTATAAGCCCCACTTGAATAAGCTTCTTGTACGATATATGGCCCATCCCATTTTGAAGTGAACTTCCCTACAGGTTTATGGGAAGTAATTATGGGTCTTCGTACGACAAGGACTTGATCTCCTACTTGAAAGGATCTCGGGCGAACTCTTTTATTGAAGGCACGAGACAATCGAGCTTGATAACATTCAAGACTCTGTTGAGCTTCCAACATCTTCTCATCAAGAGCCTCCAACTCTGCTAATCGAAGTTGAGCATTTTCTTCATCAGTGATCCCTTCTTGAATAGCCAGCTGTAATGAAGGTATTTGACGCTCGAGTGGCAAGACGACTTTGACTCCATAAATGAGTGAATAAGGAGTAGCTTGTGTTGGCGTGCTGTGAGTCGTCCTATATGCCCATAGAGCTTCTTCCATACGTCATTCCAATCTCGTTTGGATTTGGAGACAACTTTCTTTAACAAGTTGCATAGAGCTTTGTTGAATGCCTCAGCTAGACCATTGGCGGCAGCATTGTACATCGAAGAGTTATGTTGCTTGAAGCCAGAGAGATCACAAATCTTGTTCATCAACCTATTATCGAATGGCTTTCCATTATCCATTATTATGTAACGAGGAATGCCAAAGCGATAGATTACGTTTACTCGGATGAAACTTGTAACATTTTCCTTCTTTACCTCCTTAAGAGCAACAGCTTCGACCCATTTTGAGAAGTAGTCAGTTGCGGCCAAGATGTATAGGTGCCCACCAGAGGACTTTGGCAGTGGTCTAACAACATCCAATCCCCAAGCATCAAACGACCAGGATGCCACAGTCGAGTGCAACACTTCAGGAGGTTGATGAATAAAATTCTCATGGAATTGACATACTTGCATCTTCGAGCGTAGTCCAAGCAATCTTTTACCATCGTTAGCCAATAATATCCCATTCTTTTTATATGGAAGTGGAGCTTTGGTCCAGACTGGTGTAACCCACATACCCCAGAATGTGCCTCTTGCAAAGCTTGGAGTACTTTTTCTTCCCCTAAGCATCGCAAGAGTACTCCCTCGAATGACCTTCTGTATAGAGTATCTTTGTAGTAAATAAAGCGAGGTACACGACGACGGATTTCAGTCCTTCTTCTCGGATTTTCTAGAAGTATCCCATAGCTTAAGTAGTCAATAATAGGTTGTCGCCATTCTTCTTTCTCAGCTTCAGAAATAGTGACAAGATACTTGAGTTCATTTCGTTCACCTTCAACCTCATTTGGCGGCGGTACTACCCATTTTTGGCAGACAGTAACTTGCGCTTGATCAGGCAGGGTTAATGATGAAGCTAGGGAAGCTAAAGCATCAGCCTTCTTGTTTTCTTTCCTTGGCACATGTTGAATAGTCACGTCACCGACCCATCCCATTAATATTTTTAGCATAATCATGGTATAGTTCAGGTTTCTTGACCTCGGAACTACCTAAAAGCTGGTTGATCACCAACTGAGAGTCACCACAGACTTGCAATTGCAACCGCTTCATTTCGACGACCATTTCAAGCCCAAGTATTAGTGCTTGATACTCAACAACGTTGTTAGAGCAGAGTTGCGTCAACGTAAAAGAGTAAGGCATAACTTCACATTTGAGAAGTGACAAATACTACACCAGCACCAGCTCCCCCGCGATGTGCAGCACCATCAAAGTACATCTTCCATAGAGGCTGAACTTCAATAACCATTGCGTCCTCATCAGGTAGTTCGTCAGTTAGCTCCTAATCATCAGGTATAGGGTGATCTGCCAAGAAGTCCGCTAACGCTTGTCCTTTTATAGCCTTTTGATGGATGTACACGATTTCAAATTGTTGAAACTGGAGGTACCACCTTGCTAGTCGATCACTAAGGACAGGTTTTGACATCACAAACTTGATGGGATTGTCACAACCCCAAATTCCCTCAGTAGGATATCGTGATGGCACCTAGTCTCTAAGACTAGGTAAGCCTTTCAATGCGGAATAAAAATAGAAATCTGAAACTTTACATAATTACAACTCCCAAAACCTGGTAGAAATAAGTCACAAGCTTCTAAGGATTTATCCTCAATGTCTCTATATAACAGAGTCTAAGAAATTAAGGAAGCAACATAACAATAATAGAAGGGGACTCCGGAGTCTGCAGACGCTGGCAGATATACCTCGAAGTCTCCGTGCATAGGTACTCACTGATATCTGGGCCAGTAAGAATTACCTGGATCTGCACAAAAAGATGTGCAGAAGCGTAGTATGAGTACACCACAACGGTACCCAGTAAGTGCCGAGCCTAACCTCGGTAGAGTAATGACGAGGTCAGGTTAGGCCCTACTGGAAAATAATAATAAATGGCATGGTAAAATATTTCACAATATAATAAAATAAAATGATAATGGAAATGAATCACGTAGCATGTCACCATTTAATTACACAAAATAATGGCAAATAATATCTTGTGGAATCAAAACAGAATTCATTTCAACTTTAAGAAAATCACAACAAATAATCAAAGGCAAATGCGGCCATAAATCAATATCAACAAGGGCACTCCCGAGGTACCGCCTCGTAGTCCCAAATCATAAATAAATTCACAATATCTCATTTTCTTATCTCACCGCGGGAGCCTTCACAATTTATTTTAAAGAAATTATTTTTTCCGAAATAGAATCCCGCGTTTTAGCCATCCTTATCACACCGCATGAATTCTAGTAGTTCCCCTACTAGCCACGCGTATCAAGCCACCCTTATCTCACCGCATGCGTTTCAATACCCAGACCTTATACCACCACATGCATATCAACATCACAATATATCACAATTTGTACCTCAAGTGCTCAAATAATTTAACTTGCCAAAATACTTCAATAATAATATTTTTTCACAATAAAGAGCTCACGGCTCATGCCAATATAAATCATCAATAATATTTTTCCACAATAAAGAGCTCACGGCTCCATCACAATAAGTACGAAAATCATACAAAAATATTCAGGAATAAATAATTCAGCAAAATAATATTTCAAAATCTTTAATACGTTGCTTCAATACCAAATTTAAAAATGTCAAATACTTCATATTAATAATATTTAATTTAAAGAAAATCAACTTCAAATAATGCACAGAATAAAAGAAATCAAGTTTTAACTAAACAGGTAAAACAATTAGCAGGAAAATGTCAAGCAACTTTAAAATATAAACATTAAATCAATGATGAAGAATATATCAGAATAAAATAGTTTAATTAATGCGCAACAGTGATCTACACAATTTAAAAATATAATCTTTCATATTTAGCCCGTGTACATACTCGTCACCTCGTATACACGACTTTCAACACATTACAATTTATTACTTCAATACCAATCCTAAGGGAGATTTTCCCCATACAAGGTTAGACAAGTCACTTACCTCAACTTGCTCCAATTTAACCAAGTAGTACGCCTTTTCTTCGATTTTCTGACTTTGATCGACTCGTATCTAGTCATAATTAATTCGATACAGTCAACAAAAATTATAGAATCAATTCCATAAAAAATACTATATTTTTCAATAAAATCCGAAATTAACTCAAAAATAGCCCGTGGGGCCCACGTCTCAAAATTCGGCGAAAGTTATGAAATATGAACGCCCATTCAACCACGAGTCTACCCATACTAATTTTACCAAAATCTGACCTCAACTCGACCTCCAAATCTTCAAATCTTATTTTCAAATCCCTAAGTTCAACCTCCCGATTTACACCCCAAAAATATGTAATCTAGTCGGATTATTCGATGATAATTCAATATTATGGTGTAAAAAATCTCACAAGGGACTTACCTCAAAATTTTCCGTGATTTCTCGCTCAAATATCGCCTCACCCGCTTTTGGAAATGTCAAAAATGACAAAATCTCAGACTCCTCTGTTTTTAACATTCTGTCCAGGAGTCTCGCACCTGCGGACAAAGTTCTCGCACCTGCGGTCCCGCATCTGCGGTGAAACACCGCATCTACGGAAATTAGTCAGCCCCAGCTGCCTTCACATCTGCGAGCCTTGGACCGCATCTGTGCCTTCGCAGGTGCGGAAAGTTCTATCACACCTGCGCACCTACCCGCACCTGCGCCCTTCCTCACGCTTCTGCGCAACATGAGCCGCATCTGCCGCATCGCACCTGCGGCTAATTTCTCGCAGGTGCGATTACACCAGAAGACAAAATTTTTTCCAGATTTCTTCTAAGTCCGAATTTGATCCGTTAACCATCCGAAACTCACCCGAGACCCTCGGGACCTTAACCAAATATACCAACATATCCTAAAATATTATAAGAACTTTCTCGCGCGATCAAATTGCCCAAATAACACCTAAAACTACGAATCGGATCCCAAATCAAAGGAAATTTCCAAGAAAATTTTAAAACTTATATTTTCACAACGAGACGTCCGAATCACATTAAATCAACTCCGTTTCTCACCAAATTCGGCATACAAGTCATATATATTATAGTGGACCTATACCGGGCTCTAAAACCAAAATACAAACTCGGTGTCAATAAATCCAACATCAGTAAATTCTTAAAAAAAATCATTAAGCTTTCAAACTTTTAATTTTTCATCAAAATTCCATATCTCGGGCTAGGGACCTCGGAATTTGATTCCGGGCATACGACCAAGTCCCAAATCACGATACAGACCTACTAAAATAGTTAAAACATTGATCCGAGTCTGTTTGCTCAAAATGTTGATCAAAGTCAACTCAGTTGAGTTTTAAAACTCTAATTCACATTTTTAATCTATTTTTCACATAAAAACTTTTCGGAAAATTTTACAGACTGTGCACACAAGTCGAGTAATAATAAATAGTGCTTTTCAAGGTCTTAGAACACATAATTAATTATTAACTTTAAAGTTGACATTTTGGGTCATCACATGGATTTTCTCTAGAAACCAAACAGACGACATTAGCTTGAAAGTCGTGCTTCAATTTTTGGATTGCGAAGACTAGCACCAAACATAACTTTTCAATTGGCGAATAATTCATCTCATTTGGTGTCATCATCCTGCTCAAGTAGTAAAGGGAGTTTTCTTTCCCTTCACTATTTCCTTGGGCCAACAACGCTCCAACAGACCTTTCTTGTGCTGAAATGTATAGTATCAACAACTTTCCAAGTATAGGGGCTGCTAAAACCGGAGGCTTCATCAAGTAGGATTTAATGCTCTCAAAGGCATTGCTACATGCTTGGTCCCATTTGAAAGGGACACCTTTCTTCATAAGGCGACTGATTGGTTGGCACCTCCTAGCTAGGTTTGAGATGAATCTCCTAAGGTACGCTAACTTTCCTTGCAGACTTTTCAATTCGTGAATATCCCGAGGTTCAGGCATTTTCAAGATTGCATCTACTTTGGCTTGATCAATTTCTATCCCTCGATGTTAGACAATGAAACCAAGGAACTTTCCGAAAGTAATTCCAAAGGCGCATTTTAATGGATTCATCCTAAATTGGTACCTCCGGATCAACTCAAACACCATTCTCAAGTCTCTCAAGTGGTCACCCCTCTTTCTTGATTTTACCACCAAGTCGTCCACATAGCATTCAACATTTTTGTGGAGAAGGTCGTCAAAAATATTCTGCATAGCCCTTTGATAAGTAGCACCAGCATTCTTCAAGCCAAAAGGCATTACCCTGTAGCAATAAATACCCTTGGGGGTGCGGAATGCAATAAGCTCTTCATCTTTTGGTGCAATCCGAATTTGGTTATAGCCTGACGAACCATCCATAAACGACATTGCCTCATACCCAATAGTAGCATCAATCATCAGCTCTGGAATAGGAAGCGGGAATTCATCTTTGGGACACGCATTGTTGAGATCCCTGAAGTCGACTCACACTCGAATCTTGCCATTCTTCTTCCTTACATGGACAATAGTTGAAACCCACGTTGGGTATTTAACTTCCCGAATAAATCCAGCTTCAATGAGTTTGTTAACTTCGGTTTCAATCAGGGGAACCAAGTCTGGCCTAAAGCGCCTTTGAGCTTGCTTAATAGGACGAGCGCCATTCTTGACCGCAAGGTGATGGACTGCTACTTTAGGGTCCAAGCCAGGCATTTCTTTGTAACTCCAAGCAAAGACATCCTTAAACTCCTTGAGTAACTCAATATAAGTGTTTTCTTCATCAACCTCTAGTAAAGCACTCAGGTAGGTGGTTCTTAGTTCTTCATCAGTGCTAAGGCCAATTTCTTTTAAGGCATCAATCGTTTCCTTCACCCCTTCTTCAAGTTTCGAGGGAGCATCTTTCGCATCTTCATCTTCTTGAGGGTCCCCATAGTTGAAGGATATGTGATAACATGGTGAAACATCGTCCAATTTCTCGTCATCCTCAATTAGAGATAAAACACCATGCTCGCCTTATGCAGTAACATGATACGAAGAACCCATACTTTCTTCGTCTTCATCACGTTCTTTAGTGTAGACCATAGTGTATGGCTTCACCTTCAGTACCTCATCACATGAAACCATGACTTTTGTTTATCGCTTAACTCTAGAAAGAACCAAACTTTGGAAATATTTAGAGATCTTCTAAATTTTGGGTAAAGCAACTGTTTTTATATTTCGATAATTTCTATGGAACTTATTCCCCTTCTTTAATGGACCCAATCTCTAAAATACAGAAGTTCTCACAGTTGATTTTCCAAGTCGATCAAAGACTGAAAGCCTGTTAGAAGCGGCAGATTCGTCTTCTACAGTGATATAATTGTTGCTCGCCCTTCTTATGGAGATGCGCACTAGTGACGGTTGCTTGTATCCCAAACCTTCACGTGGTTGCCTCGTTGCATCTTCTTATGGGAGCTTCCCTAACTTTTACGGCTCATTGGGATTATATCCAGCTTTTGCAAATAGCCTGTAAGCATTAGGATCAAAATCTTCATCTGTTCGCTTTGTAGGGAGTGCCACATTCTGCAAATGATTTTGGGCTACAAACCCTGCAAGTGGCTTTGAGGACAACTTTACTGCTTCAATTTGTTTTACCGGAAGAGTTAACTCCTTTAGCATGTTAGTTTGGAGATTAGATAATTCGCCTTCATCTTTCTTTCTTTTAGGAACATATTGGAGTGCAGGACTTACTTTCTTGCCATAAGATGCAATATCCCCTCTATGAGATTTATTCGCGTTGGGTTGTACCTCCTCAGTAACAGCTTTGGCTTTACCAACAATCACCTCAACTCTTTTTCATGCCATATCCCCTCTTGCTTTTCATGCCATCATCAGCTTTTAGCTCCTTCACAATACAAATCTTCAAGTAGAACTTTGCATCGGCGAAGTGTGACTCAGCCTCGGTGAATGGCTCATCATCAGCAACTATCTTCTTCTCGACTTCACCCTCGTAGTACTTCAAACATTGATGGTAGGTAGATGGAATCACTTTATTCTCATGTATCCAAGGCCTTTCGAGCAAGACGTTGTATGAAGTCTTTGCATCGATCAAATGCAGCCATGCACTTGATTGCATATCTTCAATGGTAATTCCCAACCTGATCGCACCTATGGCTCTTTGCCCCCCTTGGTTGAATCCTTGGATCATCACACGACTTTCAGAGAGTTCGTTCATGGGAATACCGAGTTATTTCACAGTGCGAATAGGCAAGATGTTCACTGAGGATCCTCCATCAACTAAAATTCGATTTACCCTTTCATTACGCATATATCTAACTAGGTACAACGGGCGGTTATGAAGAGTGTCCCCTAGTAGAAGGTCGTCATTTGTGAAAGTAACTTTTTCCTCGCACGTGTTAACTTATTGATGGATAGACTCGATGAGATTTTCTGGAGATGGTGCCAACGGTAGGTCATCACTCTTTTCTTCCCCTTTATCAGCATTGCAACAAGAGGCCTCAATACTTTCACGGGAAATCTTCATGCGAAACCAACATGGAAAGAAATCCTCCAAGGTCACTGGATGTCGTGGCTTTTGAGGATGGTGCACCTCCACTTTTGGTTTCTTCAAATGCTTAACTGGATTCCATCTCCGGGGTCTTTTCACCATTATTTTCCTTTTTGGTTGTTCTATTGATTCTTTTCGTGGGCTCCTTTTGTGGTGCCTACGCCGAGTCACCAACGTCCAACCTTCATCATCATCAGATTTATTGACTTTAGCTTTGTCGTTCTCCAGTAATTCTTCATCTTTACTTTCTTTAAAACCACATAATTCATCCGGACTGAATGAGCCAAATGTGATAGAGACTTGGTTTGCGCTTTCTATCTCATCTTCAAGCACAATCTTCTTTTCGCGAGCCAAGTCCATAACTTTGTTCTTGAAGACAAAGCACTTCTCCATAGGGTGGCTCACAAGTCGATGGTATTTGCAGTAATTAGGATCCTTTGTTTTCCTAGCTTCATTTGGTCGCTTCATCTCCAGAAGCTCAATGAGATTTAACTCGAGGAGTTCTTCAAAAATAGCTGGCACATCAGAATCCAGAAATGGGTACTCTTTCTCTTGCATTTCTTTTAGAGTCAACTTTTCACTTGGCTTATCTTGAAAAGAAATTGATTTCATACTCTGCTTCTTGCTCACTTTCGTCATGAACTTTACATGTGATGTGTTGACATTCATAGCTTCTTTACTTTCAGACTTGGGCATGAAATTGCCCCACTTCCTGACTTCTTGCTTGTCATTCCCTTTGCGAGGTTCATAGATGGGCAGCCTTTCAGTTCTAGCAGAGGCCATGCTCAATTCCATGTCATGGGCACGAGTTGCAAGTTCTTCAAATGTGCTAGGCTTGATACCTTGCAAGATGTAGCGCAATCCCTAATGCATGCCTTGGATGCACATCTCTATGCCAGAAGCTTCACTAAGCCTGTCTTTACAGTTGAGGCTTGCATTCCTCCAACGATTGATAAAGTCAATGACTGGTTCACCCTTCCGTTGGTGAGTATTTGTGAGTTCCACTATGCTCACAGTGCGCCTTGTGCTATAAAAGCGATTGAGGAACTCTTACTCTAGTTGATCCCACCTATCAATAGATCCCGCCTCGAGGTCTGTATGCCAATCAAAAGCATTTACTTTTAGCGAGCGGACAAACTGTTTGACAAGGTAATTTCCATAAGTCCCAGCATTGTTGCATGTCTCAATGAAGTACGCCACATGTTGCTTTGGATTGCCTTTACCATCAAACTGTTGAAACTTTGGAGGTTAATAGCCAGCAGGCATCTTCAACATATCGATCCTTGCAGTGTATAGCTTTGTGTATATAAGGAAGGACTTGGCAACAACTTCATACTTGTTCTTAATGGTTCCTTCAATAAACTCCTTCAGTTAATCGATTGGAATCATCCCTTCAGATGAGACAGGGATAGTCTTAGCGGATGCTACTTGTCTTAGGGGAGAATCACTCTCTGGAACTTCTGGGAGCTTGCCAAGTGCGTGGTTAGATTATTCTTCCATCAAGATTCCCACCTTATCTGTTAGCTTGTCGATTCTAGCATCTTGATTTTGCATGCACTTGGTCAAGCCAGCAATTGCTTCCGTCAAGTTTGCCAACTGCTCTTCCACAGATGAAGTGTTTGTCACCATGGCTTGCATGATTGTTGTAGATAATGGGGGGTAGCATGGATTGTCACACAAATTGATTCTCGAATGACTCACACTATGCGGTGTAAGTGGGGAGGATCCATCACTTGAAGCATCATCATCTTCCTTCACAGCTGAGTTCTTGGTTCCGAAGAGGTCAAGCAGAGCAAGAGTTTTCTTGATCTTTTCAGCAATATCGCTTTCTCCTTCGGGTACGTTTGTGGAAGATCTTGCTCCTTTTGAGGGTGAAGATCCGAAAATAGGGGTTGATGCGGATAACACTTGGGGTGCTTATTGTCCTAACGAGCTTGCTTTGCTCCTCGTAATTGGTCCAAAGCTTCCAAAGGTAACATCGAGGATGCTTTCCACATCAGCATAGAACCTGGAATTAGCAGCCTTGGTGGAAGTTGAACTGGAGTTGATTTTCTTTTAAGCCATTTCAATATTCTTGAACTTTGATGATTGAAAAGTTGAGATGAGAGGTAGAGATAGTCCCACCGGGCATGCCAGAATTTGTAAACGTGATAATAAAATTGCGTCGAGAAAATAAAATCAAGACCGAAAAATATTGCAACAATCGTAGCATTTGATTTCAAATATTTGAGTGTACAATCTCTATAATTCCTCTGATTCTACTTTTCCAATATAAATTCAAGGGCCTTTGAGCTTGATCTTGAATATGTAGTCGTTGCCACGAACGATGATCTTGAATTCAACTAGCACGAACTTTGATTTGAAATCGTACTCCTTGAATCTTGATTTGTTCATCGTTCTTGAGCTTGAACTTGATTTGTTCTTCATTCTTGAGCTTGAACTTGATTGCTTGAAGCTTGAAACTTGTGGAGGAATTTGCAGTGTTTGATCCACGAGCTCTTTCTTGCTTCTTGTTATAACTTCTGGTGTCTTTTCTGGGTTATGAAGACCCCTATTTATAGTTGTGGAAGGGAGGAGTTGTGATAAGAACAAACTCTTTCCGACCAATCAAATTAAAGTGTGACATGGCCGCATTTGATTGGCCAGAACATGTCACTTGCACATGTGGCGCGGTTTCATTGGCCTTTTGATTTGGCTTGACATGCCTTGTCATTTTGACACATGGCATTATCTCATTGGCTCTTCTGTTTGACTTGGCGTGCCACGTCATTTGACACGTGGCACCAAACTGGGCCTGTAGGAAGATGATATCTTGGGCTTAATGAAGTGGGCTCATCACTTTAGCCCAATTAAATGGGCTAGCCCAATGAATTAAGACTTATTTATTTAGTCCATATATGTTGGACTTATGTAACTAATCTAATTATAAAGGCCAATAAATTTATTTGAACTAATATATCTTGAATTTAAAATATAGTCCAAATTTTTTACGGATTTAATTTCAATAAAATTTATATGCCTACATTATCCACTAATTTTTCTTGCAGCTCTATTATACGCATATTTGTTAATTTATGATTCTTTTCGCTGAATTGCCATTCGAGCATCCGATCCGTTGCTATTTGATTTGTCCTTCACGAATACACGTAGGGGTACTTTAAGAATTTCAAGTAATTTTTTCTTCAATTCTATGTAAACATTGTTTATCAACACACATATGGGCATCCTTCCTTCGGAATTAATTAATCTTATTTTTATCAAATTCGATTATGTGTCAACTTCTAAGTGTCTTGCAACTATTAAGACTAAAGTCTCAAAATTGAACGTGAAATCAATAATAACTCATTTCCGACTGAATTGACGTGCGAATTTGTATTGATCATTCCATTCACCGTTGTGCTATATGTATATGAGAAACAATTTCTTTGGAAACAAAAAAGAGAAAATTTCAGAAATCACTATTGTTTAGGGCTATTAATTTTCTATAATTATTTTATACATAATTACTTTCTATAGTTACTATTTAGTTGTTACGCGATTGTATTCGTGCTACTGTATTCATGAATACAATAGCGGAATTCGCCTTAAAAATAGGGGAGTCCAGCTATGCAACTGTATTCGTTGTATTCGCGCTACTGTATTCATGAATACAGTAGCAGAATCCGCCTAAAAAATAGGGAAGTCCACCTGTTTAATAATGGAAAGATAATCAATTAGCGTGTATCTCTCATAATTTAACTTAACAAAATTAATTCTACATAAATTTCGATACTACTGTGCGGTATTTTATGTATTCGTGTGACTGTATTTATAAATACAGTGAGGTAATCTGCCTAAAAAATAGGGATTATAACTGTTTAATTCTGTATTTCATGTATTCAGCGAATGTATTTATAAATACAGTAAGGTAATCCGCCTAAAAAATAGTGATTACAGATGTTAAATAACGGAAATCGCAATATTGAATTGTATTCAATTTCACTATATTGAATTCAGTTGTATTCAAACAACAAAAAATCAAGAAATAGGGTATATACCGTTCTATTCAATTGGACTGTATACATTATATTCAATTCACAAATATTCATTATTCACTATTATACATTGTATTTAATTCACCGTATCCAAATCGACCGTATTCAAACAACAAAAAATCACAAAATACAGTGATATTCAGTTGTATTAAAAAAATACAAACCTACGGAATACATAAATACAGACGAAAAAATAATATATTTAAATAAAAATATAATGTATTTGAGTGTATTTGTATAAAATACAATGTATTTGTATCATTGTATGTGACTAAATAGCAAAGAACAGAAGAAAGTTCGCCGGAGATGGCGTTTTTCGGCCAAGCAAAATACTGTATATATTGTATTAAAACTAAAAATGGAGAAAAACAAAAATTCGGTCCTCAAATATTTTTCGGCGTAGCCATGACCAGATCTGTTCGCCTAAAAGGATGAGCCAATAGTGGATGATGACGCCCACGATTCTGACGCCGACGACCATGATGATGACACCGACGATTCCGTTGATTTGAGGGAGAAGAGAGAGAGGATTGAGAATCTTGCTGATAGAGAGAGAAGGAAGAGAGAGAGAAATAACATAAGTGGCGCATTTCATGCCTGAATGGTAAGTATAAATAAATGCCTATTTTGCTATAAAAGAGAAAAAGGTAGCTATAAGTAAATAATATTTAGAAATTATTTTGGTTTATAATAAATAGGGTGTAATAGTTTGGTATAGGAGGTAAAATTTCCAACCAAAAATATTGAAAATGGGCCTACTTTACTTTTTCTAGAAGAATTATTGCAAATCCTTATCTCTGAATGTAGTAGCGACTAGCAAAAGCTTCAAATTTTACTGTTGAATTATACTAGTGTTTTTCAGAATTTGGCTTGTTTTGTATAGTTTTTGTAGCAATATAGCTTAAGGAGTAATAGCAATCATGCCTTTGATGAATTGATTGTTTTCGCGCGGAAAATCTTCACAAGATACACAAATTAGTTGCGGTTCATACTGAGGAATAGCAGGAGAAGAGTTCTGGAGTATGAAAGCTTTTTGTATGCAGGTGAAAGTAAAATCAATGGCTATATATCCATTTGATGTTTCTGCTATTGGACTGCATATTCGTGAAATGTTCTCTCGATTATTGGTACTAAATTATGCATAACTTCGTAAAGCACAAGTTCACTTCATTTTTTGTGTTCGTTTTTCTTTTTCCGTCAATTCATCTTTGATGTTCAAATAAATTAGAAAATTTATCCTGAGGGAAAGCTCTAGCTGTAATTTCAATTTAGTTTTTTTTTTCATTCTTAACTTAAATAAAAGGAGTATAATAGTTATTGTTCTAACTTCACTTGTCTTTTCTTTAAAATTTTCTAAAATAAAAATTCGCAATTCGAAAATCACAACGCTCCAATAAGTGATACTGTAAATTCTATTTCACTTTGAAAAAGAAAATCAAAGTTGAACATAAACCAAAAAGAACCATCAAGATTGAGAAGAACATATGCTCCCACCCACAGAAAAAAAATAGAGGAGAAGAATAACTATAAACTGTATACCTGTCAACCGGTTATAACCGGAACTGGACCGGAACAATCGCCGGTTTCTGGTTTAAAAACTGGTTTGACCCACTGGTTTTCGGTTAATCCGGTTACGGTTATACAATTAAAAATATAGGAATCGGCCGGTTTTTTTTTTTCCAAAAACAATTATTCGGTTACAACGGCTACTTTATAATTTTTTTTTCTTTTATTCGGTTTATACTACATAATAAATATTTCAATACCATATATAGTTTTTGGGGAACCATTTGTTTAAATGCATAAAATAATTTGGACTATATTTTAAATTCAAGATATATTGGTCCAAATAAATATTATGGGCTAATATAATTGAATTAATTATATATGTCCAATATACATGGATTAAATAAAGAAAAACTACCAGCTATATCCATTTATAAGTATCTCATTACAAAAATTAGTCAATTCATAAAATATTACTAATATTAGCCAAATATTACTAATATTAGCCAATTAGCTATTTGTAGCAAAACAAATATCAAATTTTTGCTTTCTTTTGAGTGGGTGTTATTAGAATAGACTGGATACATCTTAAGGAGCTTGAATCTCAGTTTTGGGATGATTTGGTGAAGTTTTGAGGTGGTTTGAATTGAAAATTCGAAGTAAAAACCGAGCATAAAAAAAATAATATGTGTATCACACTGTGTATCATTTGTTTTATCACATATATATCATATTTGTATCAATTATGTATTACATGTATATCCATGTATACCTGTGTGTGAGATACATGCGTGATACATGATTGATACATGTGTCGCAGAAGAATTTTTAAACTCGATCTAATTATGAATTTTGATACAAAACCAGTCCAAATTACCTCCAATGTTCCTCAAATTTTGTATATTGAAGTATCTATATGTTTTCAATGAATTTCAACTATACCCATTGAAAAAGCTCCTTTTTGCTTAGATTTTTGGAATATTGTATATATATTTTTTTTGTATTTCATCACCTTATTTGCTATCTCATCCATGAAATTTTCTTTCTATCTTGCACCTAATATTGCTAATCACGCTTAAAAATATGAAATGTGATTTTTGCATGTAGTTCTTTGAGAGAAAGAACCTTATTTATTTGGTTTTTCAATTTTTATATGTGCTTGGCTAGTTTTGGTAAGTCTATGACTAATGGCTAGAGGTTGGTAAGTTGAGACTTATTTGGGACATTTGTGTAAGTTTTCCTTAAATAAATAAGTCTTAATCCATTGGGCTAGCCTATTTAATTGGGCTAAAGTGATAAGCCCACTTCATTAAGCCCAAGATATCATCTTCCTAGAGGCCTAGTTTGGTGCCATGTGTCAAATGACGTGGCACGCCAAGTCAAACCAAAGAGCCAATAGGATCGTGCCACGTGTCAAAATGACAAAGCATACAACAACAACAATAACAACAACCCAGTATAATCCCATTAGTGGGGTCTGGGGAGGGTAGTGTGTACGCAAACCTTACCCCTACCCTGGGATAGAGAGGCTGTTTCCAATAGACCCTCGGCATCCTTCCCTCCAAGAACTCCTCACCTTGCCCTTGGGGTGACTCGAACTCACAACCTCTTAGTTGGAAGTGGAGGGTGTTTACCATCAAAATGACAAAGCATGCTAAGCCAAATTAAAAAGCCAATGAAACCACGCCACGTGTGCAAGTGACATATTCTGGCCAATCAAATGCGGCCTTGTCATACTTCAATTTGATTGGTCGGAAAGAGCTTGTTCTTATCATAACTCTTCCCTTCCACAACTATAAATAGGGGTCTTCATAACCTAGAAAAGGGACCAGAAGTTATAACAAGAAGACACAAGGGAGCTCGTGGATCAAAGACCACAATTCTATACAAACTGCAAGTGTTCAAGCATTCAAGCACTTTAACACAAATTTCAAGTATTCAAGATCAAGAACGAATTCAAATTAAATACAAGGCGTTCAAGATCAAGGCTACTTGTTCGTGATACAATTCGTGGCAACAATCAAAGTGTTCGCGACGGATAAATCAAATTCAAATTCAAGATCAAGCTCAAATGCCCTTGAATTTACTATTGGAAAGAAGAATTAGAGGATTCATAGAGATTGTACACTCATATTATTTGAAATCAAATACTACGATTGTTGCAATATTTTTCGGTCTTGATTTTATTTTCTCGACGCAATTTATTGTCTACACCATTGTACACAGAAATTAACACCAAAATGTATATGTATGTGTACATCCATATCTATGTACATATTTATATCTATCTATATTATTATAAAAGTACGAATGTTTCATGCTAAATATTAAACGATCAAAATATCCTTGCAATATTGATCGACTTTTATAACCTTCAAAACTAAATTATTTTTTTATGTAAATAACTCCATATTGGATAAAGTTGTAAAATTAAAAACCTTACCTCATAATATTTAAGATTTTGAAATCAATTCAAATTTTACTGAAAGATTTTGTAATGGAACGTAATTGAACAATTCGAGCTTGCAAATGAAAATTTTGTGATGGAACGAGATTGAAGAATTTGTGCTTGCAAAGGAAACTTTCTAATGAGTCTCAATTTAATTTGGATCGATTGTGTATTATACATTAACCAATTTTATACAAAAATATCGCTGACTTTTCTCCTTTTTGTTTTTTTGTACTTGTGTGGTGATACGTACGTATTAAACATTTTAAGAAGTAAATAACGTGTTCTATCTCGTCCAAGCTAATCAAGCAAAAAACAAGGAAAGAATAATATATTTTGGTGCATTGATATCTTAAAGTATGCCAATTATTTATGAGACGCAACTTCGTAACTTGTTTTATTTAGACTCATGAATAATAGTTCTACATACTCGACTCAAACAATAGCTTTTACTTACAAATCAGTAGGCCATATTAGTAGCCATCTGATACTCATCAAGGTTTGATATGTGGCATATGAATTTAATTTTGATTTCGACGAGATGGCACATGCCTAGAGCGGTAACAAGAGTTCAAGAAAAAAATAGAACAAGGCGGAAAAGAAATCTTTTCATTAAGGTATATTCTGCTCATTGCCTGATAAGATTCATATAGCCAAAGAGCCGTTGGCAGAAGTTGGATTGTGTTTCTTGTGACGTCCATATCGGGTGATTTCTTGCTACTTCTAGGAAATTTTCTTATTGCTTACTTTCCTTAATTTTTTTTTCTTTAATTCCAATGTTTGATTTTGCTAAAAATTGTTGGTAGGATGAGAAAATTTACTGTCGACAAATAAGTTATTACTACATATGTAACGATCCGACCGGTCGTTTTGAGCTCTTGCATGTCGTTCGGCGGTTCGAGACCTTGAGTAGTTTCACTTCATGTATTATGACTTGCACGCGTAGTGGGATTAGATTTTTCGGGATGATCAGAATTGGTTTGGAAGAATAATTCTCAATTCGGAAGCTTTAAGTTGGAAGATTTGACCATGATTTGACTTTTGGGTAAACGGCCTCGGATCGGAGTATTGACGATTTCGTAAGTTCCGAATAATGAATTTGGACTTAGCCGTATGTCCGAATTTGGATTTTACAGTCCGTAGGTTGATTTGATGCTTTTTGACAAAAGTTGGAAGATTGAAGGTTTAAAAGGTTGATAGGTTTGACCGAGAGTTGACTTTGTTCATATCGAAACTGGATTATGGTTCCGGGAGTTGGTATAGGTTTGTTGTGTCATTTGGAATTTTCATGCAAATTTGAGGTCATTCCAGGTTGATTTGGTATGGTTCGGCATGAGTTTTAGAAGTTTAAAAGTTCATTAGTTCATTAGGCTTGAATTGATGTGCTATTCATGGTTTTGATATTGTTTGGGTTTTGTGTGATTGGTCAGGGTCCCAGGGGCCTCGGGTGTGTTTGGGTTGTGTTGCGCTCTTATTTGATGTTTCGGCGTTCTTTCTTTAGGCATAAAGGTTACTATATTGAACAAACGACCTTTGATTTATGGTTATATTAAACCATTAAATTCGTATCGTAATTACGTCTCCATAGCAACAAGAATCGTCGAATTCCGAGGTCGTACGAGAGAGTTATGCCCATTTCCGTGTCAGGAAAGATTGTTGGTTTTTGGTGCGAACTTTTATTATTCGCGAACGCGAGAGAGGTTCTGCGAACACGAAGAAGGATTTATGGGTTGACCAGTCAACGCGAAAATTTGCTCTTTGCGAACACGAAGGTCTCCCGTGAAGGCGATGAACAAAAATCATCTGGACAATGTTTTAAACCGAGAATTTTAGTATTTTGAGCATATCTTGAGTTCTAGAGCTCCGTTGGGGTGATGTTTGCGGCGTTGTTCTCGTATCAATAATGGGGTAGATACATGACCTTTATTTTGATATTTTTTCATGATTAGTTTCGTTGATTATTATTTTTATCCATCTTTAGATTGTAGAAATTGGAGTCTTTAGCCCTACAGTACCACCCTACATTTATATGGTGTTTCTACATCCCCTTCCTCCTCCAAAACTCCACAAAACAATAATAAAACACGCAGCTCAACAGCAATACAAAACAGTCCACAAAACAGTCCACTACAAGTGAATAACTCGAACTCACGGCTTCCGATCACCGTCCCGTGAGTTCTCACAAGTATAGAACGACTTACCATGAATTTATAGAAGAAAAACTGGATGAAAGAGAGCAGTAAACTCACCTTATTTGTTGGATAACTCAGCTCCTATCTTGGTTCTTCAAACTCTAGGTTTTACCTCCAATTAGAACTTGAAAGGGAGAGAAAATCAATTAGGGTTTGTGGGAAATTTTTGGGAGGATTCTTTGCAGAGCTTATGTCTGGTTATTATGCTCTATTTTAAGTCTAATATATGAAGAAAATAGGCCTTTAAAAGGCCTCTTTGGACGACCCGAAATGGCCCATTTTTGGGCTTTCATTTAAGCAAGTAGGTGACACACCTACTTGTCACCTAGCAGCTTGCGCAGTATCGCAAACATGCCCATATCTCTCTACTCCGATGTCGTATTGACAAACGGTTTAATGCATTGGAAAATAGACTCATAGATCTTTAATTTGATGGGTGGAACACCCCATAACTCTAAGTATATTGGGAGAAAATTGCAGTTAGATTTGACCCAAAGTTTCAGTAAAACTTATGAGTGTAACTTGTGATGACTTTCATCGACTTTTGTTCCACAACTCGTTTGACATTAAAACATAACACACGGATGTCATACGACTAATATAAATCATAACATAATCTCCTTATCATTTTAATCACCCTAGTCTCACCCCAAAGGTACATGTTATAACATTCCCAACTTGTCGACTTTCGACGAAACATTGTTTTATTCAATTGCTTTAGCTTCTGAACTGTCCAACCCTCTTTGTACTTCTTGTTCATGATCTTCAATATTTGTAACCTCATAGGTAACATGATTAACTTACTTTATATACTTTTAAATATTATCTCATTTTTGGTCCTACATTAGTTTGCTTACGACGCATTTTACGTACAAAAATATAGGGTGTAACAAGGCTACCCATAGATCTATGGCTGAGGGCATCGGCTACCACGTTCGCCTTCCCCAGATGGTATAAAATATCAACGTCATAATCTTTAAGTAGCTCCAACCACCTCCTTTGATGTAAATTCAATTCTTTTTGCTTGAAGATATATTGGAGGCTCTTATGATCCATATAGATATCAACATGAATGCCATACAAGTAGTGCCTCCACATCTTTAGTGCATGAATCACTACGGCTAACTCTAAATCGTGGGTCGGCTAATTCTTCTCGTGCTTTCTCTATCGTCTAGAAGAATAAGCTACAACCTTACCATGCTCCATCTGTACACAACCCAACCCAACACCCGAGGCGTCATAATAGATAACATAACCATCGGTCCCTTCTGGGAGCGTTAGAACCGGTGCAGAAGTCAGTCTATCCTTCAATGCCTGGAAACTCCGTTCGCAAGCATCAGTCCATTTAAAATTTGCTCCCTTCTGAGTCAACTTTGTCAAAGGTGCTGAAAGGGAAGAAAATTCCTCTACAAATCTCCTGTAATAACCTGCCAAACTGAGAAAGCTACGAACCTCCGTCGGTGTCGTGAGTCTAGGCCAAGTCTTTACTGCCTCAATCTTTTGTGTATCATCCCGGATACCTTCACTCGAAATGATATGCCCAAGGAAAGCTACAGAGTTCAATCAGAATTCACATTTAGAGAATTTTGCATACAACTTTCCTTTTTGTAGAACTCTGAGCACAATACGCAAATGATCTACGTGCTCAGCCTTTGAACGAGAATACACCAATATATTGTCGATAAATACAATTACGAACATATCTAAAAAGGGCCTGAACACACGGTTCATCAAATCCATGAATACTGCTGGGGCATTGGTCAAATCGAACGACATAACACGAAACTCAAAGTGCCCGAATCTGGTCCTGAATGCTGTCTTCGGAATATCTTCTTCCTTAACCCTTACCTGATGGTACCCGGACCTCAAGTCTATCTTTGAAAAACACTTGGCACCTTGCAACCGATCAAATAAATCATCAATCCTCAGGAGCGGGTACTTATTCTTGATCCTCACCTTATTCAACTGTCTATAATCAATACACATCCGTAAGGAACCATCTTTCTTCCTCACAAATAACACAGGTTCTCCCACAGTGATGTACTAGGTCTAATAAAGCCTTTTTCAAGCAAGTCCTTTAGTTGTTCCTTCAACTCCTTCAGCTCTGCGGGGGCCATTCTATAGGGAGGAATAGATATTGGGTGAGTATCTGGTAGTAGGTCAATAGCAAACTCAATTTCTCGCTCTGACGGAAGACCCAAAAGTTCATCAGGAAAAACATCAGGAAACTCATTAACCACAGGGATGGACTGAATGGTTGGTGACTCTACTTCCACATCCTGAACCCGAACTAAGTGATAAATATAACCCTTTCTGATCATCTTCCTTGCCTTGAGATAGGAAACAAATCTACATCTCGGCGACGCCGTATTACCTTTCCACTCCAAAACAGGCTCCCCTGGAAATTGAAATCTGACTATCTTTGATGTACAATCAACGTTGGCATGACAAGAAGCCAACCAATCCATACCCATTATAACATAAAATTCTACCATGTCTAACTCGATTAGGTCCGCTACGGTAGATCGACTATGAACCACCATTATACAACCCCTATATACTTGCTTAGCTACCAGTGAGTCCCCAACAAGTGTAGATACCTCAAAAGGTTTAACCAATTTAGGTTTTAATCCAAACTTACTAGTAACCAATGGAGTAACATATGATAAGGTGGAACCTGGGTCAATCAGTGCATATACATCATATGAGAAGACTGATAATATACCTGTAACAATATCAGGTGATGACTCCTGATCCTGTCGTCCTGCCAACGCATAAATGCGGTTCTGAGGACCGCTCAAGCTAGATGCTCCGCCTCTGCCTCTACCACGACTCATTAGTGCTTGCGAACCTTGCCCGGGGGGCGTACTGATAATGATGAACTAGCTACAGATCCTGGTGGCTGAGCTATTCTTGAATCACCTCTCGTTGGACAATCCCTCATAACGTGGCCCGGATAACCTCAAGTATAACAAACACCCAACCCCATACGGCACTGCCCGACATGTTGCTTACCATACTAAGCACATCATGGCAAAGGCGGTCTCATCTGACTTGACTCACCCCTATAATGAGAACCTGAGGCCCTGAAATTCTGACCAGACCCTGAATATGTGGAACGATCAAATCTCTTACCGCCCAACTGAGGGGGCGTGCTAGCCGATGGCTAGGCTGGATACCTCAGGTATTGTGGTCTTTGACCACCTCGAAACTCACCAGAAGGACCCGAAGACCTCGCTCTCTTATTCTGGGCCCTATCATGCTCATGATCGGCCCTCTGCTTCTGCTTACGCTCCTCTACACCATTATGCCTGAATACGAGAAATATCCATGTCTGGCTGAAGTGAGACCGACGTACAATCATTAACCAAGTACGGCTCTAATCCCATCATGAACCGGTGAACCTGATCCTCCATCTTAGATACAATAGTGGGAGCATACCTAGCCAACAAATCAAACTGAAGACTGTATTCTCGAACACTCATGTTACCTTGCCGAAGGGTCAAGAACCTATCAACTCTGGCCTGTCTAAGCTCTGGTGAAAGATAATGACGAAGAATAGCTTATGCAAACTCCTGCCATACTGTTGGAGGGGCATCCTCACCTCTGGACAATTCCCAAGACTCATACCAATTTACTACAACATCTTGGAGTCTATAAGAAGCTAGCTCAACTGACTTAGTCGTAGTGGCCTTCATTACCCTCAACTCCCTCTACGTTCTATCAATAAATACCTGAGGGTCCTCATTTGGATCTGCCCCCGTGAATACCGGAGGGTCTAAATTAATGAAACCGCGAACCCTCGCACTGACAGACCTATCTGCATGACCAATACCTACTTCCTGACGCCGAGCCTGTGCGGCTACTAATTGAGTTAATAGCTGAATAGCATCTCTCATCTCCTGACCCGGTGCATCCAGCTGAGGGGCTAAAAATACATGGGTGGGCGCTGGAGGTGGTGCCCCTCGGACCTCTCCTGGAGAGGGCGGGGTATGTGAAGTCTGAGATGGAATCTCACTATGAGACTCCCCCCGAGCCCTGGTCACTCGTGGTGCTTGACTAGTACTCTCACCAGCCACGGACTTTCCCTTCTAGGCGGCTGTAGTCTTTGGAGGCATCGCTGAAAATATAACATATCGTTAGGAACATGAATTCTTATATCGTACGATCTAAGATGAAAAGAGAGGATAACATCCTATATGTCCTGTAGTCTCTTGTCTATAAGTGTGGTGCACAACACACCCATAAACAAGAATCTACTAGACACGGTCTGTAGACAACCCTAGGACAGAACTGCTTTGATACCACTTTTGTCACGACCCAAACTGATGGGCCGCGACGAGTGCCCCAGTCCTACCTGACGAACACCTTTAAGCATGCGACTAAGATATAAACGTGAATAACATTCGCTGAATTACGAGAATAACATACGTGAGGAAAATCTATCGAAAAGACATATATACATATACGTATGGAATACAGTGGGCGAGCCGGCAAGGTTGCTATAGGCAACTATATACCCAAAACTGAAAGCCGACATGGCCATATACTATCCAATTATACATAACTGTCTACAGACCTCTAATAGAAATATAACTGTACAAAGATGGGACTGAGCCACATCATACCCATATATATATATATACAATCATATGGTACCAAAATCAAAAGCAGCTCGGGATCAAGTGGAGCACGCCAACTCTCGCTGATCAAGGATCCTAAGAAGGGAGACTGTCGCCTTGCCTACCTGCACCTGCGGGCATGAACCATAGGCCCCGAAAAATAGGGCGTCAGTATGAATAATGTACTGAGTATGTTAGGCATGAAAATCAGTACATAAAAGACATAGATGAAACATGGAATAACAAATTCCGCATGTAAAATTCATGTAACTTTGCAGATCCTAAAATATTTATAACGTCATGCATGTGCGTATGAATGTCGTGTCATGCATAGGTATAGGTGTACATAACATCTTCAAGCCTCTGAGGGCATCCCATCATATCATCTCGGCCACTGTGGGTAAATTCATCAACGTATACCAGCTGATCAGGTGGTGGTGCATATATAAAGCCATAACCTTTCCCCATATCCCATATACATATAATATACACGTATATAACGCCTTCTGGCCATGGGTCAATGTACATGTATAAATGCATGAAATGCATAAGAAATGCGTTAATAAGATTTCTCGAATATCATAAAATTAATATGTCTTTAGAACAACTTTATCAAATACGTATTTTTTTGAGACCCATGAATAGAGGATATAATAATAATTCACATGGGGAATCAAGAATATAGACACCCCTAATATTTTTATGAATAGAGTCATTTATGAAAGTTGCGTATTTTGCTCGTTACGTTTGTATCATTTGGATCATACCAAAAAGAAAGAAAGGATAGCCTTAACATACCTGGAGTAGGAAAAACTCCGTATGATGTTCTTGGAAAAAGTTTCACCTTACTCCTTTAAAATCGTAAAATTTACGTTGCTAACAATTCTCGTTGGATTTCTTTTGGTTGCAAGAATTCACGTCTTTGTTGAAAACTTGAAGAATGGTTAACGGTCTGTAGTGCTTATTCATGGCTATTGTTTCTAATTGTAAGAATGGCATATATTCAGATTGTAGGAATGGCTAATGTCCAAATGAACCAAACTTCTATAAGAAAAGCCAAACTTGAATGTCTTTACTTTACACGTTAAAGTCTTGTTACCCTAGGTAGCCACCTAAGCCAATTTGACCCTTAGTCATTTTGTTTGGTTAGCCCCTTGCTGCCACGTTTCTTTTTTTTTTTTAGGGGAGGGTTTAGTCTTATCTCATAATTTATTAATTAACTAAGTAATGTCCTGTTACCCGATAATTAACTAATTACCCGCATAATTAAAAATTATCTCAAATTACTTAAAATACTACTCATTTTTAATATACTTCATACATCATACTATTACGGTCATATGGTATCTTGTATGGTACTAGTCTATAAATATCGGGTATTATACCTCGGACCGTATTTTATCCCAAATCGACAACATTCAACGAAACTCGTTTTCTTTAATCCATGTATCTTTTATCCTTCATGGCACTTACTTATTGCTTGTTTTAAATAGTATAAATACGTTAACCTCAAGATAATCTCATCCCCGAGTCTACGTCGATTAACTTAAGACAAAACTTTAACGTACGAAAATGCGAGATATAACACAACGTTGCCATGGATCCATCAAAATAATCACACTTAGCACTGTACGGGTACCTGACAAAACTGCCCAACATCAAAGCACGTATACGAAATAGTATGCATGCGCTTAGTGCTGGCATATCAAACTCCGAAGGGGCGGATACTACCCAAGCGCTAATCATAATAACATAGCCCAAATAGTGGGGCCTGATGCATACGTAGCCATAAATTAGTATAGCTTAGCCCAATATGAGGTCTGGCATACGCGTCACCTGAATATCAATATAACCGTTACGACATGTAACACGATCTAAATATTCATATCAATATGGCTCTATGGCCCACATCAGTCAATAGTCCGCTCAAGTCTCAATATGCAGACACCTCAAAGAAACACAATCCAATTATATAAGATGGAATAACACATTACGTCTCAAATACCGCTCAAACTACTGTCACGTACAAGGATACCAATAACATATGAGACAACATATCTGAAGTACACAGAGACCGCGATAAAACATGCGGAGGTAACAATCATGACTGTTCAGTATGACTACGGCTAAAATAAATAGCTCAACATGGCAAAAATAGCCATATCATGTCTCAAACAATTGAATGAGTAGCCTAGGCATGATTTCTAGCATGAATGATATCCCACGTAGTCACATAAATGGAGAAAACATGATATCAAAGAAGCATGATAGAAAAACCAGCCACATAATAGCCTAAGAACTACCGGGATGATGAATATCTCCATGCACACACCCGCACCCATCACCTAGCACGTGCGTCACCCCAACCTATCTCAAATATCATAGTTCTCAGGGATATTTACCCTCAAATCCATGTTTAGACATGTTACATACCTCGAACAAGCCAAATACAATACCGAGCAAGTCAAACAATACTCTAAAAATGCTATCCCGCGCGTATACCCCCTCAGTACAGCTCAACTAGCCAAAAGCAACTCAAAAATATCAAATAATTCCTAAGGAAATAACCCCAAATGATAAAGGTCGAATCTTTACACATTTACTCAAAGTCAACCAAAAAGTCAAACTTGGGCTCGTACCTCGAAACCCAACAAAACTCACAAAATCGTACAACCCATTCAATTACGAGTCCAACCATACAACTTTCACCCTATTCTAACTCCGAATCGATGTTCAAAACTCAAATATTCACTTTAGGAAAGTTTAGACAAAAAACCCCAATTTCTCTTTAAAATTCATAATCCAAATGCCAAAATCGAATATAGATTAATGAAATATAATCAAAACCAAGTAGAAAATACTTACCCCAATCCATGTGGTGAAAATCCCCTCCAAGATCGCCCAAAACCGAGCTCCAAATCTCAAAATGTGAACAAAAATGACCAAGCCCTCGATATATAGCTTTTGCCAGGCATCTTTGCATATGCAACATCCCAGTCGCTTTTGCGGTGTCTCTTCTGAGGAAACAACAAACGAGTAGTCCTCTCGTACATGCGAAATATACTTCGCTTCTGAGATGTCGCAGGTGCGAGGAAAATGCTATACATCTGCGCTCTTTCCGCTTCTGTGCCAAAGCTACCGCACTTGCGCCTTCGCAGATGCGATGAAATATCCGCATTTGAAAACTCTTCCCCAGCTCCAAATTGCGCTTCTGCAATGCCTGCCGCACCTGGACCCAAATTTCCGCAGGTTCAGTCATATCAGAACCCAGCGAAAACCAGCAGCAACAATCATGTTCCCAAATAATCCTAACCACAGTCGAAGCTCACTCGAGCCTCCCCGGACCCCGTCCGAACATACCTATGAGTCCCAAAAGATAACACGGACCTACTAAAGGCCTCAAATTACACATAATATCATCGAAACGACGAATCACACCTCAAATTGAATTGAAGAACTTTTGAACTTTCAACTTTCAAAACTCGTGCGGAACCAAATCAAATCAACCCGGAATGACCTCTAATTTTGCACACGGGTTCCAAATGACATAATGAAGCTATTTAAATTTTCGGAACCACAATCCGAACCCGATATCATCATTGTTAACTCCCGGTCAAACCTATGAAAACTCCAAACCTTCAAATTGCCAACTTTTGCCAAATCCGAGCATATGACCAAGTCCAAAATCACCAATCAGACCTAACGGAACCATCAAAACTCGGATCCGATGCCAAATACGCAAAAGTCAAACTTGGTTAACTATTCCAACTTAAAGCTTTCTAGTTGAAAATCATTCTTCCAAATCACCTGAAAACCAAAACCGATGATACACGCAAGTCATAATACATAATATGAAACTACTCAAGACTTCAAACAACTAAACAAAATGCACATGCTCAAAACGACTGGTTGGGTAGTTACATCTCCCCCACTTAAACATGCGTTCATACTCGAACGTGCCAAGAGATGTTCCAAAGCCATCAAATCACCGTATAACCTTACTGTGCATATACCCATGGGTGATCTCACTTCACCCCAATCCATATAAGTCAGTCAACCCAACATAACCGAAGAGTCTTCCTTCAACCTTTGTCCATAAATCATGGAACCCAATTTCTAACATTCGGAATCCTACAAGACCCGATTATCACATCTATACACTATATAAGTCTGAACAAGCCGTACCAAGCCATGACCATTACCCAAGATGTAATCACATGATATACCACATAACTCAGATACTCATAACAATAGCTTCTGACCACGATAGCTGCCCAAAAACAAGCCCGATACTGGTAATAAACCTCATATCAAATATAACCTTGTTCCAAACTTTCATACACTGAAAACGTTGAAAGAAACATGCACAAACTCATAACCACCCATCAAATCAACAAGTCATGGAGCTCCCTCGCGGAACAAGAACCATGGTCCAATTCTAAGCTGATTAGTAACATTATTCTTCCAAACCTACCATAATCAAATCTGATAGTACCCATTCTAGGTCCAATGACCTCATCTCATCAAATACAAGTTGCGCATTAACATGTTACGCCAATACAAACCTAAGCCACAAACTGTATAATCTGTGCACCCATAAGCAACAACTCGAATGTACCCAAAAATGGAAGATGACTCAAATGAGAGAACCATTCTGCTAGCTCAACAGATACCACCACAAGCACAATGTTGTGAACCCATCATATAAAGAAGAACCAAAACACACGAAATCAACACAAAGAATCATATCCCAACCTAACCTCGCCATAGTGCGTGGTCCAATCCAAACACCGGTCCACATGAAATACCATAAGCCTTAGTGCTCAAATCAACAACCATACACAAATCAACATCAAGTACACGAAGTGCATAACCATAACTATGGAGGAACGAGTAGAAAAATATCGCAAAATTCGGAGGACAATAACCCAGTCTCCATCAACCATTCAATACCCCAAGTACCATCTCGCTCGAATTTCGCCACCAGGCCTAAATAGAAATACATCTAGGGTGCAAATAACAAACCGATCACAACCCATTATAGCTTAGAAGAGTAACACATAGAACATATCGGAACAGGAACAAGCTCAACTCCAATCGAATGACACACCCCTTAACAATAACAGTGTTGAGTCAACAAATTCGACCCGGTGTATAATACACATCCTCGTTGGGCATACCAATGGGCGCCCAAATCAACTCGGGTCATCCACAAATAGATTAATAACCCTCCAAAAGTCCACCATAACCTAACCATAACACATGCTATTAACTATCTAACTTTTGCCATACCTTCGTAGTCAGCAACCAAGGAACAATCTGCCTCCGAGCACTCCCAGCCTCCAAATCCCTAGAATACCAGAATTACCATATCCGCTCCCAACTCGACAAGTCAAGTGACTGACACACCCTTACGACAAAATCATTCCATGAGTAATTATTCCATAATTCTTCCGTAATGCATAGCTAAATCTGAACATTAGCACTTGATCGACCAGGTGTGTACCGCTATACCAATGAAACATCTGTAAGTCAAAACACAGTGCGCCTTCTGAAATGCGCACCCATCTCATGTAATACCAAGTAGTACTAGCATTCATCTAAACATGTGGAACACCATGCTATCTAAAATTCATGACCTTCCCTCCAAAACAGAACCACAACCTAGTACATGCAAACCTCAGTCCCACACGACGCACCGCATCTATCATGCCATCATATGAAAACACGAGAACCACATTATCAACCATGAGACGCAACCAAATTACATACTTAATTAGCTAGAAACCTTCCACCTGATCCTATTCAGGAGAAAATCACAACGCACAACAAACTCCCCATGCCTGTAGAAAATATCCATGCCAAGCCATGGTAGATATCATCGAGAACTCTATGACATAACCAAGCCATCAGAATTGAATCCCTCTAACTCAACCAAGCCACGTTGGCCAAACCCAAGAGTATTGCCACAAAACACTTATAAAGCTTCACCACATCATAAGAACCAAAAGAACCGAGCATACAATTACCATATTCATCCAACATACTACCAAGTTGTCCTATTTCCTCGGAGCTTCTTCTGAATTGCCATCAAGATAACACTTCTCCTTGCCATAATACCATAATCCTCAATCAAAACTCGCCACACGAGATCCTAGCATGATACCATATCGCCTTAAAGCCCAAAAGCCATTGTATTCCCTTTTAAGCACTCAAAATACTGCATCCAAGATACCTAGTCTGAAGTGACCTTATGTGAATCTAAAGCTATTTCTTTAACCTCTCAAATGCTGAAATGCCGAATTAATAATGATACAGAAATACCGCAAGTCTCAGTACCATCCAATGCAATCTTAGATCTTAGCCTTCACAGATTTCCGAAATTCTTCAAATGCCACATATGAATCTTGAATCCATTAGAACCTTCTCGAGAGTCATCCACTCTTCCCAAATCTCAAATGCACCGCCCAAACGAACCGAACGACCAATCCCCCATAAGCACACCAACACCCAGAGAAGTAATCCATACCTCTATGCAACCGAGTGAATCGCTTTTGTTAGTACATTACATCCATCACGAACAACAAACCTAAACCATTCCAAGACTTTCATATATCCATAAGGTGTAATGCATCATGCATCCAGAAATTTCCTTGCTTAAGTCATCCTCAAAACTAACCTCTGCAAGTCATAACCGATTCAAAAGTATTCCTCAGATCGAAACCAATGCGACACAAAACCATGCAATTAAATCATCGATAGTAGACTCCCCCACTTGGCTCGAATCCATAGAACAAAACATCTGATAACTCGCAATACCCATACTCTGTTACTGCCATAATCCTACACTAAAATTCAACTAAATCCTTCATAAGCTCATGCAACCCAAATCATAAAATACCTTAAATCATCTACTAAGCTCGTATTCACCCTCGTGACAGTCAAGTCAACTTTCTCAACCGATCCAAACTCACTCGCAACACATATAACCCACTGGTAGAAAGAAACTCTCCACACAACATCATAAGGATCACATATCCGTAGACCACCCTGCATGAGATAACCCACCTGCTTAGCCTCAAATTGGCATTTCACTATGCCCTACCATGCCCACAAACATCATGAAATCACTTAATCTTCCCGAGTCTAAACTCATCAACAAGACATAAGAAGCCCACTTAATCCCATAACTAGACAACGTGAAAGATCACTCAACACGATCATAACTCGAGACTATACAACAAATCAAGACAGAAATCAAGCATCCAATAGTCCTTTTTCATATCCCAAGCAAACTCTTCTCGTCACATCCAAGCCATCTGAACACTTCTTGTTGTCACATCATATTCATCATATAGCTATCCAATAACTCACCGAGCCATAAATCCCGCTCCTAGGGATACTACTGGATATATAAGCCCAAAAGCACATGCTCACACAACTGAAATCACCGAGCCCAAACTACGATCAAAACCAGGCCTCAAGTCCTCCAGACTGGCCCATCACAAAAATACCAAAGACACATTTCACACCTCATCCATAGAATCACAAGCCATCGATGCATAGCTGATACCGAGCGCTCACATACGCATATGAGTGAGTTGAAAGAATTCAAAGAGATACACTTCAAGCTGAATCAATGTTGCACGGTCAGGAAAGAAAGATGGGAAGTTTATCCTAATTACCCTATAGCATCTCGAAGATAGGTATGGACGTCATCAAACTGATCCACAAGACTCTACTAGACACTTGATCATGACTCATAGAACCTATGAACCTAAAGCTCTAATACGAACTTGTCACGACCAAAAATTTAGCCCATCATGATGGCACCTAACCCAGCCTACTAGGTAAGCCAAATGATAGACAACACAACTCAAATAGGATAACAGGAATCAATAAATAAAATAACTGAGCTTTCTATACAAAATCCCAAGGATTGATAATATAAATCATGCGCTTCTAAGATTTAGAATTTGGAAAGCATGTATGAAATAAGTACATCATCTATTCGAAATATACATAAACAGATTTGAAAATCTAGAGCTACCAAGGACAAGTGGTAGCTATAACTGGAATGCAGGTACATCTTTAATGCCAGCTTCCGCCACATGCAGCAACATCAGCTCCAAAATCTGCACGGAGGGTGAAAAAGTATAGTATGAGTACAACCGACCCCATGTACTCAATAAGTAACAAACCTAACTTTAGGTTGAAAGCAGTGACGAGCTCGAAAGAAGGTCAGTGACCAACATCAATAGCCAGTAACACTTCATAACAGTGTAGTGAAGCCAATAAAGATATTTGAATCAGGAGATATATGTTCGGCTAGATCACACTTACGGGAAAGTAGGCATGCTTTTCAAGTAAAACAGTCAATTCCAAATCTCACCATTGAGAAACAACTAAACATGAGTTTATCAAAAGAACTGTATTCCCAATTTACAACACCAGATAAGAGTTTTACTTTACCAATTAACATGGGGAAAGTACATCTCTATGCCTACCTGTCAATATACACATCAAGTCATCAATTATCAGCTACCGTCTAGCATGAGGAATATACATCTCTATGCCTACCTATCAAATATACATGTCAAATCATAAATGTCACATTACCGTCTAGCTTGAGGAATATGTATCTCTAAGCCTACATGTCAGGTATACATGTCAAGTAATCAAATGTCATGTCATTGTCTAGTATGAGGAAGGTACATCTCTATGCCTACATGTCAAGAACTCAGTTTCTCAATGAACTCATTAAGTACAAACAATCTTAGTATACTCCAGGTGCCTGGCTCAAATGCACCAATAACGTTACCATGGATCCATTAAAATAATCACACTTAGCACTGTACGAGTGCGTGGCATAACTGCCCAATATCAAAGCACATATATGAAATAGTTTGCCTGTGCTTACTAATAGCATGTCAGACTCCGAAGGGGCGGATCCTACCCAAGCGCTAATCATAATCACATAACCTAAATAGTGGGGCCTGGTGCATGTGTAGCCTCAAATCAATACAACTTAGCCCAATATGGGGCCTACCATATGCGTCACCTCAATATTAATATAACCATTTTGGCGTGCAACCCGGTCTAAATATCCATATCAATAAGGCTCTTTGGCATGCATCAGTCAACAATCCGCTCAATTCTCAATATGCAAACATCTCAAAGAAACACAATCTAATTATATAACACAGAATAACACAATATTTCTCAAATACTACTAAAACCCGTGTCACGTACAAGGACACCAATAACATGTGAGACAACATATATGAAGTGCACAAAGACCAAGATATAACATGCGGATATAAATATCATGATTGTATAGTAGGGCTACGACTAAGGCAAATAGCTCAACATGGCGAAAATAGCCCTATCATGTCTCAAACAATTGAACAGGTTGCCTAGGAAATGATTTCTAGAACGAATGATATCCCACGGAGTCACATAAATGGAGAAAACATGATATCAAAGAAACATTGTAGCAAAACCAAGCATATAATGGCCTAAGAACTACCCGGATCATGACCCAACCCATCTCAAATATCATAGTTCTCAGGGATATTTACACTCAAATCAAAATTTAGAGATGTTACTTGCATCGAACAAGCCAAATACAATACCAAGCAAGCCAAACAATACTCTAGAAATGCCATCTCACGCATATACCCCCTCTGCGACTCAAAACTAGCCAAAAGCAACTCAAAAACATCAAATAATACCTAAGGAAACAACCCCAAATGATAACGGTCGAATCTTTATACATTTACTTAAAGTCAACCAAAAAGTCAAACTCGAGCTCGCACCTCGGAACTCAAACAAAACTCACAAAATCGTACAACCCATTCAATTACAAGTCCAACCATATAAATTTCACTCGATTCTAACTCCGAATCGATGTTCAAAACTCAAAAATTCACTTTAGGAAAGTTTAGACAAAACTCCCCAATTTCTCTTTAAAATTCATAATCCAAATGCCAAAATCGAAGATAGATTCATGAAATATAACCAAAACCAAGTAGAAAATACTTACCCCAATCCATGTGGTGAAAATCCCCTCCAAGATCGCCCAAAACCGAGCTCCAAATCTCAAAATGTGAATAAAAATGACCATGCCCTTGATTTATAGCTTCTGCCCAGGCATTTTTGTGGCGTCGCTTCTGCGACTAATTCTCTGTTTCTACAAAAACAACTAACCAGCCGACGTCACATCTGCGCTCTTTCTGCTTCTGCGCCAAAGCTACCCCACCTACGCCCTCGTAGATGCGATGAAATCTCCGCATCTGTGGAATCCTGCCCCAGCTCCAAATTGCACTTCTACGCTATGCGTACCACATCTTCGGCTCCGCACTTGCGCCCAAATTTTTGCAAGTGCGGTCACATCAGAACCCAGCCAAAACCAGCAGCAACAACCATGTTCCCAAATAATCTGAACCACATCCGAAGCTTACCCGAGACCCCCCTCCGAACATACCTACGAGTCCCAAAATATAACACAGACCTACTCGAGGCCTTAAATTGCACATAAAAACATCGAAACGAGGAATCGCACCTCAAATCAAATTGAAAAACTTTTAACTTCCAAAACTCGTGCCGAACCATATCAAATCAACCTGGAATGAACATAAATTTTGCACACGAGTCCCAAATGATGTAACGAATCTATTAAAATTCTAGGTACCACAATCCGAACTCGATATCATCATAGTCAACTCCTGGTCAAACTTATGAGCATTTCAAACCTTCAAATTGCTAACTTTTGCCAAATAGTGCCAAAACATTCTAGAAATATCCAAATGCAAATCCGAGCATACGCCCAAGTACAAAATCACTATACGGACCTAATGAAACTATCAAAACTCCGATCCAAGGCCAAATACTCAAAAGTCAAACTTGATCAACTCTTCCACTTAAAACTTTTTAGTTGAGAATCATTCTCCCAAATCAATCTCAAATTACCTGAAAACCAAAACCGATAATACACGCAAGTCATAATACATCATATGAAGCTACTCAAGAATTCAAACAGCTGAACAAAATGTATATGCCCAAAACGACCGATTGGGTCGTTACATAGAAGCTAAATTAATATTTTAAGAAGCCCTTCCCGCGTGAAATAACCTTAGGATGGCTCAAATCTAGATAAAATAATTTAATATTATAAATAAAAATCATAGGAGATGATTCTAAATAATAAAGCTTTGATCTTTCATTTAAAAAAAAGTCAACTAAAAAAGGGCATGTATCTTTACTAATCTTGCGAATCTGTACCATCAATACTAATACAAAAGATCAGAAACATAGAATAAGTTAGGCTGTGAGTTTAAAAAAGAAGAAGATAGGCAGTAAGTTATGGTGTTTCCCTGTAGGTACAAAATATGATACTTATGAAACATGTTTAACCCCAAAAAATAGTTTTTATGGTCAGCAATTAATTTTATATTTCGGGACACTAACAACCAATTTAAATCACTTTTTCAAATATAAGTAATATAAAAAGGAATAGTAATTGAACAGAATAATTAAGAGATAAAAGGAAATATAAATCTTATTGGTGTCAATGACCCTTCTTCCCCGTAAACATAATATTGGATTGCAGAAATAGAACAATGAGATTCTATACTGTGATTTAGAGAGCAAGTAAATAATCTTCAAATGGGGATACAATGTAAAGAAAATGGGTAATCCTATTTGTAACTAATTGCCTTGTTGAGCTCCTGCACGTTACTTTTATTTATTGCATTTATTTTATGTTGCATAACTGATATGTAATTGATGGA
This sequence comes from Nicotiana tomentosiformis, assembly GCF_000390325.3. NCBI lineage: Eukaryota > Viridiplantae > Streptophyta > Magnoliopsida > Solanales > Solanaceae > Nicotiana > Nicotiana tomentosiformis. The sequence continues at coordinate 57,532,255 of NC_090823.1, forward strand.
GTGATAATGGCAAATCCCACATAATCAGGGGTTAATTGATTCTCTCTATCTTTTTCATTATGAATAATCTTCTATACTGGATTTGGTTCTATCTTCTCACGATCATTTTCGAGTCTAATAGCCATGGTATTATCATGCTCAGCTTCAAACGTAATTTACATGTCATCTGTAAGTTATTTTTGTGAATACCTAATTTTGGCACGCTTTTAATTCTCTTACTAAGTATTATTTTTTGGATGGTTTTAGCTATTTTGTCACGACCCATAATCCCACCATAAGGGTCATGATGACACGTAATTCATAAGACTAGGTAAGCCTATCACATAACGAGATCAAGCAGAATATTATAACTTAAATATTAAATAAAGCTGAGAAATGCCATACCATGGCCAAAACAGAAATATAAAAGTCATAGTTCCAAAACCCGCTAATACTAAGTCATAAGCTCTACATGGAATACACAAGAAGTCTAAAAAATATGTCACTTCTTGGGATACAATAAACAATCGAAAATGAAGTAGGATGGTGACTCCAAGGCGTGCAAGCGGAATAGCAGGTATAACTTGAAGTGTCTAATGGCTCGGGCACAACTCTTTAATGACCAGCACGATCTGAGGTGCCTGGATCTGCACAAAGAATTTGAAGAAGCATAGTATAAGTACACCACAGTTGGTATCCAGTAAGTATCAAGACTAACCTCGGTAGAGTAGTGACAAGGTTCAAGTCATGACACTCAGTAGTTAAATAACCTGTGCAAGATAATAAAAAAACTAACAACAGAAAGCATAACGAAACAGATATCAACAACTTTGAAGATCAAGTAACATCAACTTCAAGTAGAAAAACTCCTCTGTACAAACCAATTATCAAACTGGAGTGGGACATGTGATAGCATATCAAATCAACCAATAACTCATGAAAATTCATAGTAGAAACATTTAAGAGAAATGAGTATGTGAAAAAAACATCAATCCCCGTTCCAACACATGAACAATAACAAGGGAACACCGTGAAATATCACATAATAACATCAACAAGCCACCCCTACGTTGCCGCATACGTATCACAATGAAATGTTCCCCTTATGTTGTCGCACGCGTATAAGCCACCCTTATCTCACCGCATACGCATCATTAAACACTTCCCTTATGTCGCCGCATGCGCATCTCGCTACCCTTATACTCCACACAACAATAATCAACCCGCACAACAAGTCCACATGTGTTACAATATTACAAAAGCAACAATATCCCAAAGTCACATCAAGATATAGCCCACGACTCAACAACAAGTTGCACAATAACATGACAATAGTATAAAAGTGCAGGGAATATTCAACAATAAAGCATGTTCATATAGCAAACAACCCAAATTCAAAGCATATTAATAGGCTAAGGTCTAATCCGGTCATAAACCACACATACGTTGTGTACACACTCGTCACCTCATGTACACGCCGTTTCACATAATACAAATAATGAAATTTAGACTAATTCCTAAGGGGTAATTTCCCCACACAAAGTTAGGCTAGATACTTACCTCAATTAGGCCAAATTAATACTCTAAAAATATTTTTCCTTTATAATTCACCTCCGCACAGCTCAAATCTAGCAAAAAATGACATAATAATATCAAACAATGCAAGAGAAATCAATTTCAATTAAAAAAGTTAAGATCTTTACATATATTCCCAAAAGGTCAACTCTGAGCTCGCTCGGCCAAAATCCAAGTCGAGCGGTAGATCTCGACTACACATAACCCCACGAGTCTAAATAAATGATTGATTTTCAAATCCGAGTCCATATCGACTCTTAAACATCAAATTTTCATTTTTCAAAATACAGCAAAAATCTCCAAATTTTACCTTCAAATTATATGATTTTGATGTTATAATTCATAATTAATCAAGTTATAATATCAAAATTGAGTCAAAATTACTTACCCAATAGCTATGTATGAAAATCCCCTCCAAATATCGCTTCCCATTGAGCCTAGGTCTCAAAATGTGATAAAATGAGACTAAGTCCTGAAATCTCAACTATTTGTTCAGCTGTAGAAGTCGCATTTGCGATCAGAGATTCGCAAATGCGATGCATGGATCGCCAAAGAGAATAGTGTCATCCCCAGGGAACGTCGCAAATGTGACCCACACTTTGCAAATGCGAAGCCAGTCCCCCTTCGCAAAAGCGACCCTTTGATCGCAAATGCGGTCATCCTTGTCCAGGTGCCCCATCGCAATTGCGAGCCAGGCTTCGCAAATGTGAAGCTTATCTCCCCCTGCCAAGTTCCACAATTGCGGTAGATCCTTCGCAAATGCGATAATCACAAATGTGAACTAATGCTCGCATTTGTGAGACCCCGAGCACCAGCCAAGAACCAGCAAATCTGAACATCAATCCAAATGATCCGACACACATCTGAAACTCACCCGAACCCTCGGAGCTCCACACCAAACATCCACACAAGTCTAGAAAAATTATACGAACTCGCTCGCAAGCTCAAGTTACCAAAATAACATCCAAAACCACGAATTGAACATTATAACTCATAAAAATCACAATGAAACTCAAGAACATCTAAAATCACAACCAAGCATCCGATTCCTACAAAATCAACTCGGAATGAAAGCAAACTTTTCACACAAGTCCCAAATGACAAAATGGACCTATTTCAAGAACCAAAACCAAAATTCGAATTCGATAGCCATAAAGTCAATCCTTGGTCATTAGGAAAATTCTAAACCTTCAAATTACCAACTTTCGGCCAAAAAGAGTCAATTACCCTAGGGACCTCCGAATTCAATTCTGGGCATATGCCTAATTCTAAAATCACTATACGAACCTATTGGGACAATCAAAATACCGTTCTAGAGTCATTTTCACATAAGTTAAACCCTGATCAACCCTTCTAACCTAAGCTTCCAAACTAAAAACTAAGTGTTCCAAATCAATCCAAAACCTCCCCGAAACCCAATCAATCATCCCCGCAAGTCATAACCACAATTACATATAGGAAGGTTCAAAAGGGGAAACGGGGTTCAAATACACAAAACGACTGGTCAAGTCATTACATTCTCCCCCTCTTAAACAAAGTCGTCCATGAACGAGTATAGAGACATACCTGAAATGACAAAAAGATGAGGACATCGGCTACGCATAACATGATCGGTCTCCCAAGTCGCCTCCTCGACCGGTTGATTGCTCCATTGAACTTTTATCGATGCAATGTTCTTCGACCTCAACTTCCGGACCTGCCTATCCAAAATAGCTACCAGCTTCTAAACATAAGTCAAATCCTTGTCCAACTGCACCGAGCTGAAATCTAACACATGTGACAGATCTCCATAGTAGTTTCGGAGCATGGAAACATAGAACATCGGGTGAACTACCGATAAGTTGGGTGGCAATGTAAGTTTGTAGGACACCTCACCAATTCTCTCAAGAACCTCAAAAGGACTAATATATCGAGGGCTCAACTTGACCTTCTTCCCGAACCTCATCACACCCTTCATGGGTGAAATTCTGAGTAGAACCCTCTCACCCACCATGAATGCCACATGACGATCCTTCTTATCAGCATAAATCTTTTAACTGGATTGTGCTATACGAAGACGTTTCTGGATCAACTTCACCTTCTCCAAGGCACCCCGAACCAAATCAGTGCCCAACAACTTAACATCCCCATGCTCAAACCAACCAACCGGAGAACGACATCGCTTCCCATATAAGGCCTCATATGGAGCCATCTGGATGCTCAACTGATAGCTGTTGTTGTAAGCAAACTCTGCTAATAGTAGAAACTGATCCCAGTGACCCTCGAAGTCAATGGCACATGCTCGTAATATGTCCTCCAAGATCTGAATAGTGCGCTTGGATTGTGCGTCCGTCTGCAGATGAAATGGCGTACTCAGCTCAACCTGTGTGCCAATTCACGCTGTACGACTCTCCAGAAATACAATGTGAACTGTGTACCTCAATCCGAGATGATAGACATAAGCACACCATGAAGGCGCACAATCTCATAAAGATAAATCCAAGCCAGCTACTCTGAAGAGTAGGTAGACATGACTGGAATGAAGTGTGCATAATTGGTCAGTCTGTCCATAATGACCCACACATCGTCAAATCTCCTCAAGGTCCGTGGTAGCCCAACCACAAAATCCATGGAGATATACTCCCATATCCACTTTAAAATATCAAGCCTCTGAAGGAAACTACCCGGACTTTGATGTTCATACTTAACCTGTTGGCAGTTCAAACACCGAGCTACATAATCAACAATATCTTTCTTTATTATCCTCCACCACTAGTGCTGCTTCAAATCCTGGTACATCTTCGTGGCGCCCGGATGAATGGAATACCGCGAACTATGGGCCTCCTTAAGAATTAGCTCCCACAACTGATCCACATTGGGTACACAAATCTGGCCCTAAAGCCTCAATACCCCATCATCACCAATAGCCACCTCTTTGGAATCACCAGACTGCATACCTTGATGCACTCAAACAAACACGACCGTGATACAACACAAGCAAGAACCCTACTAGGCTCCGAAATATCCAACCTCACGAACTTGTTGGCCAAAGCTTGAACATCCAAAGCTAATTGTCTCTCCCCAACTGGAATAAAACCAAGACTCCCCATTCTCCCAGTCTTCCTACTCAAAGCGTCGGCCACCACATTAATTTCCCGTGATGATAAAGAATGGTGATATCATAGTACTTTTGTAGCTCTAACTACCTCCGTTGCCTCAAATTTAGATCCTTTTGGTTTAATAGGTGTTGTTGACTCATGTAATCCGTGAACACCTCACATGACATGCCGTAAAGATAGTGCCTCCAAAGCTTGAGCTGCTAACTCCAAATCGTGTACTGGGTAGTTCTTCTCATGGGGCTTCAACTGATATGAAGCATAAGCAATCATTATACCCTCATGCATCAACATTCACCCAATTCCAACCCATGAAGCATCACAGTAGACTGTATAAGAACTCGATGATGAAGGTAAAACCAGAACTAGAGCTGCAGTCAAGGAAGTCTTGAGCTTCTGAAATCTCTCCTCACACTCGTCAGGCCCCCTGAATGGAGCACCCTTCTGAGTCAATCTAGTAAGATAAGCTACGATGGATGAAAAACCCTCCACAAAACTGTGACAGTACCCAGCCAAACCTAGAAAACTCCGAATCTCAGTAGCGGTAGAAGGTCTGGGCATACTATGTATTGCCTCAATATTCTTCGGATCCACCTTAATCCCCTCACTAGACACCAAGTGACCAAAAAATGCCACCGAATCTAGCCAAAACCGGTACTTGGAGAATTTAGCATATAACTTATTCTCCCTCAAAGTCTAGAACACGATCCTCAAGTGTTGCTAATGCTCCTCTCGGCTGTGAGAATACACCAATATATCATCATCGAGTGCATGAAAGCTGTTGTGGCATTGGTCAGACCAAAAGATATCACCAAAAACTCATAGTGGCTATAGCGGGTCCTAAACCATCTTGAGAATATCTAAATCTCAGATCTTCAACAGATGGCACCCCAATAATCTTCGAGAATACCCTAGCACCCTGAAGCTGATCAAATAGATCATCAATACGCGGTAGTGGGTACTTGTTTTTGACGGTAACCTTGTTCAACTGCCTGTAGTCAATACACATCCTCATAGAACCATCCTTTTTCTTTACAAATAGAACTGGAGAACCCTAAGGTGAGACACTTGGTCTGATGAAACCTTGATCAAGCAACTCTTGAAGCCATTCTTTTAATTCCTTCAACTCCACTAATGCCATGCAATATGGTGGAATAGAGATGGGCTAAGTTCCCGGCACCAAATCACCAAAATCAATATCCCTATCGGGTGGCATGCCTAATGGGTCTGTTGGAAACACTTTTGGAAACTCACTCACTACTAGAACTGACTCGACGGTAGGTGTATCAGCACTAATATCCCCCATAAAGCTAAGTAAACCAAACACCAGTTCTCAATCATATATTGAGCCTTCAGAAAAGACACCACCCTACTAGGAACATGACCTAATGAACCTCTCCACTCCAACCTCGGCAACCCCGACATAGCCAACATCACGGTCTTAGTATGACAATCAAGAATAGCGTGATATGGCGACAATTAATCCATGCCTAAAATCACCTCAAAATCTACCATATTTAGTGACAGAAGGTCAACCCTAGTCTCACAGCCCCCAATAGAGACCAAACAAGAACGATAGATATGATCCATCACAATAAAATCCCCAACGAGTGTAGACACATAAACATGGGTACCCAAACAATCACGAGACATATCAAAATATGAAGAAAAATAGGATGACACATACGAATAAGTGGAACCCGAAATAAATAAAATTGATGCATCTCTATGACAGACCGGAACAATACCTGTAATGACAACATCTGATTCAACGACCTCAGTCCTACTGGGAAAGCATAACAACGAGCCTGGCCTCACCCTCGAGGATGTCCTCTACCTGCCTGTCCTCTACCTCTAACTGACTGTGCATGTGGAGAAGCAACTAGAGCAGAAACCATAGCTTGAGTACCTTGTGGAGGTCCACCCCTCCGAAGTCTAGGACAATCTCTCACCATGTTCCTAGTATTACCATACTCCCCTTTATGAGCATGACTGATAGTATTGAGTCTGCCCCGGACGGCTAGAATAACCCCTGTAGGAACCCCGTGCAAAAGGTGCATAGAAAGATGGCTGTTCAATATGAGTATCCTGAGGTCCTTGACTAGCTGGAGCACTACGAGTAACCTGAAATGCAAACTGAACTGGTCGACTGATAAAGCCTCTGCCATGACGAGCTGAAACCGTATAGTAGGAACAACTAAACCCTCCAAAATCTAGAGGCCTCTTGGCCTCCCTATCCCTTTTCTCCTGGATGCGGATAAACTCCAACCTCCTAGTAATCTCCACAACCTGATGGACTAGAGTGTTAGTCTCTAGGTCTTGTGCCATCCCAATTATGAGGCTATAACCGAGTACCTCAATAAATCTATAGACTCTCTCTCTAATAGTTGCAACCAAAGCAGGTGCATGATGAGATAACTCAGCAAACCTCATAGCATACTCGGACACAGTCATACTTCCTGGCGCAACTACTCAAACTCGGTGTGCAACTCATCACTGCAGGTTTGTGGAATAAACTCCGTCATGAAGAGGCTAGTGAACTGGGACCAAGTGAATGGCACTGCACCAGCTAGTCTACTCGCCTCATAAGTATGCCACCATCTATATGACGGTCCTATCAGTTGGAAAGTAGTAAGGCCAACCCCGCTCAGCTCCATTATGCCCATAGTACACAGAATATAATGACACTGGTCTAAGAAACCCTGTACATCCTCACAAGCTCCACTACTAAAATGAGGAAGATGATACTTCTAGATACCTCTCTAACCCCTTCTTCTCCTCAACCAATGAAACTGGCCCGACCTTGGGCTAAACAACAATCACGGGCTTCATCGGTATGACACCGAAACCTGATCAACAAGAGCCCGTTGCTCTGGAGTATGTGCGGTGGGAGTCTGAGCTCCCCCCAGCCTGTGAATTAGTTGGTGCAACCAGGATAAACCCCTCCTTAGCCAAGGTACCAAACATGCTCAGAAAGTGCGCTAAAGTCACTTGAAGTCCAGGGGTAGCAACAGGTGCTTCGGGTGCCAGCTCCCCAACCGGAGCTACTGGTGGCGGCCCTAGCACGACCCCTCGCTGTAGCACATGCCCCGCCTCTGCATCTTCTCCGGCCCGGCCCCTAGCAACACCTACACCGGGGGTAGCATCACCAATAACTGAAGCTCGTGTCCTCACCATACGTGAGAGAATAGAAAGTCAAAGGCTCAAACTCCGAAATCAATAATTCCACATGATAAAGAATGAAAAAAGTGAAATTTCCTAATAGCTCCATAGTCTCTCGAAGATAAGTACAAACATTTTCACACTGATCCGCAAGACTCTACTAAACTTGCTTATGACTCATAGAACATATGAACCTAGGCCTTTGATACCAACTTGTCACGACACAAATCCCACCATAAGGGTTGTGATGGCACTTAGTTCCTAAGACTAGGTAAGCCTATCACATGTTGAGATCAAATAAAATATAATAAATTAAATATTATATAAAAGCTGAGAAATGCCATAACATAGACAAAACAAAAATACAACAGTCATAGTCCCAAAATCCGGTAATACTAAGTCTTAAGCTCTACATGGAATACACAAGAAGTCTAAAAAATACATCACTATTTGGGATACAATAAATAGTAGAAAATGAAGTAAGATGGTGACTCCGAGTCCTGCAAGTGGAACAACAGGTATTCCTTGATGTCTACAACAGCTCGGGCACAACTCTCTAATGACCAGCACGATCTAAGGTACCTGGATCTGCACAAAGAATGTGAAGAAGCGTAGTATGAGTACACCACAGTCGGTACCCAGTAAGTATCAAGACTAACCTCGGTGGAGTAGTGACAAGGTTCAAGTCACGACACTCACTAGTCATAAAACCCGTGCAAGATAATAAAAGAAAACTGACAACAGAAAGCATAACGAAATGGATATTAACAACCTTGAAGAACAAGTAACATCAACTTCACGTAGAAAAACTCCTTTGTACCAAGCAACTATTAAACCAAAGTGAGACATATGATAGCATATCAAATCAACCAATAACTCATGAAAATTTACGGTAGAAACATTTAAGAGAAATAAGCATGTGAAAAAACATAGGCGCATAGCATAACCTCCAAGATGTGAATGGTGCGCTCGGACTGTTCGTCCGTTTGGGGGTGGAATGTTGTACTCAACTCAAGCCGTGTGCCTAACTATCGCTGCATTGCTCTCCAAAACTACGATGTGAACTGCGTGCCCTCATCAGAAATGATAAAAATGGGCATGCCATGCAAGCGGATAATCTCTCGGATATAAATCTGAGCTAACCTCACTGCAGAATAGGTAGTCACAACCAGAATAAAGTGTGCAGACTTAGTCAACCGGTCCACAATCACCCAAACTGCATCAAATTTCTTCAATGTCCGTGGAAGCCCATAAACGAAGTCCATGGTAACATGCTCCCATTTTTACTCTGGAATCTCAAGTCTCTGAAGCAAACCACTTGGCCTCTGAAGCTGGTACTTCACCTGCTGGCAGTTCAAATATCGAGCCAAAACACTCCACTATATCTTACTTCATTCAACCCATATACATTGGGCACACAAATCCGACCCTGCATCCTTAATACCCCATCATCTCTAATAGAAACCTCGTTGGAATCACCGTGCTGCACCGTGTCCTTAAGGATAAGCAAATGGGGGTCGTCATACTGACGCTCTCTGATGAACTCATAAAAAGAAGACCGAGAAATCACGCAAGCTAGAACCCGGCTAGGCTCCGAGACATTAAACTTCACAAACTAATTGGTCAACGCCTAAACATCTAATGCTAATAGTCTCTCACCAACTAGAGTATATGCAAGGCTACCAAAACTCTCCACTTTTCTATTCAAGGCATCGACCACCATATTGGCCTTCTCGGGATGATACTAAATAGTGATATCATAGTCTTTCAACAACTCTAACCACCTCTGATGCCTCAAGTTTAGATCCTTTTGCTTAAACAAGTGCTGTAGACTCTGATTATCTGTGAATACCTCACAAGACACACCATAGAGATAGTGCCTCTAAATCTTCAGTACGGGAACAATAGCTGCGAACTCAAGATCATGAACGGGGTAGTTCTTCTCATGGGGCTTCAACCGACGCGAAGCATAAGCAATCACCCTACCCTCCTTCATCAAGACATAACCAATACCAATCTGCAAAGCATCACAATAAGCCGTATATGAACCCATTGCTGAAGGAAAAACTAGAACTAGAGCTGTCTTCAAGGTAGTATTGAGCTTCTGAAAGCTCTCCTCACACTCATCAGACAACCTGAATGGGGCACCCTTCTGGGTCAATCTATTTAAAGTACAGTAATGGATGAAAAACCCTCCAGAAAACAGCGATAATAACCTGCCAAACCCATGAAGCTCTGAATCTCTGTAGCAGAAAACGGTCTAGGCCAACTCTGAACTTCCTTAATCTTTATTGGATCTACCTTGATCCCCTCACTGGACACCACATGGCCCAAGAACGCCATCGAATCATGCCAAAACTCACACTTGGAGAATTTAGCATATAGCTTCTTCTACCTCAATGCCTGGAGTACAATCCTTAGATGTTGCTCATGATCCTCCTGGCTACGTGAATACACCAAGATGTTATCAATGAACATGATGGCAAATGAATCAAGATATGGCTTGAATACAATGTTCGTCAAATGCATAAAGGCAGATGGGGCATTGGTCAGCCTAGACATCACAAGAAACTCGTAGTGACCATAACGGGTCCGTCTTCAGAATATTTGAATCCCGAATCTTCAGCTGATGATACCCAGACCTCAAATCAATCTTCGAAAATAATCTAGCACCCTGAAGCTGGTCAAATAAGTCATCAATGTGCGAATAGTGGGTACTTGTTCTTAATTGTAACTTTTTCAACTGTCTTTAATCAATACACATCCGTATAGTACCATTATTTTTGAAGTTTCTACAAAAACTCCCAATTTCTCAAATTCAAATCACTAATTAAATGATAAAAATGAAGATTTAATCATAAAATATAACCAAATCCGAGTCAAGAATACTTTCCCCAATCCAAATCATGAAAATCCCATCCAAAATCGTCCAATACCGAGCTCTCTAACTCAAAAAGTGATAAAAATATAATAAGCCTCGAAATAGAGTAATTTATGTTTTTCCCATGCACCATACATCGCGATCATGAAAATTCCCACGCGAACGCGTAGAACAAAATCACCAGCTTCCAAAAATGTGCTACGCGAATGCAGAAGGATAGACACAAACGTGATCCAAGCCTATGCGAACGCGAAGGCTAAAGCTCCTGGCCTCCCCAGCCTGACCACCCACTACGCCATTGTGACCCTACCCCGCGAACGCGATGAGTTAGCTCCCCACAGGTCCGCAATCGTGGCCTCAACACTGCGAACGCGAACAAGGGAAGCTTCCTGCCACAAAAATACACTACGCGGACGCGACTTACACTTTGCGATCGCGTATAACAACATCAGACGACATCCATCAGTAGTCCAAAACATAGAGAAATGACCCGTAGCCCATCCAAAACATACCCGAGGCCCCCGTGATCCAGACCGAACATACCAACAAGTTCCATAACATAACGCGGACCTGCTCGAGGCCTGAAATCACAATAAACAACATCAAAATTGTGAATTACACCTCAATTCAAGCCTAATGAACTAATGAACTATCAACTTCTACAACTCGCGCCGAATCATATCAAATCAACCCGGAATGACCTCAAAATTTTGTATGCAAGTCTCAAATGACACAACAGAGCTATACCAACTCTTAGAATCACAATCCGAACCCGATATCAACAAAGTCAACTCCTGGTCAACCCTTTCAACCTTCCAAACCTTTAACTTTCTAACTTTCGCCAAAAAATATCAAATCAACCTACGGACCTCCAAATCCAAATCCGGACATACGCCTAAGTCCGAAGCTACTGGAATGATCAAAACACCATTTTGGAGTTGTCTACACAAAAGTCAAACTCTTGTTAATTCTTACCACTTAAGCTTCTAAAACAATAATCATTCTTCCAAATCAATCCCTAATCACTCAAAAACTGAATCCAACCATACATGCAAGTCATAATAAAATACGAAGCTACTCAAGACCTTAAACCACCGAACGAAATGCTAATGCTCAAAATAATTGGTCGGGTCGTTACATTCTCCCCCTCTTAACAGTCGTTCATCCTCGAACGTGGCAATAGTCGCTCCCAAGCCATCAAATCACTCAATGGACTCACCATACATACACTCGCGGGTGATCTCACATCACCCCAATCCACATAAGCCCGGCAACACCATCTCAACTGAAGATTATTCCTTCCACCTATACCAATAAGTCATAGAACCAAATTTAAACATCAGATCATCCCCCGAAGACCTGATTCCCACACATACACACTGTATCAACCTCAACCAGCTGCAACAGCTCATGCATACACCCACAAGGTATAACCACACGACATAACACATCGTCCATATGCCTGTAGCAACAACTCTGACCACAATAGCTTCCCATAATCAAATCCAACACCGGTAAATAACCTCATATTAGTTAGAACCCTGTTCCAAACCTTCCCAACACTGACAAAGATGTAAGAAACGTGAAGATATCATAATCACTCACCCAAATAAATAAGTCACACCTAACGCTACCTGGGCACATACATCTCGATCTAAACCCAATAAGCACACCGTGAATATAATTGAATATGGAAAGGGAAACACATGAGAGAACTATCAACAAGTCCAACTCCTCATCGGTATCATACTACGAATCCATTCCACAAGGGAGAACAAAACATATGAACTAATCACAAGGATCTCATCCTAATATAACTCCACCGCGACACGTGGACTGGTTCAAATATATCAAACCACAAAGAACACCGGGTTCCCATCCTCCACTCGGAATCACAAGTAAGGTAAACATCTCAACAATAAAAACACTCTACTAACTCAATCCCATAGAACAAAACCACAATACGTAACAGACTTCCCCTGCCTATAGGGAACCTAAATCACAAGTCGTAGCCAAACCGTCCAGAAATCACATCAAAACCCACCATATAAAGTAACAGAATGTTCATCGTAGTCTCATAACACTCAATAGTGAACAAACCAAAATGATAAACACAGGCTACCACTATAGAATCTCTCAACATGTGCAAATACATAATAGAGTAAAAGAATCATGAAACACACCCATATATGAAGCAAGATAGGAGGACCCACACCGCTAAATAGGACTAGATCAAAAATAAGACTGATGCTCCTCTATGACAAACCGAAACCATACTTATAATGACCTCATCTGGTATAACGACCTCATCCCTACTATGGAAAGCATATCAACGGGCCATGCCTCCCCCTCTAGGACACCCTCTACAGGTCTGTCCTCCTCATCTAGCTGGCTGTGCAGGTGGAGTAGCAACTGGAATGGGGCCCATAGCCTGAGTGCCTTGATGAAATCCACCTCTCTCGAGTTTGGGACAATCCCTCAAGATGCGCCAAGTATCGCCACACTCATACTAACCCCTCCGCGGGCGTGGCTGCTAGTACTGCGACTGTGCTGAATAACTGGAATGGCCGCTGTAGGAACCCCGTGCAGGAGGTGCACTAAAAGATGACTATCCCATATGAGTACCCTTAGGTCCATGACTAGCTGAAGCACCACGAGTAGTCTGAAGTACGGATTGGATTGGACGACTGACTGAGCCTCCACCATGATAGGTCAGAGCTGAAGAGTAGAATACACTGAATCCTCCAGAACTTCGAGACCTCTTGGCCTCCTTATCCTCCTTCTCCTCACCCCGAATACGTTGTAATCTCCTGGCAATCTCCACAACCTGCTGAAATGTAGTATCAGTCTCCAACTCCCAAGCCATGCTGAATCTATGACCATAACTAAGCCCCTCGATAAATCTGCGAACCCGTTCTCTAACGGTAGAAACCAGAATAGGTGCATGACGGGATAACTCACTAAACCTGATGGCTTACTCCGACACTGTCATTGTGCCCTAATGTAGCTGCTCGAACTATGTGCGCCACGCATCCCAAAGGGTTTGGGGAACAAACTCCATCAAGAGAATCTCTGAAAACTGAGCCCAAGTGAGTGGGGCTGCATCAGCTGGCCTACCCTCCTCGTAAGCCTGCCACCACCTATATGCTGCTCCTGATAGCCGAAATATAGTAGGGGTGGGCATTCGGTATTTTGGTTCGGTATTTGAGAATTTTGGTTCGGTATTTCGATATTCGAATTATCAATTGTGTATACCAAATACCGTATCAAAATATTTTGATACTGTTCGATATTTATTATTTTGGTTTGGTACGGTTTCGGTTTAATATTTGCTAAATAAGAAACACTAACGAGTGACAATTCTCCTATGTTTCAATGCACTGTCTAACTGTTCATCCAAGAAATACAATGAAACTGAACAACCATTTCTTCAGAAAGAAGTAAATAGACATGATGCATTTTCTAATGCTGGCATTTGGAGCCAACTGACATTCTTGTGGCTTAATGCCTTAATCCACTATTCAACAAACATGCGACAGTAGCAGCATTAACAGGCTGCAGATTTTTTCTCTGAAAATGGCCAAGTTTAATGTAATCTTTTGGCAGAAAATATATGCAACAGTAGCAGCATTAACAGTAGCAGAATTAACAGTAGCAACATTAACAGTAGCAGAAATAACAGTAGCAGTAGCAGAATTAACAGTAACAATAGAATGAGAACAAAATTAATTTTTGAATTAATAGTAGCAGCAGAATTAATTTTTTTTTTCTAAATTAAAAAAAAATTAATTTTTTCTGAACAATGTATGAATGAGACAATATTATATAAAATGAAATACCCGTTACATAATTTAACAAACTTTTCAAACTAGTGCTAATGAAATTCAAACAAGGAGAATAAATCTTGAAATGGATGAACTGAGAATAAGCAGAAAACACAGGAGGAAGACGAAAACTATCTCTTGATTACAAAATTCTCTCTCAAGAGATTGTTTCAACATGTGGGTAAAAGTTATGAACCTGTTGAAGTCTTGAAGAGTTGAAGATTGAAGATTGTTTCTCAATTCTCACTTTTCAGAGTTCTCTCACAGGTCACAGCCGTGGCCGATCGGCCGATCTCTTAGGCTTCTAATTACCAATTCCAAGTGAGAATGAAAGACTGAAAGTATGAAACTAGGGTAACTGCCTAACTGGGGCCTGGGTAGTCTTATTGGGTTGGGCTCCTACAGAATTAAAATATTGGGTCGGGCACTTGGGCTGGGCAGTGAATAGGTCCTACATGATCTTTAAAAATTTGGTATTTCGGTATACCGAATTGTCAATATCCTATTACCGAGGACCGTACCGTTATACCGAAATACCAAAAATTTAGTACCGAATTGAATCGAAATACCGAAAAAACTGTAACCGAAATACCAAATTAATTCAGTCCGGTTCGAAATTCGGTTTTTCGGATTTTATGCCCACCCCTAGCCCATGGTGTGAAGAATACGGTGATACTTGTCTAGAAAACCATGTGCATCCTCAATCTATGTGCTCCTCCTCGGATGCCTCTGGCCTGACCTCAGGCTGAACCGCAATAACGGGCTATACTAGCACCACACCTGGAGTACGACCAATATGAGCTTATTGCTCTGGAGTACGGGAGGCTGGAGCCTGAGCTCTTCCCCATTCTGTGAAGTAGCTGGTGCAACTGGAATCAATCTCACTTGAGCCAATGTACCAATCATGCACAAGAACTGCGCTATAGTTTTCTAGAAGTCTGGGGGTAGCAACAGGAGCCTCCGGTGCATGTCCCCTAACCGGAGCTACTAGTGGCTCCTCAAATACTGCTCTGGCAGGTGCTCTAGCTGCGGCACGTGCCCCTCCCTGCCTCTATCTCGGCCCCGGCCTCTTGCGGCTCTAGTAGGGGGCGCGTGTGTCTGCTTGGATGATCTGGTAGTGTTTGTCCTCACCATCAGTTAGATACAAAGGCACAAACATCAAAATCAACAAATCCTCGTGACAGGAATGAAAGAAGTGGAATTTTCGTAATAGTTTCACAGTCTCTCAAAGATAAGTAAAGACGTCTCTGTACCGATCTGCAAGACTCTACTAAACTTGCTCTTGACTTGTGGAACCTATGAACCTAGAGCTTTGATACCAACTAATCACGACCCAAAATCCCACCACATGCGTTGTGATGGAACCTAGTCTCTAAGACTAGGTAAGCCGATTACTTACCACACTTAAACTAGTTGAACTGGATATTTTAAAGCAGAATTTAATATCAATACCAAAATAAATGTGACATTAGACTACACGACAATATTCACAACAATCCTACCAAGACTAGGTAATACAAAGTCACAAATACTAGATGAATAAATAGAAATATCTCAAAAACAAAATACAATACTGTTCGGATAACGAATTAACAGTACAATCAAAAAGAAAAGGACTCCAAGGGACTACAATGACCAAGCAATTCTACCTTGAATCCGCGCGATCAACAAGTTAACCTTGCCTATGTCCGTTATCTCCAATACCTGGATCAACACAAAAATATATAGAAGTATAGTATGGGTACACCACTGTTGGTACCCAGTAAGTATCAATACTAACCTCGGTAGAGTAGTGACGAAGTACAGTCAAGACACCTACTAGTCGTAAAACCTATGCAACATATAAGTATAAAGCTAATAATGAAACAAGGATCAATAATTGCAACAAGGAATAAAAATGTGACATAAATAGTAAAGTAATCATTATAACGTTAAAATACTAGTGACACTAATTAAGGAACACAAATGACAACTGAGTAATCAAACCTTTCTAACACAAGTCTCAACACAAAATTACTCTGAGATACCTCATCTCATAAACACAAATCACGAGTCTTAATTCATAATCCATATACTCATGGTACCCTATACCCACATTATTAATCATAACCACATGGACAATTCACATGACAATATCTCAATCTGCCCGTCATGGTCACAGTCTCACTATAACAATCCGTCCGGCGTGATTACAGGCTCAATACCACAATGGAAGCAGGTAATACAAGAGTACATGTGCAGGATCAATGAATGTCAAGTTTCATACTCCTGAACCGGTGTAAATAGCAAGTTATGGTGTATGCTTGTGTGAGTGTACTATTACAGTCCAAGTCAACAAGTAATATCAAAGACTTCAAGTAGCTCATTGGAAACAACACAACAAGTCACGAAATTTGCATGACATACACAAGGAACATTACACCATCACACGAATATCATTAACATTATGCACCCATGCCGTCACATATCATCCCTGACATAGCCACCCTCATCTCTCTTTATTGACAACATCATAATAGCCACCCTTATAACTATGCCCAGACAATAACACAATAGCCACATGTATCACTCCGCATAATAGCCACCTGTATCGCTCTGCACAGACAATAACACAATAGCCACCCGTATCACTCTGCATAATAGTCACCCATATCGTTTCGCCCAGACAATAACACAATAGCCACCTGTATCACTCCTCCTAGACATTAACACAATACTCACCCGTATCATTCTGGACAATTAACAACACTTAGATGCCACCCTTATGCTCCGCATAACAATAATTAATCCACACAACAAATTACATGTGCTAGCATCACAACAATACGACATATCAATCGTACTACAAGTGCTCATACGCCACAACGCTTTTCAAAACAACAATACCAATATCACTACACCACCTAGCCCATGGCTCAATCCACAATGTGTACAAGAATCTCAATAGCAACAAAATAAAATAGGGAAAATAACTCAACAATGAACCATACTCCATTAACCGACTACTTCAACTAAAACATGTTAATGGCTTTTAATAACTTCAACTTCAATTAATTGCTTAGGAATAAACTCAATAATAAAGGTATTTCCATGAAATGGAAAATTCGAATTCTAATGTATGACATAAGCTAACAATGAAAGAGATGGTATGAACTAGCAACTACGTCTAAATGCATGAGAATAACTTGACAACGAAGAGATATCATGTGATAGCAACTTCAATTAAGAGTAATTCAACAATAAAAGAGGCAACATGACAATAAAAAGGTAACAACTTCAAATAAAGCATATAAGAGTAAACTTGACAAATAAAGGATAAAACATTTACTAACAACTTCAAATAAAGCATGTATGAATAAACTTGAGAGCGGAATATAGCACATGCAATGACAAATTCAATAAAAGCATATAAGGATAAATTTAACAAAGGAATGTAGAACATGTAATGACAAATAAAATTAAATGAATATAAGAAGCCTAAGAGTCTAGTCCTATCAGTTTTCACATATAAGGCCATGTACACACTCGTCACTTCATGTACACGTCTTCCACGTAATCCAAATAGTGCAATAAAACAAACTCCTACTGGGTAGTTCCCCCAAACAATGTTAGGCAAGATACTTACCTTAAAGAAGCTAAATCAATACTCTAAATATACCTTCCCGTTTGAAACGACCTCCGTACGGCTCAAATCTAGCCAAAATAACTTAATATCATAAATAAAAGACACAGAAAATAATTTCGGATAATAAGGCTTCGATATTTAACGAATACCAAAAAGTCAACCCCGGGCCCGCACCTCGAAAACTGACAAAACTAACAAAATCTGAATACCCATTCCGATACAATTCCCACCATACCACAATCATCCAATTCCGACCACAAATCGGCATTCAAATCATCATTTTATGTTTTAGAAACTTTTTACACCCCCCCTCCCCATTTCTCAAAATCAAATCACTTATTAAATGATAGAAACAAAGATGGAATCATGAAAATAACAAAATCCGAGTCAAGAATACTTACCCCAATCAAAAGCATGAAAATCCCTTCCAAAATTGCCCAAAACCAAGCTCTCTAACTCAAAAAGTGATACAAATATCATAACCCTCGAAATAGAGTACTTTTATATTCTACCTAGGTAACATACATAGCGATCGCGGAAATTCCAACGCGATAGACGTGAACACAATGCACCAAAACTCCAAACCTACGCGAATGCGAGGTTCCTCCGCGAATGCGAAGCCTAAAGTTCCTTGCCTCCCCAGCTTGACCACCCACTACGCAATCGTGACCCTACCCTGCGAACGCGATGAGTTAGCTCCCCACAGGTCCGCGATCCCGACCTCAACACTGCGAACGCGAAGAAGGGAAGCTTCCAGCCACAAAAATACACTACGTGAACACTACGTACACTTCGCGATCGCATATAAGAACATCAGACACCATCCTTCTATAGTCCAAAACATAGAGAAATGACCCGTAGCCCATCTGAAACACACCCGAGACCCCCGGGACCCCGTCCGAACATACCAAGAAGTTCCATAACATAACGCGGACCTTATCGAGGCCTCAAATTACAACAAACAACATTAAAACTATGAATCATACCTTAATTCAAGCCTAATGAACTAATAAACTTTGAACTTCTACAACTCGCGCGAAATCATATCAAAGCAACCTGGAATGACCTCAAATGTTGCATGTGAGTCTCAAATGACACAACGGAGCTATACCAACTCCCGGAATCACAATCTGAACCCCATATCAACAAAGTCAACTCCTGGTCAAAACTCTTAACCTTCCAAACTTCAACTTTCCAACTTTCGCCAAAAAGTATCAAATCAACCTACGGACCTCCAAATCCAAATCCGGACATACGCCTAAGACCAAAATCATCATACGACGCTATTGGAATCATCAAAATACCATTTTGTAGCCGTCTATACAAAAGTCAAACTCTGGTCAACTTTTACCACTTAAGCTTCTAAAACAACAATCATCCTTCCAAATCAATCCCGAATCACTCGAAAACCGAATCCAACTATACACGCAAGTTATAATATACAATACGAAGCTTCTCAAGACCTTAAACCACTGAACAACATAATAAAGCTCAAAATGACCGGTCGAGTCGTTACATTCTCCCTCTCTTAACAGACGTTCGTCCTCAAACGTACCAATAGTCGCTCCTTAGCCATCAAATCCCTGAATGAACTCACCTTACATATACTCGCGGGTGATCCCACATCACCCCAATCCATATAAGCCTCACAACACCATCTCAAATGAGAGCTTACACTATTTTGTAAAATGATCTAAGTTTTGATATTCCTCTCTTTTACCCAGTTGCAGATATCGCATTTGCGAACACTATTTCATAAATGTGATGTCCGCCAATGCAACACACTGATCGCAAATGCGATAAGTGCATCAGGCCCAGTGAAGTCGCAAATGCGACATTTGGTTCGCAAAAGTGAAATGCCCCCCATCGCAAACGCACATCAGTTCTTCGCAAATGCAAAGATGACTCCCAGGACACTGCATCACAAATGCGACTGAGATTACAAATGCGGTCTCAGAGTTTGCAAAAGCGAACTATTCTTCGCAAAAGCGAAGTACCAGCCCCCAGCCTATTTTCATAAATGTGATCGTTTAACCGCAAAGCAAGGCTCGCAAATGCCAGCCAGACCTTGCAAATGGGATATCTGCAGGCTTGCACCAACAAAGCCTTGCACCAGCAGTTCAAACCTTTCAAAACACATCCAAAACTCATTCGAGCCCCTCGAGATTCAAACTGAACACGCACAAAAGAGTAATAACATCATAAAAACTCACTCACTAACTCAAATCATCAAAATAATTCCAAATAACAAGAATCAGTCATCAAAACTAGAGATTTCAACTTTAAACTCATTTTTTACAAATTTTCACATAATGCGCCAAAATGCGCTTGGGTCACCACGATCCCAAACGAACGTGCGTACAAATCCACAAACATCATATTAAGTCAAAAAATATCCTTTTCTTGAAAATTTTACGTAAACACTTTCCGAAAAATGAAACGGACCATGCACGCAAATCAAAAAATATTAAATGTATCTATGAGAGGTTTCGGGACACAAAAATTAAGGCTAGTACTCAAAACGACCTATCGGATCGTTACATTCTCCACCTTTAAAAGAAACATTCGTTCTCGAACGGACATAGAAAAGTACCTGTGCTGGTAAAGGGGTGGGGGTATCTACTTTGCATATCGACTCGAACTCCCATGTAGCCTCCTCGATCATCTGACCCTCCATTGTACTTTCACAAAACAAAAACTTTTAGATCTCAACTTCTGAACCTGCCGGTCTAGAATAGCCACCGACTCTTCCTCATAGGTCAAAGCTTCATCAAGTTGCACCGTGCTGAAGTCCAAAACATGCGATCTATCTTCATGGTACTTCCAAAGTATGGAAACGTGAAATATCGGATGTACCCCTATACTAGGCTAGGAGGCAATGCAAGCCTATAAGCAACCTCACCATCTCTCTCTAAAATCTCAAATGGGCCAATAAACCTCGGGCTCAACTTGCCCTTTTTCCTAAACCGCATCACACCCTTCATAAGCAACACTCGGAGAAGAACCTTATCACCCACCATGTAAGCCACATCTCGAACCTTCTGGTCGTCATAACTCTTTTGCTTAGACTTAGTTGTACAAAGTCACTCCTGAATCACCTCAACCTTTTTTAAAAGCATCATGGACCCAATCAGTGCGCAACAATCTAGCTTCATCGAGGTCAAACCAATGAATTGGCGAATGACATCACCTCTCATATAAGGCCTCGTACGGAGCTATTTGGATGCTCGACTGATAGGTGTTGTTGTAGGTGAACTCTGCGAGTAGAAGAAATTAATCCCATGAACGACCGAAATCAATAACACAGGCATGTAACATGTCCTCCAAGATATGAATAGTGTATTTAGAGTGTCCATCTGTCTGACAATGAAATGCAGTACTCAACTCGACCCGTATGCCCAACTCATGCTGCACGACTCTCAAAAAATTCAATGTGATTGCGTGCCTCGATCAGATGTAAATCTGAGCCAACCGGTCTGATGAATAGGAAGTCATCACCAGAATGAAGTGTGTGGACTTAGTCAACCAGTCCACAATACCCAGATTGTGTCGGATTTTCTCAAGGCCCATGGTAAGCTTGCCATAAAATCCATAATGATGGGCTCTCACTTCCACTCCACTAGCTCGAATCTCTGAGTCAACCCACCCGGTTTCTGATGCTCATACTTCATTTGTTGATAATTCAAACACCGAGAAACATAAGATACAATATCTTTATTCATTCTCCACCACTAATAGTTCTATTTCAAGTCACGGTACATCTTCGTGACACCTGGGTGAATGGAATAGCACGAACTGTGAGCCTCCTCATGGCTCAACTCTCTCAAACCATCAATATTTGGAACACAAATCCGGCCTTGAAGCAGCAGAACCCCATCTTCTCTAATCACAACCTCCTTAGCACCACCCCGCTGCACCGTGTCCCTCAACACCAATGAGTGAGGATCATCAAACTGGCGAGCCTCGATACGCTCCAACAATGATAACTTTGCCACCACACAAGGAACAACTCGGCTAGGCTCTGAAACATCCAATCTTACGAACCGATTGGCCAAAGACTGAACATCCATGGCTAGTGGCCTCTCCGATACCGTTAAATATGCCAAGCTGCCCATGCTCTAAGCCTTCCTACTTAATGCATCAGCCACTACATTGGCCTTCTGCGGATGATGTAATATGGTGATATCATAGTCTTTCAACAGCTCTAGCCATCTCCGCTACTACAAATTAAGGCCTTTATGCTTAAACAGGTGCTGGAGACTTCGATAGTTAGTATAGACCTAACATGGAACACCGTACAGATAGTGCCTCATAATATTTAGTGCGTGAACAATGGTTGCCAACTTTAAATCATGCACAGAGTAATTTTTCTCATGAACCTTCAACACGCGATGCATCACAATACACAGTGTAAGATCCCGAATTTATAGGCAACACCAACACAGAGGTTGTAGTCAATGCGATATTGAGCTTCTGAAACCTCACTTCACACTCATCGGAAAAGAGCACCCTTCTGGGTTAACTTGGTCAATGGAGCTGAGATAGATGAAAACCCCTCCACGAATCGACGATAATAACCCGCCAAACCTAAGAAGCTCCGAATCTCTGTAGTTGAAGTTGGTCTAGGACAGTTCAGAACTACCTCAATCTTCTTAGGATCTACCTTAATGCCCTCGAAAGATACAACATGGCCCAAAAAGGCATTCGAGTCAAACCAGAACTCACACCTCAAAATGTTTTCATAAAACTAACGATCCCTCAAAGTCTAAAGTACGATACAAATATGCAGCTCATGTTCCTCTCTGCTACGAGAACGATCGCAAAAGAATCCATATGGGGCTTGAACACCCGGTTCAACAAATCTATAAAGGTTGTTAGGGCACTAGTCAAGCCAAATTACATCACTAAGAACCCATAGTGACCATACCTAATCCGAAGAGCTGTCTTAGGGATATCCAATGCCCTAATATTCACCCAATGGTAGCCCGACATCAACTCAATCTAGGAAAACACATTGGTACCCTGAAGCTGATCAAATAAGTCATTAATCCTCGTCAACTGATACTTATTCTTGATAATGACCTTGTTTAACTGCCGATAATCTATACATATCATCATCGATCCATCATTCTTCTTCACAAACAACACCGGTACACCCCAAGGCGAGACACTCGGCCTAATAAATCTCTTTTCTAGCAAATCTTGCAACTACTCCTTCAAATCTTTCAACTCAACTAGGGCCATATGGTATGGTGGAATAGAAATGGGCTGAGTGCCCGGAACCAAGTCAATGCAGAAATCTTGCAACTTCCCCACTACCGCCCCACGTGGCGCGTCTCCCCATGCGGCGTGCATGTGCAATTTTTACTGAGTTAATATCCCAGTTCGCGTAGGAAAATGTGTTTTCATCTGGGCCCGACCCTACTTAGATAAATACATGTAAAAATGTTATTTTAAGGACTTTTGACAGATCTAAGACCTAAGGAGGAGGTGGAAAAGCAAAAGCTCAAGGATTTCATAATTCAATCTTCACTCAAGACAAGGGTTTGGATTATTTTATGTTTTCCTTTAATTTAAACATTGTTATGATGAATTACTCCATATCCATGGAGTATTTCTCTTTAGGGTTTGATGGATTTGGTGTATTGATACTTGCTTGTGGATAATTAACTCTACTTTTATGTATTGAATCATTTTGGATGTTTTAAGTGTTGCATCTTGTCACGACCCAACTGGAGGGTCATGACTAGCACCCGGGCCATACTTGCCGAGCACCAACGTACATTTTATCTAACCTTCCTTATTATCTTTAAGGGCCGACAAGATCAATATAAATGGTAGACATGGATCATGAACATCCAACAATGAAAGATAATGTCATGAACATACATAACATGGGACGACAAGACTGTCAAGAAACTATATATAAGGTACGAGCTACCATGAGTCGACACCTGTCTATGAGCCTCTAAAAGAACATAAGTGCTACAACATTGCCGGAACAGGGCCCCGACATACCCATAAGGTCTATAACAAAAATGCATACCAAGACCACGGCAAGTCCGGAGAAAGGATCTTGCCAATAACGCTGAACCGGATAGCCTACTGTGATGGGGGAGCTGCGTCTACCCGTCTATCAGGACCTGCAGCACGACATGCAGCGTCCACAAATAAAAAGGACGTCAGTACGAATAAAGTACTGAGTATGTAAGGCAGAATAGCATAAGTAAGAATAATAATGTAAACAGTGATAGGGAATATACAACCTGTGACATCTGGGTACCTCTGAGGGCTACTGACATGAAATACATGATACATACATATATATATATACATAAACGTTTAAAACATATGCCTTTGTGGGCATCATCATCATCATATCGTACCCGGCCATAATAGGCTCGGTAAAACGTACCCGGCCATCATAGGGCTCGGTAGAATCGTACCCGGCCACGTGGAGCTCGGTAAAACCCAACTGATCAGTGGTTGCACAATAGGTGCCATACCCGGCCGACTATAGCGCGGCTCGGTAGAGTAAAATAGATACATATATATGATGCATGCTGGACTCGTTGGAATCATATTTTGAACCTTTCGGAGTGACGTAAGGTCGGTATCCTTCGTACACGTTATTAGGATTAACTCTTCATCAAGAAACTTATAAGAATCAGGAACTACCAACAACATTGATAATATAAGAATAAGAGAAGTAACATCAATACCAATCGTTTCATAAGAAGGGCAGCAATGTAAGTACTGCTAGCTTCTAAGAGTAGAGTATCTTTGGGAGCTCGTTCATTACATTATGTACAATTGGAGTCGTGCAAAAGAATGAAGGGGATAGCCTCACATACCTTGTATATACTGCCCAACCTCAAGCTATGCAAATATCACGACTCCTTAGTCTACAATAAGATAAATGACACTATCATTATCGTTTAAGCGTCGTAACTATTATGTATCGACCACAACCTATTTTACGATGAAACGGACAGCACCTCCCCTATTTATATGACTTCCCACAAGTCAATACAATCACCAAACAGCCCAAACAACATCATTAATAATCATATTGAGCCTCCAAAATAGTCCACCAACCAACAACATTACTACCAAGCTTTTCGATATATATTTCACAAGTTCTAGCTTCAACGACTTAGCTGCAACTTGGATAATCTTAAATATATATAGAGTAAGAGGTTACTTACCTTTAAACAGAAAGAACAACTCCAATTTGACCTTAATTTTCTACGAAATATCCCTTCAATTCTGCCACAAGAACAAGGAAGCGAAACTAGCAATTAATTCGGGTTTTTCGGCACTAGAATTACTTTAGAAGACTTGAAATCACCTAGGGTTGATATTAAAAACTTGAAGGTGTATTTACAGAACATAAAGCACTTAAAACAACCTCCCACACGAGCTGGAACAACACAAAAATCAGCAACAACAAGAAAAACAAGAAACTTACTAGCACCACGGGATTCCCGACATTTGATTTGTGTTGTTTGCCCTTTGTTTGGGTCTTGGATCATGAGAGAACCTTGAGAGAATGTTTTTAGGGTTATAAGGTCTGAATATACTGAAAAATAATGACTTAAAATGGGGTTGAGTTATCTTATATATGTCCAAATGTCTTAAACCGCCTTTGTGGGCCCCATAGAGAGCAGCTTGGCGCACTCTCGCAAAAACGCGAATATCTCTCTATTCCGAGATCGTATCGATGAACGGTTTAATGCGTTGGAAACTAGA
The DNA here is from genome assembly GCF_000390325.3 of Nicotiana tomentosiformis. Lineage (NCBI taxonomy): Eukaryota > Viridiplantae > Streptophyta > Magnoliopsida > Solanales > Solanaceae > Nicotiana > Nicotiana tomentosiformis. The sequence goes on from NC_090823.1 coordinate 57,558,148, forward strand.
CTCATAGATCTTCAATTTGATAGGTAGATCACCCCATAATTCCAAGCACATTGGGAGTAAAATGCAGTAACATTTGACCTAAAGTTTAAGTAAAATTATAAACCTAAGTTGCGACAACTTTTATCGACTTTTATTTCATAACTCGCTTGACTTCAAGACTTATGATGCGGATATTATATGATTCAAATACATTAAAACAAGACCTCTTGGGACAGTTAATCACCTCTAGTGTTATCCGAAAATACGGGTTACAACATCCTTGATTAGCTTAACTTCAAATACTTGTTAACCACTCTTATACACCCTTGTATCGTTTAAGACCAATAGGATTAACTTATTATCATCTCAAAGATAATCTCTTCTTGGATTTACGTCGACTACCTTACGGCGTGATCTATGATATGCGAATTTGGGTTGTAACATCCTCTCCCCCTTAGGAACATTCGTCCTCGAATGTAAGGGTTTATGGGGTGTCTAACTCATCGTGGATTCCGACGGAGATTTCTGGCTGAGTTTCCCTTATAAAATGGACACTAGCCAAACTTGCAAGCAGTTAAACCCAACCTATGGCCATACAAGACTATACAAAGCATTATGGATATGTACATTATCTGCATATCACCATTTTGTATTAAAAAAAGAGTATTCACAAGCTATTGCTTATCTCATAGAGCCGTTTCACCTTATAATGCGTCCTTCTTTCCCCCGGCATCCTCGTTATCTTCACTCTGGAATAGGTAAGGGTATTTAGACTTCATCTCCTCTTCTGCTTCCCATGTCATTTCTTCTATATTTTTGTTCCTCCATAATACTTTCACGGAAGCTACATCCTTTGTTCTCAGCTTGCGGACTTGTCGATCTAATATAGCCACTGGCACTTCATCATATGATAGATCCTTTGTAACTTGTACATCTTTGATAGGGATGACCCGAGAAGGGTCTCCAATACATTTCCTCAACATAGATACATGGAATACCGGGTGGACAAATTCCAATTCAGATGGCAATTCTAACTCGTAAGCAACCTGTCCAATTCGTCGAAGAATTTTGTACGGCCCAATATACCGCGGACTCAACTTACCCTTCTTCCCAAAACGCATAACACCCTTCATCGGCGAGATCTTCAGGAAAACCCAATCACCAACCTTAAATTCCAGATCACGACGTCGGACGTCGGAATAAGACTTTTGCCTGCTTTGTGCCGTCCTCAGTCGCTCTTGTATCACTTTCACCTTCTCAATGGCTTGGTGAATCAAATCTGGCCCATATAATTCTGTCTCACCGACTTCGAACCATCCAACTGGTGATCTACATCTCCTCCCGTACAGTGCCTCATACGGGGCCATTTTAATACTGGAATGATAGCTATTATTGTAGGCAAATTCTATAAGTGCCAGATGGTCATCCCAATTCCCCTTGAAATCTAGAACACATGCTCGTAGCATATCTTCAAGCATCTGGATGGTACGTTCAGCCTGTCCGTCAGTCTGCGGATGGAATGCAGTGCTGAGATTTACTTGTGTGCCTAAACCCTTCTGAAAAGACCTCCAAAAGTTAGCCGTAAATTGAGCTCCTCGGTCTGATATAATAGATACCGGCACACCATGAAGCCTAACAATCTCCTTGATATACAACTTCGCATAATCTTCAGCCGTGTAAGTTGTCTTAACTGGTAGAAAATGGGCAGATTTTGTAAGTCGATCAACTATCACCCAGATGGAGTCAAACTTATGATAAGAGCGAGGTAATCCAATAATGAAGTCCATATTAATCACCTCCCATTTGTAGGTCGGAATCTCTATATTCTGAATCAATCCACTGGGTTTCTGATGCTCGATCTTTACTTGTTGATAATTAGGACACTGGGCTACAAATTCTGCAATAGACTTCTTCATGTTATCCCACCAATACTGCTCCTTAACGTCATGATACATCTTTGTCGAGCCAGGATGGATAGAATATCGGGACTGGTGAATCTCAATCATAATCTTCTCTCGCAACCCTGCCACACTAGGTACACATAATCGGCCCTGGTATCTTAGTGTCCCATCTCCTCCGATCTTGAAAGCTGTAATCTTACACTGCTGAATTCCCTCTCTCAATCTTACTAAGGTAGGATCTTCATATTGCCGTGCTTTTACCTCGGCTACCAAAGATGATTCTGCTGTATTCTGTACAGTAACACCTCCGTCATCAGAGTCCAACAATCTGATTCTCATATTGGCCAGCAGGTGAAGCTCTTTGGTCAACCCTTGTCTACCTGCCTCAATATGTATTAAGCTTCCCATTCACTTACGGCTGAGAGCGTCTGCCACAACATTGGCTTTACCAGGATGGTGCAATATCTCGATGTCGTAGTCTTTCAGTAATTCAAGACACCTACGCTGCCTCAAATTCAACTCCTTCTGCTTGAAGATGTATTGTAAACTCTTGTGATCTGTGTAGATGTCAACATGGACGCCGTATAAGTAGTGCCGCCATATCTTCAAAGCATATATTACTGCAGCCAATTCCAAATCATGAGTCGGGTAATTCTTTTCATGCTTCTTCAATTGTCTTGATGCATAAGCAATCACCTTCCCACGTTGCATCAATACGCACCCCAAACCTATACCTGAGGCATCACAATATACCACATAACCTTCTGTTCCTTCTGGGAGAGTGAGCACTGGCGCGGATGTCAATCGATTCTTTAGCTCCTGAAAACTATGTTCACAAGCATCAGACCACTGGAACTTAGTTTTCTGTGTTAACTTAGTCAATGGTGCTGATATAGAGGAAAACCCTTCTACAAACCGCCTATAATATCCTGCTAGCCCCAGGAAGCTGCGGACTTCTGACGGTGTTGTAGGTCTCGGCCAATTCTTCACTGCATCGATCTTCTGAGTGTCGACACTAATACCCGCATCAGATATCACATGGCCAAGGAATGCTACTGAGTTCAGCAAGAATTCACATTTAGAGAGCTTAGCATATAACTTATGATCCTGAAGGGTCTGGGCATAAGCCTGAATACGGGAAATATCCATGCCCTCTACCAAGGAGGCTGTTGTGCACTCATTTATCAGATGTGGTCACCCTATCACTCATCTCGGCCACCATATGGGGAGTATACCTTGATAAAGAATCAAACTATATACTATACTCTCATGCACTCATATTACCCTGTCGAAGGTTCAAGAACTTATCAGCTCTAGCTCATCGTATCTCAGCTGGTAAGTAGTGATGAAGAAAGGCCTCAGAAAATTCCTTCCACACGGCTGGAGGAGCGTTCGGACCCCTAGATCTCTCCCAACTATCATACCATAAAATCGCTAAATCCCATAACCGATAAGAAGCCAACTCTACTGCCTCTGTATCACTAGCATGCATAACACGCAATGTACAATGAACCTGATCAATAAATGTTTGCGGGTCCTCCTTGGGGCTTGATCCGGTAAACACTGGAGGGTCTAGATTAATAAAATCACGAACTCCTGCACTAACCGGTTTATCAGCAGCACCGGTATTCTGCCTCTGAGCCTGAGCAGCTACTAAGCTACTCAACAACTGCACTGCACTGCGCATATCGTGGTCTGTAGTGCCAGACGGAGGAACTGGATGTACTGGGTGCCTCCTAATATCCTCTGGAGGAGACAGAGAGGTATGAGACGGCATCTCACTCTGAGGCTCACTTTGGCCTGCTATGGCTGGAGGCACCTGAATGTTACCCTCTCCTACAGCTGTATCAAGCCGTTTACTAATCGCTTGCTTCCTAGTCGAAGGCATCGCTAAAAGAAAACAAGGTGAATATTAGATATGAACACTTACGACTCAACTCTACGCACGATCTAGATTCAGGAAGAAGGTAACAACCCTAGATGTCACGTAGCCTCCTGATTATAAATGTGGCGCGCTACACATCCATAATCAAAACTCTACTAGACACGGCTCATAGACAACCCCTAGGACAGACTTGCTCTGATACCAAGTTTGTCACGACCCAACTGGAGGGTCATGACTAGCACCCGGGCCATACTTGCCGAGCACCAACGTACATTTTATCTAACCTTCCTTATTATCTTTAAGGGCCGACAAGATCAATATAAATGGTAGACATGGATCATGAACATCCAACAATGAAAGATAATGTCATGAACATACATAACATGGGACGACAAGACTGTCAAGAAACTATATATAAGGTACGAGCTACCATGAGTCGACACCTGTCTATGAGCCTCTAAAAGAACATAAGTGCTACAACATTGCCGGAACAGGGCCCCGACATACCCATAAGGTCTATAACAAAAATGCATACCAAGACCACGGCAAGTCCGGAGAAAGGATCTTGCCAATAACGCTGAACCGGATAGCCTACTGTGATGGGGGAGCTGCGTCTACCCGTCTATCAGGACCTGCAGCACGACATGCAGCGTCCACAAATAAAAAGGACGTCAGTACGAATAAAGTACTGAGTATGTAAGGCAGAATAGCATAAGTAAGAACAATAATGTAAACAGTGATAGGGAATATACAACCTGTGACATCTGGGTACCTCTGAGGGCTACTGACATGAAATACATGATACATACATATATATATACATAAACGTTTAAAACATATGCCTTTGTGGGCATCATCATCATCATATCGTACCCGGCCATAATAGGCTCGGTAAAACGTACCCGGCCATCATAGGGCTCGGTAGAATCGTACCCGGCCACGTGGAGCTCGGTAAAACCCAACTGATCAGTGGTTGCACAATAGGTGCCATACCCGGCCGACTATAGCGCGGCTCGGTAGAGTAAAATAGATACATATATATGATGCATGCTGGACTCGTTGGAATCATATTTTGAACCTTTCGGAGTGACGTAAGGTCGGTATCCTTCGTACACGTTATTAGGATTAACTCTTCATCAAGAAACTAATAAGAATCAGGAACTACCAACAACATTGATAATATAAGAATAAGAGAAGTAACATCAATACCAATCGTTTCATAAGAAGGGCAGCAATGTAAGTACTGCTAGCTTCTAAGAGTAGAGTATCTTTGGGAGCTCGTTCATTACATTATGTACAATTGGAGTCGTGCAAAAGAATGAAGGGGATAGCCTCACATACCTTGTATATACTGCCCAACCTCAAGCTATGCAAATATCACGACTCCTTAGTCTACAATAAGATAAATGACACTATCATTATCGTTTAAGCGTCGTAACTATTATGTATCGACCACAACCTATTTTACGATGAAACGGACAGCACCTCCCCTATTTATATGACTTCCCACAAGTCAATACAATCACCAAACAGACCAAACAACATCATTAATAATCATATTGAGCCTCCAAAATAGTCCACCAACCAACAACATTACTACCAAGCTTTTCGATATATATTTCACAAGTTCTAGCTTCAACGACTTAGCTGCAACTTGGATAATCTTAAATATATATAGAGTAAGAGGTTACTTACCTTTAAACAGAAAGAACAACTCCAATTTGACCTTAATTTTCTACGAAATATCCCTTCAATTCTGCCACAAGAACAAGGAAGCGAAACTAGCAATTAATTCGGGTTTTTCGGCACTAGAATTACTTTAGAAGACTTGAAATCACCTAGGGTTGATATTAAAAACTTGAAGGTGTATTTACAGAACATAAAGCACTTAAAACAACCTCCCACACGAGCTGGAACAACACAAAAATCAGCAACAACAAGAAAAACAAGAAACTTACTAGCACCACGGGATTCCCGACATTTGATTTGTGTTGTTTGCCCTTTGTTTGGGTCTTGGATCATGAGAGAACCTTGAGAGAATGTTTTTAGGGTTATAAGGTCTGAATATACTGAAAAATAATGACTTAAAATGGGGTTGAGTTATCTTATATATGTCCAAATGTCTTAAACCGCCTTTGTGGGCCCCATAGAGAGCAGCTTGGCGCACTCTCGCAAAAACGCGAATATCTCTCTATTCCGAGATCGTATCGACGAACGGTTTAATGCGTTGGAAACTAGACTCATAGATCTTCAATTTGATAGGTAGATCACCCCATAATTCCAAGCACATTGGGAGTAAAATGCAGTAACATTTGACCTAAAGTTTAAGTAAAATTATAAACCTAAGTTGCGACAACTTTTATCGACTTTTATTTCATAACTCGCTTGACTTCAAGACTTATGATGCGGATATTATATGATTCAAATACATTAAAACAAGACCTCTTGGGACAGTTAATCACCTCTAGTGTTATCCGAAAATACGGGTTACAACATCCTTGATTAGCTTAACTTCAAATACTTGTTAACCACTCTTATACACCCTTGTATCGTTTAAGACCAATAGGATTAACTTATTATCATCTCAAAGATAATCTCTTCTTGGATTTACGTCGACTACCTTACGGCGTGATCTATGATATGCGAATTTGGGTTGTAACATCCTCTCCCCCTTAGGAACATTCGTCCTCGAATGTAAGGGTTTATGGGGTGTCTAACTCATCGTGGATTCCGACGGAGATTTCCGGCTGAGTTTCCCTTATAAAATGGACACTAGCCAAACTTGCAAGCAGTTAAACCCAACCTATGGCCATACAAGACTATACAAAGCATTCTTGCATATCTTCACGTGCTTAAAGTCGGTTCATCTTTGAGGTTGAGACTTAATCAAGAGAGGAGTTTTTACTAATCAATTGAACTAATAACCAAGTGAATTCGAGAGACTCACTTGAACATTAGAAGTGAATTATCTCGAGTTAAATCTCAAACATTTATCTTGCACCTATCCTATCAACCCTATATTCTCCCAATTGATAAATTCCTTTGCTTAATACTTGCGTTGATTGTCATTAGTCAAATAGTATAGATTCTTTGTTAATTTTAGTTTTAATCACATAAACCTAAATTATTGATCATATTGGATAGCAATCTAGCTATAAAATACGATAATACTGTTTAACTCCAATCCCTGTGAAATACCTCTAGGAACTCTCGTACAACTGGAATCAAAACCATGGAAGGAACTTCTGAACTAGAATCACGGATATAGGCAAAAATACGCCAAACATCCCTTCTCGACCATACGCCGAGCCTTTACATAAGAAATCACCCTACTAATGGAATGACCAGGAGTACCTCTCTACTCCAATCGAGGTAACCCCGGCATGGCCAATATCACAGTCTATGCATGATAATCCAAGATAGCGTGATATGGCGACAACCAATCCATGCCCAAAATTATGTCGAAGTCCACCATACTGAGAAAGAGAAGGTCTGCCCTAGTCTCATAACCCCCGATAAAGATGACACACGAGCGATAAACATGGTCTACCACAATAGAATCCCCAACAAACGTAGATATATAAATATGAGAACTCAAAAGTCACGAGACATATCTAAATATGAAGCAAAATAGGATGACACATACGAATAAGTGGAACCTAGATCAAATACAACTAATGCATCTCTATGGCAAACTGGAATAATACCTATGATGACCACATCAGACGACTGTACCTCGGGTCTAGCTGGGAATGCATAGCAATGGGGCGGAGCCCCACCAATTTGACCTCCGCCTCTCTAACGACCTCTAACTGGCTGGCCTCTGCCTCTGACCACTACCTCGAGGTAACTAACCCCCGCCTCTAGCTGGCTGAGTGGGCAGTGGAGCAACCGGTGCCAGAATAATGGCACGAGTATGCTGCTGTTGTCTGCTGCTCCTCAATCTATGATAGTACCTGTCGCGACCCCGTTTTCTCGTGAAAGCAGGTTTCGACATGTGATAACTATTTTGGATGGGAGATAGAGTGTTAAAAGAAGAAGAGTCGCCACCTAACAATTTTTAAGGTGCGTTAGGGCACCTATTTGCAAATAACTTTGTTTGACTAGTCAACGCCACCAAAGATCGGGTAAGGGCTCAAATTACCTCAAAGAGAAGGTGTTAGGCACTCTTCGAGGCTCACAACTGTGGGTCCCGGCCGAACATATGACTATGTGGATTATAATTAGGCAAGATGATTAAATGAACAAAGAGAATAAAAAGTCAAAGAGTTTTATTATAACACAATGAGAATTGGTACAAATATTAAGGACTACAAGGATACAACTATAACGGTCTATATTAGATGACTAAGTGTATAAAGAGAAAAAAGGGGGGTCCTAAGTTTTTTAGCCTAAAGGATCACCCCGTGCAACATAAATAATACTTCGCAACTCTTTTTAGATAGGAGTTGCTCATATTATTCAGCGGGCACATACTATCATCTCCTGCTACCCGATTACTATGTTGAAGTTGTTTACTTAGATCGTTCTAATTCAATTCCAGGTCGCGTCCTATGCGTGCACTACCCGCCCCATGCCTATGGTCCAAGAGGCGTTGGACCTCTATTTGGGTGGTTCTAGACTTTACTTAGGCTGCTCAAAATGATAAAACTAAGCGACATTCAAAACAAATAGGACTTCACTTAAGGACAGTTAAAGGCACAAGTTAGACTCAACACTTAGACAACAAATGCACGCAGACAGATTTCTATGTTAGGCACTAGACAGTTTCAGAATTGAGGCAAACTGAAGTCATTAAGCTCTAGAGATATGGTCTCTAAACAACTACTCAGTTTAAGAGTATCTGCTATTGTTATGCTATTTATTGAGATTACAGATTATAAGTTATTAAAACCTCTAGACATGGTCTCTAAGTAATTTACGTAATAGGGGGAATGAAAACCATTGGGAATACTAAGAATTACTCGTGTTTGATCCTATTGGCATGCTTTCTAAGCAAGTAGCAGTATTTTATAGCTATGTTCTAATAGTTGGCAGTTGAAAACTGATTCTGTAACACTTCATCCCTATAGGCATATTTTCTAGGCGAGCGATAGATATAACTGTAGCTGATGAATCAATTAAAAACCTATGGACATGATATCTAGATGAGGACCAGTAGAGCATAAGCTAGTATAATGCTATAGGCATGGTATCTAATGAACATATTGCCGTTATGCAAATTGAAGGATGGTTATTAGCATTTGTTTCCTATAGGCATGCTGTCTAGTGACACATAGCAGTGGACATAGGAATAAATAGAGTTTTTAAGCTCATGCTTTGATAGTAAACAAGTTGTGTGAGTGTGTGATTCCACTAATGGCATGATTTCTACTAATGTACATGGAAATTCAAATAGCATATATGGCAGGTTGGATAAAATAACAAGTAAATCATACGAATCTTATAGGCATGTTTTCTACCCTTTCATGCAAACATTAGAATATACTGTTTCCCTAATTTCACTAACACCCCAATTGTTTATTACAAAATTATTACATACTAGATGAGGAATATAAGTACAAATATTACACAAGAAATTATAATAGGCCCACAGGAGGCCCAAAGGTGATACCCAGTATTGCATGGGCCTTCAACAAACTCCTTCTTCGCAAATAGCATTCCCGGATCCAAACATGGGACTATGCCCATCGGCACAGCCCAAAAGTCCTAGAGGAACTCAAGCCAAACGAAACAGTCACAAATTGACCATATGACCCAAATATTGAATTACACAGAAATCACTTACACAACCCAGTTAGCAGATTATACAAATAATGTGAGGAAGAAAAGCTAAATGCCAGAGTCAGCTCAAGTTCCAGCAGCAAAGAATGTGATCAAAAAGCCCTAAATCGTAGTGTGTCAGAGTTCACAAGGGTCTCAAATAGACCTCATGCAGTGCTCACACTAGGGAGGTCAATAGAGAGAATTTTGGTGGCCTTGGCTTTAAGCCGACCAAGAGTGATAGATTCAGAATAGTGTAGGTAACAAATGAGAGTGAGAGAACAGTGATCAAGTGATAGAATTTGAAGAGGTGCACTTATATTTTAGAAACAGACACAACAGGAGTGATTAAACAAACAACTTACAATCAAAGAGAATCAACAACAACTCAAAGGACAGGTTGATATCACAAGTTCAAACACTTAGCATATTGGGCAGAAAACACATTGCAACCTCCTTTTGTTTTTAGAATTTTGAGGGTCCTCCTCATAATTTTGCCCCAGTTTAAATGCATACTTCTGACAATACTTTTTGGTTGTTCCATACACGACGAAGTATATTGAACTTGCGATCTTGCCCCTAGTTTCTGACATGGAAAAATGAAGATTTTATTAAGATGCGACCGAACCCACAAGGCTGCCTACGTATCCCCTCTTAAATGGGAATCAGGTCAAACATAGTTCAGTTACATCAAATACAAAAATATAAACAATCCTAAACATAGTATCTCTTGACTACGTCTGAGTTGATAGGTTTTGGCCAAATCTCTCCGTACATTTCTGCAAGTATAGTTGCCCCAGTTGATGTGCGAACCATGGTACGATACCCTACAGAGCAAATGGCAGCTTCTCGTGCCATTGTTTGTAATTATCTACCATTTTCCTCAGTATCTTCTTTATGTTTTTGTTGGCGGCTTCTACAGCTCCGTTCATTTGCGGTCTGTATGCCGTGGAGTTCCTATGCTTGATCTTGAATGTTTCACACATGGCTTTCATCAAATCACTGTTTAAATTAGCGGCGTTGTCAGTAATGATTGACTAAATCACTATCCTCATATTGTGTTATCTCATTACATGTCACAGTCGTAGGTTCATCGGGATAGGTAATAATAATGCTGAAAAAAAAATATAAAAATAATAATAAATTCGAAAAGCAGTAATGCATTAAAAAAAATCTTAAAAATGTCAACAAGTGCGGCTTGATGGATCGAGCAATTCTTTCAAAATAGAATGCTGAAAAATGTCTCAAATGCTCAAAACTATATTTTAAAGTAATTCATGCTAATTTTTCAGGCTACCCAGGAACTCGATGGGCCCGGGATGGTGTAACGGTCCAGTTCTTGAGAAGATGCCAGTATGCACGAACCAACCTTTGGGGATGAGAATAATCAAAAGAAAGAAAAAGCAAAAGGTAACCAAGTTAGTAAGGAATATTAAAAGAGTGTTTGCGATATTAAAACATGTTTCACAAAGTCATGCAATAATTCGCGTCCTAATTTGGGGACCTCATTGTGCCCGAGGTAGGCCTAAGTGACACGTATACTTAAAGAAAATTGATGCCAACATTTGCGTCATTTCATTAATGCCAAAAAGTTTTACGCAATAATGATCAACACGTTGGCATATATTTCTCCAAGTAATGCACATAGTATGACAGTGTCCATTGGGATTGTGGAAATCCCGTCGGACTTTGGATGAGGTTCATCTTAGCGGGTTGTTACGTTAATAATGCTTCAACCCGTACTAGGTTTAGCATGATGCATGTACATTTCAAGTTGGAGTAGGGTTTCTAGAATGTTCTAGACTAGTACTCCCAAGTGGACAACTTGAGAGGGGAAGGCACGGGACCGTCGATTGCACCGTTGATCGACTAGTTTACCGCAAATAAGCCTTTTCGATTTAAAAGGGTAATTTTCGGAAGAGGGCGGATACTCATCAAGTGCCGCTATGATGATAGTTAGCACGAGTGGAGTATGATGTGGAGCATACTTTATGCAACAATAATAACACGTTGTCAAGTATTTGCATGATATGTAAAAGCAGTAAATAATATAGCAAAGGTAAACATGGAAAGAATATAGAATAAAGACAAAAGGAAGGAGTTAGTTTAGTTCATAAAAATATATGCGGGAATGTAATAAAGCAGGTAAGGAAGTAGGCATAATATAGAAATTTTGACAAGATAAAAGAGCGGTCATAGCAAGTAAAGGTGAATGGGGGAAGGGATGTGCCTGTCATAGCAGATTTAAACAAATAAAGGTGAGTAGGGGAAGGGATGTGCATGTCGTAGCGGATATAAACAAATAAAGGTGAGTAGGGGAAAGGATGTGCATGTAACAAAGAAAGTAATCCACATAAGCCAAGTTCATTATGGTAAGAGCCTAAGCGTAAATCCCCAGCAGAGTCGACATGCTGTCGCGGCCCCGTTTTATCGCGAAAGCGGGCTTCGACGTGTGACAACTCTTTTGGATGGGAGATAGAGTGTTAAAATAAGAAGAGTCTCTACCTAACGATTTCTTAAGGTGAATTAGGGAACCTATTTGCAAATAACTTTGTTTGAATAGTCAACATCACCAAAGATCAGGTAAGGGCTCAAATTACCTCAAAGAGAAGGTGTTAGGAACTCTTCACGGTCCACAACTATGGGTCCCGGCCGAACTTAAGACTATGTGGATTATAATTAGGCAAGATGATTAAATAAACAAAGAGAATAAAAAGTCAAACAGTTTCATTATAACGCAATGAGAATTGGTACAAATCTTAAGGACTACAAGGATACAACTATAACGGTCTATATTAGATGACTAAGTGTATAAAGAGAAAAAAGGGGGTTCCTAAATTTTTTAGCCTAAAGGATCACCCCGTGCAACATAAATAATACTTCTCAACTCCTTCTAGATAGGAGTTGCTCATATTATTTAGCGGGCACAGACTATAATCTCCTGCTACCCGATTACTATGTTGAAGTTGTTTACTTAGAGCGTTCTAATTCAATTCCAGGTCGCGTCCTATGCGTGCACTACCCGTCCCATGCCTATGGTCCAGGAGGCATTGGACCTCTATTTAGGAGGTTCTAGACTTTACTTAGGCTGCTCAAAATGATAAAACTAAGCGACATTCAAAACAAATAGGACTTCGCTTATGGATAGTTAAAGGCACAAGTTAGCCTCCATACTTAGAAAACAAATGCACACGGACAGATTTCAACGTTAGGCACTAGACAGTTTCAGAATTGAGGTTAATTGAAGTCATTAAGCTCTATAGACATGGTCTCTAAACAACTACTCGGTTTAATAGTATCTGGTACTGTTATGATGTTTATTGAGATTATAGATTATAAGTTATTAAAACCTATAGACATGGTCTCTAAGTGATTTACGCAAAATGGGGAATGAAAACCATTGGGAATACTCAGAATTACTCGTGTTTGATCCTATTGGCATGCTTTTTAAGCAAGTAGTAGCATTTTATAACTAGGTTCTAATAGTTGGCAGTTGAAAACTGATTCTGTAACACTTTGTCCCTATAGGCATGTTTTCTAGGCGAGCGATAGATATAACAGTAGCTGATGAATCAATTAAGAACCTATGGACATGATATCTAGATGAGGACCAGTAGAGCATAAGCTAGTATTATCCTATAGGCATGGTATCTAATGAACATGCTGTCGTTATGCAAATTGAAAGATGGTTATTGGCATTTGTTTCCTATAGGCATGCTGTCTAGTGACACATAGCAGTGGACATGGGAATAAATAGAGTTTTTAAGCTCATGCTTTGATAGTAAACAAGTTGTGTGAGTGTGTGATTCCCCTAATGGCATGAATTCTACTAATGTACATGGAAATTCAAATAGCATATATGATAGGTTGGATAAAATAACAAGTAAATCATACGAATCCTATAGGCATGTTTTCTACCCTTTCATGCAAACATTAGAATATACCGTTTTCCCAATTTCACTAACACCCCAATTGTTTATTACACAATTTTTACAGACCAGATGAGGAATATAAGTACAAATATTACACAAAAAATAATAGTAGGCCCACAACAGGCCCAAAGGAGATACCCAGTATTGCTTGGGCCTTCAACAAACTCCTTCTTCGTAAATAGCATGCCTAGATCTAAACAGGGGACTATGCCCATCAGCACAACCCAAAAGTCATAGAGGAACTCAGGCGAAACGAAACAGTCACAAATTAACCATATGACCCAAATATTGAATTACACATAAATCACTTACACAACCCAGTTTGCAGATTATACAAATAATGTGAGGAAGAAAAGCTAAATGCCAGAGATAGCTCAAGTTCCAGCAGCAAAGAGAGTGATCAAAGAACCCCAAATCCTAGTGTGTCAGAGTTCACAAGAGTGTCAAATGGACCCCGAGCAGTGCTCACACTAGGGAGGTCAATGGAGAGAGTTTTGGTGGCCTTGGCTTTCAGCCGGCCAAGAGTGATAGATTCAGAATAATGTAGGTAACAAATGAGAGTGAGAGAACATTAATTAAGTGATAGAATTTGAAGAGGTGCATATATATTTTAGAAGCAGACATAGCAGGGGTGATTAAACTAAGAACATACAAGTAAAGAGAATCAACAAAAACTCAAAGGACAGGTGGATATCACAAGTTCAAACACTTAGCATATTGGGTAGAAAACATTTTGTAAGAAGCAGGGGAATCAGGTTTTCTGAGACTACAAGATTATCATACAAAGGTGCACAATGCCAAACGAGTCTAAAGTAGAGCACTAACTTAAAGGATTTAAAGCCTAGGGGTCCAAATTATGTTGAATATCCATCACAACACTAGAAAGTAGACGTGCCAATTGATATCACTCCGACAAAACAATATCTAACATTATAAGGAAAGACGCGTTAAGATGTATACTCTAAAGGACCTAACTAATCACCAAGGGATACAGGATTAGGCAAACCGAAGACATAATGAATGACAAAATAGCATGGGAACAGGTCATAGCTAGAGTGAAGGTCTAAACATAGATTAGGACATATTATAGATACGAGTCAGTCATTACAGGAACCCATAACAAAGCAGGGAAGCAAACTCATGCCAAGCAGCAAATGTAAACATTCAGGTACCAACACATTAGGCTAAACGAACTTAAGAGAGTCCAAATTATTCAAGTTAAGTGTAAACATATCTCAGAACTAGTAGTTTTAGGTAAAATCAAATGCTAAAGAAGTTCATATCACAAACGAGTTCAATGCCAACAAGGTTGCACATAGAGATGGTCTAGAAACACATAATACTTGAAAAATAGACAAGGTTGACAGGAGAATAAAATTGCAAAAGCTAAGGAACTTACCAGTTATCACTTGACAAATAGACAAACAAGAAAGAACAAACTCCATAATACTCTAAACGTCAGCAAAGAGCAATAAAACCCAAAATCTTAGTGCGTTAGAGTTCCCAAAGGCTTCAAACGAACCCCGGGCAGTGCTCGCACCAAGAAAAGTTGAAAAAATCAAATTTCGGTGGCCTTGGCTTTCAGCCGGCCAAGAGCCAAAGTATAGAACCAGAGAATGAGAGAATAATATATTGACAGCCTTTAGTTTTTTTTAGTGAATCTCGTGAAAAAGTCTGTTTCAAAGGGGAATGAGGGAGAGATTTATATAGTGCGGAAATGGAACAAGTAAACATAGAAAATAAATTATTCAAATACAAATAAGGAAAGAAGATCAATCAAGTTTAAGTAGGAACAAGGAAAGTCACATGCATAGCCTATTCCAAATCAAAATAGGTAAAGATCGGACAAACCCTAGTTTGACAAATAGTCAAAATTAGCCAAAAAGCTCGGTGAATCAAACCCATACGACCTTGTTGAGAGTGTATACAGATGAATTTTCGTCTGAATCTTGTAGGTTGAGGGGAATTGCACTCGATTCAGAGAGGTAATGTTTGCCAAAATCAGGAATGTACTAAGTAATACCACGAACAAATGAATGATAATGAGATTGTACAAATAAGGTAAGCAGATCGTGAAAGAATTTCATGATTTAGCCGGGTTTTGAGGGGATTTGGGAAGAAGTGTTTAGGGTTTGGTGTAGGAGTGAGGGAATGCAGAGAGAGCTGGGTTGTGGGAATGGGACTAGGGTTTAGGGTGAGGGGATATTAGGGAAGGTAGGGATTTATTATGGGTCATTGATCATTTGAGATTAACGGCCTGGATCAAAAGGAAACGGGGCGGGTCTTTTAAGCGGGTACTGACCCGGTCAATTGGAAAGGGGTTATCTTGTTTGGGCTTGGGTTATTAGGCTAGGCTACTGGGCCAATTTTGGTTCGAAAATTGGCTTAAAACTAGGCTACTATTTAAATACACAAAATTTATCAAAAATATAATTTATAAAATGCTTAATAAATAAATAATATTATTTATGCACTAAAATGATTGAAAATAATAATTTAGCATCGTAAAAATATAAAAATGCTATTTTCACACAAATAATGTAGTAAAAGAGCACTTATGTAGGAACATAGGCTATTAGTGTAAAAAGTTACATAAATAACCAAAAATACATATATAATTATATGAAATGATATAAAAATATTTTAAAACATGTGAGTGGTGTAAAAATAATAAATTAGGATGATTGAGTTATTGCAAATAATTTAAGGGAATAATTAGCAAATATTCAAGTAATTTTAATGTAAGAAAAAGCTCTGAAAATTATGGAAAATGCTTGTATAAATTTTATAAATTAAGTAATGATGAAAAAATGAAATTTTGAAAGTATATATACTTATTTGAAAAATATGAGGGCAAAATTGGGTACCAACAGTACCTCCTGATATGACCTGCATTGCCGCACTCAAAACAACCCCGAGGCTAGCGTAACTGCTGTTTGAGATGATCCATCATGACCCGGATGATTACCGTAGTAACTCTGTAGCGGTGGTGCAATGATAGGACCTGAAGGTGTACTGAATACTGGTTGCTCTGAACGAGACCCATATGCGCTGTGACCAGCTGAATAACCATGAGACACTTAAAGTGCTGACTGAACGGGCTTAATAGTATGGCCTCTACCAAACGAACCTCGGCCTCCAAATGAGGTACTATTGAAACCACCAGAATGACAAGGTCTCTTGTCAGATGCAGCCTCTCTTCCCTGACTATGAATCCTATCTATCCGCCTCGCAGTATCTAAAACCCGAGTGAAAGAAATATCATCCTCGGTCTCTCCAACCATCTGCAGCCTGATACCATAAGTAAGGCCATCTATAAATCTCCTCACCCTATCCCTATTAGTAGTGATCAATATAGCTCTATGGCATGATAGATCCACAAATCTGGTTTCATACTGGGTAACAATCATGCTACCCTGTTGGAGGCACTCAAACTGGATGCGTAGATCCTCTCGCTAAGTGAGTAGGATGAACTACTCGAAAAATAGTTGTGAAAACTGATCGCAAGTGAGTTGAGGTGAACCTGCCGGTCTACCCCGAACATACTCCTGCCACTATTTCTTAGCAGAGCCCATCATCTAAAACACTGCGAAGTCGACACCATTGGACTCCAATATACCCATGTTGCACAATACCTCATGGCAACAGTCCAAGAAATCCTGTGGGTCCTCAAAAGGTGTACCACCAAAGTGGATAGGGAATATCTTGGTGAACATGTCCAACCTTTTCAACCCCTATGTTGACATAGCAGGTCCTTCCCCAAACTATGTAGCTATAACAGTCAGAACCGCTTCAACTGCTGGAACTATCGGAGTATGATATATGGGAGCCATCTGCTCTGGAGTGTGAGTAGTGGGAGTTTGGGCTCCTCCCCCAGCCTGAGAGATGGCTGGTGCTACAGGAAAAGCACTGGCCTGGGCCCCATTCTCCATAAGATCCACCAGGCAGACTAGAGGGTGCTGAAGTATAGGGGTGGCAATGAACCTTACTGGGACCTAAGTTGGTCTAACTATCTCGCGCGGAATATGGACCTCCTCCTGTTGCTCGATCTATGGCTCCTCAATAGGTGCTGTTGTACGTGTTCTGGCTAAGCTCTGCCTCTACCTCTGGCCCTACTTTGGCCTCCGCCTCTACCCCTTGTAGTGGCAGCTACCTGGGGCTCTAGCTTCTGACCAGATGTTGATGATGTGCATGTCCTCACCATCTGTGAGAGAACAAGTATAAATTGATTCAAATATCAACGATAGAATAAATTGGCACGATAAAGAAATAAAGAATTGACATTTCCTAAAGCTCTATAGACTCTAGAAGATAAGTACAACGTCTCCGTACCGATCTTCCATACTTTACTAAGATTGCGCATGACTCGTGAAACCTAGGCAACCTAGTGCTCTGATACCAACTTGTCACGACTCGATATCCCAACCATAGGGCCGTGATGGCGCCTAACATTCACTTGCTAGGCAAACCAACGTTAGCTGAATAATTAACAAATTTTAACAGTTTAAAAGCAGAATAACGATGATTAACGATTGGTAAAATCTAAAATACATATGATAAATCCATAAATAACACAACCTATACTGATCCTACAAATCCGGAGTCACAAGTACATGAGAAATTAGAATAATACTAATATGGTCGGAATGAAACACAACAGTTTGAAACAAAATAAATAGTAAAGCCAGAATAGAAGGGGACTTCAAGGACTAGAACGTCGTGCAACTCTAACTCAAGTCTCCAGTGCAAGTTGATCCAGGAAAAACTCCTTTACAGGCTGTTGGGACCAACTCCGAAATATGCACAAGAAGTGCAGAAGTGTAGTATGAGTATAATCAACCCCATGTACTATATATGTGTCGAGCCTAAACTCGACGAAGTAGTGACCAGGCTATGACAAGAAACTAACGAAAACCTATACGAATAATACTTAGAAAACAACAGAAATGTAGAGAAACGAATGAACTCACAATAACGGGACTCGAAGGTCATTTAATAGAGGGCCCCAAAATAACAACAATTCATAACATAGCATCACAACCCAGAGTTAGAGCACTACAGCTACAAACATTTATAACAAATCATACTCCATTGCGGAGCGCAACCCGATCCCAACATTTATCACATTATCTGTTGTGGCGTGCAACCCGATCCTAACATTTATCACAATATCTATTGGGGCATGCAACCCGTTTTCATTATAAATTCATTTGAATACTGTTGCGGCGCACAAGCCATTCCCAATATCAACTTATTAACACGAACAACTTAACATAACTGAATTTCAAAATCTCAACACAAAAAGGGTACTAAAGTGTACATAATACCAAGGATCTACCAGTACAAATAGAGAATAACCGATACCTCATACTCACAAACCTCAGCAATTCATTAATACAGGAATAGCCAAAGGACTCACACAATAGAATATAGCATAATTAAGTGCAAAAAGTAATGTAAATCCAATAAAGTCAAGTAAAGACACAAGACAATGAAGATATACAATTTATAAAGGTAGGAACATATAGCAAGCAAGTAGATACTGAGCGAGAAATGAATAAATCAAATCAGGTAAGAACTAAATGACAGATAACAAGTAAGGCATGAATAACAAGTTAGTACGTGTAGCAATCAAAGCATGTAACGAGATATAACACGGAATCAAGGACATAAAGGTAAATAGCCCAACCCATATGCTTTAACCCATGACAACGCATATACAGTCATCACCTCACATATACGCCATCCCCAAATATAGTTCATGTAGTAAATAGACCAAACAAGTTCTAATTCTCTCAAGTCAAAGTTAAACACGACACTTACCTCTTTCCGCAACGAAATCAACAATCAATCACGACTTTTCCTATATAACAAGCCTCCAAACCAACCGAATCTTGCCAAATATCATTCAAACAATCCAAATTAAACTTTTGAAACTACCCACAAATGCAAAAGGTTCAATATTTAGCTAAATTGAAAAAGTCAACAAAAGTCAACCACGGACCCGCTTGGTCAAAATTTGAAATTCGGACCAAATCCCGATTTCCCATTCACCCCCGAGTCCGGTTATATGACTTGTTTCAAAATTCGACCTCAATTTGAGGTCTTAATTTCAGTTTTACAAAATCCCTAAATTCTACCCAAAACCCTAAATTCTAGCATAAATTCCTAGATTTGATGTTAAAAGTTGATTAAAAGTAATCAAAATTGATTGAAAACTTGTTAAAGATGTTACTAATGAATTTGGGAAGAAAAGGTTCTTCAAAAATCGCATCTAGAGAGCTTAGGGTTGAAAAATAGTGTAAAATGAGCTACGTCCCGAATTTTCCCTGTTTTACCTAGTTGCTGATGTCATATTTGCGAAAACTAGTGAAGTCGCAAATGCGACTTTTAGTTCGCAAAAGCGAAATGACACCCATCGCGAATGCGCACTAGTTCTTCGCAAATGCGAAGATGACTCCCAGGACACTGCATCGCAAATACAACTCTGAGATCGCAAACGCAAGTCTCAGCAGAGTTTGCAAAGGCGAACTATTCTTTGCAAATGCAACGTACCAACCCCCAGCCCATTTTTGCAAATGCGATCTTTTGACCGCAAAAGCTGGGCTTGCAAATGCAATCTAGACCTTGAATATACGAGATCTGCAGGATCGCACCAGCAGTTCAAACCTTCCGAAACACTTCCAAAATGCATCTGAAACTCATCGAGCCCCTAGGGCTCCAAACCGAACATGCACACAAGTGTAATAACATCATACAAAGTCGCTTTCTACCTCATATTATCAAAATAACACCAAATAACAAGAATCAATCATCAAAACTCAAGATTTCAACTTTAAACTCAATTTTCATAATTTTTCACATAATGCGCGAAATGCGCTCGAGTCACCTCGGACTCCAACCGAACATGCACACAAGTCCAAAAATATCATACGAACCTACCGAAATTGTCAAAATACTGATCCGAGATCGTTTACCAAAAATATTGATCGTGGTCAACTCTAGCCTCATATTAAGTAAAAAATATAATTTTCCTCAAAATTCTACGTAAAAGCTTTCTGGAAAATGACACGGACCATGCATGCAAATCAATAAACATCAAATGAAGGTATGAGAGGTCTCGGAACACAAAAATTAAGGCTAGTACTCAAAACGACATATCGGGTCATTACACTCACCCCCTAGGATTTTTAAAACATAGAAGAACATGCCACATGCCTGGTTATCCCTAGTAGGATCGTTTTATTGTATCATATGCATTTGACTTAGCGTAGCTCGGCACGAGGGCCACTTCCGTTTAGGCCAGATATCCTTTCTGAGATCATCATGTTCACTTATGTGCTACTTACTGTATTATTTGGAAGGCTTGTTTGCATTGTTGACCCACTTTAGAAAATTAGCTCAACGGAATCGGAAAAAAAAAGAATCATCCCTCCAGTTTGGTTTAAATATCCGGTGCCTTTATTAAAATTTTTGAAGTAGTCGGGTGTAAGGTATCCAAAAAGAACATTTCAAAATGTTCAAATTCTTTTAAGTCTTGTTTGAACTATGGGAGTCTGATTCTCACAAATTTAGTGGAATACATCGGAAACTTTAATCGGGTTCGACACTTTGTTTTCCAAAAGTTCCCAACAATTTGTAAATCCATAAAATTTTCCAAATATTAATAATAATTAGCTATTCTAATCATTTTTGTCTGTTGTTTACCATTTTTCTGGCTATTATTTTTCGAGACAGCCTTAAAACCTTCTCGGAAGTGCCGAAGGTCTGTTTTCGTAAAAATGTCTACTTTATTCATTTTTGTATACTTTTTTACCATTTTGCCCCTAGGTCCTGCCTTTTTTGCCAAGAAAACCTTAAAAACCTTCCTCGGAAGTGCCGAAGGATAATTTCATAAAAATAGCTACATTATCCATTCTTGTTCGCTTTTACCATTTTATTCCTTTGTCTGGCCATTTTTATCGAGACAACCTTAAAATCTTATTCGAAAGTGCCATAGGACTATTTTCGTAAAATAGCCACTTTGTCCATTTTTGTTCGCTTTTTACCTTTTTACCGTATATATTCAGCTGTTTTTGCCGAGACAACCTTAAAACCTTCTTTGAAAGTGTTGAAAGGATATTTTTGTAAAAATAGCTACTTTATCCATTTTTGTTTGCTTTTACCATTTTTGCCCCAATGTTCAGTAATTTTTGCCGAGATAATTTTAAAACTTTCCTTGAAAGCGCTGAAGAGCTATTTTCTTAAAAATAACTACTTTGTCCATTTTTGTCCGCTTTTTACCATTGTGCCCCTTTGACATGCTATTTTTGCCGAGACAACCCTAAATTTTTCTTCGGAAGTGCTGAATCGCTGTTTACATAAAATAGTCATCTAATCTATTTTTGTCCGCTTTATCATTTATCCTTAATGTTCGACCATGCCGAGATAGCCTTAAAACTTTCCACGGAGGTGTCGAATGGTTGTTTTCGTAAAATAGCTACTTTATTTATTTTTGTCTATTTTTTAATATTTTATCCCTATGCCTAGTTGTTTTGCCGAGACAACCTTAAAACCTTCCTTGCAAGTACCGGAGGACCGTCTTAGTAAAAATAGCCATTTTGTCATTCTTTGTTGCTTTTTACTATTTTGCCTTTTTTCGGTCGTTTCTACCATAACAACCTCAAAACTTTCTTCGAAAGTATTGAAAGACCGTTTCGTGAAAATTGCTATTTCGAGCTTAAAAATAAGGCCGTTTAGCAAATTTTGCCACAAATATTTTCGAGTTAGATGGTGGTTATTTCTTCAAAAATCTACCTCCCGAATTGTTCCGCTTTTCTCAAAAATTGAGTTTAGCTTCCAAAAATATTATGAACTACGCATTACCTTATTCTTGTTTCCTTGGCAAGATATGTAGGTAGCCCTTCTATGGTCCAATCTTTTCATCAAAATCTGATATATCATTCTAGTCTGATTAGTTTCGTGTTAGTTGATCGATCATTCAAAATGAGAAATTTTCCCCTAAGAAGTTTGTCTTTTGTCAAATCCAAAATTCTTCTTGGTGTCATTCCTTTGAGTTTAGATTAGGACTTGACCTCATATTTATATTTATCTAGGTAGGATATGTATTCAGTAAGTGAAATACCTGAAAGGAAGCTGAGAGATAAGGAGCACTTACAATTTAAGATTGTCGATAATGTACCCAGTTTAATGAAGCGTTGGCGGAACAACATGGATATGTTTGAGAAAGAAAAGATCAAGGATTATTTGAAAAACTTAGTAAACATTATGGAGATTGATCCCAAGAGAGAACTCATCGAGGCTTTGGTTTAATTTTGGGAGCCGAAGGATAATGTGTTTTGTCTCAATGGGTTTGAGACTCCTACCTTGGGGGAGTTCCCTAAATATATAATTTTACGGGATAAGAGCCGAACAAGGAGACTTTTGGCTCCTAGAGATGTCACTTCTATCAAGTTCCTTGAGCAGATGAAGATCAACCACACTGGGATAGCACATGGTGGAGCAAGGGCAGGTCCGCCTAAATTTCTTGTAAGATAGATATGGACATGAAGCAGGATTCTCGAAATATAGGATGAAGCCTATTGACAAGTAGAACAGTAGACATGGCGAGACCATGGACAAAAAGCGTATTGTGGCTTTCTTGGGGATAATGGTCTTCCCCAAGGAGGACTGGAAGATCAACATTCGATTACCTGGGATAGTCACGGCCATGATGAAAAGAAATGATTCTACTATTCTTCCTATGGAATTAGCAATTACCTTCTGTGCCTTGACCATGTGCTGGGAAAGAAAGGGTTTCTTTGAGGGTTGCAATCTCATGCTTCAGATTTGACTCAAGGATCATCTTTTCCGTCATGCTTATCGAGTAGACCACCATACTTGTTGGGGAAATCATATTAGACAATATAATGCTAGATTGAAGAGTGAGCTTGAGACTTGCAGTTTACCAGAAAATGTCCAAGTTTGGAGGGAATATCTTCACTCGAAGACCGATGATCAGATCACATGTAATTATCCTTGGTTCTCCGTAGAATATGCATCCATAAGTCACCTTGCCATCCATTTTTTATCTTGATGGGGCTTCATTGTTATCAACCATATGCTCCCATGAGAAAACTACATCAGTTGGGTCACGAACAAATAGTGGCCCTAGAAGAGAATATTGAAAACTTTATCTGTGAAGCAATATCAGAGGATCCCATTTGTGAAGCTTATGTTCAATATGTTTGGAATGGCACCAAGATACTCGAGTGTGGCACAATGTTGGCATATCCAGAGCGGGTAGGGAGGGTAGGGGGAGGGGTTGTATCCTTCTTATGGTGAGTGGTTTATTAATCAAGATGCTCTCTTAGATAGACTAGAGACATTCATGAAGAGAACCGTAGAGTGGGAGGTTGATATCCGGAACAGACTTGGCTGGCTGCAAAAGAGATGAAAAGAGATTATGAATCCACATTTGGAGCACTACAAGAAGATCTCGGCATTTTCAAAATGAACATGGATCTACAGTATGATTCTTTTCAGAAAGAGAAGATCAGTGGGAATGATAGAAGCAAGCACTCAAAGTTCAAATCAGACAGATAAACATAGTCACTACCACTCAGCGGCAAGAAGAAAGAGAAGCCTAGTTCAAGGTGGTCCATGATCATGAGCGCAGAGGTTTTTCTCCGCTAATCCAAGATCTAAGGGATCTATTGGAAGGAGTCGAGTCAAATAAGGAGCGCCATAGTAAGGCACCACTAACAAAAGGTGATAGATTGGTTAGAGGGAGAGTTAGTGGATGTTCGGTGCCAGAGAGATATGGTCTTTCTGCACGAGCATGATGCGCTAGATCTAGCTGAAACTCGTGGACAACGAAATCAAGAGTTTTGTTTGTCTAAGAAGCACATTAAGGGAAATATCCTCGAGATATCCGCATATACCTCTCGAGCATGCAAGAGTTATCAAGGGATGAAGCACGAGCAGTTTATAGAAGTGTCATTGAATGTCGCCTGTCACATAACCGCAGAGTTAGAGAAGATATACCATGATGTTTGGGGTCATCTGGAGGAATAAGAGCCTTAACAATAGTGGCAGTGATGGATTGCATCTACGGAGGTCAGAGTCTACTTTTGTAGGCAGTCCGCGTATATGTTCCTTTGAGTGTGTAAGAGTCTTTTAGTGCTTTGAGTCTTGTTGTTATTTAGTCTTTTATCTTAAAAAGTATGTTGGAGTCAATTTCGATCTTATTTACATATTTTGTCTTTTTATGTTGTATCTTTTGTAATTTTCATTTTAGAGTCTTGTATTAAAAAAACAACAAAAGTGAAAAATTGAAAATCAATGAAAAATATTTTATTTCTTAGACAAAATGAAAACTAACCAAAAAGATATGTTTTGTAAAACAAAAGAAAACAAAAGGAAAAAATCAAGCCTTTTTCCTCGAACTACGCTACATTTGATTCATGCGGCGACATGGTATGTAAGCAACTCCTAACGGGTTCGATCTAAATAGTTCTCAATAACCCTAAAAAGAGGGATCAAAATAAATGAGGTGAAATTAAGGCTAAAGGAGGGATAGAACGAAAAAAGGGAAAAAGAAAAAATAACAGCTACAATAAAAAAGCATCCTTATAGGCCGAGATGAAACATGAAGTCTACCAAAGGTATGGTAGAGGTAGTAATAATGATATGGGCATAGCATATTACGTGTGATTCATATCTGCAAATTGCTTAACCCTAACACGTCTGTTGTCTCTTACAATATGCTTAAGGTGGTTGGTTTGTGGTAAAACTATCACCACTTTATTACTTTACCAGATCCAAAGAAAAGGCCCAAATGACTCACGATGTAATGTTGATGTGGTAAATGATGACCCCCAAGGTCACTTAGTTGTGCAAGAATCGGGGGCATCCGAAAAAATAAGAAGATTGAAACAAAAACTCTCTGATGTGTATCAGGCCTGTGTGACCGGTCAACCGCCACCTCCAGATCCCTTAGAGGGGATATCCACAGTATCCCTTGCAACTAACCCCTGCTCCCTGTAACGAGCGATCATATCTTGCCCTTAAGGTATGTGCCAAACTACAGCCTTTCCGTCGTGTGGCCTGTAATCACACTAGTTATAAATACTCCTCTTATCGTATCTGCTGCCCCGGTATATACGATCTCGCAGTTACCTCCCGTGACCAGGACTAACAACTATCGCCTCCTAATGCTTATGATGACCAATACTACTCTCCTGAGATGACTTTCAGGGTCTCGGCTCCATACAATCAGACCCCTAAGTATGAGTCACCCATAGATAATGAAAAGGCTATTGAAACGGGAGAGAAGGACTAGACAACTATGAAAGTAAAAAGCTTGGAACAATCTCTAAGGAACATGCAAGGTACAGGGGGCCTAACAAATATGTTTTACAAATATTTGGGTTTTTTTCCCGATGTCAAGCTACCTGTGGGATTCAAGATGCCAAAATTTAAAGTATACAATACGCATGGGGATCCGTTAGCTCACTAGGGAAGCTATTGCAGCAAGATGAGAGTTGCGGCTGGAAAAATAAATTGTTGATGGCATTTTTCAGTCAAAGTCAGAGTGGTTTCTCCTCCGAATAGTACACGCTCCAAGACGCTAGCAAATGGTATACATGGGATGACATGGCTCAATCTTTTCTTCATTATTTCCAATATAATTTAGACATTATTCCAGATTGTGCCTCCCTATCCAAGATGACGAAGAAGCCTAGCGAGAGCTTCCGAGAATATGGGAATAGATGGAAGGAGTAAGCTACTCGAGTCAACTCGAGTCAACCCGCCAATGGAGGAATGTGAAATGGTTGATTGTTTCATCAGAGCTCAAGACCACACTCACTTCAGCCACTTGGTCACAGGTATGGGTAGACCCTTTAATGATGTTGTAAAAATAAGAGAGCTGGTAGAAGAAGGAATCAAATCAAGTAATATCCTTAGCTATTCTACTTTATGGGCCACTAAACATGCAATTTAGTACGGGTTCGTGGGCTTCACAATCCGAAAGAAGGAGGAGGAGGGATCGATGATGGCATCAGGGTCCAGATAAATTCAAAGGGGGGGAAACTCACCCCTATATGCAAATTCAACAAGGGCAGTCCATCTTCCCTCAACATTGTTATCCCCCGCCACTTCCTCAATACTTTGTGGCTCTTCCATAGTATAAAGGGTTTAATTCCCAATCCTATGCTTGACCTCCTAATCAACAGTTATGGGCACCAGCTCCAAGGATCCCCCAACCTCAGCAGCAAAATGTTTTGGCACCCTACAATACTTGTCCAGGTAGGAGTATGGACGACAACAGAGGCCAGTAGAAAAATGTACTCCATCAGCTGAATCGTACTCTAGTTTGTTCCAAAAGTTGAAGAAATTAGGCATGATTGGACCCATCGTACCCCACCATATGCTTCCCGATTCCCAAGGGTTTCAAGATAATGCCAATGTGAAAATCATTCAGGTGCCCCAGGGCATAGCATTGATGACTGCTGGACCTTGAAGAGGGCAATACAAAGACTGATATCCGAAAACATTATTGTGGTGACAAATGGTAAGGACGCTCCTAATATAACAAACAACCTGCTATTAGTGCACAATGATGTTCATTACGTGAGAACTATTAGACGAGACCAAGAATACAAGCCAGTAGGCAAAGCAAAAATGACAACGGTAATAATTCAAGAGGGGACCAGACAAGAAGTAAGTCCAAGTCGAGAGGCACCGTTGATTGTGAAAGGCGCCAAGAGATCAGAGAAGGTGACTTTTTCCCCCCAAAATCTCGAGGTTGGAAGTCCGCTCCAAGAAGAGCATCGTTGTATACTAATCAAGATCCTGAGTGAGACACATGTATCGGAGAAGACCACAATGAACCACTTAGAGAAGATGGCAAGTATATTCTTCGAGGTAAATAAAAAGACCTTTATTGATGATGAACTGCCCGAGGAAGGAGCCGAGCACAACAAGGGTTTGCATCTTACTGTCAAATGTGAGGGGAACTATGCAATGTGAGTCATGGATTATGGATGATTGAGGGTAGATGTATGCCCTCTCTCTACCTTGCAAAGAATGACAATTAATACAGATAGAATCCGACCTAACAATATCCGCATTCGGGCTTTTGATGGCTCAATGAGAGATACCATTGGAAAAATCAACCTCACCATGACAATTGGTCTGGATGATTTTGCAATTGTCTTCCAAGTATTGGACATGGAAACTTTGTACAAATTTCCCTTTGGAAGGCCATGGATCTATATGGCTCGAGCTGTGCCATCCCCTTGCATCAGATGCTCAAGTTTGAATATGTCAGACAAGAAATTATTGTTCACAGAGAAGATGAATCATCCATTTATAGGGACCCATAGATCCCGTGTATTGAGGCCAAGGAATGGAGCAGGTCCATTGTCTATCAGGATTTCACGATCACGTCCTTAATCTCGCGAATGCATTGAACAAATACCCACCAACCAGAATTGACCCTTCATGATAGAGACCCTCTCCTCGCGAATGCGGAAGAGGAAACCAGATGCACAAATATCAGCAACTCTTCCAAGTCAATAATCAGTTCGAACTTGATCCAAATCATACTTAAGGCCCCCGGGACCCCATCCAAATATACCAATAAGTCCAAAAATACGATACAGACTTATTCGAAGCCTCAAATCACATCAAACAACAGTGAAACCATGAATCACATCCCAATTCTTGCCTATTGAACTTATGAATTTCCAACATTAGAAAACTAATGCCGAATCATACCAAACTAATTTCGAATGACCTTTAATTTTGTACACAAGTCATAAATGACACAATAGATCTATTCCAACTTCCGGAACAAATATCCGACCCTGATATCGACAAAGTCAACTATCGGTCAAAGCTCTCAACCTTCCAAACCTTCAACTTTCTAACTTTTGCCAAAAGATATTAAACTAACCTATAGACCTCCAAATCAACATACAGATATAAGCCTAAGTCCAAAATCATCATACGAGCTATCAGAGCCATCAAAACATCATTTCGAAGTCATCTATACAAAAGTCAAACTCCGGCCACTCTTCCAACCTAAACTTTCAACCTTGGGACTTTGTATCCCAATTCACTCCAAAACATTCCCGAAACTATACCAACCACCCCGGTAAGTCACATAACCACAAATGAACATAGAATAAGCAATAAACAGGGGAACCGGACATTCATTTTATCTCCCTTAGCCTTCGTTTTAATTCTTTGTGTGATATAATTGAGTGATCATTATGTCCTGGCAATGTTTAAATGTCTCCGGACTTTAACTAAAATATCTATGTCTCCGGACTTTAACTGAAATCTCCATATCCAGATGTTCTGTTTTTTCTCTATGTTTGATTGTAGTTTTTTCTAGGTCTATGTTCTGATTGTTTCATCTATTTCATGTTAGTCTTCTTTATTCTGCTTTTGATAGTTAGTTTGTTAATCATTTCAATCACATTACATGTCTTTGCTTAATCGTTATGTTCTTGTTTCCCTATGTTGGTTGGTAGATTAAGTCTAGTTACTTGTTTTTTAAATTAGTTTAGAACGGGTAGGTTTGGTACTGATATTGGTATAATGTTGAGGGATAAAAGATGATTACTAAAGTAGGGTACAAAGTAGTTTTCTTTTACTATTTGAAGCATGCTTAGAGTACAACTACTTTGTGTCTGAAATTGGTAAAGAAGGACGGTCCTTTCCCCTATATGGGCAGTCCTTTGGGCAGGTTTTGAGTGAACAAGGTCAGTCCTTTCAGTGAACCAAAATCTGTCCAAAAGAGCTTACATTTTCCTACTTAAGAGCCTTTTCTTCCCCACTTAAGGGGACACACTCGAACACACACTCTAGAGCTTTGTGAGTAGTATCTTGAGTATAAAATCTTTTCAAATAAGAGAACACTTAGAGCTTTCAAACACTGATTTGCTGTAGTTTCCACCACTGTTACTGCTGATTCTATTTGTTGGTTTGAAGCAGCTTTGGTATCAAAAGTCTTGTTGCTGTTTCTTCTCGAATTTCTGCATTAAGATATTCTCATTTATCTTTGTAATGCTCACTTGAATACAATAGGTGATGATATAATGTTGTAAGCTCATTCCAGTTTGTTTCAAACTTGTCTATCTTGATTTTGTTAGAAATATGCATGTAAGTTTGTGTCTGAATATATGTTAACGTTTCAGTTTGCAATGACTGATTATGAGCCTCATGTTTGTCACTATTTAAGTTGTTTCAATTGCTATAATATCAGATTTTAAGAGCTATTTTACGGCTTCCATAATGAGTACAAGTTTAATTGATTTGTTTTTAGATTTCAACGAAACGAAGTCATGCTCGTGTATTGAAGTTGGATTTTCAGATCTGTAGTTGTAATTTGCTGGCCACTCATTTTATTTTTCCAAAATGTTTAGATATCTAAAAGTTAATCTTAGAGTTTAAGGGGGCGTTGAGTGTTTTAGGCTGTTGAAGGTCAGTAGTTAGCTCCTATTCTGTCAGTTTCCAGTTGTTCAAGACCTTGATAGCTTGTGTTGTTATAATACATGGCATTTGAGATTTAAGAATGAGGTTTAGATCATCAACTAATCTAGATCTCGTCACGTCACTAAACAAGTTGTTGCGTAAGCTCATGACTGCAAGGTTTCGTGGAACTTGGTAACATTTTAAGGGTATTATTAACTAGTTCTCGTTAACTTTATTTTTACGTTGAAATTTCTTTAGTTGGGTCAACGAAGAATTTTGGGGTTTAGTCATGCATAGTTTGGTTTTAATTAGTTAGTCTTAAATTTGTAGTTTCGTTATTGGTTAGTTTAGAGTAGTTAGCTCATTTTCCTAGCAAATTAGCAAAGCTATCCATATTTTGAATAATGAGTTAGCTCTTCCTTCTCTGTTTCTGTAACAACCTGGCCGGTCGTTTTGAGTATTTTAGCCACATTTTCCCTTTTGATTATTTACATATGTGTATTTCTTGTTATGTGACTTGCGGGGGCGGTTGGTTTGGCTTCGATGAAGTTTGGATGGAATTGAAATACTTAGTCTCAAGGTTGGATGTTGAAGTTGTAAGAATTGACCGGAGCTTGACTTTTGTATAGACGATCCCGGAATGAAATTTTGATGGTTCCACTAGGTTTGTTGATAATTTTGGACCTATGCGTATGTTCTGATTTGGATTT
Organism: Nicotiana tomentosiformis; assembly: GCF_000390325.3. NCBI lineage: Eukaryota > Viridiplantae > Streptophyta > Magnoliopsida > Solanales > Solanaceae > Nicotiana > Nicotiana tomentosiformis. The sequence goes on from NC_090823.1 coordinate 57,588,785, forward strand.
AGAAATATGTAAGTTGATTTGGTTCTATTTGGCGAAAGTTGGAAAGTTAAAAGTTTGTAAAGTTCATAGGTTTGACCGGGAGTTGACTTTGTTGATATCGGGTTCAGATTATGGTTCTGGGAGTTGAAAAGGGTCTTTTGTGTTATTTAGGACTTGTATGCAAAATTTGAGGTTCTTCCAAGTTGATTTGATATTGTTCGGCATAAATTTTGAAAGTTGGAAGTTCATTAGTTCCTTAGGCTTGAATTGAGGTGCGATTCATAGTTTTGATATTGTTTGTGTGATTTGAGGCCTCGAGTAGGACCGTGTTATATTTTGGGATTAGTTGGTGTGATTGGACGGGGTCTCGAGGGCCTCGGGTGTGTTTCAGATTATTTTAGATTAAGTTGGCATAGCTAAAGATTTCTGAGTTTTGAGGTTTTCCCATATGTCGAATTTTGGTCACAAATGCGAGCATGGAGCTGCAGAAGCGTATCTGGTCTGGAGGAGTCAGGGGCCGCATATGCGGAAGTGGGGCGCACTAGCACTACCGTAGATGCAGCTGAGTGATCGCAGATGCGATTGCTCGGGTTTTAAGTGAGACTCACGGACGCCTATAATATTTCGAGTGTTTGGTCATTTTTCATTATTTTGAGTTGTTGATCTCGGCTAGAGGTGATTTTTGGAGGGCTCTACAATTGAAAGGTAAGTGCACTTTACTCGGTTTTGTTGATAGATATTGATTACCTATGGATTATTACAACTAGTTTATGTGAATTAAAGGTGGAATTTGGAAATTTTTTAATATGAGTTGGGAGAGTGAAAATTAATGATTTGAGGGCCGATTTGAGGTTAGTTGTGGATGAAACACACATATTTGGACTCGTATTAGAATGAGAGTTCGGAATATATGAGTGTTGACGGTTTCTGGGGTGCGGGGCTGGAGTTAACATTTTGAGTTGACTTTGCATAATTGATTCAAGATCATAGCTTTATTTTTTGGGGTTGTTTCCTATGGCTTTTATTGATGATATTAAGGTTTGTTAGCTAAATTCGAGTCGCTCGAAGGCCGATTTACGTGGGAAGGGCTTTTTGGAGTATTGATTCACGTGCATCGAGATTAGTAACATATCTATACCTGGTTTGAGGGTAATTATCCATGTGGACTATGATACTTGAGATTTGGTGAGAGTGATGCACGTGCTAGGTGGCGGGCGTGTGTGCGTACATCGGGGCATTCATGATCCGGGTAAACTTTAGGCTACTCTGACACTTATTTTCTATCATGCCTCGGTATTTCCGTATTTCTTACTCTACTTGTATGACTACTTGAGCTGTTAATCATGTTAGGGATCATGTCTAGGCTATGTGCTTTCCTATTGAGACATGTTAGGGCCGTTGTTGATATTTTAAGATATTTGCCTTAATTGTAGTCATATTCTTAGTCATAAGTTTTCATTTGCATATTATATCACGATATCACATGCTGCTGATGCCTTCTATATGTGATACTGTTTGGGTTGAGTTCTATGAGACGTGAGCCATTGAGACTTGAGTGGTTTATGACCGATATGGGCCATAAAATCATATTGTGATTTATATTAGATCGTGTTGCACGCCGCAATGGATTGATATTTGGATCGGGTTGCACACCACAACAATTATATTGATTCTTGACTTATATTCAATCAGCACTTGGGCAACGAGATGCCCCTCCGGAGTCTGGTATTCATAAAGAGCGCAAGCACATGGTTATATATGTTCTTTGGTGAGCGGCAATTATGCCAGGCAAATATACATGCTGTGTGTGGTTGTGTGTGTGATGAGGATGGGCACTTATTTTAGTAATCGTGAGTGTGCTGAGTGTGAGTATACCCTGGTGGTTTCATTTGATGCTATTGACTTGTCATGTATATTTGACATGTAGGCATAGAGATGTATTTTTCTCATGTTAGATGGTAAATGAAATGTCTTACCTATTGTTGAAAGTTTGGAAATCACAATTTCTTTAATAAACTCACGTTTTAGTGATTTTGGTGGTAATATTGGGATTTGACTATTATACTTGGAAAGCACGTCTAATATTTCGTATTTGTGAACGAGTTGAACATGATATCTCTTGGGTCGTTTACATTATTTTCATTATAATATCATGTGTAGTCATTGATTATTGGTGTTGGACGCTGACCTTCTTTCGAGCTTATCACTGCTTTCAGTACGAGGTTAGGTTTGTTAATTATTAAGTACATGGGGTCGATTGTACTCATACTACACTCTGCATTTTATGTGCAGATCCAAGTACTATTGGGCGTGGTATTTGTCATGCCCCAAAACCGTGGAGCGCGACCGGCGCTCAACCGAGTGAACCCGACCGAGCAAGCCTGTTAGATTTCTTCTACCCAAACTCATTGATGAATAAAGTGAATATTTTTTTTTGCTTAATTAAACAATAAAGTGGTTGTGTCTGCAATTACCAATTCCTTACCATAAGTTTCACCATTTATAAAGTCTCAAATGGACAAGTAATACAACCACAACATATCATAGTTTGTCTTTCCCAGTACCAATACACAACCCACACTATGTCTACGGAGCCTCTATAGATATGGAAGAGTACAATGATAATACCAGCAACAAGGCCACAGCTATACCTCAACCATAATACATAACAAACAAAAGATATATGACCCCGGGATGAAGTGGGGCTCACCAACTCAGCTGGGAAGAAGGTGTATTGCTATCACTGATCAATATCTCCTGCTGTGGAACCACCTGCATCCATTTAAAGATGCAGCGCCCCCGGCAAAAGGGACGTTAGTACTATCGAATAGTACTAGTATGAAAACTAAACACCAATTTAAAAATTTAGAAATACAAGATAATTAGGATGAACCAGTGCGGTAATAGAATAATATAGATAACTTTCTCAACCATAGCAAGCTTATTAAAAGTTATCAACAACATTTATAGGATTTAAGATGAGATCCTCTATAACCATCTTCACACAAAGCGGCCCCGCCACATCACCCGATGTATGCAGGTGGAGGTGTACGTATAATATCACACCTATAATCAAGCGGCCCTGCTGCCTCACTTCAATATATGCGGGTGGATGTATAACCACAGTACCAAGAACCTACACAAAGCGGCTATGCCGCCTCACCCCAATGTATGCGGGTGGTGGTGCCACAACAATACCAAAACCATACACAAAACGGTCATACCGCCTCACCCCAATGTAAGCGGGTGGAGGTGCAGTCCCACAATATCATAATCCCTACACAAAGCGGTCATGCCGCCTCACCCCTATATATATATGTGGGTGGAGGTGTATCACAATCACAATCTCAATACCATAATCCCCATACAAAGCGGTCATGCCGCCTCACCCCAATGTATGCGGGTGGAGGTGTATCACAATCACAATCTCTACAAAATTTGGTATAATAGCTTTCACATAAATCACGACTAAAAATTATAACATGTGGATACATAATCCATAGTTTGGGACACATCCTCAATTTATAATGCAATATAATAAGAGCATTTGAAACACGAATTGAACATATAACTTCACCACGAAACTTATCGGAATACTCCATTTATAATCGATATCTCGGAACTTACAAGGATATTGGAAATTCCAATTATTAAAGAAGAGTTTAGCCAACATACCTCAATTGAGCTTCCTTACACTCTAAATGTTCCGGAATTCTTAGCAACTTCAATCTCTAGGATAAAGACCTAGTGAGCTTCCCTTCTTAATCTTTCAAAACAATTATTGAAGAATTACCTTCTCACTCTAGGGCACTCTCTCACTCTAAAATGTCAGATAATAGCTCAAAAATAACCCAAAGAGTGTATTTAACGAAATAGGGTCGTGTTTTAAAAACCCAAAAATGGAGCTACGGAACAAGGATCGCATACGCGATCGCATAACCGATATGCAGACCGCATATTGGTCGCATAGTTGGTTACAAAATAGCCAAAAGAACTGTCTGTTTATGCGGTCACTATGCAGTCTGCATAACCGTTATGCGGTCACATAATTGCTTCCAATTGGCCCGAATAACTGACTCACTATGTGGTCATTATGCGGTCCGCAGAGTGATTCTGCGGTCGCATAATGGACCGCAGAAATGCACTTTTCCGCCAAAAAGTTTTATTTACTTTCCGGTGCATTGTTCAACCCAAAAAGTCTAGTTCATGAATAGTTTTCTATAATACTCAACACGTAAAACCAATTCGGCACCACGAAACATTATTTTCTTTTGCAAACTTTTACGGGGCCTTACATTATCTCCCACTTAGGATCATTCATCCTCTAATGAGGGTCAAAATCTGTTATTAGCATCTTATGCAACTTAGTTTTTCATACCACACACCAGTAACCCCAAATTTGACTAACTCCCTAAATTTTCAAAAATTTCGCTAGAGTTTCCTTTGTAATTTGGCTTATCCACCTGTCAGAGAGCCCCAGAAAACATCCTAACAACATATACATATTCCAACGATATAACATAATACAAAACAACACCAACTGTGGCCTTATCAGTAATATATTTCCAGAAAGGAACACCCTTAACACCAAATGTACAAGTCATACATATTTCATAGGAATATCCCTTGGTATTTTCATAAGGCACAACTCATAATTACATGGTTATTCGAATAAACAAGGATACTTTTTCTTCATTTCTTCTTCGACCTCCCAAGTAGCCTCTTTAACCTGTTGGTTTCGTCATAGCACTTTCACGGATGCAATTTCTTTGTTTTTTAACTTTCGGACTTGCCGATCAATAATAGAAACTAGAATCTCTTCATAAGTCAATTCTTCATTTACCTCAATAGTCTCAACCGGAACAATGACTGTCGGGTCTCCAACTACTTTCTTTAACATGGACACATGAAACACCGGGTGTACTAATGACATTTCAGGTGGTAGCTCAAGCTTGTATGCTACCTCACCGATCCTCTGAATGATTTTGTACCGTCCGACATACCTCGGACTCAATTTCCCTTTCTTACCAAATCGCATTACACCCTTCATGGGGGAAACTTTCAAAAATATCCAATCATCTTCTTTGAATTCTAAATCTCTATGACGGACATCCGAATAGTATTTCTGATGATTCTGAGCAGTCTTCAACTACTCCTTAATTATTTTAAATTTTCCCATATCCTGATGCACGAGGTCTGGCCCTATCAACTCTGCTTTCCCAATTTCGAACCACCCAACGGGAGATCTACATCTCCTACCATATAAAGCCTCGAACGGTGCAATTTGAATGCTAGCATGATAGCTATTGTTATATGTAAATTCTATGAGTGGTAAATGATCATTCCAGCTACCTTTGAAGTCTATAACACAAGTGCGCAACATATCCTCAAGTGTCTGAATAGTCCGCTCTGCCTGCCCGTCAGTCTGCGGGTGAAAGGTTGTACTAAGATTCACTTGAGTACCCAAACCTTGCTGAAATTTCTTCCAAAAATTAGCAGTGAATTGTGCCCCCCGATCAGAAATGATGGAAACTGGAGTTCCATGAAACCTGACTATTTCTTTGATATACAACTGAGCATACTGCTCCGCTGTGTCGGTAGACTTAACCGGCAAAAAGTGTGATGGCTTCGTGAGTCGATCCACAATCACCCAAATTGAGTCAAACTTGCGCGAAGTGCGCGGTAATCCTACCACAAAGTCCATATTAATCATTTCCCACTTCCACAATGGAATTTCTATGTTTTGTGCCAACCCACCAGGCCTTTGGTGTTCGGCCTTCACTTGCTGACAATTCGGACATCTTGCCACAAAGTCCGCCACATTCATCTTTATATCATTCCACCAATAGACTTCCTTGAGATCATGATATATTTTTGTAGAACCTGGGTGCACGGAATACCTAGTAGTGTGAGCTTCAGTCAAAATTCTTTCACGGAGTCCATCCACATTTGGAATACATAGTCGCCCTTGGTACCTTAGTGTACCATTATCCATGGCAAGAGAAAAGGCCATGGTCTTATGTTTATGAATCCCCTCTTTCAATTGCACCAACAATGAATCGTTGTATTGCTTCTCTTTGACTTCCACAACAAGCGATGATTTAGCCCTATTTTGCACAATTACCCCTCCTTCACTAGAGTCCGTAAGACGTAACTCCCAAACTTGCCAATCGGTGAACTTCTTTGGCCAATGGCCTTTGATATGCCTCCAAGTGTGCTAAGCTACCCATAGATTTTTATGCTAAGAGCATCCGCCACAACATTAGCCTTCCCCGGATGGTATAAAATATCATTGTCATAATCCTTGAGTAATTCAAGCCATCTTCTCTGCCTCAGATTCAATTCCTTCTATTTGAAAATATATTGAAGGCTCTTATGGTCCATGAATATATCCACATGGACCCCATATAAATAATGACGCAAAATTTTCAATGCAAATACCACTGCCGCAAGTTCTAAATCATGTGTTGGATAGTTCGTTTCATGATTCTTTAGTTGCCTAGAAGCATAAGCTATCACCTTCCCATGTTGCATTAATACACACCCAAGCCCGATTCTTGAAGCATTATAATGTACCACAAATCCATCTATACCTTCTGGTAGATTCAACACCTGCGCCGTAGTCAATCTTGCTTTCAATTCCTAGAAACTCCTTTCACAAGCATCTGACCATTGGAACTTAATTGCCTTCTGCGTCAATTTAGTCAATGGGGAGGCAAGAGTATAAAACCCCTCCACAAACTTTCTGTAATACCCAGCTAAGCCTAAGAAACTGCGAATCTCTGTTGGAGTTGTAGGCCTCGGCCAATTCTTCACAGCTGAAATTTTCTGAGGATCAACCTTAATTCCCTTACTAGAAACTACATGACCCAAGATATGACTGATTCAAGCCAAAATTCACACTTTGAAAACTTTGCATATAACTGGTGCTGATGCAGGGTTTGTAGAACTACCCTGAGATGATCGGCATGGTCTTCTCGACTTTGTGAATATACAAGAATATCGTCAATAAACACTATCACAAAAGAGTCGAGGAATGTCTTAAAAACTCGATTCATAAGATCCATGAAGGCTGCTGGGGCATTTGTTAGCCCAAAAGACATCACCAGAAATTCAAAATACCCATAACGGGTCCTAAAAGTTGTTTTCAAAATATCCTGCTCCCTGATCTTCAATTGGTGATACCCGGATCTTAAATCAATTTTGGAGAAGTACCTGGCACCTTGAAATTGATCAAACAAGTCATCTATCCATGGCAGTTGGTACTTATTCTTGATTGTGACCTTATTAAGCTGTCGATAGTCAATACACATTCTCAGTGACCCATCTTTCTTTCTTACAAAAAGGACCGGTGTGCCCCAAGGCGACACACTTGGCCGGATAAAACCCTTTTCTAACAAATCTCTCAATTGCTCCTTTAGCTCTTTCAATTCTGCCGGTGCCATTCTGTAGGGTGGAATAGATATAGGATGCATGTCTGGCATCACATCAATCCCAAAATCAATCTCCCTGTCTGGTGGGATCCCAGGGAGTTCATCCGGAAATACTCCCGGAAATTCATTCACAACAGGCACAGACTAAAGAATAGGTCCCTCAGCATCAGTGTCCGTAACCCAGACCAAATGATAAATACATCCCTTGTTGATCATTTTCGTGGCCTTAAGGTAAGAAATAAACCTACCCTTCGGTACTACATCATCACCCCTCCACTCAATAACTGGCTCATTTGGGAATTCGAACCTAACAGTTCTGGTTCGGCAATCAAGCTTGGCAAAACAAGAGTAAAGCCAATCCATCCCCATTATCACATCAAAATCGACCATTCTCAATTCAATAAGATCAGCCACGGTGTCTCGACCACGCAATGTGACAACACAATCCTTATAAACCCGCGCGGCCAAAATAGACTCACCAACTGGAGTAGATACAGAGAACGGCTCATGAAGCTGTTCTGGTTCTATCCCAAATTCCATAGCAACATAAGGTGTGACATATGACAAAGTGGAACCGGGATCAATTAGAGCATATACATCATGAGATTGGACAGTCAATATACCCATGACAACATCTAGAGAAGCCTCTGATTCCCGACGTCTTCGCATAGCATAAAATCTGCTGGGTCCTCCCGAATTCTGTGCACCACCCCTAGCTGCACCACGCCCCGCGGGCGCTAGGGTACCTCGAGCTGAAGGTGCTGTGGATGTAGTAGCTGCAGAATTAACTGGTTGTGCCGCACCTCTACCCATATTTTGGCTGGATGAGCGGCAATATCTCTGAATGTGACCCCTCACACCACACCCACAGCTTACTGGTACGTCCATGAAGCAGGACCCAAAGTGCATCCTCCCACACTTAGGGCATGGAAGCCTCCGCTGCTGAAACCTTCTGTCGGGCCGACCTTGCTGGTGGGGTCCCATGTTGCCCTGACTAGGTCTAGATGACTGTGCACCCATCGAAGAATGGGCAAATGATTGGGATGGTCCTGATGATGCTCCCCTGAATGCCGACCTACCACCACCACCACCGGAAGAACCACCAAAGTTGCCCGCGGACTGGGCCTTGCTGCTACTCTGACGCTTCATTCTATTCTTCAATTTGCGGGTCTTTGTGGCTTGAGCAAATGCCACCATCTTACCATAGTTCATATCGGAATTCAAGGTAGCTGTAGAGGCCTCATTGATAACCAAGGGGCTAAGGCCCTGTACAAACCGGCGCACTCTAGCCTCCATAGTGGGCAACATGTGAATAGCATACTTGGACAGGCGCGCAAACTCCATATGGTACACCCACACATTCATACTGCCCTACTTCAGGCTTTCAAACTTAACGACACGAGATGCCATAGTTTTGACAGGCAAGAAATGATCCATAAAGGCATCTGTGAACTCACCCCACCTTGCCGGAGGGCTTCCCACCTCACGGGATTCCTCCCACAACTCAAACCAAGAGTAGGCCACCCCTTTCAGGCGGTAGGAGGCCAATGCTACTCCCTCCGTCTATGTAGCATGCATAACCTGGAGAGTTTTGTGCATCTCATCAATGAAGTCCTCGGGGTCCTCCTCGGGATCAGCCCCCGCAAACACTGGAGGATCTAACTGAAGAAAATTATTCACCCTGGAACTAGCAGATTCCCCTGGATGGCTGGAAGAAGTAGGCCCAACACACACCAAAATCGGAAGCTGGAGCTGGAGCTGGAGGTGGAACTGGAATATCAGTTGGAGGGACCGTTGCACCCTCAGTAGGTGTAGGGACAGGTGCGGTCTGATCAGTTGTAGTAGAGTCGGGCAGTGTTGTAACTGGAGGAATATCCTCACTCCTCGGCTGCTCACCCACATCATCAATTATAGGGTCAACTGTCACTCCTAGGTGACATTGGCTCTTTGGCCAGTTCTTGCCTTCTTCTTAGTTGCCATGTACTAAAAATTAGAGCAAAGCAGGAGTTAAAGGAGGAACAATCTTACAACCAGCTTTATCGCACGATCAAGAACATGAAAGAAGGGTATTATTCCTAAATGCCCTTGTAGCATCCTAATTATAGATGTGGTCGATAACACACTGATAATAAGGACTCTACTAGACACGGCTCCGAGATATCATAGGACACTTTAAAACCTTAGGCTCTGATACCAAGTTTGTCACGCCCCAAAATCGTGGAGCGCGACCGGCGCTCAACCGAGTGAACCCGACCGAGCAAGCCTGTTAGATTTCTTCTACCCAAAATCATTCATGAATAAAGTGAATATATGTTTTCCTTAGTTAAATAATAAAGTGGTTGTGTCTGCAATTACCAATTCCTTACCATAAGTTTCACCATTTATAAAGTCTCAAATGGACAAGTAATACAACCATAACATATCATACTTTGTCTTTCCCAGTTCCAATACACAAACCACACTCTGTTTACGGCGCCTGTATAGATACGGAAGAGTACAATGATAATGCCGGCAACAAGGCCCCGGCTATACCTCAACCATAATACATAACGAATAAAGGATACATGACCCCGGGATGAAGTGGGGCTCATCAAGTCAGCTGGGAAGAAGGTGTACTAATATCACTGATCAATGTCTCCTGCTGTGGAACCACCTGTATCCATTTAAAGATGCAGCGCCCCCAGCAAAAAGAACGTTAGTACCGTCGAATAGTATTAGTATGAAAACTAAACACCAATTTAAGAATTTAGAAATACAAGATAATTATGATGAACCAGTGCAACAATAGAATAATATAGATAACTGTCTCAACCATAGCAAGCCTATTAAAAGCTATCAACAACATTTACAGGATTTAAGATGAGATCCTCTATAACCATCTTCACACAAAGCGGCTCTGCCGCCTCACCCGATGTATGCAGGTGGAGGTGTACGTATAATACCACAACTATCATCAACCGGCCCTGCCGCCTCACCTCAATATATGCGGGTGGATGTATAACCACAGTAAGAACCTACACAAAGCGGCTATGTCGCCTCACCCCAATGTATGCGGGTGGTGGTGCCACAACAATACCAAAACCATATACAAAACCCTAATGTAAGCGGGTGGAGGTGCAGTCCCACAATATCATAATCCCTACATAAAGCGATCATTCCGCCTCACCCCTATATATCCCGGTGGAGGTGTATCACAATCATAATCTATACACAATTTGGCATAATAGCTTTCACATAAATCACGACTAGAAATTATAACATGTGGATACATAATCTATAGTTTGGGACACATCCTCAATTTATAATGCAATATGATAAGAGCATTTGAAACACGAATTGAACATATAACTTCACCACGAAACTTATCGGAAAACTCCATTTATAATCGACATCTCGGAACTTACAAGGATATTGGAAATTCCAATTCTTAAAGAAGAGTTTAGCCAACATACCTCAATTGAGCTTCCTTACACTCTAAATGTTCAGAAATTCTTAGCAACTTCAATCTCTAGGATAAAGACCTAGTGAGCTTCCCTTCTTAATCTTCCAAATCTTAAGCAAGAATTGAAGAACAATTATTGAAGAATCACCTTCTCACTCTAGGGCACTCTCTCTCACTCTTAAATGTCACATAATAGCTCAAACATGACCAAAAGAGTGTATTTAACGAAATAGGATCGGGTTTTAAAAACCCAAAAATGGAGCTTCAGAACAAGGTATGCGATCGCATAACCGATATACGGACCGCATATCGGTCGCATAGTTGGTTAAAAAATAGCCAAAAGAACTGTTTGTGTATGTGGTCACTATGCGATCGCATAATGCACCGCATAATAGTTATGCGGTCGCATAGTCGACCGCATAATTGCTTCCAATTGGCCCAAATAACTATCTCACTCTGCAGCCATTATGCGGTCCGCAGAGTGATTCTGCGGTCGCATAATGGACCACAGAAATGCACTTTTTCGCCAAAAAGTTTTCTTTACTTTTCGGTGCATTGTTCAACCCAAAAAGTCCGAGCCGCGGCGAGCTGGCGAGGAAAAACCAATTCAGCACCACGAAACATTATTTTCTTTTACAAAATTTTACGTGTCCTTACAGTTACTGCTAGAGTTTGCACCGATTCCAACTTGTGGAGACTACGAGGTAGCTGCTAAGTCATTCATAGACCTTAAAGTTCTCTTTTGTTTATTTCTGTTATCACTGTTCTATCATTTAAACTATTTTGTATTGAGGATTTGACTTTGTATTTTGAGATTCTGTAGTGCTTATGTACTCGTTGATACCAGATCATTTGGATGGTTCTACTTGCAATAGTTTGCTACTTTTAGATATTTTATGGTTATTCCACTGTTGAGATTATTAAGTTCTATTATCTGAGTTTACTATTATTGTGAAACTATTGGCTTGCCTAGCAAACAGAGTTAGGAGTTGTCACAGTTCCTATGGGAGTTTGGGTCTTGAAAAATTGGTATTTGAGCCAGGTTGCCTAGGTCTCACAAGTCATGAGCAAGTTTAGTAGAGTTTTGCGTATCGGTTTAGAGATATCTATAATTATCTTCTAGAGGCTATTGAAATGTTTGGAAACTTCACTTTTTTGTATTCTTGTCGTGCGGATTTGTTAATTCTGAAGTTTTAATCGTTTCTCTCTTATTCTCTCACATATGGTGATGACAAATCCAGCCAGACCGTGCTAGCAGACCTCAGTGCCACGATAGGCTAGGGTCGAGGTAGAGGCAGAGCTCAACCTAGATCACACGTAGCGGCACCTATTTTTGAGCCTCAATTGGAGCAGGAGGAGGAGATCCCTGTTCTGACCAAGCTAATGGTAGTAGCTTAGGTCCTAGAGGGGTTCATCGGTACCCCAATACTGCAAGATGCCCTAATCCACTTGATTGGTCTTATGGAGAGTGTGGCCCAAGCCAATATATTTCCTGTGGCACCAGCCATTTCTCAGGCCAAGGGAAGAACCCAAACTCCCTCTACTCACACTCCAGAGTAGATGGATCATGGGGATCAGACCCCGACAGTTCTAGCAGTTGGGGCAGTTCAGCATATTATTGCTTCACAGCTCGGAGATAGTTCCATGATGTCACCTGAGGGGCTAAAGAGGTTGGATAAGTTTTTCCCTTGCTTTGGTGGTACACTTTCTAAGGACCCCCGGGATTTCCTAGACCGGGTCAATTAGATACTACACAACATGAGCATAGTGGAGTCCAACAGAGTTGATTTCATAGTATTTCAGATGCATGGTGCTGCCAAGAAGTGGTAACAGGTGTATGTTCAGGGCAGGCCATCATGTTTACCTCCTCTCACTTGGGCCCAGTTCCCACAGTTGTTCTCCGAGAAGTTCATTCCCTTCACTCAGGGAGAGGACTTCCGCAGTCAATTTGAGTGCCTTCAGCATGGTAGCATGACTGTTACTTAGTATCAATTATTGATGGATTTACATATGGTATTAGGCTATAGATGGCCAGATAGAATGAGGATGATACTTCTTTTACTCGGGTTGTGGAGATTTCCAGGAGGATCGAGCGCAGTAGAGGTCAGGTTAGGGAGACGACCTCTAACAAGAGGCCATTTCATTTTAGAGGATTTAGCGGTGCCTCGTCTGGAGGCCGAGGTTGGTTTACGAGGGGACATTCTAGCAGACCAGTTTATCATTCGCCACCACCTAGCTGAGGAGCATCAGTACAATCTTCGTTCAGTGCACTCCTAACTCAGAGCTCTTATCGCACTCCATCAATTTAGGGTTCGTCAGTACTTCGCTCTTACAGTTGATATTCTGGTTCACGGGGTCCAATTCAAACACCATAATCATTCCCAATTCGTGGTTTCTACGAGTGTAGGGTGTTGGGGCATATGAGAAGGTATTGCCCCCACTTGCACAGAGGTCCAGTGCAGTAGGGGGCCAGACTATGACTCCGCACTAGTTGCTACACCGCTCGCTCAGCCAGTTTATGGTCGAGGTCATACGGGATGAGGTCGCCCTAGAGGGGGAGGCTAGTCAGGTGGTGGACAGGCCCGTTGCTTTGCATTTCCCACCAATCCAGAGGCAGTTACTTTTGACGTCGTGATCACATGTATTATTTCTGCGTGCCACAGGGATGGTTCAGTGTTATTTGATGCTGGTTTCACTTATTTATATGTGTCATCATACTTTTTTCGTTATTTGGATATGCCTCGTAAGTCTTTAGATATGCATGTTAATATATCTAAACCGGTGGATGATTCTATTGTGGTGGACCGTGTATATCAGTCTTGTGTGGTTACCATTGGTGGTTATGATGCTAGAGTTGACCTCTTATTGCTCAGCATGGTTGATTTTTAGGAAATTTTGGGTATGGATTGGCTATCTCCGTACCATGCTATTCTTGATAGACACGCTAAGATCGTGACATTGGCGATGCCAGGGTTGCCTAGGGTGAAGTGGAGAGGTTCACTTGGTCACACTCCCAGTAGAGTGATTTCATATTTGAAGGCTCAGTTGATGGTCGAGAAGGGGTGCTTGGCGTACTTAGCCTTTGTGAGGGTTGTTAGCGTTAATACTCGTACCGTTGAGTCAATACCGGTAGTGAGGGAGTTTCTAGAAGTGTTTCTAGTAGACTTGTTGGGCATGCCACCCGACAGGGATATGAATTTTGGTATTGACTTGGTGCTGGGCACTCAGCCCATCTCTATTCCACCAAATCACATAGCACCAATGAAGTTGATGAAATTGAAGGAACGGTTACATGCCTTGGGGGTGCACCGGTGCTATTTATGAAGAAGAAAGATGGTTCTATGAGGATGTGCATTGATTACAAGCAGTTGAACAAGGTTATTATCAAGAACAAGTACCCACTACCACGTATTGATGAATTATTTAATTAGTTTTATGGTTCTAGGGTGTTCTCGAAGATTGACTTGAGATCGGGGTGTCATCAGTTGAATATCAGGGCTCCAGATATTCCTAAGATGCCTTTCAGGACCTGTTATGACCATTATGAGTTCTTGGTGAGGTCTTTTGGGATAACGAATGCCTTAGCAGCTTTCATGCACTTGATGAACAAAGTATTTTTGTGCCTTATCTGGATTCCTTCGCCATAGTTTTCATGGATGATATATTGGTGAATTCTCATGTTGGGAGGATCATGCACAACATTTGAGGATCGTGCTCCATAATTTGAGGAATAAGAAGTTCTATGCTATATTCTCCAAGTGCTAGTTTTGGTTAGACTCTCGCATTCTTGGGTCATGTTGTATCTAGTGAGGGGATTATGGCAGATTCAAAGAAGATTGAGGTAGTTCAGAGTTGGACCAGACCGTCTACTTCAGTAGAGATCCAAAGTTTCCTTTGGTTGGCTGGGTAGTCTCGCCATTTTGTGAAGGGGTTTTCATTTATAGCAGCCCTATTGACTAGATTGATGCATAAGGGTGCCCCATTCAGGTGGTTTGATGAGTGTGAGGAGAGCTGTCAGAAGCTCAAGAAAGCCTTGACTACAACTCCAGGCGCCTCCCGAGGTTGTGGGAAGATGCACTCGGGGATCTGCTATGAGTGGTCACTAGAGTGCAGAGGCTTCTCCAGATGTCATCACAGGTATATTGACTGTCCAAACTCGTGATGTATATGCTCTTATTGATCCCGGTTCCACCTTGTCCTATGTTATCCCTTATGTTGCTATGGAATTTGGGATAGAACAGGAACAGCTTACTGAGCCGTTCTCTGTATCTACTCCGGTTGGCGAGTCTATTGTGGCCGCATGGGTTTATAGGGGTTGTGTTGTCACGGTGCGTGGTCACCGTGGCCGATCTCATTGAATTGGGGATGGTTGATTTTTATGTAATTATGGGAATGGATTGGCTTTATTCATTTTTTGCTAAGCTCGATTGCCGAACTAGAATTGTGAGGTTTGAATTTCCTAGTGAGCCAGATGTTGAGTGGAAGGGGGATAATGTGGTGCCGAAGGGTAGGTTTATTTCTTACCTTAAGGCCACGAAGATGATTAAAAAGGGGTGTATCTATCATTTGGTCTGGGTTACGGACACCAGCGCTGAGTTGCCTATACTCGAGTCTGTGCCAGTTGTGAATGAATTTCCAGAGGTCTTTCCTAATGAGTTCCCTGGGGTTCTGCCAGACAGGGAGATTGATTTTGGGATTGAGGTGATACCAGGCACGCAACCTATATCTATTCCGCCCTACAGAATGGCACCAGCAGAATTGAAGGAACTAAAGGAACAATTGAAGATCACGGGGCAGGATATTCCGAAAATAACTTTTAGGACCCGGTATGGGCATGTTGAATTTCTGGTGATATCTTTTGAGCTAACAAATGCCCCGAGGAAGAAATGAAGAAGAAGTATCCTTACTTGTTTGAATAACTGTATAATCCTTTATTTTCATGAACTTGTCGCCTATGAATTTAGTATCACTTGTTCAGTTATTGTAAAGGTGTTCCTTTTGATTATGTGTTGCTTATGAGGCCACGGTTAGTACTGTTATGAGTTTGTTACGTCGGTGAGTTGTGCATATGTTTGTAAAATGTGTTTCTGGGGCTCTCTGACAGGTGGATAGGCCTAGTTACAAAGGGAACTCTGGCGAATTTTTCGGAAATTTAGGGATTTAGTTAAATTTGGGGTTGCTGGTGTAGGGTATGATATCTGAGTTGCACAAGGTGCAAATAATGGACCTTGATCCTCATTCGAGGATGAATGATCTTAAGTTGGGGAGGATGTAAGGCCCCGTAAAATGTTTTCCTAAAAACCCAGTTTTCGTGATGCCAAAGTAGGCGTAGAGGTTAGAGGAAGGAAAACATTGAGCAGAAGTGCGCATTTCTGCGACCGCAGAACCACTCTGCAGACCGCAGACTGGTCGCAGAGTGGGGCAGATTTATGGGGCATTTTTGATGCCCAATTTCGCGGCCATTATGCGTCCCCATAACCGTTTCACGGACCGCATTCTTGTTGCATATCACGACTTGGGATTCTTCGGAGGGAGGTTTTGCGGTACACTATGCGATCGCAGAACCGTTCTGCGGTGCATTACGCTATCGCAGAACAGGACTGCCGCATAGGGACCGCAGACCATGTCAGTTTTGTTTTCCAGCTTTGGCACCCAGTTTCGCGGTCATTTTACGGACCGCATAACCATTATGTGGTCACATATGAAAAACGACAGAACCCGTTCCGGAGCTTCATTTTTGGGGTTTTTAAACATAACCCAATTCCGTTAAAACACACCCCATAGACCATTTTGAGCACATTTCTGATATTTTAAAGTGAGAAGGAGAGTTCTTAGAGTGGGGGAGAAATCTTTAACCATTACCCATCAATTCTTGCTCAATTATTGAGGATTAACAAAGGAAGTCTTCACCTTAAAGGTAAGAATCTATGTCCTCGCTCTCAATTTCGAAATTTTGTAGAAATGGGGTAATTAGAGAGGCAATTATTGGGTGTAGGGGTTGTTGTCTTGCATGCATGTATCCTTGAAGTATGTGGGAAGATTGTGAGCAAAAAATGGTAGAGAATGGGTTGGGAAATGATGAAATCTTCCACAAAAGAGCCTTAGAACCTTAATGCACACCTAGTATTTGATAAAATGCTCAAATGAGCTAAAACCATGATCATCTTTCTAATTTTGGTTCAACTTGCTATATTTCTAAAATAAATTGAAGTTGCTAAGAATTCCGGATCAATTTAGAGTTGAGAAGCTCAATTGAGGTATGTTGGCTAAACCCCCTTCTTCTTAGAATTGAATCCCACGGTGTTCATGTAATTGGAGTAAGTCCTTGATCATTATTGAATTGGCTTTTCCTAATGTGGTTGTGTTGAAGAATGTTTGTACAATGTTTATTTTAAATGCTTCATCATGTCATCTTGCCATTTGAGAATATGTTCAAAATGTGGAATATGTGTTAGGAATGTTAAAACTTCATATCAAGACCGAAATAAAGGTTGTTATGCCAAATTGCATGAAAGGCCTCTATGTGCCTAAGATTTCCTAAATTGCTCATATGTGATTTAATGTCTTGAATGGGAAGCCCTATTGACGTTGATAATGATAATGATATTTGAACGTGGAAAAGGGAACTAGAACTATAAAATACGTCCAAGTACCAAGAATGACTTTGTAATTGTTAAGAAGTACGATGTGAGATTATTAACCGAAGAAGGTAATGTCTCAAATGAGATGGCCTAGCCGATCGGGCCGATATCGGACTCCGTGTAAGAACACGGTGGCATTATGGATGAAATTGTGCTAATGTCTCAAATGATATGGCCTAGGCGATCGGGCCGTGATCGGATGCCATACCACACACATGGTGGTACTGTGCTGGAAATTATAATAAAATTGTGGTAATGTCTCAAATGAGATGATATATCCGATCGGGTCGAGATCGGACTCCGTGTAAGAATACAGAGGTATTGTGAATTGTGGAATATCGGTACTAAAGATCACCCAACCTAATAATATGGAAATTAACTTGAAAACGTATATGATCCTTAACTTGTTGTTTTAATATTATTTGAAGCCCTTATTGAATTCTTGACTGTTCCTCTTGTATTATTATTCATTCTATTGAGTTGGTGTTTAGCTTTACATACTAGTGCTATTCGACGGTACTAACGTTCCTTTTACCGGGGCGTTGCATCTTTAAATGGATGTAGGTGGTTATATAGCAGACAATGTTGATGACAAATAGTGCTGCATCCTCTTCTCAGTGGACTCTATGAGCCCCATTTCATTCCGGGGTCATGTATTGTACCTTTTGTTTATATTGTGGTCACTTTTGAAGTATATCCGGGGCCTTGTTGCCGGCACCATCTTGACTCTCGTTTGTATCTTTAGAGGCTCCGTAGACGCTATGTGGGTTGTACATGGGTACTAGAAAGGTCAAACGGATTATGTTGTATTTTGGATTTTTGTTCCACTAAATCACAAAATGTATGCCTTTTGAAACTTAAAAAGAAGTAGCAAAATAAAATGGTTTAGTAATGTCTATGCATATGGTCCTTCTACTGGTTAGCTAATAAAAAAATGCCTTCTGTTATCATGGGTGAGTTGGGTAGAAAGTATCTAACAAGCTTGCTCGGCCGAGTTCACTCGGTTGAGTGCCGGTCGCGCCTCACGATGTTTGGGAGTGACAATAAGACTCAATTATTAGAGGCTTAGAGCAAAGCCTTATTCTTGGTCAAGGTACCCTTTGGTTCTCAGGCACTTTAGAGTTCACAAAGGTCTCATGGACCCCGATCAGTGCTTGTGTCAGGGAAGGGCATCTTAACCACAAATAGAGTTTTACCCCAAACACGCTTAATCACTCATACTTACACTTCCCCAAAGTTTTATATACAAATAAGGTATTCACTTAGCAATCATCATGAGAGCACTAAAGGATATAAAGGTTCAGACATAATTTCCATTGAACATTATCACTACACCATTAACCTTAGAATTAGAACTCAAATACAAGGAGGCAAGTTATTGTAAGTGCTCATAGTATCCAGTGATACCAATGAACTTAAACCTATTTATAGCATGCATTAGAACACTTTGAAGAAATATCACACATATACAAGAACTAGGAGAGTCAATGGCAGACTATCACTAAGCTAATTCAGGTTCAGAACTGCTTAGTTAAGTGTTACTACGAGTAGGAAAGACATGTATATTGACTTCAG
Source organism: Nicotiana tomentosiformis (assembly GCF_000390325.3). Lineage (NCBI taxonomy): Eukaryota > Viridiplantae > Streptophyta > Magnoliopsida > Solanales > Solanaceae > Nicotiana > Nicotiana tomentosiformis. The sequence goes on from NC_090823.1 coordinate 57,607,855, forward strand.
TAGTTCTACTCTAGGTCCAATATTTTAGAATCCTTAATCAAGTTCACATTACTTCAACAGTCATTGCAATGGTCTGCAGAACATTCAAGAGTAAGCATGTACATGATTAAGGCCTTACTCCACTAAGGACCTATACTAACATCCTTGTTCAACAAAGCAGAGACATCAAAGTAGGCTGGGTGGTCAGTTTTAATCTAGTCCAAACTTAGTAGCATGATCACTAGTCTATTAAATTCTCAATCAACATCTAGATTCATAAATAAGTCTTTATAGACAAGGATATCAACCAAGTATGGAGTAGTGTTCATTTTAACAAGACAAGCAAGTAGTAATGGGTTTGTTTAAGCCTATGAATGACAATAGTATACTTCCATTTCAGATTCTACATTGCTAAGTTATAAAATCAAGCAAGGTTCAACTTCTTCTTCTATAAGGCAGTTTTAAGTGAAGAATACAATCGTTTAGAAATGAGTCTTTTTAAGTGAAATCCAAATAGAAGGTTCGAGCATAACTAGGCAAGCACAAGCATGGAGGTCAACAAATATTATTCAACCTATATACAATGAGGTTTCTACGGAATTTCATGATTACAAGACATATTAGATGAGCAAATAACATGAAGACTATGCTAATGTATTCATTACAGAAGTTCAGATCATAAGGACATATGAACTCATAAGTGTGTACAGCAAACATGGTTTCATTAATAGATTATTCAATCATAGCAGACAGGTTAAGTGTGTGATATGGATACTATGATGTAGATAATTTTTCGTTAAATCAACAGGTGGCATAACATTACTAATCCAAGGATCAATATAGCACAGATGTAGCAAATATGAACTCTCAACAATACATCAGGAAAAGTCTAAGAAGACAACTTAATTAAGTTAGCTAAACATGGAAGTACATATGACAAAGCATACATGGAATCATCAAAATACTTTGAACTAATGACAAAGGTTCAACAGGACTTTATCATGAATTATTGAATATTTATCTAGTTAAGTCAGGAAGTATATTAACATAGACTAATCGACTATAAGAGAACAATCACAAGTTATCAGGAGATAATTAACTAAAACAGTAAAAATAACATGTGAAAGCAGAAAATAATTATTAGTTATAAACTACTAATATGTATCATAAACAAAGGTGATTAACAGAAAAAAGCATTATAAACGAAAAACAGCACAAATAATCAAAGATAGAGGGAGAGTCAGTGTACACTAACCTTTTGCAGGGCAGCAAACAAAACAAGAGCTCTTTGTTTAGCCGTTTAGGAATTCAAACCCAAAACAAATCACGTCAGAGACCAAACTCGAGCAAAAATTAAAAGAGGATAAAGAGAAGTTAAGAGAAGCTACTGGAACTTGAGTCTTAGCCGAAAGACTTAAACCTTTCAATGTTTTTTGCTAGTAATGTTCAGTATGTTCGTCTGTTAGGCTGTGTTAGGTGAGAGCATTGAAAGCTCCTATTTATTGTGGTTGTCAAAGCCTTAGGGTTCTGGTTAATTCAAAATTGTTAGTCGATGATGATGATAAGGTAGATGACGATATAGAGGGGGTGAAATCAGAAGGGAAAAGAGGGGAAATCAGTGATGGATTTTACCTGAGCATGAGAGAAGGTCGACCATTTAAGTCTTCAAACCAGTGGTCAAACCCTAATGTCCAGAGGTCACTTCGTTTGACCTCTGGACAAGGAATAATGATGATGAAGCTGGAGATATCAACCATGCATGCTCTGATTTGAATGAACGAAGGGAAAAATTAGACGAATTGAAGTTTCATCTTTTAGGTTTAGGGATTCAGATTGGGCCTTTTGAATTTAGTGATGAAAATGGGAAAAATTGGCTAGATTCATGGTTGTAGGGGCAAAGAGCATGATTTGAAGACTGGATTTGGGACCTTGCACGAATTGGTGCAAGGTTTTTGATTGATTAGGTTGTTGGAGTTTGAGAAACGGAAGAGAGAAAAAAGAAAGTAGGGTGGCCATTTTGGGAAAGAATGAAATAGGGTTCGGGGGTGTCTTTGGGTTAAAAACAAAAGACTGGATCTAGGTCGTTGGATCATTTGATCAACAACCCTGATAATTTAGGTCATATTGGTTTAAAGAAAAGATAATTAGGCATGGGGACCGTTGGATCTGTGTGATCCAACAGTTGAGATAATATCTGGCATAGGGTTTAAAATAAAAGGGAAAACAGGAATAAACATAGTTCGTCGGTAATTTGGATCGACGACCCAGATCAATTATGTTTGTTCTGCGAGTGAGTGGGACGGGGGATGTAGCGTGATGCTATTGGCCCTCAGGGGTTGGCATGGATTGCCATGATGGACAAGAGAAGGTAGTTCCGAACCGGGTCAGGTCATATTTGGCATGTGTTTTGGGCTGAAATTGAATTAACAAATAACCACATTGCGTTTAATTAGGTATTTGCAATTGGAGTCTTTTATGCTTTTAACCCCTTTAAACCTAACTTAATTAAATATAATTAATTTTAATTAAATGTGATAAAAATATAATCATCAATACATTGTGAATTACTGTAATTAATTAATTATCTATGTCACGGTCCAAAATTTCACCATAGGCGCCGTGATGGCACCTAAGCTCTAAGACTAGGTATGCGGAATACTTACCACAGTTAAACCAGTTAAACATGATATTCTAAAGTAGAGTTTAATATAAATACCTAAATAAATGTAACATAAGCCTACAGGGCAATAATCACAAAAATCCTCCCAAGACTAGGTAATACAAAGTCACGAACTCTAGCTGAATACATAGAAATATCTCACAAATAAATTACAATACTGTTCAGATAATGAATTAAGAGTACAATCAAAAGGAAAAGGAATCCAGGGGACTGCGATGACCAAGCAGCTCTACCTTGAATCCTCACGATTAAGAAGCTAATTCTTCCTGAGTTCGATATCTCTAATACCTGGACCTGCATAAAAATTTGCAGAAGTGTAGCATGAGTACACCATGGTCAGTACCCAGTAAGTATCAAGACTAACCTCGGTGGAGTAGTGATGAGGTACAAGTCAAGACACCTACTAGTCATAAACCCTGTGTAGTATGTAAGTATAAAGCTAATAATGGAAACAAGAATCAGTAATTGGCAACAATGAATGAACATGTAATATAAATAGTGAAGTTATCTGAATACCGTTAAAATACCAGTGAAACTAATTAAGGAAAATAAATGACAACTGAATAATCAAATCGTTCTAACCCAAGTTTCACCACAAAATTTCTCCGAGATATCTCGTCTCATAAAGACAAGTCACGAGTCCCAAATCACAAGTCGTAAGCTCACGGCACCTTATGCCCATATTATTAATCATAACCGCACGGACAACACACGTACTAATATCTTAATCCGCCTTACATGGTCACAGGCTCACAATCACAATCCACCCGGCGTGGTCACGGGCTCAATACCACAATCTACCCGGCGTGGTTACAGGCTCAATATCACAATGGCAGCAGATAATACAAGAGTACAAGGGCATGATAAATGAATGTTAAGTTTCATACTCCTAAACTGGTATAAGTGGCATGCTTTGGTGTATGCATTTTCAAGTGTGCTATTACAATCCAAGTCAACAAGTAATATCGACGACATGGAGTAACTCATTGGAAACAACACAACAAGTCACGTAAGGTGCACGACAGACATAAAGAAATTCACACCATCACTCGAATATCATCAGCATTACGCCCCCAGGTCGTCACATATCATCCCTGATATAGCCACCCTTATCTCTCTGCATTGACAACATCATAATAGCCACCCTTTTCGCTCCGCCCAGGCAATAACACAATAACTATATGTATCACTATGCATAATTGCCACCCATATTGCTCCGCCCAGACAATAACATAATAGCCACTTGTATCACTCCGCCCAAAGAATAATACAATAGCCACCCGTATCACTCTGCATAATCAATAACAATGAGATGCCACCCTTATGCTCCGCATAACAACAATCAATCCACACAACAAATCACATGTGCTAACATCACACAACACGACATATCAACACGTACCACAAGTGCCTATAGGCCACAACTCTTTTCAAAACAACAATACCAATATCACCACAACACCTACCCCACGACTCAATCCACAATGTGTACAAGAATCTCAATAGATACATTTGTATGGGGGAAAAATAACTCAACAATGAACAATACTCCATTAAACGACAACTTCAACTAAAATAGGTTAATGGCTTTTAATAACTTCAACTAATTGCTCAAGAATAAACTCAATAATGAATGTATTTCTATGAAATGGCAACTTCGAATTCTAATGTATGACTTGAGCTAACAATGAAAGAGATGGTATAAACTAGCAGCTACGTCTAAATGCATGAGAATAACATGATAACAAAGGGATATCATGTGATAGCAACTTCAAATAAGAATAATTCAACAATGAAAGAGGCAACATGAACATAAAGGATAACAGCTTCAAATAAAGCATATAAGAGCGAACTTTACAAGTAAAAGATAGAACATGTGCTAACAACTTCAAATAAAGCATGTAAGAATATACTTGACAATTAAATATAGAACATGAAATGACAAATTCAATTAAAGCACATAAGGATAAACTTAGCAAAGGAATGTAGTACATGTGATGTCAAATTAAATTAAATGCATGTAAGAAGCCTGAGAGTCTAATCCGGTCAATTTTCACATACAAGGCCGTGTACACACTCGTCACCTCATGTACACGTCTTCCACATAATTGAAATAGTGCAATTAAACCAAATCTTACGGGGTAGTTCCCCCCCCCCCAATAAATATAGGCAAGATACTTACCTCAAAGAAGCTAAATCAATACTCTAAAAAGGCATTCCAGTGTGAAACAACCTTCGTACAGCTCGAATCTAGCAAAAATAACTTAATATCATAAATAAAAGCCATAGAAAATAATTTCGGATAATAAAGCTTCGATCTTTAATGAAAAATAAAAATTCAACCCCGGGCCCGCACCTCAGAACCCAATAAAACTCACAAAATCTGAACAATCATTCCGATACGAGTCCAAACATACCAAAATTATCCAATTCCGACATCAAATCGGCTTTCAAATCTTAATTTTTGTGTTTTAGAAAGTTCTTACAAAAATTTCCAATTTCTCCAATTCAAATCACTAATTTGATGATAAAAACAAAGATGGAATAATGAAATATAACCAAATACGGGTCAAGAATACTTACTCCATTACAAATCTTGAAAATCCACTCCAACATCGCCCAAATCCGAGCTTTCTAACTAAAACACTGATAAAAATAACATAACCCTCCAAATAGAGTACTTTATATTCTTCTTAGGTGTTTACTCTTCGCGATCGCGAAAATATCATCGCGATCGTGAAGACAAAATACAACAACTGCCAAAACATGCTACGCAATCGCGTGACAGAGGACGCGAACGCGATGCTTTTCCCTACAGTGCCTGTGCGAAAGCGGTTACGCTCATGCGAATGCGAAGGCTAAAAGGCCTATGCCCGGCCGGTCTCCTCTATTACGCGAACGCATAACCTTCCCGCGACCACGAAGTGCTGTTCTCCTAAATCTCCGCGAACGCGTAGAGAAACTGCTCCTGCCTCCCAAACGCTTCCCTCTAACACATCTACACAATTGCGATTAAGGAAACACCAGATACTAGAACAATAATCCAAAATTGGAGAAAACGACCCATAGCCCATCCGAAACACACCTAAATACCACTCCAGGGCCATCTATACAATAAGTCATACTCCGGTCAACTCTTACCACTTAAACTTCTAAAACAAGAATCATTCTTCCAAATAAATCCTGGATCATCCGAAAACTAAATTTGACCATACACGTAATAGACAATATGAAGCTACTACAGACCTTAAGCCACCGAACAGGATGCTAATTCTCAAAACGACTGATCCGATCATTACAATCTATTAAAACACTTTATTTACCAAATTGTGAAACTAATTTTGAATTAATTTAAATAATAAGCGATGTAATTAAAAATAAAAGATTAATTTGTTAAATTAATTGTAAACTTGTGTATCAATATATAGAGGTTATTTTAATAGTTTAAAAATAGTAAGGGTAATATAGTTTATAATTATTTAATATCGAATTATTAATTTAACACTATTAATTACTAATTTTCAATTATATTCATTTAAAAATAGCTATTATTGATTAGAAATTATTTTTTCACATTTATTGCAAATTGTTAACTATAAATAATTTAATTTTAAAAGGGAGGGTCAAACGTTTCGTCAACAGCTGCCCCTCTTTCACCGGAGACAATGAAAGAGTTTGCGAGCAAAGAAATTGAACCAAGACCAATTTTGTCTCGACTTTAGGCATGTATTGCAGGAATGTCATGTGGATATGGGAAAGATTATGAGTTGCAAGTTTAGGGGCCGAATTCTTGCTTTGAATTGCCTACATACTGATGACGTCCAAATCCACTACTAAAAAGTTTAAATCGAAAAACTTTATGACTTAACAATAAGGATTGAATACCAAGACAGGGCATACATATATAGTATATATAAAAAAACAACTGGTGATTGACAAGGAAAATATTGTGAACATAGGACTACACGATTAGAATGAGATGCAGGGCAGCAAACCAAGTAAGCACGATTCAATAGCCGCTTAAGGATTCAAACTCACAGCCAAAACCCAGTAGTTGAACTCGAACAAGAAGAAAAGAAAACAAAAGAGATTACAATAGGGAATTCTCAATTTTTTAATGCTTCTATCTATATTTCTTAGTTTATTTCTGATGTTCTGAGATGCATAGTTGTTGAAGACATTGAATGCCCCTTTTTATTGTGACATTCAAGTCTTAGGGTTCTGATTGATTTAAAAAATTAGTGGGGTGTGATGATGGGGTGGAAGACGATAGCAAGCAAGTGAAAATCAGAAGGAAAAGAGAGGAAAATAGTGTAGGATTTACCTGGGCACAAGGAGGTCCGCGTTGAAGCCGTTTGACCATAAGTCAAACCCTAATTTCTAGAGGTCTCTGTGTTTATCCTCTGGACATTGAATAATGGTGATCATGTTGAATATAACGGCCATGCATGCTTCGATTAGATGGAACAGAGTAAGGACTGTGATATACCTATGTGTCGATAGGTTTAGGGTTTCTAGGGGTTCAGAGTTTGAATCAAAGTGATGAAAGGTGTAATGACCTGATCGATTATTTTGCTTTCTAGATCCATGTTCCCCTAAATAAGACTCTCTGTATGTTCTTTTACTATTTTATGACTTACGGGGATGGTTGGCTTGGTTTTGGAAGGGTTCGAGTTGAAATAGGAACACTTAATTCCTTAATAGTGGCCTAATATGGCCAAGTTAGACTTGATTCAATATTTTGAGTAAACAACCTCGAAATTGGGATTTGACTGTTCCAACAGGTTTGTATGATGATTTTGTACTTCGGCGCGTGTTCGAATCGAGTTTTGGGTGATCTGGGAGCCTTTCGGCGCTTAATGTTGAAAGTTGGCCCATTGAAGGTTTTCAAGCTCTTTATGTTTGGTTTGAAATAGAATTTAGTATTATCGATGTCCGTTTGGAATTCTGAGCCTAGGAATAGGTCTGTATGGTGATTTATGACTTGTACACAAAATTTGGCTCAATTGCGAGTTGTCTAGGTATGATTCGACGCATTCGGAGCTAGTTGAAGAAGTTTGAAGTTCATACGATGATTAATTTGGTTTTGGGGTGCGATTCTTAGTTTTGATGTTATTTTATGTATTCCAAGGTTCTGAGAAGGTCCGTATTATGTTTATGGACTTATTGATAAATTTGGACGGGGTCCCGGGTGGCTCGGGTGTGGTTCTGACTGCCCGGAGCTTAGTAAAAAATTGCAGAAATTGTTGTTCTGGTTTCCTTCTTCGCGAACGCGGAGAAGGCCTCGCATTCGCGATGACAAAATAGAGTTGCGTGACATTTTCCTCTATGCATTCACGAGAAGGGGCTCGTGTTCGCGATGCTCTAGGCCACTAGCCATCACGTTCGCGTTCAGGGCTCCACGTTCGCAAAGTGTGAGGCCAGCTGGGAAGGGGTCAGTCGATAAGCCTTCGCATTCGCGGTGGGGACATCGTGTTCGCGATGGGTAGGTCAGCTAAGCCTTCGCGTTCGCAAAGGGTATTTTTTGGGAAATGGCATCTTTTCCTTTGCGGTCGCGAATGAGCTTCTGCGATCGCGAAGAAAGGTCAACTGGGCAGAATACATTTTAAAGTCGGGACTTAGACTTATTTTTCCCATTTCTCATTGTGTTTGCCGAATTTGGAGCTTCTTGGAGCAGGATTTTCTTCAAGCACTATACGGTGAGTGATTTTTACCTAATGTATGTTACATTAAACACATGGATTATGGGAGAAATTAGTAGAATTATGGGGTTATGTTGAAAAACCTAGATTTTGGTAAAAATGAGATTAGACCACAAAACTGATTATGGAATTGCGTAAAGATATGGGTGACATTTATTTACGAATATTTCTAGAATCCAAGCATGTGGGCCCGGGGGTGAATTTTAGGAACCTTCCAAGTTGGGTATGGTAATTATTCTAATAGTTAAATTATGAAGTTTTGAGCATATATTGATTAGTTTGTATGCTCTTTGGCTAGTTTCGGAATGCTCGGCACCAATTTGAGGTTGTAAGTGTGATTTATGGACCGGGAAGAGGACTTGGAAACAAGGTAAGACTCTTGCCTTATCTCATAAGAGGGAATTAACCCATAAGTATTTAAATTGTTATTTGCTAATAAATTGTGGGAGCTACGTACGCACAAAGTGTCGAGATTCCGTACGTAGATAGAAATCTTGTTATGTCCGGTTAGATATAGGACTTTATTATGCAATACTTGCACTATTTGAACTCAACTTGTTAGTTTAATCACTTGCATTAATAAATAAAACTTTGTTAGGGATTATGTTAGACCGAGATTCATTACTTAGAGATTTGGCGGAATGTTTAATAATTGATGGAAATTTTATGTTCCTTTATGGGCTTATCTTGGGGTCGTAAACTTATGTTTCATAGTACGAAGAGTTTTCCCTATTCTTGTGGATCGGGTCGAATGCCTCGACAATATTTAAATATAATGAGATGCATCCATGGATCGGGTCGTACGAACTCGGTAGTGTATGTACACGATTTTTACGGATCGGGCCGTACGACCTCGGCATAACTCATGCGTGATGCCGCTAGGAATCCGATTATACTCGATATTTCCTTCATAACTTGAGAAATTATAATTACTTGCTGGCCTTTATTTGTTGAAATTAGCATGTGATAATTGGAGACTTCTAGGTTGTTATTTTTTTAAGGGTTCACTTATTTATTTCCTCTTATTCCATTGTTACTGTTGTATCAAATGCCTATTTATAATTCTTGCACTTTATAAATATATTGACCACGAGTAAGTGTCAGTATCGACACCTCGTCACTACTTCTTCGAGGTTAGACTAGATACTTACTGGGTACACATTATTTACGTACTCACACTATATTTCTGCACATATTGTGTAGGTTATGAGGCAGGTACTTCTAGTGTTCGTCCAATCGCGCATCCGCATTACCGGAAGGCCTAGTGGTGAGCTGCGTCCATGCTCCGTTCTGCAGCACCTGGAGCCTCCTATTGTGTATTTATTATTTTCTGTCTATTCTGCTTCAGAAAATAGTTATAGGGGTTTTTCTATATTCTACTAGATGCTCGTACACTTGTGACATCGAGTTTTGGTTATTTCAAGTAGACACTCATGGTTTTGTCTTTTAATATCATTACTTCACTCTCACATTTAATTTTATGCCTATTACCACCGTGTCCTTTTATACTTTGTTTACCCTATTAAATAAATAATTCAAGAATTTAAATGTAATAAAGTGAGTAATAAAATTGATAGTTCACAGTTGGCTTGCCCTATGATGATGTTGGGCGCCATCACAGCCTATAGTGGGAATTGGGTCATGACAGCTTGGTATCAGAGCACTAGGTTCACATAGGTTTCACAAGTCATGAGCAGGCCTAATAGAGTCTTGCAAATCGATGCGGAGACGTCCGTACTTATCTTAGAGAGGCTATAGGGTGTTAGGAAACTTCTAATTCTTTATCTCCCATCGTAAAGTTGATTTTGTGCTAAGTGTATTTCTCTTATTCTCTCATAGATGGTGAGAACGCGCACGACAGATGCACCCAGCGTAAATGGAGGTACTCCTGCTGTTGCTAGAGGTCGAGGTAGAGGCCGAGGGAGGGCTCCAGCTCTTGTTAAGGGACGAGGGCATCCTAGAGTTGCCCCCATTGTACCTCCTGGGGATCCAGTAGAGGATCCTGTCATTGAGGAGCAGGATGAGGCACCTGCAGCCGAGCCGGCCTTGGTAGATTTTATGTCTGCACCGGGATTTCAAGAGGTCATGGGTCGTATGCTGCAGTTCATGGATTCTATGATACACGCTGGTTTATTTCCAGGTTGACCAACCACATCTCAGGTGGGAGGCGGAGCACAGACCCCTACCCCTCAAGCTCCAGGGCACGCTGCTGCCGTAAATCAAACCCCAGGTGGACTACCTGCTTGCGGGGCTCAGCCAGTTGCAGTAGTTATACCTGATCCCAGACCAGCCGCGACCATCGAGCAGCAGGAGCGGTTGCACAGGTAGACCAGGCTACATCCTCCTGTTTTTGGCTATGAGCAACACGAGGATGCACATGACATTATTGGTCATTGCAGAGACATACTGCATAAAATGGGAGTATTGGAGTCCAATGGGGTGGACTTCACCACATTTCAGTCAGAGGGAAGGCCCCGTAGATGGTGGTAATCCTATCTTTGTAGCAGGCTAGCAGGTTTGCCTCCCTTGACTTGGGACGAGTTCACACGCCTCTTATTGGAGAGGTATATTCCACCCTCTCAGAGGGAAGAGCTACAGGGTTAGTTTGAGTGGCTCTAGTAGGGTCATATGTCTGTGGCAGATTATGAAGCGAGATTCTCTAAGGTGTCTCAACATGCACTTATGATACTCCCCACAGATGCAGAGAGAGTGCGGAGGTTTATTGCGGGCTTGCATTATGGTATTCTGGTTACTATGGTCCAAGAGGCGAGATGGGGACTTCTTTCGAGCAGCTTGTGGAGATAGCTTGGAGGATCTAGGGTATTCGAAACCAAGGCCGATTGTATACGATAAGAGAGAAGAGGCCTCGGCATTCTGGAGAATTCAGCGGTGTCCCGTATGGGGGCAGAGGTCAGTTCATGAGGGGTCAGTTCAGCATGCCCACTTATTCAGCACCACTTCCTGCTCGGGGTGCGCCGGCGCAGCCCTGCTTCAGCTCCATTCTAGAGAGTACCTACAACCCACCGGCTATTAAGGGTTCTTCTAGTGGATAATCAGGTCAACAAGGTCAGACCCAGGGTCGGTCATCTAATGCACCGGGAGGTTGCTATAAGTGCAGGGAGCTTGGTCATATGAGGAGATTTTTCCCTAGGCTTCGAGGCAAGGCAGTACAGCAGGGCCATCAGCCCATGATCACCGAACCATCTGCCATACAGGCCATCCAACCAGCCAAAGGCGGAGGGCAGGTGGGTAGGGGTTGCCTTAGAGATGGAGGCTAGCCACGTGGAGCTCCGACTAGGTTCTATGCCTTTCTAGCTAGACCAGGTGCAGTAGCCTAAGAAGCCTTGATCATAGGTATTATTTCTGTCTACGGTAGAGATGCTTAAGTACTATTTGATCTAGGGTCTACATATTCATATTTGTCTTCTCTATATGCTCCTTATCTGGATGTCTCTCATGAGTCCTTGGGTGCTCATGTATATGTGTCCATGCTAGGGGGTGATTCTATTGTTCTGGATCGGGTTTACCGGTCCCGTATTGTGACTTTCTGTGGCTATGAAAATAGAGCAGATCTTCTGTTGTTTGATATGACCGACTTTGAGGTCATCTTGGCATATACTGGTTGTCTACGTACAATGTCGTTCTTGGTTGCTATGCCAAGACTATTACCTTGGCGATGCCAGATTTGCCTAGATTAAAGTGGAGGGGTTCATCTATCGGTACATCTAGCCGAGTTATCTATTTCTTGAAGGCTTAAAATATGGCCGAGAAGGGTTGTTTGGCCTATCTAGCTTATGTTTGGGATACTATAATGGAGACTTCTGCAATTGATTCATGCCACCGAATCGTGATATCGATTTCAGTATTGATTTGGCTCCAGGCACCCAGCCTATCTCTATTCCCCCATACCGCATTGCTCTGATGGAATTGAAAAAGTTGAAGGAACAACTTGAGGAGTTGGTTGCGAAGGGGTTCATCAGGCTAAATGTATCACCTTTGGGTGAACCGATATTGTTTGTGCAGAAAAAAGATGGGAGTATGCTGATGTGCATGGATTACCGCTAGTTGAACAAGTTTACCATTAAGATTAAGTACCCGTTATTGCACATTGATGATTTATTTTTTTAGTTACTGGGTGCTATGGTGTTCTCTAAGATCGACTTGAGGTCTTGTTATCAATAGTTGAAGATTCGTGCTTCCGATGGATGGCTTTCCGGACTAGATATGGGCACTATGAGTTCCTAGTGATGTCCTTCGGCTTGACTAACACCCTGTCGGCGTTTATGGATTTGATAAATCATGTGTGCAGGCCATATCTTGATTCATTTTCCATTATCTTCATTGATGAAATATTGATCTAGTCACATAGTATGGAGGAGCACTAGCAGCATTTGAGAGTTGTGCTTCATACCATGCGGGAACAACAACTATATGCTAAGTTCTCCAAGTGTGAGTTCTGGTTAGATTATGTGGCATTCTTGGGACATGTTGTATCAGGTGAGGGTCTGAAGGTAGATCCTTGTAAGATCGAGGCAGTTCAGAGTTGGCCTCGTCCTACCACAGCGACTGAGATCAGGAGTTTTTTAGGGTTAGCAAGTTATTATCGCCGATTTGTGGATGGTTTCTCATCTATTGTAGCATGTTTGAATAGATTAACCTAAAAGGGTGCTCCGTTTAGATAGTTCAATGATTGCGAGGCGAGCCTTCAGACGCTCGAGATCGCATTGACTACATCACTAGTGTTAGCGTTGCCATCCGATTTGGGGATGTGTATTGTGTATTGCAATGCTTCACACATTGGATTGGGTTGTGTATTGATGCCGGAGGGGAGAGTTATTGCATATGCCTCACGTCAGCTGATGCCCCACGAGAAGAATTACCCCGTACATGATTTGGAGTTTGTAGCGATAGTTCATTCTCTCATGTTCTGGAGGCATTATCTTTATGGGGTGTCCTGCAAGGTTTACACCGATAATCACAGCTTGCAGCATTTGTTTAACTATAGGGATCTTAATTTGAGGTAGCATAGGTTGTTTGAGTTACTAAAGGATTATGATATTACTATCCTATATCATCCAGGCAAGGCGAATGTGGTTGCAGATGCCTTGAGCAGAAAGGCCGAGAGTATGGGTAGTTTGGCATTCATTTCAGCAAAGGAGAAACCATTGGCTTTGGACATTCAGTGCTTAGCTAACATACTTGTAAGGTTGGATATTTAAGAGCACAATCGAGTTTGAGCAGATCAAGGCTCATCAGTACGATCATCTGCACTTGCTGGTTCTTAGAGAGACAGTGCTACAGGGTAGTGCCAAGGAGGTTACTATCGGTGATGATGGTGTTCTGCGATTCCAAGGTCGCTTATGTGTTCCTAATGTAGATGGCCTGAGGGAGACGATTCTAGAGGAGGCACATAGTTGACTGTATTCTATTCATCCAGGTGCTACGAAGATGTATCGTGACTTGGGACAGCACTACTGGTGGTGGCGGATGAAGAAGGACTTAGTTGAGTACGTGGAGAGATATCTATCTTGCCAGCAAGTTAACTTTGAGCACCAGAGGCCAGGTGGCCTACTTCAGCAGATGGTTATACCAGAGTGGAAGTAGGAGCACATAACTATGGACTTCGTAGTTGGGTTGCCGCAGACATTGAGGAAATTTGATGTCATTTGGGTCATTGTCGACCAGTTGTGACCTCGTACTCTTCAGAGATGTTGGCCCAGATTAATATTCAGGTGATCGTCTGGTTGCATGGTGTGCCTATTTCTATCATTTTAGATATAGGCCCTCTGCACACTTCGCATTTCTGGAGAGCAGTACAGAGCGAGTTGGGTACCCGGATAGAGCTCAGCACAACCTTTCATATGCAGACTGATAGGCAATCAGAGTAGACATTTCAGATTTTGGAGGATATGCTCAGAGCGTGTTTGATTGACTTCGGAGGGCACTGTGATTGGTTTTTCCCTTTGACCGAGTTTGCTTGAAACAATAGTTATCAGTCCAGCATCAAGATGGCTTGATTTGAGGCTTTATATGGCTAGTGATGTCGTTCCCCCATCGAATGATTTGAGCCCCGCGAAGCTAGGTTGTACGGTACCGATTTGGTAAAGGATACCTTGGATAAGGTAAAGGTGATTCAGGAGCGATTTCCCATAGCACAGTCAAGACAGTAGAGTTACGCAGATCAGAAGGCGCGTGATTTATCATTTATGGTGGGCGAGAAAGTTCTCTTGAAAGTCTCGCCAATTAAGGGTATCACGAGGTTTAGAAAGAAAGGCAAGCTGAGTTATAGGTTTATTAGCCCATTTTAGGTGTTGAGGCAAGTCGGGGAGGTTTCTTATGAGCTTGCTTTGCCTCTAGATGAGAGCTTGGGTTATAAGAAGGAGCTAGTTGTCATTGTTGACAGGCAGGTTCGCCAGCTGAGGTCTAAGAAGATTTCTATAGTAAAGGTCCAGTGGAGGGGTGAAGGAGGCGACTTGGGAGACCGAGGAGGACACGCGGAGCAGATATCCACACTAATTCAACACTCCAAGTATGATTCTAGAACCGTTCGAGGACGAACCTTTATTTGAAAGGTGGAGAATGTAACGACGCGATCGGTCATTTTTCTTTATAGATCCCCGTTCCCATAATTAAGACTCCCCGTATGTTCTTTTACTGTTATATGACTTATAGGGATGGTTGGTTTGGGTTTAGAAGAGTTCAGGTTGAAATCGGAACACTTAGTTCATTAATAGTGGGCTAATATGGCCAAGTTTGACTTGAGTCAACATTTTGAGCAAACGACCTAGGAATTGGGATTTGACAATTCAAATAGGTTCGTATGATGATTTTGTACTTGGGCGCGTGTTAGGATTGAGGTTCGAGTGATCTGGGAGCGTTCCGACACTTAATGTTGAAAGTTGGCGCATTGAAGGTTATCAAGCTCTTTAAGTTTGGTTTGAGGTAGACTTTGGTGTTATTGCTGTCCATTTGGAATTCTTAGTCTGGGAATAGGTCTGCATGGTGATTTATGACTTGTACACAAAATTTGGCACCATTCCTAGTTGTCTAGTTATGATTCGACGCGTTCGGAGCTAGTTAAAGAAGTTTGAAGTTCATAAGATGATTAATTTGGTTTTGGGGTGCGATTCTTAGTTTGGTTGTTTTTTATGTGTTCCAAGGTTTTGAGCAGGTTCGTATTTATGTTTATGGATTTGTTGGGGCATTTGGACAGGGTCCCAGGTGATTCGGGTGTGTTTCGGACCGCCCGGAGCTAAGTCAAAAATTTCAAAAATTACTGCTCTGGGCCACTGGCCATCACGTTCGCGTTCAGGCCTCCGCGTTCGCGAAGTGTGAGGCCAGTTGGGAAGGGGGTCAAGCGATAAGCCTTCGTGTTCATGATGGGTAGGTCAGCGAAGACTTCGCGTTCACAATGGCCATTTTTTGGGCAATGGCAGCTTTCCCTTCGCGATCGTGAGTGAGCTTCCACAATCGCAAAGAAGGGTCAACCGAGCACAATACATTTTAAAGTCGGGACTTAGGCTTAATTTTCCCATTTCTCATTGTGTTTTCCGAATTTGGAGCTTCTTGGAGGGGTATTTTCATCAAGCACTATAAGGTGAGTGATTTCTACCTAATGTAAGTTAAACACATGGATTATGGGTAAATTTTAACATAAATATTAGTAGAATTAGGTTTTGGTCAAAATGAGATTAGACCACGAAAATGATTATGGAATTGAGTAAAAACTATATATTTGTGTTCTTGAGGTTATGGGTAACATTTATTTATGAAAATTACCGAAATCCATGCACGTGGGCCCAGGTGTGAATTTTAGGAACCTTCCAAATTGGGTTAGGTAATTTCTCTAATAGTTAACTATGAACTTTTGAGCATATATTTATTAGTTTGTACGATATTTGTCTAGTTTCGGCTTGCTCGTCACCAATTTGAGGCTATTAGTGTGATTTGTGGACCGGGAAGAGGACTTGGAAACGAGGTACGTTTCTTCCCTAACCTCGTAAGAAGGAATTAACCCCATAGGTTTTTAAATTGTTATTTGCTAATAAATTGTGGGTGCTACGTACCACGAGGTGATGAGAGTCCGTACATAGCTAGAAATCATGTTATGTCCGGGTAGACAGAGGACTTTATTATGCAATACTTGCACTATTTGAACTTAACTTGTTAGTTTAATTATTTGCATTAATAAGTAAAACTTGGTTAGGGATTATGTTAGACCGAGCATCATTACTTAGAGATTTGTCAGAATGTTTAATTATTGATGGAAAATTTATGTTCCTTTATGGGCTTATCATGGGGTCATAAACATATGTTTTGTAGTCCGAAGAGTTTCGCTATTCTTGTGGATCGGTCCGAAAGCCTTGACAATATTTATATATAATGAGATGGATCCATGGATCGGTTGTACGACCTCGATAGTGTATGTACATGATTGTTACGTATCGGGCCGTACGACCTCGGTATAACTCGTGCATGATATCGCTAGGATTCTGATTATACTCGATATTTCCTTCATAACTTGAGAAATTATAATTACTTGGTGGCCCTTATTTGTTGAAATTAGCATGTGATATTTTGGGACTTTTAACTTGTTATTTTTGTTATGGGATCACTTATTTATTTCCTCTTATTCCATTGTAAATGTTGTATCTCATGTCTATTTATAATTCTTGCACTTTATAAATATATTGACAACTAGTTAGTGTCGATGTCGACTCCTCGTCACTACTTCTTAGAGGTTAGATAAGATATTTACTGAGTACACGTTATTTCTATACTCATGCTACACTTCTGCACATTATTGTGCAGGTTCTAAGGCAGGTACATCTGATGTTCATCCAGGCGCGCATCCGCATTACCCGGAGACCTATTGTGTATTTGTTATTTTCTGTCTATTCTGCTTCAGAATGTAGGTATAGGGGGTTTTGTATATTCTACTAGATGCTTGTGCACTTGCGACACCAGATTTTGGGTATTTCTAGTAGACGTTCATGGTTTTGTCTATTAATATTACTACTTCACTCTTACATTTTTATTTTATGCCTATTACCATCGTGTCCTTTTATACTTTTTTTACTCTATTAAATAAACAATTTGTGATTTTAAAAGTAATAAAGTGAGTAATAAAATGGATAGTTCACTGTTGGCTTGCCCTACGGAAACGTTGGGCGTCATCATGGCCTATAGTGGGAATTGGGTCGGACAAAAAAGAGAACGTTTCAGGTGAGATTCGCAGTTAGTAGGGACAAGAAAGGATGATTTGAGGTCGGATTTGTGACCTTGCACAGATTTGTGCAAGGTTTTGGACTGATGGGGCTGATGGGGATGAGAGAAAAGAGAGGAAATTGGGAAATGAGAGCGGCCGGGTAGTTTGAAAGTGATTAGGGTGTAGGGGTCCGTCTCTAAGTTAAAAGTGGGAGACTGGATCTGGGCTTTTGGATCGTTTGATCAACGACCTTGAAAATTCAAGGCATAAGGATTAATAAAAGGTTTTTATTATAAAAATGGACGGCCGTTAGATCCCTATAATCCAACGGAGAAGATGAGGTCACAACAAGAACTAAATAAAGGAGAAAAATGGAGATTAATCACGGTCCGTTGATGAGTTGAATCAACGGTCTGGATCTGTTTGTGTTTTCTCTATGTGTGTGGAAGATGGGTGATATGGCACACCGTTATTGGCTCATAGATAATGGCATAGATTGCCAAATTGGACAAGGATGAGGGTTGTAGATCGGATTGGGACGCTTGGGCTTGTGTATTTAGGCCAATAACAGTGGAAATGGGATTTAAATCAACCACTTTGAGTTTAGTTAATTAATTGCAATTGTACCCTCTTGAGCTTCTAATCCCTTTAAAGACTAACTTAATTAAACTTAATTAATTCTTACTAAATATGATAAAATATAATCATCAAATATATTATAAATTATTTTAACTAATTATTTATTTATTAAAACACTTCATTTATTAAATCATGAAACTAATTTCGGATTAATTAAAGTAATAAAAGCGATATAATTATAAAACAGAGGTTAATTGAATAAATTAACTGCAAAACTTGTTTATTAAAACATAAAGTTTATTTTAATATTTCCAAGATAGTAGGAGTAATATAATTCATAAATATTTAATACCAAATTATTAATTTAACATTGTTAAGTATTATTTCCTATTATATTTTACGAAAACCAGGTATTATTGATTTGAAAATATTTTACAACATTTATTTTAAATGACTAAGCATAAATAATTAATTAAAGGGCGGATCAAAATTGGTCGTCAACAAGTGGTACACATTCAAAGGATTCTCAGGGATTCTTGGATCGTTGCCATGCGATTTTGCACAATTTGGGACTAGTTGAGTTTAATGGAGTTGATTTCACCGCCTTCCAAATGCAGGGTTCGGTCAAGTGGTTGTGGTAGGTTTATGAGATGGGAAGACCAGCAGGATCACCTCCTCTTACCTGGGCTCAGTTCTCCAGTATTGTTTTGGAGCACTTCATAACCCGCACAAAGAGAGAGGAGTTGAGGCAGGAGATTGATACCTTCAGCACGGTCCGATGTCAAGTACTGAGTATGAGTGAGGTTCACGGAGTTGTCCTGTCATGCTACTATTTTGATAACCATTGAGGACGAGATAGTGAGGAGATACATTGATGGTCTTCACCATGGTATTCACATTGCTATGGCTAGAGAGGTGGAGACCGGGACTGCATTTCACTAGGTTATGGAGATAGCGCGTCGTATTGAGCGCAGTCGCATTGAGAATAGAGAGATGATGTAGGGTAGTGACAAAAGCTCCCAACGTTCAAGGAGTTTCAGTGGTGCCTCATCTTGAGGCCGAGGTCGATTTTAGGGAGGCCATTCTAGCAGGCCAGCTTATCATTCATCGCCACCAAGTCAAGAAGCTTCTTAGAAATCTTTATTTAATGCACTTTCAGCATAGAGTTCTAACAGCACTCTACCTGTTTAGGGTTCATCATTACCCGGTTTTTCTAGTGGCTATTCTGGTTCACATGGTCCAACTCAGGCCCCACAGTCATTTCCAGTCAGAAGTTGCTATGAGAGTGGAGAGCTGGGGTATGTTAGGAAGTATCGCACCCATCTTCATAGAGGTCCAATGCAGCAGGGAGATAAGGCTTAGGTTCCCGCTATGGTTTCTACACCACCCGCTCAGCCAGCTTGGGGCGAAGGTCATCCAGGAAGTGGTCGTCCTAGAGAGGGAGCTCAAACTAGTGGAGGCCAGGCCAGATGCTATGCATTCCTAGGGTTGACCGATGCTATTGTTTATGATATAGTGATTACATGTATTTTTCCTTTGTGCCACAAGGATGCTTCACTATTTTTTGACCTGTTTCTAGTTATTCATATGTTTCATCATACTTTGCTTCTTGTATGGATATGCCTTGTAGTTCTCTTGATGCTCACGTGTATGTGTTTGCAACTGTTGGTGATTCTATTATGGTGGATCAAGTTTATCGGTCATGTGTGGTCGCTATTAGTGGTTTTGATCGAATGCGGACTTCCCATTATTAGATATGGTGGATTTTGATATGATCTTTGTTATGTATTGGTTATCTTCGTACCTTATTCTTGATTGTCATGCTAAGACCGTGACATTAGCGATGCCGAGATTGCCAAGGTTGGAGTGGAAGGTTCCTCTTGGTTGCACTCCTAGTAGAGTGATCTCATTTTTGAAGTCTCAACGGATAGTGGAGAAGGGATGTTTGGAATAATTAGCCTTTGTGAGACATGTTAGTCCTGATACTACTACAGTTGAGTCTGTTCAATAGTGAGTGTAATGATCGAAAATTTTTATACATACTTGTTAATTTATGAGTTTTAAAATTTATTTAAATGGTTAGTGGGCCTAATTTACTATTACACATTTTAGATTGGATAATAAAATATTTAGAATGTTAAATATTGATAAAGAAATGGGCAAGACCCGTACATGGCCCACGTCCAAAAATATATAAGGTGTAGGGAATAAGGAGTAAATTAGGTCTTAATTAAGAGAGAGAGAGAGGGAGGGAGGGAGAGAGAGGAAAAAATCAGAAAACTAAAGCTCGAGAAGGAGTTTTGGGAAATGCCTAATGCAGCTATCACCATTTGAAAGATTTTGGAGAGAAAAATTCATAACCAAGTACATGTAATTCTTACTTATATCTTTGTAATGGTTAGCTAATGAATATACAATAATAAGGGGAATCTTTTGTGGAGAAAATAGTTATAATAAATCAGATATTTGCACCATTAATATTTACATTGGTGTAGTACACTGAAATTCCGGAAAAAAAATTATTATTATTTGTTTACCCGAAAAACGGATAGAGTTGAATTTGTACGTAGTTCTAAGGATATGTGGTATAGCTTAATACAAATCGTAAGGATAAATAGAAATATCAAATATGGATTGCAAAAAATGCAAAATAAACAAGGTTGGAAAGAAGATGATTTTTAGGACTAAGTAAGATGAATCAATTTATGAAGCTTAAAAGAATAACTCTTGAATATAGGAGAATATGGTGCTTGAATTACAATGTAAGCACAAAAATGCCTTTACAGAAATGTAGCCATCCTCTTTATAGTGGATGATCCCACTTTTAGATATAATTAAAAATACATAGTGGGAGACCCATAATAAATTAGCTTTTTCATAATTCCTGCCAGGATTCTCTCCTCTAGTGGGATTGCAACGGCTCTTGTCTGTGAGCTCGATATTGACTCGAGTTTTCGGTCTTGACTCGAGCTCTCGATCTTGACTCGAGGTCGATTCTAACTCGGGTCCCTGTATTGATTCTAGGTCAGTGTTGGTCGGTCTCTGAATCATAAGCTCGATAACTTTACTTTGCATCATAGTTCGATTTGGATTCGAGCTAGATAATAACATCGAGCTTGACATTGATCAGTCCTTCGGGCTCGAAGCTTGGTGACCCGACTTCGGACCTCAACCTGATAATATGAAGATGCTTCTCCGATCCAATATATTACCATTTAAACCAGTTTGTACGAAGGACTAACCGATTTTTACCGTATATAGATAGTCCCTCGTTTCTCGAGAAGTATGTAGCGAGAAACGACATGATTTCACAATGGCTCGATCAGATATAAGCTGATGTTTGCATTGAGCCCGACCATGATGTATGAGATAGATGTCCGTCGATTTAGCTTCCCAAGGCATTTAATGCATGTCAGAAGGTGGTCGGCCACCGCTGATATTGAACCGTCATTGCTTCAATCTATAAATAGCCCTTCCTTTCACCATTTAAAACTTTTACTTCTTCAATCTTCCAAATTTTCTAAGTTTCTTTTCGTCTCTTCTGAGTTCATTCGTAGATCTGTGATTCTTTTCTGCAAAATTCTTCTGAAAAACCACCAAATCTTTATCACCTTCTTTAAATCAAAAAATGGTGAAGACATCAAAAACAGTCCCCCTAAAATGAAAAGCTTCTTCTTCCCAATCCGCCGCCGACAAAGCACCGGTGGATCCACGGCCTGAGGAGTGCGTTCCGGCGGCATGTGTTCTTACTTCCCATTTCAAAATCGATAAAGGTTTGATGGTTCCCGGCCGATGTGAGCCCATATTGAGATATATTTGTTCGATAATCGGGGGGTATATCAAGCAAATAAAAAAAGATTGTAACTGGGGGAACAAAGAAGTGGTAGTACCGTCTCCCGAAGAGGATATTACTAATCACGTGAAAGGTGTTTTAAGTGTGTACACTTACCCTTTCACGTTAGGTCCCCTCGACCCTGTTATCATAGATTTTTGTCATAAATACCTAATAACCCTAGGACAGATTTACCCTTCTTTTTGGCGGAGCGTTATTTTGATCCGATACTTTGTGAACAAAATCAATGGGATGCCTTTCACCCTTGATCATCTAATCTGATTGTACCGTCCTCGCCTTTTTCGAGGAGGGTTAGTAAAACTTCAGCTTCAAGCTACCAAGGCTTTATTCTCGAGCATAGACGAGGACAGGGATCGAGGCTGGATGGGCAGGTTCGTTCGAGTAAGGACTTCGGACCTGATTCCAACTGAAAAGCTGCCTTTTCCCGAGGAGTGGAATATGAAGCAGAATTGTAATTCTGCTGTTATCTCCTACTATTTTGCTTTTTCATTTATTTTCTCACCGATGTCCCCCTTTTTGCAATGCAGCAGTTCCCTGGATGCCTGGCTCAATTCCTGATCTCAAGAACTGGGTACGGGATCTAGCTTCGACCTCCACGTATGCCGAGCGCTCATGGCATTACTTGTCGAAGGGCCGATGGGAGGCCAAAAATCATGGTAAGCCCCTTTCTCATATTTTTTGGTAGTTTGAACGAGATGCTTTCCATAAACTTTTAATAAATTTCCCCGTATGTAGGTGTGGGCAAAGCCGTCCGTCTAGGATAAACTTCCATTTGAGGCCCTCGTCCGTCTAGGATAAGGCTTCGGCCTCTGTTCCAAAGCCGGTGAAGGAAAATAAGAGAAAAAGGGCCTCGATTCCCGAAGATCCAAAACCGAAGAAGAGGACGGCTTGTAAGCCGAAGAAGAATACCATTCCTTTGACTGTAGAATCAGTTCTGCATTTCAGGGATGAAGATGAAGAAGAAGAAGAAGACGACGGGTCTACGCTGGCGGCTCGAATGAAGAAAAGAATTCATGCCCCAAAGGAAGGTGAATCTACGGTGATTCATAAGGCTCTATCTCGAACCGAGGAGATATCGGAGGAAGGTTAAGGCAAAGTCCCAGAGTCATTAGAGATTGATGATTCTTCCTACCAAAGTCAACAAATGGTGGGTACATCGGAAGGGGTCGGTCTTGAAGCTCTCCGAACTGAGGAGAACGCCCCAAGCGAGTCGCCCGGGGTAATAGTAATCGGAGATTCGCCCACTCTCCCTGCCTTTTCCGAAGGGGCTATTCAGGAAGCCCAAGCTTTATGGGCCCTCTAGATGAGCCGGACTCATGAAGGGGAGGACCCTTTCCGTGATCTGTTTAACGGGGTTGAGGATGCTGCTGGCCCTAGTGATGTGTCGAGCCTTCTCTGTGAAGTGCAACTAGCTCTTAATCGGGTAAGCTCTTAACTCTCTTTGTTGATATTATTTTTCATGTTTTGCTATTCTTTCCTAACTTTTTTTCTTCCTTCTTCACAGGTCGTGGCGATTCATAGAGAAGCATGTTCTCGGTTTCGAGCTGAGCTGCATCGGTTCGATACCGATCTTCAACGGGTCAAGGAGGAGAGGAACTCCCTTAAACTCCTCTTAAGGCAAAGGGGAGAGGAAATCAAATACCTCCAAGCTGAGTTGGCCAAGGCTCACCAAGATTAGACCGATTTATCTGAGCAGGTAATGATACTTTTAAAAGCCTATGGGCTCGAAACCAGAACGATGACTAATTTTTCGGTCTCACAGTTGTAGAAGAAATTTGAGATGATCGGGAAACTCCGTGAGGAGGTTTATGTGATAAAAGCGGAGTCCTTGAAGTGGAAAGAAGGTATGGACCGCTTTTCTGCATAGAAAGAGGCTGCTCGAGCCCAATTTTCATCGGCCGAGACCCAGCTTCAAAGTATGAAAAAGAAAAGCTCGGTTCAAGTAAGAAGAATAGAGGAGCTCGAGGCTCGGTTGGCCTCTAAACTCGCTAAGGCTGAATCTGACGCCGAAAAGGCAAAGGCCGATGCAGATGCATTCGCGGCCGTTTATCGGGCCGATGCTGAAGTTTCTCGGGTACAAGCAAGAGAGGCAGCCGAGACCGCCAACACTCGAGCACATTGGGTTGCTGAGCTTTCTAAGTGCCGATATCGGAGGGAAACCCTCGAGGAGATCCACGCTCGAGGTTTCGACATCACTGAAGAGATAAAAAAAGAGCTAAGGAGATCGAAGCTGATGCTGATGCCTTGGCTTCAGATGATGATGATGGGAGCAAGAGCGGGTCCGAGAGCGGGGAGGAGCCCGATGGAGAAGAGACCGCCCCGGGGATAACCAAGAAACTTAGTCCCTTAGTTTCTATTTTGGATGTTGCAAACAATCATGAAAACAATCCTGTAAATATATACAAATATCTTTTCTTTTCCCATCTTGCCTCCGTTTTATTTTCTGTCTTGTGAAGATTTCATTATATTCATGCTTTAGGAATGTTTTCATAAGGCTTTAGGCAATTTGATCATATTCGGACTTTGTAGCCTTTATATCCGAGTGAGCATTTTTGAACTCGAAGTGATGTAGCGTGTAGGCTTAGTGATTTCAAACTCGAAGTAATGTAGGTCGTAGGCTTGATAGTCGAATGAGTGATTTAGAACTCGAAGTAATGTAGCTCGTAGGCTTAATAGTCGAGTGAGTGATTTTGAACTCGAAGTAATGTAGCTGGTAGGCTTAATAGTCGAGTGAGTGATTTCGAACTCGAAGTAATGTAGCCCGTAGCCTTAATAGTCGAGTGAGTGATTTCGAATTCAAAGTAATGTAGCCCGTAGGCTTAATAGTCGAGTGAGTGATTTCGAACTCGAAGTAATGTAGCCCGTAGGCTTAATAGTCGAGTGAGTGATTTCAAACTCGAAGTAATGTAGCCCGTAGGCTTAATAGTCGAGTGAGTGATTTCGAACTCGAAGTAATGTAGCCCGTAGGCTTAATAGTCGAGTGAGTGATTTCAAACTCGAAGTAATGTAGCCCTTAGGCTTAATGATTGAGTGAGTGATTTCTCGAACTCAAGATAAGAGCAGCCCGTAGGCTTAATACTCGACAGAGTGACTTCTCGAACTCAAGATAAGAGTACCCCGTAGGCTTTAGTATTCGAGTGAGTGCCTTGATCGAACTCGAAGTAATATAGCCCGTAGGCTTAATGATTGAGTGAGTGATTTCTCGAACTCATTGACTGAGTGATTTCTCGAACTCAAGATAAGAGTAGCCCGTAGGCTTAGTATTCGATTGAGTGCCTCACTCGAACTCGAAGTAATGTAGCCCGTAGGCTTAATGATCGAGTGGAAGTCCCCGATTTGTGGTGTGATGGTCGGTCCTTGAACCTGTTTGCGTAGTAGATCATGAAATAGAGGATGGGTTGTAAGACATGAGATATGGGAAAAGAAGTTTCTTTTCATGTCGTTATACATGTGATTATGTTTTGTTCCAGGGATCGAGCAACCTAGATGAGCATGGTGCGTTTTGACCATTTGGCTCTTACAATATTTCCTATCGGAACCCTGTTGTTATGAAGTAACTTTCTTGTACGAACACTTGAAATATTTCTGGGTAATGACCCGCCAGTATTCGAGGTTGATTGTAAAGAGGCCTTGGATACTGTTGGATTGCTCTAAGTTAGCACGATCAATTGTTGTCTCATTAAAAACCTTGCCGAAAAACCCATTTGGGATAAAACCGGTCTAAGGTAAAAAGAATGCAACGCGTGCTTTCAGACCTAGGGCTTTGTATTGAAGGATCCATCCTATCTCCTGATCGGACTCCTGCAGGGGTTAGTTTCGAAATATAGACGAATATGGGAGGGTCGTACCTTAGCAGTAGTATCGTTATAGGTGCGACACATTCCAATTGCTTGATAGTTGTTTGCCATTTATAATACCGAGCTTGTATGATCCTTTTCCGACATTTTCGAGAACCTGATACGGTCCTTCCTAGTTCAGTCCTAGTTTTCCTTCATTTGTATTTTGGGTACTGAAGGTGACTTTCCTTAGAACTAAGTCCCCGAGTTTAAAATGGCGAAGCTTGGTTCTTCGATTGTAGTATCTTTCGATTCACTGCTTTTGGGCGGCCAATTGGACGAGAGCAGCTTCTCGTTTTTCATCCGATAATTCGAGACTAGTGTTCATCGCCTCGTTATTTGACTCTTCTGTTGTATATCGAAACCTGGCACTGAGTTCCCCGACTTCGACTGGAATCAAGGCTTCGAAGCCATATACTAAGGAGAACGGGGTTGCCCCCATACTAGATTTTGATGTTATTCGATATGCCCAAAGAACTTCGGGTAGTATTTCTCTCCATTTTACCTTAGCGTCATTCAACCTTTTCTTTAGGTTTTGAATGATAGTTTTGTTCGTTGATTCGGCCTATTCGTTCCCGCTAGGGTGGTACGGTGTTGATAATATCCTTTTTATTTTGTGATCTTCGAGGAATTTTGTCATTTTGCTGCTGACAAACTCCTTCCCATTGTCACACACTATTTCGGCGGGTATCCCGAATCGACATACGATATGATCCAAGATAAAGTCTATAAACTCTTTCTCTCTTACTTTCACGAACGCCTGGGCTTCAACCCATTTAGAGAAATAGTCAGTCATAAATAAAATGAACTTAGCTTTACCTGGGACCGATGGCAGAGGGCCGACGATATCCATTCCCCTTTTCATGAATGGCCATGGGGATAGGACTGAGTGAAGCTTCTCTCCGGGCTAATGGATCATTGGTGCAAACCTTTGATATTTGTCACATTTTCGAACAAATTCCTTTGCATCTTTTTCCATATCGATCAAATAATACCCCACCCTGATTATTTTTCGGACTAATGAATCGGAACCGGAGTGATTTCCACAAGTTCCCTCTTGCACCTCACGTAGGACGTAGTCGGTGTCTCCTGGACCTAAGCATACTGCCAATGGTCCATCGAATGTCCTTCAGTATAACGTTCCATCTGCAGTTAATGTGAATCGAGCAACTTTGGTTCGTAGGGCCCTTGAATTTTTAGGGTCCGATGGGAGCTTTCCATTCTTTAGGTATTCAATATACTTATTCCTCCAATCCCAGGTTAAGCTTGTAGAATTTATCTCGGCATGACCTTCTTCGATCACGGATCTCGAGAGTTGAACGACAGTATCCGAGCTTATCTCGCCTTCCTCGATTGATGATCCCAAATTTGCAAGTGCATCGGCCTCACTATTTTGTTCTCGTGGAACATGCTGTAAAGTCCATTCTTTGAAATGGTGCAAAGTGGCCTGCAGTTTGTCCAAATACCTTTGCATTCTATCTTCTTGAACTTCGAAGGTTTTGTTTACTTGATTTATCACCAGTAAAGAGTCACATTTGGCTTCAACGACTTCTGCTCCCAAGCTTTTAGCTAGCTCGATAACTGCAATCATGGCCTCATACTCGGCCTCGTTGTTAGTCAACCTAGTAGTTTTGATAGATTGCCTAATGGTGTTACCCGTGGAGCGGCTTTAAAACGATGCCTTGCCCGGACCCCTTCACGTTCGAAGCCCTATCTGTGAAAAGGATCCATACCCCCGATGATGTACCCGATTTCAATAAGTGTTCTTTTTCAACTTCGGGTACGAGGGTCGGCGTGAAATCGGCCACGAAGTCCGCTAAAATTTGAGACTTGATGGCCGTACGGGGTTGATATTCAATATCGTACCCACTGAGTTCGACGACCCATTTGGCCAATCGGCCTGATAGCTCGGGCTTGTGCAAAATATTACGAAGTGGGTAAGTGGTCAATACGCATATGGGGTGACATTGAAAGTACGGTCTTAATTTTCTAGAGGCGCTTATCAGTGCATTGCCAATTTTTCTAAGTGTGGATATCTAGTTTCTACTTCTCCTAAGGTTTGACTTACATAATAAATGGGAAATTGCATACCTTGCTTTTCTCGAACTAGGACTCCACTTACGGTGATTTCTAATACTGCCAAGTACAAGCAAAGTTTTTCGTCTATTTTTGAAATATGAAGCAGTGGTGGGCTCGATAGATATCGCTTTAGTTACTCTAATGCCTGTTGGAATTCCGGGGTCCAAGCAAAATCGTTCTTCTTTTTGAGTAGAGAGAAAACATTTTGACTTCGCTCTGACGACCTTGAAATGAATCGGCCTAAGGCAGCAATCCGTCCTGTGAGCTTCTGCACGGCTTTTACTCTGTCCAGAATGGCGATGTTTTCGATGGCCTTGATTTTATCGGGGTTAATCTCGGTCCCCCGATTTGATACCATGAAGCCAAGAAAATTGCCCGAACCGACCCCGAAAGCACATTTCTCGGGGCTAAGCTCCATGTTGTATTTTCTTAAAATCTCGAATGTTTCCTGCAAATGAGCCAAATGGTCCTCTACGCGCAGGGACTTAACTAGCATGTCATTAATATAAACTTCCATTGATTTACCTATTTGTTCCTTGAATATTTTATTTACTAGGCGTTGGTAACTATCTCCTGCATTTTTTAGCCCGAAGGGTATCACATTATAACAATATGTTCCATACTTGATGACAAATGAAGTCTTTTTCTGGTCTTCGGGGTTCATTTGGATTTGATTATACCTGAAATAGGCATCGAGAAAAGTAAGGATCTCGTGGCCGGCCATAGAATCGATCATGCGATCGATGTTAGGAAGTGGAAAAGAATATTTGGGGCATGCCTTCTAAGTTTGTTCCTTTTGATGGCACATGTGTATGAGGTGACATGTTCATTGGGGTCGGTAGTTCCGTTATATTTAGGAATCTCGGGCATGCGAAATTTCTTTGGGATCGGTTTAGGAGCCGCGCTGGGGGGAAAGACTTTTGTATGAATTTTTTGGAATCTAAGCCCTTCAATATTGGTGATGCCCCCTGGATCTGATCAACCCTGGAGTTGTATGTTTTTACCTTTTTGTTGTTTGCTTCGGTCCTCCTTCTCCCGATTCTATTCGTTTGGTCAGTTCTTCGAACATCTTAGCAATCTCGGAATTAGTCCCCGACTCCTGCTCATTTCATTTCACTATAGCTGGTTCCGTTGTATGGGCGATTTTTCGGGGTTGACTGGGCTCCAGTCTACTCTGTATCTGGGTTTGACTCTGCAACTGAGCTATTGCTGCCTGTTGAGCTTGCAACATTTCAAAAATCATACGCAAGGTGACGCCGTTTTCCTCGACGTTATGGGTATCTCGAGCTGCAGACCCGTATATGGCCCACATCCAAAAAAATATAAGGTGCAGGGAATAAGGAGTAAATTATGTCTTAATTAAGGGGGAGAGAGGGGGAGGGAGAGAGAGGAAAAAATCAGAAAACTAAAGCTAACGAGAAGGAGTTATAGGAAATACCTAATGCAACTATCACCATTTGAAAGATTTTGGAGAGGAAAATTCATAACCAGGTACATGTAATTCTTACTTATATCTTTGTAATGGTTAGCTAATGAATATACAATAATAAGGGGAATCTTTTGTGGAGAAAATAGTTAGAATAAATCAGATATTTGCACCATTAACTTTTACATTGTTATAGTACACTGAAATTCCGGAAAAAAAATGATTATTATTTGTTTACCCGAAAAACGGATAGAGTTGATATTGTACATAGTTCTAAGGATATGTGGTATAGCTTAATAAAAATCGTAACGATAAATAGAAATATCAAACATGGATTGCAAAGAATGCAAAATAAACAAGGTTGGAAAGAAGATGATTTTTAGGACTAAGCAAGATGAATCAATTTATAAAGCTTAAAAGAATAACTCTTGAATATAGGAGAATATGGTGCTTGAATTACAATGTAAGCAAAAAACTGCTTTTACAGAAATGTAGCCATCCTGTTTATAGTAGAGGATCCTACTTTTAAATATAATTAAAAATACATAGTGGGAGACGCATGATAAATCAGATTTTCCATAATTTCTGCTAGGATTCTCTCCTCTAGTGGGATTGCAACGGCTCTTGTCTGTGAGCTCGATATTGACTCGAGTTTTCGGTCTTGACTCGAACTCTCGATCTTGACTCGAGCTCGATTCTGACTCGGGTCCCTGTATTAATTCGGGGTCAGTGTTGGTCGGTCTCTGAATCATAAGCTCGAAAACTTTACTTTGCATCATAGTTCGATTTGAATTCGAGCTTGATAATAACATCGATCTCGACGTTGATCAGTCCTTCGGACTCGAAGCTTGGTGACCCGACTTCGGACCTCAACCTGATACTATGAAGACGCTTCTCCGATCCAATGTATTACCATTTAAACCAGTTCGTACGAAGGACTAACCGATTTTTACCGTATACATTATTTTTACCCGATAATTGGAACAATGATTATAAAATGATGAATCCATGATATGTTAATGTGTTAGTGAAATTTCATATACAAAGTTAACTGCTATCGGAGAAAATAAATTACAGTATTGAGTTGTTCTTTTAAATTTAGGAAGAATATGACTACTCAATTATTTGGGTAGTAATGTGGGAGTAATAATTAGATAATAATTGGGGAATAGTGGAATTAGACATGAAATTTTGATTTTGAAAAGAGTTTCTATGGAAAACCATCACCAGCAAGTTGTGGTTTCTGCTCATTTTAATTGGAAACAATTGATTAACTAATCATGTTATAATTATTGAAAAGTAAGAAATTGTAATATCATAACGATTAGGTAGTGGTGATTGAACGTGAAATAGTATTATATAATAAAGTATTCAATTTTGTTAGCATGAGAAATCATTATTACGGAACTGCTGGGTTATATGTGAGACCATTGTTCGGCAATTTTTCCACCGTTGAAACTGCCGCGTTTGATATTAATTGTGTACAGACTGGGGGTTGACATTAATTTTGACTCGTCCTAAGATTATGAAAATTATTCAGCTAGACCAATTAAGACGTATTATTCAATTTTTTGGATAGATTGAGGACATTGGAGGCTGTTGGGTTGGTATTCTAGACGTTGCAAGGTTAGGGAACTTCTTGTTAGTGAGATAAGTGAGACTTTAAGCTTTGATACTTGCATTTTCAAACCCATTTTGAAAATGTATTTCGTCCGCCTGGTCCATGTGCTAGGACAAGCATGCGTTTAGCAGAATCGCTGGTCTTTGACTAGTCGCGAATATATTATTTTACGATAAAGAAATACTAAAAATTATTTCATAAGTTGTTTGATGGCGTGATACGGCTGTAAGCCATGATGTTGGATTTGATGGTTTGATATGGCTGTGAGCCATGATGTTGGGGCATTGTGTATGCCTTTGTACATCCATCGAGCATTATGTATGCCTTTATACATCACTCGAGCATTGTGTATGCTTCTTTATATATTTGGGACATTGTGTATGCTTCAATGAGCATTGTGTATGCTCCATTACATAATTGAGGTTTTTTAGTGCCGCTGTGGACTTATAAAGGTGATGGTTAATTTCTTTCACTGCAGTTATGACAAGTTCATAGTGTGTAGTGGGTAGAGATATGTGTGTTTTTGTTAGTTAATTGTTAATAACTCTTTTGATACCTACATATTGTGTTATTTCATAATAATTATGTTTAGTATATTGTTCCTATTCTGGTGTGGTTGTATTTTCTAACACTTATTCCAGAGGTATTTAAAGTGGCGGGTCGAGGAGCTTACTGTGTTATATTTACATATAACTCGCTCCTTACCTGCATCTCTATGAAGATACCGTTGCGGGAGATAGAGCTAGTGGCTGAGGATTTCGTTCGAGTGGATCCTCTAAAGTGATCCATCACATTGTTCGTGGAGGATTTCGTTTCAGCTTTATCTAGTTCACGTTAGATATTTTCTGTTTCTTTGGGGTTTGCATACCCATTAGTAATAATCATATTACTCTGTTAGATGTTCCACGGACTTAGTGTGAGATTTAAGATAGAGTTTTATTATGTGTGTGATTGTTGGTTTTTCTATCAATTGACTAAGGTATTGGTTGATAACTCTTTCGTCTTTAATTATTAATAATACTTATAGACCTGCACTTATTTTCTCTCAGTGTTTGTGTAAATTGTTAAACGTATGAGAAAGGAGCTCGCCTAGCAGGTGGTGTTAGGTGGGTGCAAATCACGTCTAGGGGGTAGTTCGTGACGTGACAATGAGGGAGTTTTCGGATGTGTTTCCAGCAGACCTACAATGCATGCTATTCGATAGTGATACCGATTTTGGCATTGATTTGGTACCGGGCACACAGCCTTTGTCTATTTCTCCGTATCGTATGGCTTTAGCGGAGTTGAATGAATTGAGGGAACAGTTGGAAGAGTTGCTGGATAAGGGGTTCATCAGGCCTAGTATTTCGCCTTTGGGTGCGTCGGTGTTGTTTGTTAAGAAGAAAGATAGGTCTATGAGAATGTGCACTGGCTATCGACAGTTGAACAAGGTGAGCATCAAGAACAAGTATCCACTGACACGTATTGATGACTTATTTAATTAGCTTCAGGGTGCCAGGGCTTTCTCGAAGATTTACTTGAGATCGGGATATCACCAGTTGAAGATCAGGGCTTCAGACATTCCTAAGACCGCTTTCCAAACTCGTTATGGGCATTATGAGTCCTTTGTGATGTCGTCTGGTTTGACTAATGCCCCTACAACTTTGATACATTTGATGAACATAGTGTTCCAGCCCTATTTGGATTCGTTTGTCATTGTGTTCATTGATGACATATTCGTATATTCCCGTAGTAGGAGGAGCATAAGCAGCATTTGAGAATTGTGCTCCAGACTTTGAGGGAGAATAAGTTATATGCCAAGTTGTCCAAGCGCAAGTTTTGATTAGACTCGGTGGCATTTTTTGGTCATGTGGTATCTAGTGATGGGATTAAGGTGGACACGAAGAAGATTGAGGCAGTTCAAAGTTAGCCCAGACCTTCTACCGCTACAAAGATTAGGAGCTTCTTGGGTTTAGTTGGGTACTACCGTCGGTTCACAGAGGGATTTTCATCTATTAAGGCCCCATTGACTATAGATCCAGTGTTGGTTTTTACCTTCATGATCGGGATCATATATGGTTTATTATGATGTTTCACGGGTTGGCATTGTTAATGCAGGACGGTAGGGTGATTGCCTACTCATCGCGCAAGTTGAAGTCGCATGAGAAGAACTATCTAGTGCATGATTTGAAGTTAACAACTATTGTACATGTGCTCAAGCTTTGGAGGAGTTACTTATATGGCATGACTTATAAGGTGTATACGAATTATCGGAGCCTTCAGCATCTATTCAAGCAAAGGGATTTGAACTTGAGACGGTGGAGGTGGTTGGAGCTATTGAAGGACTATGATATCACAATTCTTTATCATCAGGGGAAGACTAACATGGTGGCATACGCCTTGAGTAGAAAGGGGGAGAGCATTAGGAGTTTAGCATTTAGTCCAGCTGGGAGAGGCCTTTGGCTATAGATGTTAGGCTTTTTCCAACAGGTTCGTGAGATTGGATATATCGGAGCCTAGCAGAATCCTTGCTTGTATTGTATCTCACCACCCTTATTTGAGCGTGTCACGACCCAATTCCCCCATAGGCCATGATAGTACCCAACGTCGCCGCTAGGCAAGCCAACGGTGAACTACCCATTTAATTACCCCTTTTATTACTTTAAAAATTATGAATTTATTTAATAAAGAAACTAAGTATAAAATATCATGGTGATATAATGCATAAATAAGACATAAAAATGAAATGGTAATAATTTTAGGCAAAACCATAAACATGTACTTGAAATTTTTAAAACCTGGTGTCATAAGTGCACAAAAAATCTAGTAGAATATACAAAACCCCTACAACTACTGTCTGAAATAAAATAGACATAAATAGTAAATACAACAATGAGCAGACTCCGGGTGCTGCAAGACGAAGCATGGAAAGCAACTCACCACTAAGCCTCCGGATAATGTGGATGCGCGCCCGAACGGATACCAGATGTACCTGCCTCAGTACCTGTACAATTTGTGCATAAGTATAGCGTGAGTACGTAAAACAATATGTGCCCAGTAAGTATCTAGTCTAACCTCGAAGAAGTAGTGACGATGGATCGACTTACTAGTGGTCAATAAATAAAGTACAAGAATTATAAATATGCATGAAATACAACAATAATAATGGGATAATAAACATTAAACAAGTGATTCTTTAACAAAATATCAATTTAAAATCTCCAATTGTCACATGCCAATTTCAACAAATAAGAGCCATCAAGTAATTATAAATTCTCAAGTTATGAATGGAATATCACATATAATCGTACTCCTAGAGATATTACACACGAGTTATGTCGAGGTCGTACGGTCCGATCTAGAATAATCATATACACTGCCGAGGTCGACCGGCGTAAATCATAGATGCATCTCAAATATACTGCCGAGGCATTCAGCCCGATCCACAGGAATAGAGAAACTCTAAGAACTACGGTCAACGACTATAATACAAGAATGATACTCATGAAGGTATAATTTCCACCAACAATCAAGTATTCTTCCAAAACTCAAGATAATCAAGCTTGGTCTAACAAAATCCCAAATTAAATTTCAATTATAAATTCAAGAAATTAAGCTAACAAAGTGAGTTCAAATAGCACAAATATTGCATGATAAGGTCCTAAGTCTACTCCGCATAAATATGCTTTTAGCTACGTACGGACTCTCGCCACCTCATGCATACGTAACACTCACAATTAGTAGCACATAACCATTTAAGCACCTACGGGGATAAATTCCCTCTCACAAGATTAGGCAAGAGACTTACTTCTCTTTCAAGTCTATTACTCGGCCCTCCAACCTCACTAATTGCCTCAAATCGATGCCGAGCAATCCGAAATTGGCCAAAGGTCATACAAACTAATCAATATATGCTCAAAAGTTTATAATTCATCTATTAGAGTAATTACCCAACCCAAATCAGAAAGTTCCTAAATGTCACCTCCAAGCCTACGTGCCCGAATTCCAGAAATTTTTCTAGAATACTGTTATCCATGACCTTATGAACTCAAATATATTATTCCTACTCAATTCCGTAATCATTTTCGTGGTCTAATTCAATTTTTTCCAAACCCTAGGTTCTTCAACAAAATCCTATAATTGCTATAATTTTTTATGTTAACATCTACCCATAATATATGTATTAAACTCATATTATGTAGAAACTACTTAACTTGAGATGCCAGGTGAAAATCCATCTCCAAGGAGCTCTAAAATTGGCCAAGAGTTGAGAGAAATGAAGAAAATAAGCCTAAGTCTCGTGTTGTAACAATGCTACTGCCCAGCGATCCTTTTTCGCGATCGCGAAAATGCCCTCGCGATCACGAAGGTAAAACTACCAAGGCCCTAAAATACCCTATTTGTGATCGCGACAAGGCTGCGAAGTCCAGCCTCTCCAATAATTGCGAACGCGGCCTGACCTTCGCGAACGCAAAAGGCATCGACTTGCTCAGCTCCCAGACTCAAGCCCTTCTACTCCAACGTTACCCAAAGCTTCACGATCGCGACTGCATTTTCATGAACGCGTAGAAAGAAAGTCCCTAGCCCCAATTCGTTCATCGCAAACGCAAGGCTTTCTCAGCGTTCGTGAAGAAGGAAGCCAGCAGCAGAATTTTTGCAATTTTTTTATTTAACTTTGGGTAGTCCGAAACACACCCAAGCCACCTGGGACCCCGTCCAAATGCACCAACAAGTTCGAAAACATAATCCGGACATGCTGAAAACCTCAGAACACATAAAACAACATCGAAACTAAGAATCGTGCCGTAAAACCAAATTAATCAACTTATGAACTTCAAACATCTTCGACTAGCTCCGAATGCGGCGAATCATACTTAAACAACTCGGGGTGACGCTAAATTTTATGCACAAGTCACAAATCACCATACAAACCTATTCCCAGGCTCAGAATCCCAAACGGACGTCAATAATACCAAAGTCTTCTTCAAACCAAATTTAGGAAACTCTAAAACCTTCAAGGCGCCAACTTTCAACAATAAGCACCGAAACGCTCTCGGTTCACCCGAAACTCGATCTAAATACACATCCATGACCAAAATTATCATATGAACCTATTGGAATCATCAATTCACGGTTCTGAGGTCGTTTACTCGAAATGTTGACTCAAGTCAAACATGGGCACCTTAGGCCACTATTATGGAACTAAGTGTTTCGAGTTTCATCCCGAACCCTTCAAAAAACAAAATCAACCATCCCCGCAAGTCATAAAATAGTAAAAGCACATATGAGAAGTCTTAAATAAGGGATCAGGAATCTAGAAAGCAAAATGACTAGTTAGGTCATTATATTCGCCACCTCTTAAACAAACATTCGTCCTCGAACAGGTCTAGAATCATACCTGGAGTGATGAATAAGTGTGGATATCTGCTCCGCATGTCCTCTTCGGTCTCCTAAGTCTCTTCCTCGACTGGTTGACCCCTCCACTGGACCTTTACTGCTGAAATCTTCTTAGACCTTAACTGGCGGACCTGCCTGGCAACAATGGTAACTGGCTCCTCCTCATAACCCAAGCTCCCATCTAGTTGAACCGTGTTGTAATCTAACACATGTGACTTGTCAGCATGGTACTTCCGGAGCATAAGCACGTGGAAAATTGGATGAACCCCCGATAGACTGGGAGGCAAAGCAAGCTTATAAGAAACCTTTCCCAACTCGCTCCAACACCTCAAATGGACCAATGAATCTCTGACTCAGCTTTCCCTTCTGTCCTAACCTCATGATACCTCTCATCGGCGAGACTTTCAAGAGAACTTTCTCGCCTACCATAAATGATAAATAACGCACTTTCTAATCCGTCTAACTCTTCTGTCTGGACTGAGCTGTGTGAAGTAGCTCCTGAATCAAATTTAACTTATCCAAGGCATCCTTTACCAAATCAGGACCATATAACCTAGCCTCACTGGGCTCAAACCAACCGATGGGGGAACGACATTGCCAACCATATAAGACCTCAAATGGAGCCATCTCGATGCTGGACTAATAACTGTTGTTGTAAGCAAACTCGTCCACAGTTAAGAATCGATCCCACTACCCTCCGAAGTCAATCACACATGCTCTGAGCATATCCTCTAGAATCTAAACTATCTGCTCCGAGTGTTCGCCAGTTTGCAGATGAAAGGACATGTTGAGCTCTTCCCTACTTCCACTCTGGTATAACCATCTGCTGAAGTAGGCCACCTGGCCTCTAGCGCTCATACATAACCTACTGGCAATTTAGGCATCTCGCCACACACTCAAATATATCCTTCTTCATCCGCTGCCACCAGAAATACTGCCTCAGGTCACGATACATCTTCGTAGCACCTAGATGAATAGAATATTGCAGACTTTGCCTCCTCCAGAATTTTCTCTCTCAAGTCTCCAACATTAGGAACACTAAGGCGACCCTGGATTCGTAGAACACCATCATCACCGATAGTAACATCTTTGGCAACACCTTGTAGCATCGTCTCTCTAAGAACCATCAAGTGCAGATCATCGTACTGATGAGCCTTGATCCACTCGAATAATGAAGACTCATACATAACACAAGCAAGAACTCGGTTGGGCTCTGAAATATCGAACCTCACAAATCTGTTAGCTAAAGCTGAATGTCCAAAGTCAATGGCCTCTCCTCTGCTGAAATGAATGCGAAACTACCCATACTCTCAGCCTTTCTACTCAAGGCATCCGCAACCACATTCGCCTTTCCCGGATGATAGAGGATAACAATATCATAATACTTCAGTAGCTCAAGCCATCTATGCTGCCTCAGATTAAGGTCTCTCTGCTTAAACAAATGCTGCAAATTGTGATGATCGGTGTAAACCTAGCACGACACCCCAAAAAGATAATGCCTCCAGATCTAGAAAGCATGCACTATCGTGGCCAGCTCCAAAGCATGTACGGGGTAATTATTCTCATGGGGATTCAACTGACGTGAAGCATATACAATAACTCGTCCCTCTTCCATCAATACACAACCCAAGCCAACGCGTGAAGCGTTGCAATACACAGTATACATCCCTGAACTAGAGGACAACGATAATGTCGGTGTTGTAGTCAATGTGGTCTTGAGATTCTGGAAGCTCTCCTTGCAATCATCGAACCATCTGAACGGAGCACCCTTTTGGGTCAATCTGGTCAAAGGAGTTGCAATAGATGAGAAGCCCTCTACAAACCGACGATAATAACCTACCCGCACAAAGAAACTTCTTATCCCGGTCATTGTGGTAGGACGAGGCCAACTCCAAATTGCCTTGATCTTCCTAGGATCTACCTTAATACCCTCACCTGATACAACATGTCTCAAGAGCGCAACAGAATCTAACCAGAACTCCTACTTGGAGAACTTAAGCATAAAGCTTTTGTTCCCGCAAGGTCTGAAGCACAACCCTCAAATGTTGCTCGTGCTCCTCCATACTACGCAAGTATATCAAAATGTAATCAATAAAGACAATGATAAATGAGTCAAGATATGACCTGAACACCCGATTCATCAAGTCCATAAACGTCGTTGGGGCATTAGTCAAGCCGAAGGTCATCACTAGAAACTCATAATTCCCATATCTAGTCTTGAAAGCCGTCTTCGGGATATCGGAAGCACGAATCCTCAGATGATGATACCCAGACCACAAGTCGATATTAGATAACATCCTAGCACCCTGTAACTGATCAAACAAATCATAAATACGCGACAACAGATACTTATTCCTAATGGTCACTTTGTTCAGCTGGTGGTAATCAATACACATCTGCATACTCCTATCCTTCTTCTTCACAAAAAATACCGGTGCACCCCAAGGCGACACACTCGGCCTGATGAACCCCTTCGCGAGCAACTCCTCAAGTTGTTCCTTCAAATCCTTTGGAGCCATGTGGTACCGTGGGATAGAGATAGGCTGGGTGCCTGATGCCAAATCAATATAGAAATTGATATCACGATCTGGTGGCATGCCTGGTATATCAAAAGGAAATATATCGGAGAACTCCCGCACCACGAGCACTGAATCAATCGTGGGAGTCTCCATAGAAGTATCCCGAACATAAGTTAGATAGGCCAACCAACCCTTCTCGACCATATGTCGAGCCTTCAAGAAAAAGATAACCCGAGGCAAGAAAGAGATAACATACTGAGAGATGAACCCCTCTACTCTAATCGAGGCAACTCTGGCATCGCCAAGGTAACAGTGTTGGCATGGAAATCGAGAATGTCACAGTATGGAGACAACCAGTCCGAGCCTAGGATGACCTCAAAGTTGGTCATATTAAGCAACAGAAGATCCGCTCTGATCTCATAACCAAAGTAAGTCACAACGCAGGACCGGTAAACCCGATCCACGAAAATAGAATCGCCCACTACATGGACACATATACAGGAACACCCAAGGACTCACAAGAGACATCCAGATAAGAATCAAATAGAGAAGACACATATGAATATGTAGACCCTGGATCGAATAGTACCGAAGCATCCCTACTGCAGACAAAAATAATACATGTGATCATGGCGTCTAAGGCTACTGCATCTGGTCTGGCTAGAAAGGCATAGAACCTAGTTGGAGTGCCACCTGGCTAGCCTGCACCTCTAGGGCGATACCTACCTCCTACCCTATGACTTTAGATAGGTGGTACGGCAGCTGGTGCAGTGATTATGGGCTAATGGCCCTACCGTACTACCTTGTCCCGAAACCTGGGGCAAAACCTCCTCATATGACCAAGCTCCCCGCATTCGTAGCAACCCCTCGGTGCGGAAGACTGGTGACACTAAGTCTGACCCTGGTGACCGGAATACCCACTGGAGGAACCCTGAATAGCTGGTGGATAGTAGGTACTCTCTGGAATGGCACTGAAGTAGGGCCGCACTGGAGCACCCAGAGCAGGAAGTGATGCTGAATACATCGGCCTGCTAGACTGGTCCCTCATGAACTGACCTCTTTCCCTTGATAGAGCAC
This sequence comes from Nicotiana tomentosiformis, assembly GCF_000390325.3. NCBI lineage: Eukaryota > Viridiplantae > Streptophyta > Magnoliopsida > Solanales > Solanaceae > Nicotiana > Nicotiana tomentosiformis. The sequence goes on from NC_090823.1 coordinate 57,647,790, forward strand.
CACTGCGCCCTCCTAAATATCAAGGCTGCATGTCCCTCAGTACATGTGCTCGGCCTTGTTGGCAGATACCCTCGATCCACTGAGCTATCTCCACAAACTGATCGTAAGAAGTCCCCATCTCTACCTCTCTGGCCATGATTACCTGGATAACATAATGCAAGTCTGCAATAAACCTACGCACTCTCTCTACATCTGTGGGGAGTATTATAAGTGCGTGGCGAGACAACTCAGAGAATCTCGCCTCATTATCGGTCACAAATATCTGACCCTACTGGAGCAGCTTGAACTGATCCCGTAACTCTTCCCTCTAAGAGTGTGGAATATATCATTCCAAAAAGAGACGTCTGAACTAGTCCCAAGTCACGAGAGGTGAACCTGCTGGCCTAGTACCGAGATAAGACTGCCACTATCCACAGGCCTTGCCCTTCAACTGAAATGTGGTAAAGTCCACCCTGTTGGACTCCAATACTCCCATGTTATGCAGCCTACCCCTGCAACGATCAATAGTCACGATGGTCCTCATGTTGCTCACCACCAAGGACATGAGGATGTAGCCTGATCCATCTATCCAACCGCTTCTCCTGCTCGACAGTCGTGGCTGGTCTGGGCTTTGGTATAACCGCTACAACTGGCTGAGCCCCACCCGTAGGTAGTGCACCTGGGGTCTAATAAACAGTATCAGCGTGCCGTGGAGCCTGATCTGTAAGGGGTTGTGCTCCCCCTCCCACCTATGATATGGCCAGATCAGAAGTAGCCCGGCCTGAGTCATACAATCCATGAACCCCGGCATACGGCCCATGACCTCCTAAAATCCCGGTGCAGTCTTAAAATTGGCCGGGCCGGCTCAACTGCAGGCACCTCATCCTGCTCCTCTATAACAGGATCCTCCACTGGATCCACTAGTGGTACAACAAGAGCAACTCTAGGATGCCCCCGTCCTTTAGCAACAGTTGTGGACCTCCATCTGCCTCGGCCTCTAACAACGAAGGGAGCAGCTCATCTGTCTACTGGTACATCCGCAACGTGCGTTCTCACCATCTATGAGAGAATAACAGAAATGTACTTAGCACAACATCAACTACACGATGGAAGATAAAGAAAGGGAAGTTTCCTAACACCCTATAGCCTCTCGGTGATAAGTACGGATGTCTCCGCACACATCCGCAAGACTCTATTAGGTCTTCCCATGACTCGTGAGACTTATGTAAACCTAGTGCTTTGATACCAAGCTGTCATGACTCAATTCCCATTATAGGCCGTGATGGTGCCCAACGTCGCCGCTAGGCAAGCCAGCGGTAAACTACCCATTTTATTACTTTCAAAATCATGAATGTATTTAATAAAGAAACACTCAAATAAGACATAAAAATGAAATGGTAATATTGTTAGGCAAAACCATAAACATCTACTAGAAATTTCCAAAATCCAATGTCACAAGTGCACGAGAAACCTGGTAGAATATACAACACCCCTACAACTACTGTTGAAATGATATAGACAGAAATAGTAAATACAACAATAAGGAGACTTTGGGTGCTGCAAGATGGAGCATGGAAAGCAGCTCACCACTAGGCCTCCAAATAATGTGGATACGCGCTTGAACGAATACCAGATGTACCTGCCTCAGTACCTGTATAATTTGTGCAAAAATGCATCGTGAGTACGTAAAACAACGCGTACTCGGTAAGTAACTAGTCTAACCACGAAGAAGTAGTGACGAGGGGTCGACATCAAAACTTACTAGTGGTCAATAAATATTGTACAAGAATTATAAATAGGCATGGAATACAACAATAACAATGGGATAATAAAAAATAAACAAGTGATTCTTTAACAAATTTCGGGATTTTGAGTTCATTTTAACATATTTGGAGCTATGGAGCTCGGATTGAGGCGATTTTTACCACATGAATTGGGGTAAGTGTTATCTACTCGGTTTTGATTATATTTCATGAATCTATCCTCGTATTTGGTATTTGGTTTATGATTTCAAAAGAGAAATTGAGGGTTTTTGCCTAAAATTTCACTAAGTTAATTTTTGAGTTTTGAACATCGATTCGGAGTCGGGTTTGAGTGAAACTAGTATGGTTGGACTCGCAATAGAATGAGTTGTCGGATTTGGTGAGTTTTGTCGAGTTTTGAGGTGCGGGTTCAGGTTTGACTTTTTGGTTTACTTTGGGGCTTTTGATTAAAGATTCTACTTTTATCTGTTGAGTTTGTTTCCTTTGGCATTATTTGATATTCTTGAGTTGCTTTTGGCTAATTGTGAGCCGTTCGGAGATCGGTACGCACGGGATGGCATTTCTAGAGTATTGTTTGGCTTGCTCGGTATTGGATTTTGCTTGTTTGAGCTAAGTAACACTTCTAAACTTGGTACTGAGGGTATGAATCCATGAATATATGTGTTATGTGTTGGTATTGAGGTGACGCACATGGTAGGTGACGGGTGTGTCAGCATGCACCGTGTGAATTATGAGTCGGTTGATTTTGTGGTACTGTGTAGTTACCTAATCTTGTTTCAATCCATGAAATTCCTACGTGCTCGGGTAATTGAACTGTGATCCATGTTAGAAAATGATGTTTAGGCTATATACTTATTCTGTGGAGACCCACTTAGGTCATTTTTGCTATTGAGTTATTTGCTTAAATTGTAATTACATACTCAATCATATTCATTCATTTGCATATCTTATCTCAGTCTTTGTTAGCATTATTGTCACATCATGTTATCATTGTTTGGGCGGATTGGCATGAGATTTGTGAGGCTGAGAGACTAGAGAGATTGATGACTAAGCTGAAGCCGATGGCCTGTTTATGAGTGATACTGATGGGATCGGTCTGCATGCCACAGTGAGTTTTATTGATTCATGATGGGATCGGGCTGCATGCCGCAATAGGTATAATTGATTCATAATGGGATGGGGCTGTGCAGCGCAACAGGTTTTTATTAGCGCTTGGGCAGGATCCGCCCCTCCGAAGTCTGACATACCAGCAGTGAGCGCAGGTATCAATAAGTGTGAGTGTCGAGTGATTGGGAGGTGCTGAGTGATTGAGCAAGCTAAGTGAGGTTGACTACTCCGAGAGCATGAGCACATGTGTTTGCCACTGTGGTACCTTACATTTGACATGCATACTTGGCATGTAGGCATAGAGATGCATTTTCTCATGTTGTACGGTATTGTGACATTCATGACTTCATATGCACATTTACATATAGGCATAGAGATGTACTTTCCTCATCCCATCTGAGAATGAAATATCATATCTATCGTTGAAAGATTTTGTGAAAAATCACAGTTTGTCTGATATACTCATATTTTGGTGATTTCATTGAAAAAATTGGGTTTCACTGTTATACCTGAAAAGCATGCCTATTTTCCGTAATTGTAAATGAGTCGAGCATCTTATCTCTGAGTTATTACTTGTACTGCTTTTATTATATTGTTACGAGTTGTTTTTGGATATTGGAGTTAGACTCTGACCATTGTCCAAGCTCGTCACTACTTTCAACCTAAGGTTAGGTTTGTTACTTATTGAGTACATGGGGTCGGTTGTACTCATACTACACTTAAGCACCTTGCATATAGACTTTGGAGCTGATGTTGTTGTGTATGGCGGGAGCTGGCATTGAAGATGTACCTGCGTTTCGTTCATAGCTGCCTCTTATTCATGGTAGCTTTAGAATTATTAATCTGTTCATGTACATTTGAAACATATGATGTATTTATTTTATTCCAGCTTTGTAAACTTTAAATCTTAGAAGCTCATGATTTGTACTACCAATCCCTAGGATTTTGTATAAAAGATTAGTTATTTCATCATTTATTTTCTCAATTAATATCATTTGAATTGGATTGTTGCTATTTGGCCTACCTAGCGGGTCGGGTTAGGTGCCATCACGACTAGTTAGATTTTGGGTCGTTAGTTTCGGTTTTCGGGTGATTTTGAATTAGTTTGGAAGAATGAATTTTATTGTTGAAGCTTTAAGTTGGAAGAGTAGACCAAGTTTAAATTTTGTGTATTTGACCCCGAAATGGAGTTTTGATGGTTCCGTTTGGTCCGGATGGTGATTTTGGACTTGGGTGTATGTCTGAATTTGTATTTGGGTGTTTCTTTAAAGTTTCGGCACTATTTGAATAAAGTTGGAAATTTGAAGGTTTGGAATGTTCATAAGTTTGACTGAGAGTTGAATTTGACGATATCGGGTTCGAATTTTTGTTCCGGGAGTTGGAATAGGTTCGTTATGTCATTTGGAACTTGTATGAAAAATTTGGATTCATTCCGGATTGGTTAGGCTTGAATCGGACGCTTGGTTCGAAGTTAGAAGTTTATGAACTTAAGGGAACAATCTTGATCGATGATTCGTGGTTTTGATGTTAATATGTGTGATTTGAGGCATCGAGTAGGTCCGTAATATGTTTTAAGACTTGTTGATATATTCGGACGGGATCCCGAGGGGCTCGGGTGAGTTTTGGGGTGATTTCGGATCATTTGTAGGCCATATTTAGTTGCTGATTTTTGGCTACAGCAGTGTGCATCGCGATCGCGGACTTTGGGTCACGTTTGCGAAGAGCAAAATGGAAAAAATGGCCTTTGAATCGTGTTCGCGGAGATAGCTTTGCGTTCGCGAAGAAGAAATTTTGTTGTCTTTAAGCCGACTTTGGAAGCTTATATCGTGCAATCTATATGGAATTTGGAGATGATCCAAAAACAAAAGTTGTAGCACTCGGAGTCTAGTTTTCAGAAAATCAAACCGTTTGTTATTTGAAGCTTTGCACAAAATATTATGGCTATTATATTAGAGCCTGTCTGGAAGAGTTATGCAAGCTTGTTAGAGTTTGTTCATCGCGATTACGGGGGAGTGTTTTCGATCACAAATGGTTAAAATTGAGCTAGAATTTTTTTGAATCACAATCGCAATGTTGGGGACTACAATCGCGAAGAGGGACCCCTGGCAGTGCATTAAGACATCAAATTTAGGGATTTTGAGTTTATTTTAGCATATTTGGAGCTATGGAGCTCAGATTGAGGTGATTTTCACCACATGGATTGGGGTAAGTGTTCTCTACATGATTTTGATTATATTCATGAATCTATCCTCATTTTTGTTATTTGGTTGATGCTTTCAGAAGAGAAATTGGGGGGTTTTGCCAAAAATTTCATAGAGTGAAATTTTTATTTTTGAACATCGAGTCAGAGTCGGATTTGAGTGAAACTAGTATGGTTGGACTTGTAATTGAATGAGTTGTCATATTTTGTGACTTTTGTTGGGTTCTGAGGTGCGAGCTCGGGTTTGACTTTTTGGTTAACTTTGCGGCTTTTGATTAAAGATTCCACTTTTTATCTATTGGGTTTATTTTCTCTAGCATTATTTAATGTTTTTGAGTTTCTTTTGGCAAGGTTTGAGCCATTCGAAGGTCGGTACGCGCGGGCTGCTATATCTAGAGTATTGTTCAGCTTGCTCGGTATTGGATTTGGCTCGTGCAAGGTGAGTAACACTTCTAAACTTGGTGCTGAGGATATGAATCCCTGAATATACGTGTTATGTATTGGTGTTGAGGTAACGCACATGCTAGGTGACGGGCGTGTGGGCGTGCACCATGTGAATTATGACTCGATTTATTGTGTGGTACTGTGTAGTTACCTAATCTTGTTTATATCCATGAAATTCCTACGTGCTCGAGTAATTGAGCTCTGATCCATGTTAGAAAATCATGTTCGGGCTATATACTTATTCTGTTAGGACCCACTGAGGTCATTTTTGTTGTTGAGTTATTTGCTTAAATTGTAATTACATATTCAGTCATATTGCATATCATATCTCAGTCTCTGTTGTCACTGTTGTCACATTATGTTTTCATTGTTTGGGCTGATTGGCATGAGATTTATGAGGCCGTGAGACTCAAGGGATTGATGACTGAGCTGAGACCGAGGGCCTGATTGTGAGTGATATTGATGGGATCGGGCTGCATGCCGCAGTGAGTTTTATTGATTCATGATGGGATCGGGTTGCACGCCACAACATGTATTATTGATTCACGGTGGATCTGGTTGCGCGGTGCAACAGGTTTTTGTTAGCGCTTGGGTAGGATCAGCCCCTCGGAAGTCTAACATACCAGCAGTGAGCGCAGGTACCGATGAGTGTGAGTATCGCATGCGAGTGCCGAGTGATTGGAAGGTGCTGAAGGATTGAGCGTGCTGAGTGATATTGACTACTCCGAGAGCATGAGCACATGAGTTTGCCACTATGGTGCATTGCATTTGACATGCATACTTGTTATGTGGGCATAGAGATGCATTTCCTCATGTTGTACGGTATTGTGACATTCATGACTTCACATGCATATTGACATGTAGGCATAGAGATGCACTTTTCTCATGCTATCTGAGAATGAAATAGCTTATCTGTCGTTGATAGATTTTGTGAAAAATCACAGTTTGTCTGATATACTCATATTTTGGTGATTTCAATGAAAGAATTGGATTTTACTGTTATACCTGAAAAGCATGCCTATTTTCCGTAACTGTAAATGAGTCGAGCATCTTATCTTTGTGTTATTACTTGTACTGCTTTTATCATATTGTTACGAGTTGTTTTTGGATATTGGTGTTGGACTTTGACCGTTCTCCAAGCTCGTCACTGCTTTCAACCTAAGGTTAGGTTTGTTACTTGTTGAGTACATGGGGTCAGTTGTACTCATACTACACTTCTGCGTTCCGGTCATAGATGTGTCACGCCCTGACCTCCGGGAGCGCGACCGATGCTCAACAGAGTTACCTCGGTCGAGCAAGCTTGTACGGTGCCGTTTACCCAACTCACCCACAAATAAAGAGAAAAATACAGTTTGTTAATAAGTGAATATAAAGTTATGTGAACAACACCGGTTCATTTCCATTAGTTACGTCATTAACAAGTTTTCAAAATAGTACATTGTACAATAATAGTTATAGTGGAACAAATGATAAAATTAAGACATTTTTAGTTTAAACTTCCCCAAAATAAACCAATCCACACTATGTCTACGGAGTCTCTAATAGGAACAAAAGAGTGCTATGACAGTGCCGGCAACAGAGCCCCGGCTATACCTCAAAATGCTATATACAAAGGATAGAAGATATAGGACCCTGAAATAAAGCGGGGCTCACCAATTCAGCTGAGGAGAGGGTGTGATGCTATCACTGATCAATACCAGCTGCTATGGAACAACCTGCATCCATTAAAGATGCAGTGCCCCCGGCAAAAGGGACGTTAGTACATATGTATAGTACTAGTATGTAAAACTAAGTACCCTCTCAATAGAACGAGCAACAGTAAATGGAGAATAAAACATGATATCAATAAGAGACTCAAACGGTATCAAAGTGTCACATTAGGGGAAACGTAAATTTCAAGTAGGTCTCGGTAATTTAAGTTGGGAGATCTTTAGTACCGATATACCACCATATTTTAGCACGGAGTCCGATCTCAGCTCGATCGGCTAAGCCGTCTCACCATAATGCCGTGTGGGTCGACATTACATTACATCTAGCTCAGAATAATCTCATCCCATTTAAGGGGAAAATATCTCAACACACCAATCTCATCCCATATAAGGGAAACAATCTCATCACATTAACATTTGGATTTACCCCTCAATCACGCATACACCAGCACGTGTAGTTTCGGGGTTAGGTTGTTCCGACCTACCCTTCATCGGTGGCTACTCGATACTCCCAAAGCATTTGTTATTAAAAGTATTTACCTCTCAATTCATAATCTTTTACATGTCATTCATTTTATTCATATCATTGGCCATAACGCAATACCATTCTTGGCATATTGGCCGTACTTCATAATTCAGCTCACTATTCCATTTTCAGACATTTTCATGGATAATCAACAACAAGGCCTTTCAAATTAAGACTTTAATCACATACTTGAGCAAATTAGGGTCTTAGGCACATATGACTTCTTACACAATTGACATGATAGCTTTCATAAAAATTCACGCTTTTAGATCATAACAAAGTAACACACATCCCATACTTAAACCACATTCTCAAACATTAACTCAACATAACAAGAATCTTTGGAATACATATTGAACGCGTAATTATTTCGACACAAGGCTTATTTGACAAAAATTCAATTTATAAGGGCATCACGAGACTTACAAGGACATTGCGGGGTTCAATTCTAAGAGAAGAGTTTAGCCAACATACCTCACTTGAGCTTCCTTAAACTCTAAAATGTTCCGGAAATCTTAGCAACTTCGATATATTTTAGAAATATAACAAGTTGAACCCAAAATTAGGAAGATGATCATGGTTCCAGCTCATTTGAGCATTTTATCAAACAGTAGGTGTGCATTAAGGTTTCAAAGTCCTCCAATGGTGGATTCCATCATCCCACAACCCATTATCTACCATTTGTAGCTCAACAACCTTCCTACACCCCTTGATAACACATGCATGCAAAATGAAAAACTTCCACACCCAAGAATTTCCTTACTACTCACCTATTTTTAGTTGAATTTCGAAATTGAGAGTTAGGGTGTAGAATCTTACCTCTATGATGAAGACCTAGCGAGTTTCCCTTGTTAATCTTCCAGGATTTGATCAAGAATTGAAGAACAAAATGTTGAGGAACCCTCTCCCACTCCAGAGCACTATCTCACTCTCAAAATATCAGGTTTTCACTTAAGAAATGGTCTATGGAGTCTATATAATGGAATAGGGTCGGGTTATAAAAACCAGAAAAATGAAGCTCTGAAACAGATCTGCGGTCTCATAAGCGACCGCATAATGCTTCTACGGTTCGCGAAATGGGCCGTGAAATGTCCCTCCAGAACTGGGCACTCCTGCCCCACTCTGTGGCCATTATGCGATCCGCAGACCTATTCTGCGGTCGCATAATGTGCCACAGAACCTCCCTCCAAAAACAATCTTCATGCTGGTTCCACGGTCGATGTGCGGCCCGCAAAATGGTCTTGCGACCGCATAATTGATCGCACAAAACCATCAAAACTTGCCCAGTTTCTTGCTTCACTCTGCGGCCATTCTGCGGCCGCATAGTGGGCCGCAAAAATGTCTTTTTCTGCCAACATTTTCCTTTAACTCCCTAGCGCATTGTTCGACCAAACATATTAGCCTACCTCGCCATCACGGAACCTCGGGTTTTAGGTGAAATTTTACGGGGCCTTACAAGCTGCCTCTTATTCTTGGCGGCTTTAGAATTATTAATTTGTCCATGTACATTTCAAACAGATGATGTATTTATTTCATACCAGCTTTGTAAAGTCAAAATCTTAGAACCTCGTGATTTATACTACCAATCCCTGGGATTTTCTATAAAAGCTCAGTTATTTCATCATTTATTTTCTCAGTTAATCTCATTTGAATTGGATTGTTGCTATTTGGCTTACCTAGCTGGTTGGGTTAGGTGCCATCACGACTAGTTGGATTTTGGGTCGTGAAATAAGTCCTGTGTATAAATAATTCTACTGCCCAGCGATCCTTCTTCCCGATCACAAAAATGCCCTCGAGATCGCAAAGGCAAAACTTCCAAGGCACTAAAAACCCCTCTCCATGATCGCGACAACGCCCACACGATCGCGAAGGCCAGCCTCGCCAATAATCGCGAACACGACCCACCCTTCCCAAACACGAAGGGCATCGACTTACTCAGCCCCCAAACCAAGGCCTTTCTACGCGAACGCGACCAAGCGACCGCGAACGTGGAGGCCAGTGAACCAAAGCTTCGCGATCGTGACCCCATTTTCGCGAATGCGTAGAACAAAAGCCCCAGCCCCAAATCCTTCATCGTGAACACGAGGCTTTCTCCGTGTTCGCGAAGAAGGAAACCAGCAATAGAATTTCTACAATTTCTGACATAACTCTGGGTGGTCTGAAACACACCTGAGCCACTCGGGACCCTATCCAAATACATCAACGAGTTCAAAAACAATATCCGGACCTGCTCGAAGCCCCGGAACACATAAAACAACATTGAATCTAAAAATCATGCCGTAAAACCAAATGAATCAACATATGAACTTCAAACTTCTTCAACTAGCTCTGAATGCGACGAATCGTACTTCGGCAACTCGTGATGATGCCAAATTTTATGCACAAGTCACAAATTACCATACAAACCTATTACTAGGCTCAGAATCCCAAACTAACGTCGTTAACACCAAAGTCATCTTCAAACTTAATTTAGGGAATTCTAAAACATTCAAGGTGCCAACTTTCAATAATAAGCGCCGAAACGCTCTCGGTTAACCCGAACCTCGATCCGAACACACATCAAGTCCAAAATCATCATACAAACCTATTGGAACCATCAAATCCCGGTTACGAGATTGTTTACTTGAAATTTAGACTCGAGTCAAACTTGGCCATCTTAGGCCACTACTATGGTACTAAGTGTTCCGAATTCAATCCGACCCATTCCAAAACCAAACCAACCATCCCATCAAGTCATAAAACTGTAAAAGCACATATGGGGACTCATAAAAAGGGGAATGGGGATCTAGAAAGCAAAATGATTGATTGGGTCATTACATAGCGCATCAATCCTTGTGAGTATGATGTTCCCCATTTGCTTGTACTCAAGGACATGATGCCGCGAGATGGTGTTAAGGAAGTGTCTATTGGTGATGATGGTGTATTGTGTCTTCATGTCTAGATTTGTATTCCTAATGTGGATGGGTTTGAGAGAGTTCATTCTTAAAGATTCTCACAATTTGCAGTATTCTATTGATCAGGGTGCTACAAAGATGTATCGCAATTTGAAGGATCATTATTGGTGGCGGAGGATGAAGAAAGGCATTGTTCGAATGAGGGTTTTAGGTGAAATTTTACTGTGCCTTACATCCTCCCCTACTTAAGATCATTCGTCCTTGAATGAGGGTCTAAATCTATCATTAGTACTCAACATGACCCAGTTGTTACTTCACAGACTAGTAGTCCAAATTTGACCTACTCCCCAAATTCCCAAGAATTTCGGCAGATTTTCCCTTGTAATCGGGCCTATCCACCTATCAGAGAATCCCATAAACCAATCCGAACAGTATGTACATAATCCAACGATACGACATAATATGAAACAACACCAATTGTAGCCTCATAAGCAATATATTACTAGAAAAGAAATATCCTGAGCATAAACTGTACAAGTGATACATAGTTCATAGGAAGTAATTCCATAGAAACTATTACATATCTATTCAAACAAAGGAGGGTACTTCTTTTACATTTCTTCCTCGGCCTCCCAGGTGGCTTCTTCAACCTGCTGATTTCGCCATAACACTTTCACGGAGGCAATCTCTTTATTTCATAGCTTTCGGACTTGCCTATCAAGAATGGAAACTGGAATTTCTTCATAGGCTAGTTCTTCATTAACCTCAATAGTCTCTACTGGCACAATAACCGACGGATCTCCAACAACCTTCTTAAACATAGACATATGGAATACCGGGTGCACTAATAATATATCAGGTGGTAGCTCAAGCTTGTACGCCACCTGACCAATCCTCTGAATGATTCTGTACGGCCCGACATACCTCGGACTTAATTTCCCTTTCTTACCAAACCGCATTATACCCTTCACGGGAAAACCTTCAAGAATACCCAATCATCTTCTTTGAACTCCAAATCCCTGCGACGCATATCCGAATAGGACTTTTGACGACTCTGAGCAATTTTCAACCGCTCCTTAATGATCTTAACTTTATCCATAGCCTGATGCACGAGGTTTAGCCCTATCAACTCCGCTTCCCCAATATCGAACCACCTAATGGGAGATCTACATCTCCTACCATATAAAGCCTCGAACGGTGCCATATGAATGCTAGCATGATAACTGTTGTCGTAGGCAAATTTTATGAGCGGAAAATGATCATTCCAGCTACCTTTCAAGTCAAGAACATAAGCGCGTAGCATATCCTCAAGCGTCTTAATATTTTGCTCTGCCTGCCTGTCGGTCTGTGGATGGAAGGCTGTACTAAGATTCACCTGAGAACCCAAACCTTGCTGAAATTTCTTCCAAAAATTATTTGTGAACTGTGCCCCTCGATCTGAGCTAATAGAAACTAAAGTTCCATGCAACCTGACTATTTCCTTGATGTACAACTGAGCATACCGTTATGCTGTGTCGGTAGCCTTAACCGACAAGAAGTGTGCTGATTTCATGAGTTGATCCACAATTACCCAAATTGAGTCAAATTTGCGAGGAGTGCGAGGTAGCCCTGCCACAAAATCCATGTTAATCATTTCCCACTTTCACATTGGAATTTCTATGTTCTGTGCCAACCCACTAGGCCTTTGGTGTTCGGCCTTCACTTCTTGACAATTTGGACATCTCGCCACATAGTCCGCTACATTCCTCTTCATATCTTTCCACCAATAGACTTCCCTAAGCTCATGATACATCTTTGTTGAGTCCGAGTTCACATAATATCTAGCAGGGTGAGACTCGGTCATGATTCTTTCCCGGAGATCATCCACATTTGGAACACATAGTCTCCCTTGGTACCTTAGTGTACCATCATCCACGCCAAGAGAAAAGGTCGTGGTCTTATATTTTTGAATCCCCTCCTTCAATTGTACCAACAATGGATCGTTGAATTGCTTCTCCTTGATTTCCACCACAAGTGACGATTCGGCCCTATTTTGCACAATCACCCCTCTCCACTAGAGTCCGCAAGAAGAACTCCCAAACTAGCAAACCGATGAACCTCCTTGGCCAACGGCCTTTGATATGCCTCCAAGTGATCCAAACTTCCCATAGATTTTCGGCTAAGAGCATCCGCTACAATATTAGCCTTCCCCGGATGATACAGGATGTCGATGTCATATTCCTTGAGTAACTCAAGCCATCTTCTTTGCTTCAAATTAAATTTCTTCTATTTGAAAATATATTGAAGGCTCTTATGGTTTGTAAATAGATCCACATAGACCCCATACAAATAATGACGCCAAATCTTCAATGCTAATACCACCGCCGCAAGCTCTAAGTCGTGTGTTGGATAGTTCTTTTCATGATTATTGAGTTGCATAGAAGCATACGCTATCACCTCGCTATGTTGCATTAATACACACCCAAGTCCGATCCTTAAAGCATCACAATATACCATAAATCCATCCGTACCCTCTGGTAGAGTCAACACCGAAGCCGTAGTTAATCTTGATTTCAACTCTTGGAAGCGCTTTTCACAAGCATCTGACCATTGGAATTTAACCTCCTTCTGCGTCAATTTAGTCAACGGAGAGGCAAGAGTAGAGAACCCCTCCACAAACTTCCTGTAATATCTGGCTAAGCCGAAGAAACTGCGAATCTCTATTGGAGTAGTAGGTATAGGCCAATTCTTCACGGCTGAAATTTTCTGGGGGTCAACCTCAATTCCTTCTCTAGAGACAAAATGACTCAAGAACGTAATAGATTCAAGCCAAAATTCACATTTCGAAAACTTCGCATATAACTATTGCTGATACAAGACCTGCAAAACTGCCCTGAGATGATCAGCATGGTCCTCCTGACTTTGCAAATAAACAAGAATATCATCAATAAACACTATCACGAAGGAGTTGAGGAATGGTTTGAAGACCCGATTCACAATATCCATGAAAGCTGCTGGGGCATTTGTTAGCCTGAAAGACATTACCAGAAATTCAAAGTGCCCATACCGGGTGCTTTCTCCTGAAAGCTATTTTCGGAATATCTTGCTCCTTGATCTTCAACTGGTGATACCCGGATCTTAAATCGATCTTGGAGAAGTACTTGCCACCCTGCAATTTATCAAACAAGTCATCTATCCTTGGTAGTGGGTACTTATTTTTGATTGTAACCTTGCTGAGCTGCCGATAGTTAATACATATTCTAAGCAACCCATCCTTCTTTCTTACAAATAGAACTGGTGCGCCCCAAGGCATCATACTCGGCTGGATGAAAACCTTCTCTAACATATCTTTCAATTGTTCTTTTAGCTCTTTCAATTATGCTGGTGCCATTATGTAGGGTGGAATTGATGTAGGTTGCGTGCCTAGCATTACATCAATCCCAAAGTCAATCTCCCTGTCACGACCCAACTGGAGGGTCATGACTAGCACCCGGGCCATACTTGCCGAGCACCAACGTACATTTTATCTAACCTTCCTTATTATCTTTAAGGGCCGACAAGATCAATATAAATAGTAGACATGGATCATGAACATCCAACAATGAAAGATAATGTCATGAACATACATAACATGGGACGACAAGACTGTCAAGAACTATATATAAGGTACGCAAATTTGGGTTGTAACATCCTCCCCCCCTTAGGAACATTCGTCCTCGAATGTAAGGGTTTATGGAGAGTCTAACTTATCGTGGATTCTGACGGAAATGTCCGGCTTAGTTTCCCCTATAAAATGGACACTAGCCAACCTTACAAGAAGTTAAACCCAACCTATGGCCTTACAATACTATACAAAGCATTATGGATATGTACATTATCTGCATATCACCATTTTGTATTAAAAAAATAGTATTCACAAGCTATTGCTTACCTCATAGAGCCGTTTCACTTTATAATACGTCTTGCTTTCCCCCGGCATCCTCGTTATCCTCACTCTGGAATAGGTAAGGGTATTTAGACTTCATCTCCTTTTCTGATTCCCATGTCATTTCTTCTATATTCTTGTTCCTCCATAATACTTTGACGGAAGCTACATCCTTTGTTCTCAGCTTGCGGACTTGTCGATCTAATATAGCCACTGGCACTTCATCATATGATAGATCCTCTGTAACTTGTACATCTTTGATAGGGACGACCCGAGAAGGGTCTCCAATACATTTCCTCAACATAGATACATATATATGATGCATGCTGGACTCATTGGAATCACATTTTGAACCTTTTGGAGTGACGTAAGGTCGGTATCCTTCGTACATGTTATTAGGATTAACCCTTCATCAAGAATCTTATAAGAATAAGGAGCTACCAACAACATTGATAATATAAGAATAAGAGAAGTAACATCAATATTAATCGTTTCATAAGAAGGGCAGCAATGTAAGTACTGCTAGCTTCTAAGAGTAGAGTATCTTTGGGAGCTCGTTCATTACATTATGTACAATTGGAGTCGTGCAAAATAATGAAGGGGATAGCCTCACATACCTTGTATATACTGCCCAACCTCAAGCTATGCAAATGTCACGACTCCTTAGTCTACAATAAGACAAAT
This sequence comes from Nicotiana tomentosiformis, assembly GCF_000390325.3. Classification (NCBI taxonomy): domain Eukaryota; kingdom Viridiplantae; phylum Streptophyta; class Magnoliopsida; order Solanales; family Solanaceae; genus Nicotiana; species Nicotiana tomentosiformis. The sequence goes on from NC_090823.1 coordinate 57,663,000, forward strand.
GACACTATCATTTTCGTTTAAGCGTCGTAACTATTATGTATCGACCACAACCTATTTTACGATGAAATGGACAGCACCTCCCCTATTTATATGACTTCACACAAGTCAATACAATCACCAAACAGCCCAAACAACATCATTAATAATCATATTGAGCCTCCAAAACAGTCCACCAACCAACAACATTACTACCAAGCCTTTCGATATATATTTCACAAGTTCTAGCTTCAATGACTTAGCTGCAACTTGGATAATCTTAAATATCTATAGAGTAAGGGGTTCCTTACCTTTAAACAGAAAGAACAACTCCAATTTGACCTTAATGTTCCACGAAATATCCCTCAAATTCTGCCACAAGAACAAGGAAGCGAAACTAGCAATCAATTTGGGCTTTTCGGAACTAGAATTACTTTAGAAGACTTGAAATCACCTAGGGTTGATATTAAGAACTTTAAGGAGTATTTACAGAACATAAAACACTTAAAACAACCTCCAACACGAGCTGGAACAACACAAAAATCAGCAACAACAAGAAGAACAAGAAACTTACTAGCGCCACGGGATTCCCGACACTTGATTTGTGTTGTTTGCCCTTTGTTTGGGTCTTGGATCATGAGAGAACCTTGAGAGAGTGTTTTTAGGTGTCTAGGGTCTGAAGAGAATGAAAATTAATGAGTTAAAACGGGGTTAAAGGGTCTGATATATATCAATATATCTCAACCGCCTATGTGGGCCCCATAGAGAGCTGCTTGGCGCACTCTCACAAAAACGCGAATATCTCTCTATTCCGAGATCGTATCGACAAACGGTTTAATGCGTTGGAAAGTAGACTCATAGATCTTCAATTTGATAGGAAGATCACCCCATAATTCCATGTACATTGGGAGAAAACTGTAGTAACATTTGACCTAAATTTTATGTAAAATTATAAACATAAGTTGCGACAACTTTTATCGACTTTTGTTTCATAAGTCTTGACTGATACCAAGTTTGTCACGACCCAACTGGAGGGTCATGACTAGCACCCGGGCCATACTTGCCGAGCACCAACGTACATTTTATCTAACCTTCCTTATTATCTTTAAGGGCCGACAAGATCAATATAAATAGTAGACATGGATCATGAACATCCAACAATGAAAGATAATGTCATGAACATACATAACATGGGACGACAAGACTGTCAAGAACTATATATAAGGTACGCAAATTTGGGTTGTAACACTCCCTGTCTGGCGCGATCCCAGGAAGCTCATCCGTAAAGACCTTTGGAAATTCATTCACAACCGGCACAAACTCAAGTATAGGTGCCTAAGCATCGGTGTCCGTAACCCGGACAAAATGGTAGATACACCACTTATTAATCATCTTTGTGGCCTTAAGGTAAGAAATAAACCTACCATTCGGCACCACATTATCCCCTTTTCCATTCAATCACCGACTTAGTTGGAAATTCAAACCTAACGGTTCTGGTTCGACAATCAAGCTTAGCGAAATAGGAATAAAGCCAATCCATCCCCATTATTATATAAAAATCGATCATCCCCAATTCAATGAGATCGGCCATGGTGTATCGACCATGCACCGTGACAACACAACCCCTACGAACTCGCGCGGCCACAATAGACTCACCAATCAGGTTAGATACAGAGAACGGCTCACGGAGCTATTCCGGTTCTATCCAAAATTCCATAGCAACATAGGGAGTGACATAGGACAAGGTGGAACCGGGATCAATAAGAGCATACACATCATGAGATTGAACAGTCAGTATACCTGTGACAACATCTAGAGAAGCCTCTGAACTCTGACGACCAATCATAGCATAGAAACGACTGGGTCCTATCGAACTTTGTGCTCCACCCCTAGCTGCACCATGCCCTGCGGGCGCTGGGGTGCGTCGAGTTGGAGGAGGTGCTCCGGGTGTAGTAGCTGTAGAACTAGCTGGCTATGTTGTACCTCTGCCCATGCTCTGGTGAGACAAACGGCAATCTCTCTGTTGTACCTCTGTCCATGCTCTAGCAGGTCCCAAAGTGCATCTTCCCGCACCTAGGGCATGGGGGCCTACGTTTCTTTTGAAATCTCCCACCAGACCGACCATGCTAGTAGGATCTCTTGTTGCCCTGGCTGGGCCTAAAACGGTTCCCCTGGCTGACCAGAAGATGTGGGTGTAGCATCTGATCTCTGGGCCTGGGAAGCCATTATTTGAACCAACATCTGTATGGCTCCCCTAAGATCCCCATCAGATACACCGAGACCGAAAGCTGGAGGTGGAACTGGAATATCAGTTGGAGGGATCGTTGCACCCTCAGTAGGTGCAGGAACCGGTGTGGTCCTACTAGGTGTACTGGAATCAGGCAGTGTAGTAGTCGGGGGAATATTCTTACCCCTCGGGTGTTCCCCCGCATCATCAAGTAAAGGGTCAACTGCCACTCCTGGGGTGGTATTGGCTCCTTGGCTAGTTCTTGCTTTCTTCGTAGGCACCATATACTGAAAATTAGAGCAAAGCACGAGTTAAAGGAGAAACAATCTTACAATCAGGTTTATCGCACGATCTAGAATATGAAATAAGGGTATTTTTCTTTAATGCCCAAATAGCCTCCTAATTATAGATATGATCGACAATATACCGATAAGAAGGACTCTACTAGACACGGCTCCGAGATATCATAGGACACTTTAAAACCTTAGGCTCTGATACCAAGTTTGTAATGCCCCGACCTCGGGGAGCGCGACCGACGCTCAACAGAGTTACCTCGATCGAGCAAGCCTGCACGGTCCCGTCTACCCAACTCACCCACAAATAAAGAGAAGAATACAGTTCGTTAAAAAGTCAATAAGAAGTCATGTGAACAACTCAAGTTCATTTCCATTAGTTACGTCATTAACAAGTTTTCAAAATAGTACATTGTACAATCATAGTTAAACTAGAACAGATGACAAAATTACAACATTTTTAGTTTAAACTTCCCCAAAACAGACACAACCAACACTATGTCTACGGAGCCTCTAACATGAACAAAATAGTTCTATGACAGTACCGGCAACAAGGCCCCGACTATACCTCAAAATGCTATGTACAAAGGATAGAAGATACAGGACTGCGAAATGAAGTGGGGCTCGCCAATTCAGCTAAGGAGAGGGTGTGATGCTATCACTGATCAATACCACCTGCTATGGAACCACCTGCATCCATTAAAGATACAGCGCCCCCGACAAAAGGGACATTAGTACATATGGAATAGTACTAGTATGTAAAACTAAGCACCCTCTCGATAGAACGAGCAACAGTAAACGGAAAATAAAATATGATATCAATATAGACTCAAACGATATCAAAGTGTCACATTAGAGAAAACTTAAATTTCAAGTAGGTCTCGGTAATTTAAGTTGGGAGATCTTTAGCACTAATATACCACTGTGTTTTAGCACGGAGTATGATCTCAGCCCGACCGGCTAAGCCGTCTCAACCCGAGACATACACTCACAATACCACCATGTGTGCGGCATGATGTCCGATATCAGCCCTATCGACTAAGCCTTCTCACCACAATGCCGTGTGGGTCGACATTACATCACATCTAGCTAGCAATAATCTCATCCTATTTAAGAGGAAAACATCTCAACACACCAATCTCATCCCATATAAGGGGGAAACAGTCTCATCACATTAACACAGGGATTTACCCCATAGTCACTCCTACACCGGCACGTGTAGTTTTGGGGTTAGGTTATTCCGACCTACCCTTCCTCGGTGGCAAATCGATACTCCCAAGAATTTTTTATTAAAAGTATTTACCTCTCAATCCATATTCTTTTACATGTCATTCATTTTATTCACATCATTGGCCATAATGCAATATCATTCTTGGCACATTGGTCGTACTTCATAATTGAACTCACTATTCCATTTTCAGTCATTATCATGGATAATCAACAACAAGGCCTTTCAAATCAAGACTTTTATCACATACTTGAGCAAATTAGGGTCTTAGGCACATATGACTTCTTACACAATTGACATGATAGCTTTCATAAAAATTCACGCTTTTAGATCATAACAAAGTAACACACATCCCATACTTAAACCACATTCTCAAACATTAACTCAACATAACAAGAATCTTTGGAATACATATTGAACGCGTAATTATTTCGACACAAGGCTTATTTGACAAAAATTCAATTTATAAGGGCATCACGAGACTTACAAGGACATTGCGGGGTTCAATTCTAAGAGAAGAGTTTAGCCAGCATACCTCACTTGAGCTTCCTTATACTCTAAAATATTCCGAAAATCTTAGAAACTTCGATCTATTTTATAAATATAACAAGTTGAACCCAAAATTAGGAAGATGATCATGGTTCCACCTCATTTGAGCATTTTGTTAAACACTATGTGTGCATTAAGGTTTCAAGGTCCTCCTATGGTGGATTCCATCATCCCACAACCCATTATCTACCATTTTTAGCTCAACAATCTTCCTACACACCTTGATAACACATGCATGCAAAATGAACTAATTCCACACCCAAGAATTTCCTTACTAAATACCTATTTTTAGTTGAATTTCGAAATTGAGAGTTCGGGTGTAGAATATTACCTCAAGGATGAAGATCTAGTGAGTTTCCCTTATTAAACTACCAAGATTTGATCAAGAATTGAAAAATAAATTATTGAGGAACCCTCTCCCACTCCATAGCACTCTCTCACTCTCAAAATATCAGGTTTTCACTTAAGAAATGGTCTATGGAGTCTATATAATGGAATAGGGTTGGGTAATAAAAACCAAAAAAATGAAGCTCTGAAACAGATTTGTGGTCACATATGCGACCGCACAATTCTTCTGCGGTCCGCGAAATGGGCCGTGAAATGGCCCTCCGGAACTGGGCACTCCTGCCCCACTCTGCAGCCATTATGTGGTCCGCAGACCTGTTCTCCGGTAACATAATGCGCCGCAGAACCTCCCACCGACAAAAATCTTCACGCTGGTTCCGCGGTCGATGTGCGGCCCGCGAAATGGTTTTGCGACTGCATAATTGACCGCACAATACCATCCAAACTTTCCTAGTTTCCTGCTTCACTCTACGGCCATTCTGCGGTCCGCAGAGTGATTCTGCGGCCGCATAGTGGGCCCCGCCGAAATGTCTTTTTTTGCCAACATTGTCCTTTAACTCCCTAGCGCACTGTTCGACCAAACATATTAGCCTACCTCACCACCACGGAACCTCAGGTTTTAGGTGAAATTTTACGGGACCTAACAAGCTGCCTCCTGTTCTTAGTAGCTTTAGAATTATTAATCTGTTCATGTTCATTTCAAACAGATGATGCATTTATTTCATACCAACTTTGTAAAGTCTAAATCTTAGAAACTCATGATTTATACTACCAATCCCTGGGGTTTTCTACAAAAGCTCAGTTATTTCATCATTAATTTTTTCAGTTAATCTCATTTGAATTGGATTATTGCTATTTGGCTTACCTAGCGGGTTGGATTGGGTGCCATCACGACTAGTTGGATTTTGGGTCGTGACATAAGTCTCGTGTTTAAACAATGCTACTGCCCAGCGATCCTTCTTCCCGATTGCAAAAATGCCCTCGCGATCGCGAAGGCAAAATTGCAAAGGCCCTAAAAACCCCTCTTTGTAATCGCGACAAGGCCCACACGATCGCGAAGGCCAGCCTCGCCAATAATCTCGAACACGGCCCACCCTTCCTAAACACGAAGGGCATCGACTTACTCACCCCCCAGACCAAGGCCCTTCTGCGCGAACTCGACCAAGCGATCGCGAATGCGGAGGCTAGTGAACCAAAGCATCATGATCATGACCCCATTTTTGCGAGTGCGTAGAACAAAAGTCCCCAGACCCAAAACCTTCATCGCGAACACGAGGCTTTCTCCGTATTCGTGAAGAAGGAAACCAGCAACAGAATTTTTACAATTTCTTACATAACTCTGAGTGGTTTTAAACATACCCGAGCCACCCGAGACCTTATCCAAATACACCAACAAGTTTGATAATATTATCCGAACCTACGCGAAGCCTCTAAACACATAAAACAACATTGAAACTAAGAATCTCACTCTAAAACCAAATTAATCAACTTATGAACTTCAAACATCTTCAACTAGCTCTGAATGCGACGAATCATACTTTGGGAACTCGTGATGATGCCAAATTTTATGCACAAGTCACAAATCACCATACAAATCTATTATCAGGCTCGGAATCCTAAACAGACATCGTTAACACCAAAGTCATCTTCAAATCAAATTTAGGAAATTCTAAAACCTTCAAGGAGTCAACTTTCAACAATAAGCACTGAAAAGCTCCTGGTTAACCCGAACATCAATCCGAACACATGCCGAGTACAAAATCATCATACAAACATATTGGAACCATCAGATCCTGATTTTGATGTTGTTTACTCGAAAATTTGATGGAACTAAATGTTCCAAATCCAACTCGAACCATTCCAAAACCAAACCAACCATCTCAGCAAGTCATAAAACTGTAAAAGCACATATGCAGAGTCTTAAAAAGGGGAATGGGGATCTAGAAAGCAAAATGACTGATCGAGTTATTACAGAGCGCATCAATCCTTGTTAGTATGATGATCCTCATTTGCTTGTCCTTAAGGACACGATGCCACTAGATGGTGTTAAGGAAGTGTCTGTTGATGGTGTATTGCGGTTTCAGGGCCGGATTTGTATTCCTACTGTGGATGGGTTTGAGAGAGTTTATTCTTAAAGATTCTCACAATTTGCGGTATTCTATTTATCAGGGTGCTACAAATATGTATCGCAATTTGAAGAATCATTATTGGTGGCAGACGATGAAGAAAGGAATTATTCGGTATGTTGATCAGTGTTTGAATTGTCAGCAGGTCATGTATGAGGATCAGAGACCTGGTGAGTTACTTCAAAAGATTGAGATATCGAAGTGGAAGTAGGAGCACATCACTATTTATTTTGTGGTAGGTTTGACATGGACATTGAGGAGATTTGACGCTGTTTAGGTCATTGTTAATAGACTAACCAAGTCTGTGTATTTCATTCCGGTCATGACTTCCTACACATTGGAGCATTTGGCAAAGATCTATATTGGGGAGATTATCCGCTTGCATGGTGTGCCTGTGTCTATTATCTCGAGTAGAGGCAATCAATTTACTTTGCATTTCTGGAGGGTCATTCAACATGAGTTGGGTACACAGGTTGAGTTAAGTACATCATTTAACCTTCAGACGGACGGTCATTCCGAGCGAACTATTCAGATTTTAGATGATAAGTTAGGAGCACGTTTCATAGATTTCAGAAGCTAGTTGGATCAATTTCTTCCATTAGCGGTGTTTGCCTACTACAACAGCTACTAGTCGAGTATCAAAATGGCTCTGTGTGGGGCCTTATTTGGAAGGCGATGTCTCTCCCTTTTTGGTTGGTTTCAAATGGGTGAGGCTAGGTTAATGTGCACATATTTGGTTCGTGATGTTTTTGAGAAGTTGAAATTGATTCAAGAGCGGCTTCGAGATGTAGCTTTCATAGAGGGTAAGAGGTTCTTCTTCGAGCTTCTCCTATGAATAGTATGATGAGATTTGGGAAGAAGGAAAAGTTGAGTCCTCAGTATATTGGTCAATTAGAGGTGTTGGAGAGAGTGGGTGAGTGTACTATAGATTTTCTTTGCTACCCAACTTATCAGGAGTTCATTCGGTGTCTCATGTTTCTATGCTTCAGAAGTACTATGAGGATCTGTCACATGTGTTGGATTTTAGTGCAATTAGTTGAGAATTTGGTTTATGAGTAGGAGCGGGTGGCTATTTTTGATAGACAGGTTTGAACATTGAGGTCGAAGAATATTTCTTCAGTGAAGTTTTAGTGGAGAAGTCAGCCGGCCGAGAAGGCAATATGGGAGGCCGAGCATGATATGCGGAGCATATATCCTTAACTTTTTTATATCCCAGGTATGATTCTAAACTCGTTCGAGGATAAACGTTTGTTTAAGATGGGAAGAACTAAACGACGCGGCCTATCATTTTGTTAATTTGAGCCTCGTTCACCTATTTTATGCTTCTTGTATGTGTATTTGTTGTTATGTGACATGCAGGTATGGTTGGCTTGGTTCCGAGAAAATTTGGAGTAAATTGGAATACTTAGTTTCAAGGTTGGAACCTTAAGTTATAATAGTTTACCAAGGTTTGACTTTTGTGTAAACGAACTTGGAATGATATTGTGATGGTTACAATAGGTTCGTATGGTGATGTTCGACTTAGGCGTATATCTGGATTTGGATTTTGAGGTTCCTATGTTGTTTTGGCTATATTTGGAAAAAAATTAAAAATTTGAAGGCTTGGAAGGTTCATAGGTTCGACCGGCAGTTGACGTTGATGTAATAGGATTCGTATTTGTTTTCTGGGAGTTGAAATAGGTTTGTTATGTCATTTGGGACTTGTGCGAAAAATTTGGGGCTATTCTGAGTTGGTTAGGCATGGCTTGGCATGAGTTTTGAACATTGGAAGTTGACTAGTTCAGTAAGCTTGAATTGATATGCGATTTCTAGTTTTGATATTACTTTTTTTGATTTGAGACCTCGAGCAGGTTCGTGTCATATGTTGGGACTGGTTGGTTCGTTTGGGAGGGATCCTGAGGGGCTCGGGAGTATTTCGGATGGATTTCAGATTATTAGAGCTTGGTTGGATTGCTGAAGAATTGCGGATGTTAGGTGTGCTTCGCGATCGCAGAGCAGGTCTCGTGACTGTGAAGAATGTTTTTGGCCAGCTGAGTTTTTGTCCTTCGCGTTCGTGAATAGGGTGTCGCATTCACAAAGTGTTAGAGTCGTTGGTCTTCTCGTTTGTGTAGTGGAGAGCCTGGCTCCCCGCTGGGGTTAAGCCTTTGTGTTCGCGAAATGTTGATCGCATTCGCGTAGGCATATGGACCTTGAGCATCGCGTTCGCAGGTGGTAGACTGTGTTCGCGAAGAGAATTCTTGGGGTAGGGGTAGTTTCCGCTTAGCGACTACGAGGCTAGGGTCGCGTTCGCGAAGCGTATCACGGGGCAGAATTTTAAGAGTTTTAATTTTGGGACTTAGACTCCTTATTTCACTAGTGGATATACCAGCGCTCCGCACAGTGTATTTATCCATTTTTAACTCACAACTATTTGTATATATCAAATTTTAACTCACAACTATTAATAATTTGTATTCAGTTCTAGGTAGACATAGCTAGAACCAGATCAATCAACTGCAAAATAATTAGCAATCATGACTACGGAATATTGCAGACAGATGTCCTAATACATAAATAAAATATATAAATTCATATCTTGAGTTTGGAGTTCTATAATCTATAGATATTCTGCATAGTAACCTTGAAGGAGGATGAGAAAAGGCATAGAAATGAAAAGTTTTCTCTTAAAAAATGAGGCCGAAACCTCTATAACTTTGGTAGCACCTATAATTTTTTATCTTGAATTTACAGGTAAATTATCATTGAGATTGGAGGCTCTTCTTTCCTGAATTGTAAGGCTTGTGCCCATGTAGAAATGTTGGATACTCTTGAACAATTTCATAAACAGATCGGTAAAAGTTTACGTATTGACCGCCTAACAATTTTTCGACCACTCAAGGATATCTCTGCAGATAAGCTCCTGTCCAATTGAATCGAATTAATAGCAATCATTTTACATAGCGGCCATAAGCATTAGAAAGTAAAAGAATAGATGTTTAGAAGTTCATAAGATAAATTGTTTAGAGAATCGCCAACAAATTGCAGCGCAAATATAAGAGCTCAAGCTTGAACGAAGTAAATAGGTCCTCCATATTGCACCAGAAGGAAAATGTATTAAGATCTTATTATGAACTACAGAAGAAACATACAATGGATAATCAAATATACTCATAAATCAGATCAAGCAATTCAACAACTGTAAGAGATATCTGCAAAAGAAAAAATTACAATAAATATTTAAAGTTATAATTCCCAAGATTTGAGAGGAAATACAATATATCAAACTTAAGAACACCGATGCAAGCCAAAGATGACATTAAGAGCGAGGATTTTTTGATATATAGATATATTAATCTCATGTACTACATTCATCACAAAGAGAACATTGTTGGCCAAAGTTAAGTAATAATAGATGTGAATTCAGTGTATCCAAGGAAAAGTAGACTCATTTCAACACAAGAATGGTCATGAATACAACACGATAATTCCTAAATAATGGATGGAAACTAAGAAAAGGTACAAAACTATTTCTTGAATCTCAATATCCATCACTGCCAAACACTATTTATGAATAAAACTAAAAAAGAAAGCTAAGGCCATCGATGTTTTAATTTCTAGAAGGCAATCAGGTCCTTCTAAGCTACTAAGGAAAGGATAGTAACTGCTAGATTTGCCTATCTATTAAGAGGACAGATAGCACCTAATGTCACAAACTTTCAAATTCCTTTTGAACAGAACCGAACACACACAAAAAAAAAACTATGGGTGAATCTGCAAACAATAAAAATCACCTTCATTCTTCCGTTTATTATTGCTTATTTTTACATATATATTTTGTGTAAATATTACTTTTATTTGAGCTGATGAACTTGTTCTTTTTGTTCTGAACAGTTTTACCAATTTTCTGTTGTGTATATTTCCTTTCAAAATGAATAGAGCAAGTAAAGAATATGATCATACGTACTTTAGTTTAATGTGGTGCTAGTTCTTCGAGAAGCTTCGTTCTTTTACTTCTCTTTTCTTACCTGTGGAATGAGAAGAATGAGTCAAAAAAATTGTAATTGGAATTAGTATATAAAAACAACATAAAATAAAAATATTCACTCCTTTCTGTAAGACTATGGAAAAATTTCAAAAGACTCCATAATAATGACACACCATATATAGTAATGAAAGATACAAATATCAAAGTTGAACTGGAGCATTTAGTTCATAGGACCAAAAAATTACACAAAAAGAAAAGACTACATATAGGTTCTTGAAGCAATTTACCCATCAAATCAAATCGAACAATTTTGTCTATTTCTTCATTCATACATTGTCCCAAACTCTGTCCCCACTAATGACAAAGTAAAGTGAAAATACCTTTGAAGAAGTGAAGAAGTGAAGGATAGCGATAACGTATAATAACGCTAAAAACGTAAAAACCTACCATCTTTGAGAAATTTCTTCACAGCCAGATCTAGATTTTCGTGGGAAGTGGTAAAAACCTAAGATCTTTGAGGAAATTCTTCGCAGGTCTGGATTTTTATCGGAAGTGGAAAGGTTTCTTGATGCATATGTAATAAAGAGAAACAATTACAATAGAAAAAAGCGACTGTTAGTGGAAAAAAGGTGCGGCGGTTAATGGAACCGGCAGTGGTAAGCGAGTAGAAGTAAAGAAGTGACTGTTAGTGGAAAAAAGAGAGATAAAAATGCTAAGCACATTAAGCGAAAAAAATGAGCGAAAAGTGAAAAAGTGGCAAAAAAGGAGAAATGAGATAAATGTAATTCCTGGGATTGAGAAATGCCACGTAACCGAGTCAAGGACCTTCAATTATATATATGTAGATATGAGAGCCCTAGACATGGAGAGGGGTGATTTTCTAAGGGGATTTTCGCACATGGCAAGAAGATAAGTTATTTTTACTTGATTTTAATAATATATCTTGTTTTTCATGGATTATTACACCTAGATTATGGGGTTTGAATGAGAAATTTTGGGATTTTGACTATGGTTTTATAGAGTGAAAAATGGAGATTTGAACCTCGAATCTAAGTTGGATTTGGATGAAACTTGTATATTTGGACTCGCATTCGGATGGGTAGTCGGAATTTTTGACTTTTGTTGGGCTCCGAAAAACGGGCCCGAGTTGACATTTTGGTTGACTTTTTGCTATTTGATAATGATTGGAGCTTTATTACTTGAGATTGATCCATATAGCATAATTTCACGTTATTGAGTTATTTTTTGGCGAGATTTGACCCGTTCGGAGGCCGATTCGAGAGGCACGTTTTGAGGTAACTAGCTTGCCTAGTCTTGGCTTGAGGGTATTGACTATGATGTTTGCTATATGTTGGCGGTGACGCACGTACATGGTGACGAGCGTATATGTGTACACCATGGTTATACATGATGTGGGTAGACCTTAGGCTACTATATTCCTTTGTATTACCGTGTTGTCTCAACTTGTATGAAGACTACTTGAGCTATTATCATGCTAGAAATTATGTCTATGCTATGTGCTTATCTGTTTGAGACATGTTCGGACTATTTTGCTATATTGAGCCATTTGCCTTAATTGTGGTCATACTTTTCAGTCATGATATTATATCCGCATGTTATTTTACTATTTTTGTATACTTCTTACCTGTTATCTCACATATTGTTGGTTTCTTTACATGAGTACTACGAGTTTGAGTGGATTTGTTATCTTCTCTATTTCACATCTATTTACTTTTACTGTATCTGTCTTATTGGACCACTAGTAAGTGTCGATATCGACCCCTCGTCACTACTTCTCTGGGGTTAGGCTAGATACTTATTGGGTACATATTGATTTACGTACTCATACTATACTTGTTGCACTTTTTGTACAGGTACACATATGTCCGGTGGTCCTTGGGAGCAAAGGCGCGGCCATTTTGGGGATTTTACCGTGAGCTGCATCTTATGTTACGCACCGCAGCCTGCAGAGTCTCGATCAGAGTTATTTATATTTTTCTCTCTAACTTGTATTCCAGACAGATGTTATATTATATTTTATTTCCTAGTTGATGCTCATGCACTTGTGACACCGGGTTTTAGGATTTCCTACAGGTTGTTCGTTGTTGTAATTGTGTAAATACTTTCATTTACTCGGTAAATTTTATTTGAGGCTATTCAATTAATGAAAATGATGATTTCAAAATACTAAAATGAGTAATTAAATTGACTAAACATTGTTGGCTTGCTTGGCGGCAGTGTTAGGCACCATCACGACCACTAGTGGATTTTGGGTCATGATAGCTTGGTATCAGAGCGTTAGGTTCACTTAGGTCTCACGAGTCATGAGCAAGTCTAGTAGAGTCTTGCAGATCGGTACGGAGACGTCTGTACTTATCTTGGAGAGGCTACAGGGCTGTTAGGAGCACTTCCTTTCTTGACTTCCTCATCGTGCGGTTTGATTCCATTGAGGCTTATTCCTTTATTTCTTTCCTACTCAATCTTATGCGGCGCGAAGCGCTTGTTATCAATTGGGCGTCTAAGAGCTGTAGTGGTACTACGGATGTGGTTCCAGATATTTCTCCCTGCATGTTCGGGCAGGCTATTATCATCCCCTTGTGGAGGGATGTTCTTTTGTTCTAGCTCAGTATCTGTATCTTCTATGGTTTTGAGATCGTGCACGGATTGCTATGATGTCTATGCGTTATTATCGCACAATGTTGGTGTAATGGTAAGGTGCTCGTTATGTGTTGAGGCAGTGAATGGCTTGAAGAGAGGATTTCTCAGTGCATGATTAAGGGGTTCAACATTTAATTCCATCGAAGGAAAGGCAATCAGACTATTGATTCCCATGTTTGGTTGATGAAGTAACAAGACTTGATATTTTCGAGCATGATGGAATTTTCAATGTGATGCGGTGTCGTCGTCCTTGTTTGAATGCATTATGGATTTTTGGAGTTACGGTCTTCTTGGATTTTGCCTTCAGTGCAGGGTGCTGTGAAATGGTGCCTGAGGGGCGGTTGCTAGAGATAGTTATGTGCAGCGGTTCAGAATCGAATTGGTATTTCTGATGTGGATGGCTCTAGAAAGATAATCTTCGAAGAGGCTTAGAACCGGTAACATTTTATTGGTTTAGGTTCCACAGAGATGCATTTTGATTTGATGCAACATTTGAGCAGTGAAGTATGAGGAAAGACATGGCGGAAAATGTTTCATGGTGGTTAAAGTATTAGAAGGTCAATTATGAGAAGCAGAGGTTGAGAAGTTGCTTAAAGGAAATGGTTTAACCGAAGTAAGAGTGGCAGATTAGCATATGAATTATGTGGTAGGATAGCCACGTGCCTTGAGAAAGTGTAGAACGGTTTGGGAATCATGATGGAAAGTGATTTGGCCTACAAATTTTATTTGGAGTGATGGTTACTGTACGAAGAAAGATTTAATATGGCAGAAAGGAGTTTGTTTGAAATGAAGAGGGTGTGAAGATCTGATTATCATTTCAGGTGCAATATGACTTGAGTTCGGAATGTATTGTTGAACTTTCAGTTGATGTCAATAGGGAAGGAGTAGATTTATACAGCTTGTGGGCGAGTATGGGCTCAGGAGAATTTACTGATTTTGTGGTAGTTGTAACCAGTGCAGCATCACGGAAAAATGTCGGTGAGGACATGTGGGTTATCTCCTATGAGTAGGTTAGCGGTTGCACGATGTTGATGAAGCTTCGGCGAAGAATACTACTTGCTACCTAGTGAGAGGTCGAATATGTGATTGTGACTAGTGATTCAGAATATTCATGAAAATCTTAACAAAAGACTTCGAGAAGTCTGGCAGGCTAACGGTGCGAGATCATGGTAATTGAGAAGGAGAAATCATATTGGGCTCTGCATTATGTGATGGTAGCTTAAAGCTAAGTGGGGGGCACTACCATTTACGATTGGATCGCGTGGTTGTCTGCTTGTACGGTTTCTGGTTATCGATACGTTGGCTGATTATTTATGACTAAGAAAAGGGAATATCAGGGGTAATTCAGCCATGAACATGAGGGAAGCGTGCTATATTTAGCTTACCGATGCATGTTCGGGTTTTGGGAAGACTCAGAGTTTATGCTTTGTTGATGTGACGTACAACGAAAAGAATTCAGTTGGTTGCTTCTTTAAGAGGGTGTTCATGCGCTAGCAGAGCGTTGGAGTTTGGTTATGTTCGAGATCAGGTCGGAGTGGGTGACTCTCAACAATGGTCTTAGTGGATTCAAGAATTAAAGTGCAGCGCCTAAAGACTTTGGGTCCGTCATGTGGTTAAGGACCGAGTCTTCACAGCAGATTGCGAACGTAACTTGGAATGTTCTATGTCGTTGTCGGGTATGCGGTGCAGTATTGGAGTAAAGGAAGAAATAGCTCCGGCTTCGTGAAAGGTCTTGCTAAATGGGTGTACCAGTTGAAGATGTTATTATGCGCGTGAAAAGGGTATGAGATGATTCATGGGTATTGAGACGATGTGGTCTCGCGATTCGGGTCACTCGGGACTAGTGTAGATTGAGTTCGTTATATTTTGAATGGAACTATCATATTTCTAAGTTAGGTCAAGGGTAAATTGAAAGAAGTTGGATTGGTTAGTAATGGCTGAATCAGCATGATTATGACAAGTATCAGTTTCTTCGTTGTGTGAAGTTATACAGGTGGTTTGTGGTTGTACGTGTGGGCTTGACATCTACCATGACCTGATTGATTTGGGAGGTAGTTGATTCAAATGGCTTGGTTGTGTAAACGGATTCTGGAAGAGTCATGACGGTTTAGATCACGACTTGAGGTTTGTGTTTTATACAGTTTGGGAATTCAGCTGCGTGTTGCATTGGTTTTTCTGAAATGAGTTAAGTGAAAGGTTTCTAGCCAATGAAGTCTTATTCTACTGGTAGTTCAGGGGTTATGATGAACTCGTACATTCTCACATAGCGGCATGATACGTGCAATGAGCGGTATGGGAATTTGAAAGTTGAGGACCAAGGTTGCAGATCGGTGTTGATAAGAATGTCACGATCTCGGATGAGCAGGGAAGAATTCAGATATTTAGAGTGAACTGGCGTTATCTTAATGTCACTTGAGAAAGGTGTTCTACGGAAGAAACATTGTGTATTGATTTGCGGATTGTGATTTGCCTTACAGGATTAGTACGGTCGGTGGTATGGGTTGCGAACTTTGCTACCTTAGCGGAAGGTTGTGGGAGCGTATCCCACAGGGAAATTGTATGAGTGTGACATGCTAGTCACTTGATTATTAACGATCGAAACCTAGTACGGAGATTTTTGGTATTATCGTTAATGTAATGCTTGGAAAGCGCTCTATTCCTGTGGTTGTGAACTGTGGGAGGGGAGGGGGGGTTCTGCCGGATTTAGACGGCTTGACTATTCGCACATGTGTTGAGGTCCTGTGTAGCTTGTGGTGTCATATGAGCAGGATGTCTCTCTAAATGCAGGTCATTTATCGCACATCAGTCGTGCTTGGGTTTTATAGCGAATGGCGCTATCCATCTCCCCAGAGTGGTATTCTTGCACTTAGCGTGATTATGAAGGATACTCGGTATTCCATAGGTAGAAGCATTATGGCTTGATGAGTATGTCCTTACTTATTGTTATGAGTGGATCGGGTGGCACGCCGCCAAGGGTACGTTATTCAGATCGGGTTGCACGTCGCAACAGAATCATGTTTGAATCGGGTTGCACGCTGCAACAACGTTATGTTGGGTACGGTTCCCTATATCTATTTTTGTATATTATATTTCTTGTCCTCTGAGGAGGGTTCATAACATCTGTTTGACTGTTTTATTCATTGCGCGGGCTGGGTAATTCTTTCCCAGAGTTCGTTCCTCCTTATGTGTCATATTTGAGTTGTAGCTTGTCGGCGCATTGATGGCGTCATACGAGACCTGAGTCAGTGTTTGAGGCGGCCTATTGTCTGAGTAGCTTGTACTGTGTGAGACGAGATGATTGGACCTGTTATTTGTGCAATCAGATTTATATAAGGTATATTAAAGGGAAAAAATCGTTATTCAGTTCAGAATGAGGTAATGGTTCTTGTTAGGATTGGAGACTCCATGAATTATTGATTCGGCAGGTGGTTATGAGTTTCTACATGTCTCTTTAGTCATGGCAGTATTGCGAGAGTTGGAACAGGATTTATATACTTCATGAGATGTATTGCGGGCATCAGATTTGTGAAATTACAGCTGTTGTGGTCGGAGGATGTTATTATGGGCATGTGAATTATATGGTGCATAGTGTGAATTCATCAAAAGTTGTAAGATCGTGTTTTGGTACAGTGTGTGGTGGTTGGTACGGTGTTCGTGTGTTCGAATCAGGCCTTGTAAAGAAATTCAGAAGTTGGAACTTGGTTCTGAAGCTTGTTAGCTATGGTTATAGGGAGGATTTTCAGTTCGGTTCAAGCTAATGTGTTTAATTGGGATGTGGCGGCACATGTAGGCGCACGAGGTATTAAACTGTGATTTTGGACAACTCCGGAGTAGTCCTTAGCACGTTCGAGTACGAACGTATGTTTAAGTGAGGGAGAATGTAACGACCCGACCAGTTGTTTTGAGCTCAAGTGCATCGTTCGGTGGTTTGAGGCCTTGAGTAGCTTTACTTCAGGTATTATGACTTGTATGTGTGGTCGGAATTGAATTTCGGGAAGTTCTGGATTTGATTTGGAAAGAAAATTCTAATTTTGAAAGCTTTAAGTTGCAAGAATTGACTAAGGTTGACTTTTTAGTAAATGACCTCGGAATCGGGATTTGAAGGTTCCAATAATATCATATGATTATTTTGGTCTTAGGGGCGTGTCCGGATGTTAAATTGGAGGTCCGTACGTTATTTCGGCGTCAATTGGTGAAAGTTGGAAATTGGATGATTTTTGGAAAGTTTGACCGGGAGTGGACTTTTTGATATCGGGGTCGGATTCTAATTCCGAAACTGGGAGTAGGTCCGTAATGTCAATTATGACTTCAGTGCGAAATTGGAGGTTAATCGGACTTGATTTGATATGCTTCGGCGTCAGATGTAGAAGTATGAAGTTTTAAAGTTCATTAGGCTTGAATCGATGTGCGATTCGTGTTTTTAGCATTGTTTGATGTGATTTAAAAGCTCGACTAAGTTCGTATGATGCTTTGGGACTGATTGGTATAATTGGTTAAGGTCCTGATGGTCTCGGGTGGATTCTGGAGGGTTAACGGATCGAGTTTGGGCTTGGGGGAAAGCTGAGGCAGAAGGTGGCTGGTGCAATCGCACCTGCGAAAAAAGGGCCGCAGGTGCGAGACCATAGATGGATTCACAGGTGCGAGGAAAGTTCCGCACCTACGGGATCGCAGATGTGGGTGGAGGAGCGTAGAAGCGGGAGTTGGGCTGAGGGGGAGGGCCGCAGAAGCGCATCTTGGCACGTAGAAGCGGAGATGGACCGATTGAGGGACGTCTGCAGAAGCGAGTTTTTACTAGGAAAAGCGAGGCCGCAGATGCGGCAATGTTGTCCGCAGAAGCGAAAACTGGGCAGAACATAAGGGATCGAACTTGGTCATTTCATCATTTTCGTTTGGGATTTTTGGAGCTCGGTTCTTGGGCGATTTTGAGGAGTTTCTTCATGTAACACAAGGTAAGTAATTTCCCACTTGTTGTGAGATAAATGTATGGTTTATATGTGGATTTATGGGGGAAAATTTGGGATTTTGGTAGAAAAACCTAGAAATTGGTATTTTTGGAATTTGACCACGCAATTGAAAAAGGAATTGGGAATAAGTTATATATTTTAGTTCGTGGTGTTATGGGTAAAGTTTATCTTCGGAAATTTTTGGAATACGGGCACGTGGGCCCGAGGGTTGACTTTATACACTTTTCGAGTGGAGTTGGCAAATTGCTTAAAATGATTAATTATGGATATTAGAATATATTTTGACTAGTTTGCAAGTTGTTTGAATAGTTTTGGATCGACGGGCTTTGGTTTGAGGTGTTAGAGAGGTATAACGACCCGACTGTTCGTTTTGAGAATTTAAGTACCGTTCGGCGGCATAAGGCCCTGAGCATCTTCGTATTATGTGTATTGACTTGCGTGCGTGGTTGAATTTAGTTACCTGATGATTCGGAGTGATTTGGGACACTTAGTCCCTAAAATGGAAGCTTAAACCTTAGGATTTTGACCGTAGTCAAAACTGTGTGAAGACGACTCCGGAATGGAGTTTCGTCAGTTCCGTTAGTTTCGTTGGGTGATTTTGGACTTAGGGGCGTGTCTGGATTGTGTTTCGGAGGTCTGCAGCTCATTTAGGCTTGAAATGGCGAATATCGAATTTTTTTTGGAAATTTTGACCGGTAGTGAACTTTTTGATATCGGGGTCGGAATTCGATCCCAGAAGTTGGAGTAGGTCCGTAATGTTGAATATGTCTTATGTATAAAAATTTGGGGTCAATCAGACCCGGTTTGATAGGTTTCGACATCGATTGTAGAAATTTAAAGTTTCAAGTTCATTAAGTTTGAATTGGAGGGTGATTCGTGTTTTTATCATTGTGTTATATGACTGGTTGGTATGTTTGGTTGAGGTACCGAGGGCCTCGGGTGAGTTTCGGATGCTTAACGGATCGAAATTTGGACTTGTGTAATTGCTGAAGCTTTCAAGCTTCTGGTGTAATCGCACCTGCGGTGGGGTGGCCGCAGGTGTGGACACGCATGTGCGAGAGGCCAAGCGCAGAAGCAGGATTGAGGAGATGGCCAGGGGTCGCAAGTGCGAGGAAAGTTCTGCATCTGCTAGCCCGCAGATGCGCTTGAAGTTCCGCAGATGGGGAGAGAGAGCTGGAGGGGCAGTCCGCAGAAGAGGACATTTGTTCGCAGGTGCGCACTCGCAGGTGCGGCCATTTGATTGGAGAAGCTGACCAAGGTGTGTAAGTCAAGTCCGCACCTGCGATGGATTTTGCGCAGGTGTGACTATGGGTCCGCAGGTGCGAGATCGCTGGGCAGAAAAGAGGAAATTTCAAGGGTTTGGTCTCATTTTCATTTTGGGACTTTGAGAGCTCGGATATAGGCGATAATTTGGGAGATTTTGAGAGGAACCTTTTGGGTAACGATTCTTAACTCATTTTTGGTTATATTCCACTGATCTATAGTTGATTTTATCATTTAATTAAGGAATTTGATTGAGAAATTTGGAAAACAATGGGAGAAGTTCTTTAACTATGTTTTTGAATTTTGATTGGCATTTTGATATCGGATTAGGATAATTTTGGTACGAGTGAACACGTGGTTGATTGGATGTTCGCATTTTATGACTTTTACCCGATTTCGAGACATGGGCCTGGGTCGACTTTTTGGTCCTAATTTTCAATTCTTTTCTGAAGTCATAACTTTATTATTTAAATTAGTTTCTCGTAATTTTATTCATGATATGTAATTGGGTTTGGCTAGATTTGGACCATTCAGAGTCGGATAATCGAGGAAAGGGCATTCTTACTGATTGATTCAGCTTGGTTCGAGG
Source organism: Nicotiana tomentosiformis (assembly GCF_000390325.3). NCBI lineage: Eukaryota > Viridiplantae > Streptophyta > Magnoliopsida > Solanales > Solanaceae > Nicotiana > Nicotiana tomentosiformis. The sequence goes on from NC_090823.1 coordinate 57,683,182, forward strand.
TAAGTATCTTGCTTAACTTTGTGTGGGGGAACTACCCCTTAGGATTTGAGTCTTTTATGCTAATTGTACTCCGTGTACGCGAGGTAACAAGTACGTGCTCGGACTTATTTGTGAAAAATTGGCTGGTCCTTGTATTCACTGATTATGCAGTTGTTTTGTTATGAATACGTCTCTTAATTACTTGTTTCACCTCTACCTTCTTTTATTAGAATTAAATTTTTCATGATCCGCCCTTGATGCTTATTTGATTCATCTGTGCCTTAACTGAAATTGTTATCTCTTTTGTAATTTTTCATCATTAATTGAGGCTATGATTATCATTCTGCTGCTTATCCCTAATTGAATTTGTTGTATCTCTTTCTTAATTGCCAACCTTAAAGAAGTTAGATATCCTACATTTTAGTTGACTTGTCCTTATTTGGTATTATTCGCCTTGTGTTAGCTCCCTCGTTGCCGAACTGTACATTGTCGACCGTTGTTACATAATATTTCCTTTCTTGTTGAGTTGTTGTTATTATGACTAGCATTCTCTATTGTGATGACTCCTTGTGAATTAATTCCTCCATTCCTTTGAGTTCTGGAATTTCTGAGTTGATTTATTTTCTGTACCCTTGTATTAGTGTTATTGTTGCTATTGTACTTGTTGCTCTTGCATATTTACTTTGGGACTACGAGGCAGTACCTCGAGAGATCCCCCTGTCATGCATATTTACTTTTAGGACTACGAGGCGGTACCTCGGGAGATCCCCTGTTGAGCATTTACTTTTGGGACTACGAGACGGTATCTCGGGAGTTCCCTTTGTTGACATCTCTTTGTTATGGGGTTGCATGAGGTTTCTGACGTGCTATTGTTACTATTGATAATTGCACATGCGGCGTGACAAGTCGCGATATATATATGTGGGTTGCGCATATGGCGAGATAAGGTGGGAACATTATTATGCACGTTGGCGAGACAGGGCGGGCATTTACTTTACTATTGCAAGGCGAGACAGGGCAAGCATTTACTTTTGGGACTACGAGATGGTATCTCGGGAGTGCCCTTTGTTGACATCTCTTTGTTATGGGGTTTCACGAGGTTTTTGTCATGCTATTGTTACTATTGATAATTGCACATGCAGCGTGACAAGTCGGGATATATATATATATGTGGGTTGCGTATGTGGCGAGACAAGATGGGAACATTATTATGCACGTGTGGCGAGACAGGGCGGGCATTTAATTTACTATTACACACGTGGCGAAACAAGGTGGGCTATGTCAGGGATTGATTTGTGATGATTTGTGATGGCCCGGGGGCATTCTTGTTGTTGATAGTGTGTAGTGGTACACTTACATGTGTGAGCTTTCTCCTGTGAAAGTTGTGAGAAAACATTCTATGTGTTGTCCGTTCTTTTCCCTTATGCTCACTAGCTGCAATGAACTATGTTAGGACACTTGTACAAGCATACACGTTGTTAAGCACTCTTATCGGATAAGAGGTTTTCTTGATATTGTTGAGTATAGATGTATACCCTTGTTTATTTGACTTCTATGTGAGAATGGCTCTATTTGGCAGGCGAGTCATCACTGCGGTTATGAGGTGTAATGAGGGCAGCGGATGCCAAGTTAGGGTTTAGGTATTGAGACCCGTCAGTTGTGATTTGTCCGAGGTTCGGTACCTTGTAGAGTTTGTTGACTAAAACCTGATGTGAAAGCGGTCGTTGTTGTTGAGTTATTAATTGTCCTTGCTGTATCTGTGATTTCGGATTTTGGTTGTGTCTATGTTCACCCTTCTGTGTCATTATTATGGTATTCCGCTAATACTTGTTCTTGTCCTTTCCTATTGCAATTACTGTATTGTTAGTCATATTTCCTAGTCTTTATGTAGATATTATACTCTATTGTTTCTATACTTATACTTTGTTTAGGTTATTTAGTCCATTAGGTGTCTTGACTGAACTTTGTCACTACTCCACTGAGGTTAGTCTTGATACTTGCTGGGTACCGTCGTGGTGTACTCATACTACACTTCTGCACATTTTTGTGCAGATCCAGGTATTTCGAAGTCAGTCAATCATTAGCTAGCTGTGCGGATTGTTGCTGTGGAGACTCAAGGTAAACGTGCTACTATGTTCGCAGGTTTTGGATTCACCTTCTCATTTGTATTCATACTGTTACTTTATTTCAAATAGTTGTGTTTAGAAGAATTGTAGCAAACTCTATTGAGCTTATGACTTGTACTATCGGTTTTGGGAATTGTAAATTTATAGAGGTTTCTATTTCAAAAGTTGTTAGATGTTATTTATTAGTGTTGCTATTTAGTAAATGTTAGGCTTACCTAGTCCCTAAGACTAGGTGCCATCACGATACCCAACAGAGGGGAAATTGGGTCGTGACAAGTTGGTATCAGAGCTCTAGGTTCATAGGTGCTACGAGTCATAAGCGAGTTTAGTAGAGTCTTGCGGATCGGTACGGTGACCTCTGTACTTATCTTCGAGAGGCTACGGAACTATTAGGACAATTTCACTTCCTTCATTCCTATCGTGCGAGTTCATTGATCTCAAAGTTTGAACTTTTATCATTCCATTCTCTCACAGATGGTGAGGACACGAGATGCAGTCACTGATGATGTTACCCCCGGAACAGATGTCGCTAGGGGCAGAGGCAGAGGCAGAGGCAGAGGCCGACGAGGAGCACGTGCCCCAGCTAGGGCACCTACCAGAGTAGCAGTTGAGGAGCTGCCAGTAGTTCCAGTTGGGGGGCAGGGGGACAGGTACCAGAGGCGCCTGCTGTTACCCCCAGACTTCAGGAGACCTTAGCACAATTCATGAGCATGTTTGGTACATTGGCTCAGGCGGCATTGATTCCGGTTGCACCAGCTATTTCACAGACCGGGAGAGGAGCTTAGAATCCCGCCACCCACACTCTAGAGTAGCGAGTTCATGTTGGTCAGGTTCCAGGTATCATGGCGACATAGCCTGTGGTCCCAGCTCAGCCCGTGCTTAGTGCAACAACATTTGAGGAAGAACACCTTAGACTTGAGAGGTACAAGAAGTACCACCCTCCTACCTTTAGTGGATTGGGGACAGATGATACACAGGGTTTTCTGGAGGAGTGTCACCACATTCTCCCTACTATGGGTATTGTGGAGACGAGCGGGGTTGCTTTTAATACGTTCCGGCTCAGGGGAGCGACTTATCAGTGCTGGCGGGCATACGAGTTGGGTAGCCCGGCTGAGTAACTTTACTTACATGGGTTTAGTTTTTAGAGATGTTCCTGAGAGATTTTGTACCTCAGTCCCTTCGAGATGCATGGCGCGCGGAGTTTGAGCAGCTGCGCCAAGGCACTATGTTAGTGTCAGAGTATGCCATTACATTCAGTGATTTGGCCAGGCATGCACCTCCTTTGGTCGCAACAGTTAGAGAGCGTGTCCGTAGATTTATTGAGGGGCTCAGGCATGATATTCAGTTCATCATGGCTTGGGAGTTAGAGTCGGATGTTTCATTTCAGCAGGTAGTAAGGATCGCTCGCCGAGTAGAGGGCATGTGGGATCAGGAGAGAAGAGACAGGCGAGGCCATGAGAGAGAGGATAGGCGAGGTCAGGAGAGAAAGGATAGGGAGACGAGGAGGCCTCATAGACCGAAAAGATCTACTGGTCCTTATTTTGGAGGAAGTGTATTACATGGTTGAGGTTTTGTAGGTCAGCCAGTTCAATTTGCTCTTCAGGCTTCGCACAGTGTTTCAGGTGCTCATGGGTCTCAGAGTACCCGTACCGCATAGTTCCCATAGCCACATTAGTAGAGAGGTTACTTCGAGTGTGGAGATACCAGCCATAGGGTGAGAGATTGTCCTAGACTCCGGATAGGTGTGTCACATCGGAGTATTCAGGCGAGTAGAGGGTGACCAAGAGGGGAAAGTCTGACCCGTTGATGTGTTTCATATAGTAGGCTTGAGGTCACTGCACCAGATGATGTCATACAGGTATGCTTTTGATTTGTTACAGAGGGGCACCATTCGTATTTTGATTCGGTTCTGCTTATCGGGGCGAGTTCCCCAATTTGTTGTCCCACCTATGGGTAAGTTCATGACCTAGTATTATGTTTATATGTTTGCTCCTGTTGGGAGATTCTATGAGTGATAGACATGTCTATCGTTGTTTTAATTCATTAGTGAAAGTTACGAGACTAGAAGTGAATTTATGCTGTCTATTATGGTAGGTTTGATGTGATTCCTGAGTAATTTGGTTACGATTTGTGATTTGATACTCTACCGGGGTGAGAGTTCAGTAAGTATTGTAACTTTATTGGCAGAATTGAGTTAGTGGAAGATTTCAATTGGTATGATGTGTATTCGGCTTGTGATTCAGAGTTGAGGGTGAGACCCTCGCAATTCCATGTGATTTGATATGTTTGAGCCGGGCTGCATGCCGCAATGGAAGTTATATCAGGATGAGATCCTTGTGATTTGTTCATATACTTTAATTTTTCCTTTTAAATTGATTTGTAGGATAGTACTCATAGAGAGTTGAGCCAGTCGGGCATTGTTTGATATTTCTCTTATGTGTTTCTCTTTACATATTCAGTTATTTTTCGCTCTGTGCTTCTTGAGTTTTAGCTTGTGAGGTGTGTGACCGGTGTTGTTAGTTGTGACTTGTTGATACGGGTGTATAGTTATGAGGTATCCGTGCTTCTTGCATCATTTTTAGCATTGTGGACGTTTGAAATGGGTCTTTAACGGATATGAGGCTAATTGCCGGTGATGGTTTTGATTACGGGCATCTATTGTGATCAGAAATGTTATTATGGGCCTATTTGTGGTGTGTCATGTTGGGTGGTCATACCTTGTGGGTGTAGGCATGAGTGTTGTAGCTGGTTGAGACTGATACCGGGTGTGGATTTAGAATCTGGTCTTTTGTAGATGAACGGAAGGTGAGAATTTTGGCTCTAAGGCTTATCGGTGTTGGTAGAAAGGATAAATTACAGTTGAGATGGTGTCGTCACGTTTATGTGGATTGGGGTGACATGGGGTCACCTGCGGGTGTATGTATGAGATGTGCTTTCAGTGATTTGAAGACTTCGAGACGATTCTTGGCACGTTCAAGGATGAATATTTGTTTAAGAGGGGAAGGATGTAATGACTCGGCCGGACGTTTTGAGAATTTAAGTCCCGTTCGGCAACATAAGGCCTTGAGCAGCTTCGTATTATGTGTATTGACTTGCGTGCGTGGTTGAATTTAGTTACTAGATGATTCGGAGTGATTTGGGACACTTAGTCCATAAAATGGAAGCTTAAACCTTAAGATTTTGACCGTAGTCGTAACTGTGTGAAGACGACTCCGGAATGGAGTTACGTCGATTCTGTTAGCTCCGTTGGGTAATTTTGGACTTAGGGGCGTGTTCGGATTGTGTTTTGGAGATCTGTAGCTCATTTAGGCTTGAAATGGCGAAAGTCGAATTTTTTTTGGGAATTTTGATCGGTATTAGACTTTTTGATATCGGGGTCGGACTCCGATCCAGAAGTTGGAGTAGGTCCATAATGTGGAATATTACTTGTGTGCAAAATTTGGGGTCAATCGGACGCGGTCTTATAGGTTTCAGCATCGGTTGTAGAAATTTGAAGTTTCAAGTTCATTAAGTTTGAATTGAGGGTGATTCGTGTTTTTAGCATTGTTTGATGTGATTTGAGGGCTCGACTAAGTTCGTATGGTGCTATAGGACTGGTTGGTATGTTTGGTTGAGGTCCCAGGGGCCTCGGGTGAGTTTCAGATGCTTAACAGATCGAAATCTGGACTTGTGTAATTGCTGAAGCTTTCAAGCTTCTGGTGTAATCGCACCTGCAGTGAGTTGGCCGCAGGTTCGGACACGCACGTGCGACAGGCCAAGCGCAGAAGCGGGATTGAGGAGATGGCCATGGGTCACATGTGCGAGGGAAGTTCCTCATCTGCAAGCCCGCAGATGCGGAGAGTGAGCTGGAGGGGCAGTTCGCAGAAGCGGACATTTGTTCGCAGGCGCGCACTCACAAGTGCGGCCATTTGATAGTAGAAGCAGACCTAGGTGTGTAAGTCAAGTCCGCACCTGCGATGGATTTTCCGCAGGTGCGGCGTCGCAGGTGCTGCATCGCACGTGCGACTATGGGTCCGCAGGTGCGAGATCGCTGGGCAGAAAAGAAGAAATTTTGAGGGTTTGGTCATTTTCATTTTGGGACTTTGAGATCTCAGATTTGGGTGATAATTTGGGAGATTTTCAGGAGCTTTTGGATAACGATTCTTAACTCATTTATAGTTATATTCCACTAATCTATAGTTGATTTCATCATTTAATTAAGGAATTTGGTTGAGAAATTTGGGAAAACAATGGGAGAAGTTCTTCAACTAAGTTTTTGAATTTTGATTGGGATTTTGATATCGGATTCGGATAATTTTGGTACGAGTGAACTCGCGGTTGATTGGGTGTTCGTATTTTGTAACTTTTACCCGATTCCGAGATGTGGGCTCGGGTCGACTTCTTGGGCCAAATTTTTGATTCTTTGCTAAAGTCATAGATTTATTATTTAAATTAGTTTCTCATAATTTTATTCATGATATGTAAATGTGTTTGGCTAGATTTGGGCCATTCAGAGTCAGATAATCGAGGAAAGGACATTCTTACTGATTGACTGAGTTTGGTTTGTGGTAAGTATCTTGCCTAATTTTGTGTGGGGGAACTACCCCTTAGGATTTGAGTTTTCTATGGTAATTGTAGTCCGTGTACGTGAGGTGACGAGTACGTGCTCAGACTTATTTGTGGAAAATTGGCCCTTTAGGGTTCTTAGGTCCTTGTATTCACTGATTATGCAGTTGTTATGTTATGAATATGTCTCTTAATTACTAGTTTCACCTCTACCTTCTGTTATTAGAATTAATTGTTTCGTGATCCGCCCTTGATGCTTATTTGAGTCATCTATGCCTTAACTGAAATTGTTATCTCTTTTGTAATTGTTCATCCTTAATTAAGGCTATGATTATCTTTTTGCTGCTTATCCCTAATTGAATTTGTTGTATCTCTTTCTTAATTTCCAACCTTAAAAGAAGTTAGATATCCTACATTTTAGTTGACTTGTCCTTATTTGGAATTATTCATCTTGTGTTAACTACCTCATTGTCGAACTGTACATCGTGGACCGTTGTTACATAATATTTCCTTTCTTGTTGAGCTGTTCTTATTATGTCTGGCATTCTCTATTGTGGCCACTCCTTGTGAATTAATTCCTCTGTTTCTTTGAGTTCTGGAATTTCTAAGTTGATTTATTTGTCGTACCCTTGTATTAGTGTTATTGTTGCTGTTGTACTTGTTATTCTTGCATATTTTCTTTGGGACTGTGAGAGGGTACCTCGGGAGATCCCCATCTCTTGCATATTTACTTTTGGGACTACGAGGCGGTACCTCGGAAGATCCCCTGTTGAGCATTTACTTTTGGGACTATGAGATGGTATCTCGGGAGTGCCCTTTGTTTACATCTCTTTGTTATGGGGTTGCACGAGGTTTCTGCTGTGCTATTGTTACTATTTATAATTGCACATGCGATGTGCCAAGGCGGTATATATATATATGTGGGTTGCGCATGTGACAAGACAAGGTGGAAACTTTATTATGCACGTGTGGCGAGACAAGGCGGGCATTTACTTTACTATTCCAGACGTGGTGAGACAAGGTGGGCTATATCAGGGATTGATTTGTGATGATTTGTGATGGCCTGGGGGCATTCTTGTTATTGATATTGTGTAGTGGTACACTTACATATGTGAGCTTTAACTTGTGAAAGTTGTGAGAAAATATTCTACGTGTTGTCCGTTCTTTTCCCTTATGCTCACTAGCTGGTATGAACATTGTTAGGACACTTGCAGAAGCATACACGTAGTTCAGCACTTTTATCGGATAAGAGATTTTCTTGATATTGTTAAGTATAGATGTACACCCTTGTTTATTTGCCTTCTCAATGAGAATGGATCTATTTGGCACGTGAGTCGTCAGTGCGGTTTTGAGTTGTAATGAGGGCAATTGATGCCAAGTGTTAGGGTTCAGGTATTGAGACCCGTGAGTTGTGATTTGTCCGAGGTTCGGTACCTCGTGGAGTTTGTTGACTCAAACATGATGTGAAAGCGGTCGTTGTTGCTGAGTTATTATTTATCCTTGTTGTATCTGTGATTTCAGATTTAGGTTGTGTTTACGTTCACCCTTCTATGTCATTATTATGGTATTCCGCTGATACTTGTTGTTGTCCTTTCCTATTGCAATTACTGTTTTGTTAGTCATATCGCGTAATATTTTTGTAGATATTATACTCTGTTGTTTCTATACTTATACTTTGTTCAGGTTATTTAGTCCATTAGGTGTCTTGACTGTTCCTCGTCACTACTCCCCTGAGGTTAGTCTTAATACTTGCTGGGTACCGCCGTGGTATAGTCATACTATACTTCTACACATTTTTGTGCAGATCCAGGTATTTCAAAATCAGTTGATCATTAGCTAGCTGTGCGGATTGTTGCTTTGGAGACTCAAGGTAAACTTGCTGCTGCGTTCGCAAGCTTCAGAGTCACCTTCTGATTTGTATTCATACTGTTACTTTATTTCATAGCTAGCTATGCGGATTTGTATTCTAACTCTGTGAGGAGGAAACCACCCCTAGTGATGTATTTGTTATGTGTTACCTATTGTGGGGGCTACGTACGCACAAGGTGATGAGAGTCCGTGCGTAGCTAGATTCATGTTATGTCCGGGTAGACATTGGTTCCCGCCATGCTATAACTCTACTATTTGAGTTGTCTCTTGCCTGATAAATTCCCTTATTTTACATTACTACTTGAGACTAGACTTGCATAAAGTGATAGGCTTGCTATTGCCGAGATTTGACAAGCTTTGTGATATGCCGCAGATTTAATTGTACTCTCTTATGAAATTCTCCCGTGTTATGCGTTCTCATCGAAATGTTCCCTTAAAAAAATCTATAACTCACACGACTATTCGTAAGTGGGGTCGAGGACCTGTCAAAGCTTCTTATTCTAATGGGATTAGGCTGTTCGCCTCGGCAGGATAGATACATCTATGGTTCGTGCCAATCGACCCTCGGCAGTGCGCAAACTATGATGGATCGGTCCGTACGCCACGACGGGATTTATGTACCACACTCTCATGGAAGCGGGCCGTTTGCCTCGGCAATAAAATAGATGTATCTATGGTTTGGAAATGTTATCATGGATCAGGTCGTACACCCCGACATTTCTATAAAATACTCTAATGAAATCGTGCGTAATAAATGGAAAGAAGCCAGCACATCTGTGAGCTTTCCCGATTGAACTATGATGACCTATATGGTAAGGTCCATTATATATATACTCTGATTGAGGAGGTAGCCAGTAGATGAAAGTCTGAGTTATTTCTCAGAGGAGGATTGTACCACGTATTATACTTGCTATTTCGTTTATCTTCTCTGATTCACATCTGTTTACTTCTACTGTATCTGTCTTATCGGACTACTAGTATGTGTCGATGTCGACCCCTCATCACTACTTTTCTGGGGTTAGGCTAGATACTTACTAGGTACGCGTTGATTTACGTACCCATACTACACTTGCTGCACTTTTTGTGCAGGTACACATATGTTCGGTGGTCCTTGGGCACAGAGGCGCGGCCATTTCGGGGACTTTACCGTGAGCTGTAACTCATGTTACGATCCGCAGCCTGCAGAGTCTCCATCAGAGTTATTTATATTTTCCTGTCTAACTTGTATTCCAGACAGATGTTGTATTTTATTTTATTTCCTAGTTGATGCTCATGCACTTGTGACACCGGTTTTGGGGGTTTTCAATAGGTTGTTCGTTGTTGTAATTATGTAAATACTTTCATTTACTCGGTAAATTTTATTTGAGGCTATTCAATTAATGAAAATGATGATTTCAGAATACTAAAATGAGTAATTAAATTAACTAAACACTGTTAGCTTGCCTGACGGCGATGTTAGGCACCATCATGACCACTAGTGGATTTTGGGTCGTGATATTATTATAATAATAATTATTATTATTATTATTTTTATTATTAGTCTTTTCAGTAGTTTTAACTACTTATTTTATTCCTAATTTTTCAAAGGTACCTAATTGGTATATAACCTTAGGTTGGATTCTAGGAATCGTCCATTCATTAAGTAGATCTAATTGTTGGGGAATATCTTCTTCTTCTTCTTATTATTATTATTATTATTATTATTATTATTATTATTATTACTATTAGCACTACTATTATTACTACTACTATTACTATTACTACTATTAGTACTACTATTATTATTACTACTATTAGTACTACCACTATTATTACTACTATTAGTACTACCACTATTATTACTACTATTAGTACTACCACTACCACTACAACCACTATTACCACTACCACTACCACCACTATTGCCACTACCACTACCACCACCACTACCACTACTACTATCACTACTACTACTGCTGCTGCTGCTGCTGCTGCTGCTGCTGCTGCTGCTGCTGCTGCTGCTGCTGCTGCTGCTGCTGCTGCTGCTGCTACTACTACTACTACTACTACTACTACTACTACTACTACTATTATTATTATTATTATTATTATTATTATTATTATTATTACATTCTTTCTAATGAATATCATTAGGAAACAGATGTAACGATCCGACCGGTCGTTTTACTTTCTAGAACCCCGTTCCCCTAAATAAGATTTCTCATACATGCTTTTACTGTTTTATGACTTGCGGGGATGGTTAGTTCGGGATTTGGAAGGGTTCGGATTGAAATCGGAATACTTGGCTCCTTAAGTTGGCCTTAAAAGGCTAAGTTTGACTTTGGTCAATGTATTGAGTAAACTACCTAGGAATCGGGATTTGACGGTTCCAATGGATTCGTATGATGATTTCGGACTTGGTCGTATGCTCGGGTCGGATTTTGGATTAATCGGAAGCATTTCGGGGCCTAATAGTGAAGGTTAGCATTTCGGGTGAATTTCATGAATCTTTATATTATAGACATCCATTTGGGATTCTGAGCCTGGGAATAGCTCCGTATGGTGATTCCGGACTTAGGGGCGCGTCCGGAAGTGGATTTGGAGGTCCGTAGGTCGTTTCGGGGTAATTTGGCGAAAAATGGAAATTTGAAGTTTTTGGAAAGTTTGACCGAGGGTGGACTTTTTAATATCGGGTTCGAATTCTGGTTCCGGAAGATGGAGTAGGTCCGTAATGTCATTAAGACTTGCATGCAAAATTTGGCATCATTTCGAGTTGATCTGATAGGAATCGGACGCGCGGAAGTATTTTTAGAAGTTTTTGAGTTCATGAGTTAATCCATGTGTTTTGGCGTCCGATTCGTGGGTTTTGATGCTATTTCAGTGCTTTGATCACTCGATCGAGTTTGTATGAAGTTGTTAGACTTTTGTGGATGTTTGGTGTGGAGCCCCGAGGTATCGGGTGAGTTTCGGACGTTCGGGAGGATGAGAAAAACTTCAGTTTTTCTGGTGTTTCTTAGCAGCTATTGCAGGTCTCGCAAATGCGAGAATTTGTTTGCATTTGCGAAAGGAAGGCTTCACAATTGCGAAGAAGCCTGACTTGGGCAGTGTTTGCATTTGCGACACTTTGGTCGCATTTGCGATCTTAACAGTGTCCGCATTTGCGACTCCTTGGTCGCATCTGCGACCTTGGCAGTAGAAGCCCAGGTTCGCATTTGCGATGGATTTGTCGCATTTGCGAACCAGGTGTCGCAAATGCGACATCTAAAACCTAGGCATAGCTTTATTAAATGAGGGACTTAGGCCATTTAGCTCATTTTCTTTCATCTCTTGGGCGATGTTTGGAGCTCTTGGAAGGGGGTTTTCACCTAGGACTTTGAGGTAAGTAATTGCTACACAACATGAGTTAAATACATAGATTATGGGTGGATTAACATGTAAAAATTGGTGAAATCAAGGGTTTACATGAAAAACCTAGGTTTTGGATAAAAATGGGATTTGACCATGAAATTGGTTATGGAATTTAGTGAAAATCATATATTTGAGTTCATGAGGTTATGGGTAGCAATTTTCTTCAAATATTTTCGGAATCCGGGCACGTGGGCCCGGGGGTGAATTTTGAAATTCTTCAATTTTGGGTTGGGAATAGATAGAATATGAACTTTCGAGACTATATTAACTATTTTATATAACATTTGACTAGGTTCAAGTCATTTTGGCACCAAATTGAGGGTTTGAGCACAAATCTTGGATCGGAAGTAGGCTTGAGACAAGGTAAGTCTCTTTTCTAACCTTGTAAGATTGAATTAACCCCATAGGTGAATTGAATTAAAATGTGCTTCTATTTGTGGGGGCTATGTGCGCACGAGGTGACGAGAGTCCGTACGTAGCTACTAATTATGCCATTGTCCGTGGAGTCTAGGACCCGTATCATGCTATACTTACAATATTTGTACCCTACTTGTTAACTTAATTGCTTAATTCTTTTAAAACCCGATAAAAGAATTAAATTTCACTTACTTGAAGTTGTGAATGGAATGCTTGACTGTCATTGAGAATTTGTGTTTTCCTTAAAATACTTTTATTTTTGGAGCGGGCCAAACGCCTCGGTAGCAGATAGATGCATCTATGGTTCGTGCCATTAGACCCTCGCAAGTACACAGTTTAAATATTATACTGGATCGGGTCGTACAACCTCGGCATAATTTGCGCATGATAAATCTTTGGAATCAATTATAATTGATATTGCTTCTTTGGCTTAAGATATAAATTGTTAAATGATGGAAAAATCAATTAGGGACTTAATATTGGTGAAAGGATTATTTACTGTTTCCTGTTATTGGGTTTTCAGTATACTTCTTGTAATCCATGCTTAATTAAACTTTTTGACATATTATTGTTAGCCCATTGTAAGTGACAAAGTCAACCCCTCGTCACTACTTCTTCGAGGTTAGACTGGATACTTACTGGGTACACGTTGTTTATGTACTCACGCTATACTTCTGCACTTAAATGTGCAGGATCTGAGGCAGGTGCATCTGGATATCAGTCCGGCGCGCACACTTGATTACCACTTCGAGGCTTCACGGTAAGCTGCCTTCTGAGCCCATTCTACAGTAGCCAGAGTCTTTCTTTTGAATGTATTTTTTGGTCTACTTAACTTCGGACAGTAGACTAGTATTCTTTGTATATTCTACTAGTAGCTCATACACTTGTGACACTAGGTCTTGGCACATACTAGTAGACTTGTGGTTTTGGCTTTATTTCTACGGTTATGATTGCATTTAGCTGCTTTCGTTTTAATTATTCTAAATCTGTTATTAATTAAATCTTTTAAATTAAGGGAAGTTATTTACTTAAAAAACTTATAAATATGGGAAATCACTTGATTGTTCACTGTTGGCTTGCCTAGCAACGTTGTTGGGCGCCATCAAGGCCTAAAATAGAATTGGATCGTGACAACATGGTATCAGAGCACTAGGTTCACGTAGGTCTCACAAGTTATGGGCAGGCCTAATAGAGTCTTGCGGATTGGTGCGGAGACGTCCGTACTTATCTTCAAGAGGCTATAGGGTGTTAGGAAACTACTCTTTATTCATCTCCTATCGTACAGTTGATGGTGTACTAAGTTTCTTCCTCTTATTCTCTCACAGATGGTGAGAACGTGCATGACAGACGTTCCCAACCCAGGAGGGGCCGCTCCCCTTATTGCTAGAGGCCGAGGTAGAGGTCGGGGGAGGGCACCTGCCCGACGTAGGGGACGAGGACGTCCCAGAGTTGCCCCAGTTACACCACCAACGGATCCAGTAGAGGACACTATTATTGAGGAGCAGGGCGAGGTGCCCGCATCAGAGCCAGCCTGGGTCGATTTCATGTCAACACCAGGCTTTAAAGAGATCATGGGCCGCATCCTACGATTCATGGATTATATGACCCAGGCTGGTTTATTTCTATCAAACCCAGCCATATATCAGGGGGGAGGGGGAGCACAGACCCTTACTACTCAGGCTCTGGGATATGCGGCTGCCGTATATCACACCCCGAATGCACTACCCGTGGGCGGTGCCTAGCCAGTTGTATCAGCGGCACGTGAGCCTAGACCAGCTGTGGTCGGTGAGCCTCAGAAGCTATTGGATAGATGGACAAGGCTAGACCCTCCTATCTTCGGAGCTAAGCGACATGAGGATCCCCAGGACTTCATTGATCGGTGTAGCGCCAGACTGCACAACATGAGGATATTGGAGTCCCACGGGGTGGATTTCACTACTTTCCAGCTAGATGGTAGGGCCCGTAGCTGGTGGCAGTCTTATCTTATTGGCAGGACGGCAGGTTCTCCTCCCATGACTTGGGACCAGTTTACAAGCCTATTCTTGGACAGGTATATTCCACCCTCTCATAGGGAAGAGTTACGGTTTCAGTTTGAGCAGCTCCAGTAGGGTCAGATGTCAGTGACTGATTATGAGGCGAGATTCTCTGAGTTGTCTCGCCATGCACTTATGATACTTCCTACTGAGGCGGAGTGAGTGCGGAGGTTTGTTACATGGTTGCACTCAGGTATTCAGGCTACTATGGACCGGGAGGTTGAGATGAGAACTTCTTACCAGCTAGTAGTGGAGATAGCTCGGAGGATTGAGGGTTACCGTCAGAGAGGTAGAGAGCATATGCAGAGGGACAATAGGGTCCGTTATTCTGGAGAGTTTAGAGGTGCCCCGGTAGGGGCCCGAGGCCAGTTTGGGAGGGGTCAGCCCAGCAGGCCCACATATCTAGCACCACCACCTTCTCGGGGTGCTCCGCCGAGACCCTACTTCAACGCCATGCCAGAGATTTCATACTGCCCACCGACCATTCAGGTTCTTCTAATGGGTATTCAGGCCATCAAGGTCAGACTTCAGGGCAGAAGATCACTGTACCGGAAGGTTGCTTCGAGAGAAGAGATTTTAGTCATGTGCAGAGATTCTGCTCGAGGCATCGGAGCAGGGCAGTGCAGCAGGGCCAGCGTCCCATGATAACAGCACCAACTGTCTGCCCGCCCAGAGATGGAGGACAAGCGGGTAGGGGCCATCCTAGAGGTAGAGGCCAGGCAGGTGAAGGATAGCCAGCTATAGCCCAGACAGGTGGGGGCCGGTCGGCCAGTCGGCACCCCAACGAGGTTCTATGCTTTTCCGGCCAGACCAGATGCACAAAGCCTCAGATGTCGTGATCACAGGTATTATTTCTGTCTGCGGTAGGGATTCTTCGGTATTATTTGATCCAGGGTCTACCTATTCATACGTTTTATCTCTGTTTGCTCATTTCCTGGATATTCCTCGTGAGTCCTTGGGCATTCATGTTTATGTGTCCACTCCTGTGGGTGATTTTGTTGTTGTGGATCGGATCTATCGGTCCTGTGTGGTCACATTCTATGGATACGAGACTAGAGCGGATCTTCTGTTGCTTGATATGATCAACTTTAAGGTCATCCTGGGCATGGACTGGCTATCTCCATATCACACCATCCTCGATTGCCATGCCAAGACTGTTACCTTGGAGATGCCAGAGTTGCCTACATTGGAGTGGAAGGGTTCATCTATCAGTGCATCTAGTCGGGTTATCTCTTTTCTCAAGGCTCGACATATGTTCGAGAAGGGTTGTTTGGCTTATATAGCTTATCTAGCGTATGTTCGGGATACTACCACAGAGACCCCGACGATTGATTCGGTGCTAGTAGTCTGGGAGTTCTCCGATGTGTTTCCTTCTGATCTTCCAGGCATGCCACCAGACCGTGATATCAACTTTTGTATTGACTTGGCTCCAGGTACCCAGCCTATATCTATCCCACCATACTGCGTGGCTCCGAAAGAGTTGAAAGAGTTGAAGGAACAACTTGAGGAGTTGCTAGCAAGGGGTTCGTTATACCAAGTATATCTCCTTGGGGTGCACCACTCTTATTTGTGAAGAATAAAGATGGGACTATGCGGATGTGCATTTATTATCGCCAGTTGAACAAGGTCACCATCAAGAACAAGTACCCGTTGCCGCGTATTGATGATTTTTTTGATCAGTTGCAGGGTGCTAGGGTGTTCTCTAAGATCGACTTGTGATCGGGGTACCATCAGTTGAAGATTCGGGACTCGGATGTTCCGAAGACTGCTTTCCGTACTAGATATGGCCATTATGAGTTTCTAGTAATGTCCCTCGGCTTGACTAACGCCCCAGCGGCATTTATAGATTTGATGAACAGAGTGTTCAGGCCATATATTGATTCGTTTTTCATTGTCTTCATTGATGAAATCTTGATCTACTCACATAGCATGGAGGAGCATGGGCAGCATTTGAGAGGTGCTTCAGACCTTGCGGGAACAGAAGCTATGTGCTAAGTTCTCCAAGTGTGAGTTTTGGCTAGATTCTCTAGAATTGTTGGGGCATATTGTATCAGGCGAGTGTGTTAAGGTAGATCCCAAGAAGATCGAGGCAGTTCAGAGTTGGCCTCGTCCTACTACGGCAACTTAGCTTAGGAGCTTCTTGGGGTTAGTATGTTATTATTGCTGATTTGTGGAGGTCTTCTCATCTATTGCAACACCTTTGACTAGATTGACCCAAAAGGGTGCTCCATTCCGTTGGTCCGATGATTGTGAGGCGAGCTTCCAGAAGCTCAAGACAGCTTTGACTATAGCACCAGTTCTAGTGTTACCTTCTGGCTCAGGGATGTATACTGTGTATTGTGATGCTTCACGCATTGGTTTGGGTTTTGTATTGATGCAGGAGGGGCGAGTTATTGCATATGCTTCATGTCAGCTAAAGCCTCATGAGAATAATTATCCTGTGCATGATTTGGAGTTGGCCGAGATTGTTCATGTTCTTAAGATTTGGAGGCATTATCTTTATGGGGTGTCCTGTGAGGTTTACACTGATCATCGTAGCTTGCAGCATTTGTTCAAACAAAGGGATCTCAATTTGAGGCAGCGCATAGGGCTTGAGTTACTGAAGGATTATGACATCACCATTCTTTATCATTCGGGCAAGGCGAATATAGTCACGGATGCCTTGAGCAGAAAGGCAGAGAGTATGGGTAGCTTGGCCTTCATTTCAGTAGAGGAGCGGCCACTAGCTTTGGACATTCAATCCTTGGCTAACAAACTTGTGAGGTTAGATATTTCAGAGCCCAACTGAGTTTTTGCATGCGTCATTGCCCAGTTTTCACTATTGGAGCAGATCAAGGCTCCACAGCTTGATGATCCGCACTTGTTGGTCCTCAAAGAGATGGTACTATAGGGTGGTGCCAAAGAGGTTACTATCGGCGAGGATAGTGTTCTACGACTCCAGGGTCGTCTATATGTTCCTAATGTCGATGGCTTGAGGGAGAGGATTTTAGAGGAGGCACACAGTTCTCGATATTCCATTCACCCAGGTGCTACAAATATGTATCACGACCTGAGGCAGCATTATTGGTGGCGGCGGATGAAGAAAAACATAGTTGAGTATCTAGCTAGGTGCTTAAATTGCCAGCAGGTTAAGTATGAGCACCAGAGGCCAGGTGGCCTACTCTAACAGATGACTATACCTAAGTGGAAGTGGGAGCGCATTACTATGGATTTTTAGTAGTTGGGTTTCCGCGGACCTTACAGATGTTCGATGTAGTTTGGGTCATTATTGACAGATTGACCAAATCGGCACACTTCATTTCGGTTGTGACTACGTATACTTCAGAGAGGTTGGCCCGGATTTATACTCAGAAGATAATTCAGTTGCATGGTGTGCCTATTTCCATCATATCAGATAGAGGCCCTCAGTTAACTTTGCATTTCTGGAGAGCAGTTCAGAGTGAGTTGGGGACCCGTGTAGAGCTCAGCACAACATTTCATCCAAAGACCGACGGGTAGTCGGAGCGGACGATTCAGATCTTGGAGGACATGCTTAGGGCATGTGTGATTAACTTTGGGGGATAGTGGGATCGGTTCTTGCAGTTGGTCGAGTTTTCTTACAACAACAGTTATTAGTCCAACATCGAGATGGCTTTATTTGAGGCTTTATATGGTCGGCGATGTCGTTCTCCCATCGGGTGGTTTGAGCCCGGCAAGGCTAAGTTATATGGTACTGATTTGGTGAAGGACGCCTTGGAAACGGTAAAGTTGATTCAGGAGCGACTTCGCAGAGCATAGTCCAGACAGAAGAGTAACGCGGATCAGAAGGCCCGTGATTTATCATTTATGGTGGGCGAGAATGTTCTCTTCAAAGTCTCGCCGAAGAAGGGGATAATGAGATTCGGGAACAAGGGCAAGTTGAGCCCAAGGTTTATAGGCCCATTTGATGTGTTAAGACGAGTTGGGGAGGTTCCTTATGAGCTTGCCTTACCTACCAGCCTACCAGGAGTTCATCCAGTTTTTCATGTGTCTATGCTCTGAAGGTATCATGCCGACTTGTCACATGTATTGGACTTCAGCACGATTCAGTTAGATGAGAGCCTAGGTTATGAGGAGGAGCTAGCTGCCATTGCGGATAGGCAGGTTTGCCAGTTGAGGTCCAAGAAGATTTTTGCGATAAAAGTCCAGTGGAGGGGCCAACCAGTTGGGGAAGAGACTTGGGAGGCCGAGGAATACATACGGAGAAAATATCCACACTTATTCAGCACTATAGGTTTGATTCTAAACCCATTCGAGGACGAACGTTTGTTTAATAGGTGGAGAATGTAACGACCCGATCGATTGTTTTACTTTCTAGAACCCCGTTCCCCTAAATAGGATTTCTCGTACATGCTTTTACTATTTTATGACTTACGGGGATGGTTAGTTCGGGATTTGGAAGGGTTCGGATTGAAATCGGAACACTTGGCTCCTTAAGTTGGCCTTAAAAGGCTAAGTTTGACTTCGATCAATGTTTTGAGTACACGACCTCAGAATCGGTATTTAACGGTTCCAATAGGTTTGTATGATAATTTCGGACATGGGGGTATGTCCGGGTTGGGTTTTGGATGACCCGGGAGCGTTTCGGCGCCTAATAGTGAAGGTTGGCATTTTTGGATAAATTTCATAAGTTTGGGTTGAAGTGGATCTTTACATTATAGACATCTATTTGGGATTTCGAGTCTGGGAATAGCTCTGTATGGTGATTCTGGACTTAGGGGCGCATCCGAAAGTGGATTTGGAGGTCCATAGGTCATTTCGGGGTCATTTGGCGAAAAATAGAAATTTAAAGTTTTTGGAAAGTTTGATTAAGGTTGGACATTTTGATATCGGGTTCGGTTTCCGGTTTCGGAAGATGGAGTAGGTCTGTAATGTCATTTAAGACTTGCACGCAAAATTTGGCGTCATTCCGAGTTGATTTGATAGGAATCGGACGCGCGGAAGTATTTTTAGATGTTTTTGAGTTCATGAGTTAATTCATGCGTTTTGGCATCTGATTCATGGGTTTTGATGTTATTTCAGTGCTTTGATCGCTCGAGCGAGTTTGTATAATGTTGTTAGACTTGTGTGGATGTTTGGTGTGGAACCCTGAGGGCTCGGGTGAGTTTCGGATGTTCAGGAGGATGAGAAAAACTTCAATTTTTCTGGTGTTTCTTGGCAGCTGTTGTAGGTCTCGCAAATGTGAGAACTTGTTTGCATTTGCGAGGAAGACATCGCGATTGTGAAGAAGCATGACCTGGGCAGTGTTCGCATTTGCGACACTTTGGTCGCAGTTGCGATCTCAATAGTGTCTGCATTTGCGACTCCTTGGCTGCATTTGCGACCTTGGCAGTAGAAGCCCGGGTTCGCATTTCCGATGGATTTGTCCAATTTGCGACCTTCGCATTTGCGAACCAGGTGTCGCAAATGCGACATTTGAGACCTGGGCACAACTCTATTAAATGCGGGACTTAGGCCATTTAGGTCATTTACTTTCATCTCTTGGGCGATTTTTGGAGCTCTTGGATGGGGGTTTTCACCTAGGACTTTGAGGTAAGTAATTTCTACACAACATGAGTTAAATACATAGATTATGGGTGGATTAAAATGTAAAAATTGGTGAAATCAAGGGTTTACATGAAAAACCTAGGTTTTGGATAAAAATGGGATTTGACCACAAAATTGGTTATGGAATTTAGTGAAAATCATATATTTGAGTTCATGAGGTTGAAAATTTCTGGAATCCGGGCACGTGGACCCGGAGGTGAATTTTGGGAATTCTTCAATTTGGGGTTGGGTAATTGCTTTAATAGTTAGAATATGAACTTTTGAGCCTATATTGACTATTTTATATAACATTTGACTAGTTTCGAGTCATTTCGGCACCAAATTGAGGGTTTGAGCACAAATCTTGGATCGGAAGTAGGCTTGAGACAAGGTAAATCTCTTTTCTAACCTTGTAAGAGGCAATTAACCCCATAGGTGAATTGAATTAAAATGTGCTTCTATTTTTGGGGGCTACGTGTGTACGAGATGACGATAGTCCGTACGTAGATACTAATTATGCTATTGTCCGGGTATTCTAGGACTCGTATCATGTTATACTTACAATGTTTGTACCCTACTTGTTAACTTAATTGCTTAAGTCTTTTGAAACCTGATAAAAGAATAAAATTTCACATACTTGAAGTTGTGAATGGAACACTTTACTGTCATTGAGAATTTGTATTTTCCTTAAAATATTTTTATTTGTGGAGCGGGCCGAACGCCTCGGTAGAAGATAGATGCATCTATGGTTCGTGTCATTTGACCCTCGGCAGTGCACAGTTTAAATATTATGTTGGATCGCGCCGCACGACCTCGGCATAATTTGCGCATGATAAATCTTTGGAATCAATTATAATTGATATTGCTTCTTTGGCATGAGATATAAATTGTTAAATGAAGGAAAAATCAATTGGGGACTTAATATTGGAGAAAGGATTATTTATTGTTTCCTGTTATTGGGTTTTCAGTATACTTCTTGTAATCCATGCTTAATTAAACTTTTTGACATATTAATGTTAGCCCATTATAAGTGTCAACGTCGACCCATCGTCGCTACTTCTTCGAGGTTAGACTGGATACTTACTGGGTACACGTTGTTTATGTACTCACGCTACACTTCTGCACTTAAATGTGCAGGATCTGAGGCAGGTGTATCTGGATATCAGTCCGGCGCGCACACTTGATTACCACTTCGAGGCTTCACGGTAAGCTGCCTTCTGAGCCCATTCTACAGTAGCCAGAGTCTTTCTTTTGAATGTATTTTTTGGTCTACTTCACTTCGGATAGTAGACTAGTATTCTTTGTATATTCTACTAGTAGCTCATACACTTGTGACACTAGGTCTTGGCACATACTAGTAGACTTGTGGTTTTGGCTTTATTTCTACGGTTATGATTGCATTTAGCTGATTTCGTTTTAATTATTCTAAATCTGTTATTTATTAAAACTTTTAAATTAAGGGAAGTTAGTTACTTGAAAAACTTATAAAAATGGGAAATCACTGGATTGTTCACTATTGGCTTGCCTAGCAACGTTGTTGGGTGTCATCACGACCTAAAATATAATTGGGTCGTGACAACAAACTACTTTTAAAAACAGTAGGAATGATATGCCCCAACAATTAGATCTTCTTAATAAATGGATGATTCCTAGAATCCAACCTAAGGTTATATACCAATTAGGTACCTTTGAAAAATTAGGTTTAAAACAAGTAGTTAAAACTACTAAAGAGACTACCACAGTAGATAGTGATCATGCTACCTTTAGATTATTACCTGAAAATGATTTAGCCTCTTACTGGGAAACTCATACATTTCTGCATATCGGTTTAATACAAGTTGCCTTCAAGCCACTTACTTTAAGAGGCTTACCTGAAAGCTTTATAGCAGCTTTTAGAGATGGCATAAACCAAAACTAGAAAAAATCCATTATAGGGACAGTACATACCAGTTTGGCCTATGACCCTGTATATTTTAATGCATATCCTAATTTGCAAATTTCTTTGAGTGATGAAAATTCTTTAAATGCTTTAATATTGCGTATTAAGCTTCATGGTTATGATTATATGTCAGGAACAGAAGTTATATGTATCTGTTAGAGGATTTATTACAACCCTTTATATACTTTAAATCCTGTGTGCAAAATTATGGACATCAAAAATGAAACTATTCTTATAGAAAATAATTTTGGTATGTCTAAAGTTACTACCAGAAAACCTATTAAGTGGGATGAAATAGATTTTCCCAAAGAATGGGTTATTGAGAAAGCAATAGCCCCTCGAAATAACATTAACAGTGAAATCACAGAAGTTGAACAAACTTTTGATGGAACTGTAAAGATTAGATTCAATCAACCCGATCAGGCTGATAATATCAGTTATTCATCTAGATTAACTAGATCAAATTCCTCTTATATTTTACCTGTTGATTATATTATAGATTTTCCATCAAGAGCATCTACATCACAAATTAGAGAAAATAATAGAATAGATGTCACAAAAATTAGTACAAATAATATTGATAGTGCTATTCGTGATCCAACTGAATCTGAAATCGAAAGTTCCAAATAATTAACATGTGCGATTATGCCAAGGTCGTACGGCCCGATCCAACAAAATATTTAAACTGTGCACTGCCCGAGGATAGAACGGTGCGAACCATAGATGCATCTATTTACTACCGAGGTGCTCGGCCCGATACACAAATAACAATTATTTTCAAGAAAACACAAGTTTCTCATTTACAGTCAAGTATCTCATACAAACCTTCAAGTAAGTGAATTTAACCTTATAAAATTCTTTTATCAATTTCTATCATGACTAAGTGATTATATTAGCAAGTAAGGGCACAAACATTCCAAGTATAGCATGATACGGGTCCTAAACTACCAAACAAGAGCATAATAGTAGCTACGTACGGACTCTCGTCACCTCGTACGTAAGTAGCCCCCACAATTAGGTACAAATATTTTTTTAATTCACCTATGGGGTTAATTCCCTCTTACAAGGTTAGAAAGGAGACTTACCTCGTCTCAAAGCCTACTTCCCAATTCAAGAACGCGCTCAAACCTCCAAATTCGATGCCGAACGACTCGAAGCTAGTCAAACATTACATAAACTAATCAATCTATGCTCAAAAGTTCATAATTCCACCATTTAAGTGATTACCCAACATAAATTGCAAGATTCCTAAAATTCACCCCGGGCCCACATGCTCGGATTCCGGAAATATTTTAAAGAAAGTTGTTACCCATAACTTTAGGAACATAAATATATGATTTTTACTAAATTCCATAACAAATTTCGTGGTTAAATCTCATTTTTATAAAAAAAAACTAGGTTTTCCATCTAACCCATGAATTCTACAAATTTACATGTTAACATCTACCCATAATCTATGTATTAAACTCACATTAGATAGGAATTACTTGTCCTCAATAGCTAGGTTGAAATCTCCATTTTTGAAGCTCTAAAATCGCCCAAGTGTGTGAAAAATAGGAGACAAATGCCTAAGTCCCGTATTAAAAACAAGCTTCTGCCCAGCTATGACGCCTTTCTTCGCGAACGCAGAAGAAGCCTCGCGTTTGCGAAGGCCTACACTGACTGATCATCACGAACGTGATAACTCTTTCACGAACATGAAGAGCAAAGTTCACTGGCCCTCCCTGGCCCCATTTCCCCTACGCGAACGCGAGTGGGGTTCTCGAACGCGAAGGCCTAGGCTCCCATGGCTTCGCGAACGCGTTAGCCTAACCGCGAACGCGAAGGGCAATTTTCCAACTGCCTCAAATCCTTCTTCGTGAATGTGATGGCCCTCTCACGAACGCGGAGAAGAAATCTAGAACTGGAAAATCTGGTTTCTTAAATTTAGCTCCGGGCGAGCCCCTCGGGACCCCGTCCAAAGGCACCAACAAGTCTGTAATCATAATACGGACCTACTCGAACTCTCAAAACACGTAAAATAACAAAAAATTCAAGAATCACACCCCAAAACCAAATTGGATCAAACTTTGACCTTCAAGTTTCTAAATCTATCCGAACGCGTCGAATCATACTTAAACTACTCGGATTGACACAAAATTTTACGTGCAAGTCTTAAATAACATTACGGAAATATTACCGGACTCGGAATTCCATATGGACATCGATATCACCAAAACCCGCTCCAAGGCAAATTTAAAAAACTTTTTAAAACTTTCAAGAACCAACTTTCACTATTAGGCGTCGAAACGCTCCCAGGTCATCCAAAACCCAATTCGAACATACGCCCAAGTCCAAAATTTTCATACGAACCTATTGGAACCATCAAATCCTGATTCCGAGGTCATTTACTAAAAATATTGACCGAAGTCAAACTTGGCCCTTTAAGCCAACCTTAAGAAACCAAAGGTTCTGATTCCAACCTAGACTCTTCCAAATCCCGAACCAACCATTCCCGCAAGTCATGAAATAGTAAAATCATGTATGAGAAGTCTTATTTAGGGGAACAGGGTTCTAGAAAGCAAAATGACCGGTTGAGTCATTACAATAATATTAAGGACTCTTTATACAAGATTCTGTTAAATTCTTCTCGGGAACATTTGCCAGAAAATAGTGATAGAGAAGATTCATCAACTTATGAAGATCTAAGGGCTCTACAGGAGGAAGAATACCTTCCCTCAGAAGACAAATGTGGACCCTGCAAACAGAATCAAGATCAGTGTTGTAATGACAACACAGATGATGAAATTTTTAATATTTATTCTCAATTCAAAGACTTAGAAGTCAATGTACTGACTAATGATGGTTTATTAGAAATTCTCAGGGTTATTAAAGACTTAGAATTAAGGTCCCAGATAATTGACCAAATGGACAAAAATCAGGATAAAATTCCTATAAGTCCAGAGATTGAAGAAATTCTGTCTCAAATGGGACCATATATGTAGCGACCCGACTGGTCGTTTTGCGCTCTAGTACGTCGTTTGGCAGTTTGAGGTCATGAGCAGCTTCACTTCAGGTATTACGACTTGTACGCGTGGTCGGGATTGAATTTCGGGAAGTTCAGAGTTGAATTGGAAAGAAAATTCTCATTTCGAAAGCTTTAAGTTGGAAGAATTGACTAAGATTGGATTTTTGAGTAAATGGCCTCGGAATTGGGATTTGAAGGTTCTGCCAGGTTCGTATGATGATTTTGGACTTGGGCATATGTTCGGAACGGGTTTTGGATGCCCCGGGAGCGTTTCGGCACCTATTGCGAAAGTTAGCATTTTGGAAGAATTTAATTAATTTGGGTTGAAGTGCATTTCAATGTTATCAATTTCCGTTTGGAATCTCGAGTCTGGGAATAGCACTGTATGGTGATTCTGGTATTGGGAGCACGACTGGAAGTGGATTTGGAGGTCCGTAGGTCGTTTTGGGATCATTTGGCGAAAGTTGGAAATTTGGAAATCTTGAGAAGTTTGACCGGGAGTGAACTTTTTGATATCGGGGTCGAATTCTGATTCCGGAAGTTGGAGTAGGTCCGTAATGTCAATTATGACTTTTGTGCAAAATTTGAGGTCAATCGGACGTGATTTGATAGGTTTTGGCATCGAATGTAGAAGTTGAAGTTCTAGAGTTCCTAAAGCTTGAATTGAGTTATGATTCGTGATTTCCACATTGTTTGATGTGATTTGAAGGCTCGACTAAGTTCGTAATGTATTTTGGGATGTGTTTCTATAATTGGTTGAGGTCCCGAGGGCCTCGGGTGAATTCCGGATAATTAACAGATCGAGTTTGGACTTAGAAGAAAAGATAAGGCAGCTGATATCTGGTGTGATCGCACCTGCGCAATAAGGGCCGCAGGTGTTAGCCAGTGGTTACAGGTGCGGTTTGGGCGAAGCTGGGCAGTGATCGCAGGTGCGAAGGGTTATCCGCACCTGCGAGGTCGCAGATGCAGAGGTGCGTCGCATGTGCGAGAGTGATAGAAGAGTCTGGGAGCGCAGGTGCGAGGTTTTGGCCGCACCTGCGAAGCCGCAGGTGCGGAAATATCACTGGGCAGAAGGGTTTTTATAAACGGGACTTGGCCCATTTTCTCCCATTTTCATTTGGTTTGGACGATTTTGGATAGCTTCAAGGGGAGATTTTCATCAAGCAATGCTAGGTAAGTGGTTTCTTCCCATTTGTGAGTTAAATACATGAATTATGCATGGATTGGAACATGGATATTAGTATAAATTGTGGGATTTTTGGTAGAAGACTTAGAATTTGGTATTTTGGATTTTGACCACGAAATTGGGCATGGAATTGAGAATAAACTATATATTTGTGTTCGTGAGGTTATGGGTAAAGTTATCTTTGAAAAATTTTGGAATTCGGGCACATGGGCCCGAGGGTGATTTTTATCGACTTTTCGACGGGGTTAGAAATTGCTATAAATTAGATTATAATGAGTATTCGAGTGTATATTAATGGGTTTTCATAATTATTGGCTAGTTTTGGAGCGTTGTGCATCGATTCAAGTTGTTTGAAGGGCTAGGAAGCCGGTTCTGGAACTACGGAGCGAGGTAAGTCTCTTTTCTAACCTTGTAAGGGGGAATTAACCCCATAGGTGAACTAAATTATTGTGTGCTTCTATTTGTGGGGGGCTGCGTACGCATGAGGTGACGAGGGTCCATACGTAGCTACTAGCTATGCCTACGTCCAGGTAGTTTTAGGCTCACATCATGCCTTGTTGATATTGTTATTGATTTATGTTTATTGTTTGCCTTGAGAGGGAGCGAGGTTGAGTCTGCTTATTAAATGTTTGAAAGGAGTTGAAATTCAAGAACTTAAGATTTAAAAGGTTTCATTTGAAATTCTTAATTTCTAAAAGAAATGAGGAATAATATAATAGCTGAAGTAACCGCGTTGCATGTATGTTTCGCGAGCAGGGTAATTTCCTTAAAAAGGTACAAGATGAATTTTCCTTATTTTGAAAAGAATCAAGAAAGAGATATGATTTTAAATGTTAAATTTATGTTTGACCGGGTCGCACGTATGATTTGCGAGCGGGGTATTTCCTACTACTCTCATGGGAGAGGGGCATTCGCCTTAGCAGATTAAATAGATGCATCTATGGTTCGCGACATTCGATCCTCTGGCAGTGCACAGTTTAAATATTTGTTGGATCGGGCCGTACGACCTCGGCATGATTGTCGCATGCTTGTATTGCTTGCCTTGAAATTTATGAATAATGATATTGCCTCCGCGGCCTGAGTTAAATTGTTTAATAATGGGAGATAAATTTGGAGATTTCTCAATTATAAAAGAACTGCTTACTTACTTCAAATATTGAGCTTGCAACCGTTCATATAATCGATACTTAATTATATCATTGATATCCTATTTATAGCCCATAGAGTGTCGAAGTCGACCCCTCGTTACTACTTCTTCGGGGTTAGGCGGGATACTTACTGGGTACGCGTTGATTTACGTACTCATACTACACTTGCTACACATTTTTGTGCTGGTATATATATGTCTAGAGGCCTTGTGGGCGCAGAGGCGCGGTTATTGTGGGGACCTTTTGTGAGCTGCACTCTATACTACCATTCGTAGCCAGCAGAGTCTCCTTCAGAGTATTGTATTTTCTTTCCTGTCCAAATTTGTATTTCGGACAGTTACTGTATTTTATTTTAAATTCCTAAAAAATACTCATGCACTTGTGACACCGGGTTTTGGAATGATTATGGGATGTTCAGTATTGAAATTGGAAAACATTGTTATTTGTTCTGTTTAGTGTTGAAGTAAATTTATGATTTCAAAAAAATGTTAAAATGAAAATTTAATTAACTATTTAGTGTTGGCTTGCCTGACAGTGGTGTCCGGCGCCATCACGACCTTTAACGGATTTTGGGTCGTGACAACATGGTATCAGAGCACTAGGTTCACTTAGGTCTCACGAGTCATGAGCGAGTCTAGTAGAGTCTTCCGGATCGGTATGAAGACGTCTGTACTTATCTTCGAGAGGCCACAGGGCTGTTAGGAGCACTTCCCTTCTTGATTCTCATCGTGCGATTTGATTCCTTTGAGGTTTATGCCTTCATTTCCTTCCCATTCAATCTTATGTGACGTGAAGCACTTGGTATCGATCGAGAATTGAGGAATTGTAATGGTACTACAGATATGGTGCGGGATGTTTCTCCCTGCGTAGTTGATTGGGTTATTGTCATCGCCTTGTGGAAGGATATTCTGTCATTTCGGCTCAGTAGCTGTACTTCTGAGAGCTTTGAGGCTATGCATAGGTTGCTATAATGCTCATGAGTTGTTATCGCACAGTATTGATGTGATGGTAGGATGCTTGCCTATGTCTCGTGGTAGTGAATGACTTGAAAGGAGGTTTACTCAGTGTATGATTTAGAGATTCGGTATTTTATTTTTGGCGAAGGAAAGGCAATCGAACTAAGAATGTTCAGACTTCTGTTGATGGAGTACCGAGACTCAATATTTCCGAGCATGGTGGAATCCTCGCATGTGAGGTGGCATCATTGTCCTTGATTGGTTATAATGTGTTAAGTTCGTCGGTGTTATGGTTTCCTTCAATTCGCCTTGGGGCAGAGTATTATAAATGGTGCCGAGAAAGAGGCTGTCAGAGATCGCAGTGTGCGGTGGTTCAGGACTTAATCGGTGGTACGAGTGTTGAGGGCTCAAGGAGTATGATCTTCAGAAAGGTTTAAAATTGGTAGCGATCGATCGGTTCAAGTGCTACAGAGGTAGATTTTGATTTAAGGCAACAACTGGGCAGTGAAGGATGAGGAAGGACATGTGGGAGGTGTTTTATGGTGGCTAAACTTATAGAAGGCCAAGTGTGAAAAATAGGAGTCGGGTAGTTACTTAAAGGAGTGAGTTTGACCAAAGTTGGAGAGTGGCAGAGTAGCATATGGGTTCTGTGATAGGATAGCTACACTTCTTGAGGAAGTTTAGAGTGATTTGGGATTTATGGTGGGCACTGACTAGGTCTACGTGCTTAATTTGGAATACTGGCTGCTATATTGAGGAAGATTGGGTGTGACAAGAGGGAGTTGCTTGATATGAAGAAGGATACAACATGACTTTGGATTGGAATATATTGTCGCACCTTTAGTTGATGTCCATGAGGAGTGAACGGACTTGTACAGCTGGTGAACGAGGACGGGCTAAGGATAGTTTATTGGCTTCGTGATTATTGTACTCGGTGCAGCGTCGTTGGAAGATGTCGGCATGGAATTTTCACAGGTGGGTTATCTCCTGTGAGCAGGATTAGTGGTCGCGTGGTGTTGATGAAGCTTCTGCAAAGAATTCTACTGGCTACCCGATAAGAGATTTAATATATAAATGTGGCTAGTGGTTTGGAGTGTTCATTAATGGTTAATGGAAGGATTTCAAGGAATTTGACAGGTTGATTGTGCTAGATCATGTCGATAAAGGAAGAATCTTGGTGGGTTCCAGGTTTATGCAATAGTAACTTCAAGCAAAGTGGGAGAGTCCCACCGCCTACAGTTGGATTGCATGATCGTCTATTTGTAAGATTTCTGGGTATCAGCATATTGATGGGTTGTTACGACTAAGGAAAGAGAACATCAGTGGTAATTTGAGCAAGTGATTTGAGGAATGTGTGTTATAGTTGGCCTTAAACGATTTATGCTCGGGCTTGGGAAGACTCAGGATTTACGCTTCGTGTAGAGGTGATTTACAAGAAAGATGATTCAGCCAGGTGTTTCCTTGAGAGGGTGATCATGTGCTAGAAGAGCCTTGGAGTAGATTATATTTGGGACGGAGTCAGAGTGGGTGACTCTTAGCAACGGTCCTAGTGGATTCAAAAGTTAAGGTATGGTTCCTAAGGATTTCGAGTCCATAGTACGGTTGCATATTGAGCTTTTGCAGCGGATTATGATAAAGGAGCTGTTGTTATTTCTAAGGAAGATCCATAGTAAATTAGAAGAAGTCTGGTTTGGTTAGCAATGGTTGAATTGGCATGATGATGGCAATGATCAGCTCTTTTAGCATGTTGAGTTGTACATGTGATTTTTGGCGGTACGTGTGAGGTTTGACGGCCGCCGTAATTGATTTTATTTGGGGGCATTCGAGCATTATGGCATGTTATGTGTAGACGGATCCCGGAAGGATTATGGTGGTTTAAACCACTACTCGAGGTTTGTATTTTCTGTAGTCATGGGAATTTTGCTGCGTGTTGCAATGGTACTCTTGAAATGAGCTAAGTAAAGTGTTTCTATATGATGAAGTGTTTACTCTACTAGTGGTTCCGGAGTTATGATGAAATTTTTGGTGCTCTTGCGCATTGGCACGATTAAGTACGGTGATTAGCATGGGATTTGGAAGTTGAGGATCAAGGTTGCGGTTTGGTGTTGACAAGTATGTCACTAGCTCAGATGAGCAAGAAATGACTCAGATGGTTAGGGTCAGCTGGCATTGTTTTTGGCGTCACCTGAGATTGGTGCCTGGTGTGAAGAGGCTTTGCATACTAAATGCAGATTCTTGAATTTCTTTACAGCGTTGGTGTGCCCGGTAGTATGAATGTACAGACTTGTTACCTAGTGCGGAAGGTCATGGGAGCATATCCCACGGGAAGGTTGTATAAGTGTGACGTGTAGTCACTTGATTGATTGAAGAATGGAAACCAAGTATGAAGATTGTGGTAATATTCCTAATTGGGAATTTATGCCTGGTGGGCGCTCGGTTCTTTTAGTTGTGGACTGTGGAAGTTTGTTCTGGTTATGATGGTTGTTCTCGTGTGTTATGGGAAAAAAAGTTATTATGGATCCTTGAAAGGTTATTAGCCTAGTACGGTGCGATCACAATCGGTTTGAGGTATGTGGATGGATTTAAATGTGAATATGGGCTCTATGTCAGACCGGATGTGTTCATTTCAGCATAGCGCTCCTTATGGAGGAGTATTCGGACATTGGACGTTATTTCATCGTTGGCTATTTCATATAATACTATAGTGTGCCATGTGAGTTGCGGAACGGCTTGATAAATTTCCTATGTGTTGAGGTTCCGCGTAGCGATGGTGTTGTGTGAGCGGAATGGCTCTCGAGATTCAGATCATATATCGCACCTTAGTTGTGCTTGAGTTTTGTAGCGTAAGGCGCTATTTGTCTCCCCAGGGATGGTATTATGCTCTTAGCGTGCTTATGGCCGATATTCAGGTATTTTGTAATCATGAGAATTTTAGCTCGGTAACGAATTCCTTACAGGTTATTATGTGTGAATCAGGTGGCATGCCGCCAAGGGTATATTGTTTGGATCGGGTTGCACGCCGTAGCACTGTAATGTTGAGCGCAGTCCCCTATGTCTATTTTCGTGTGTTTTGTTTTCCATTTTCTGAGGAAGGTTCGTAACAACTTTTCGGTTGTCCAGTTAGTTACATGGGTTGAGTAGTTCTTTCCAGAGTTCGTTTTCCTTTTGTATCACATTCAAGTTTGTAGTTTGTCGGCACATTGTGGCATCATATGAGATTTTTGACAGAGTCGGACAGCTTATGCTGGGAGAGACGGGATTATTGGGTCTGGGGTCAGTGTGATCAAATCGGTATGACGCATAGTTAAAGAGTAAATATCGATATTCAATCCAGAATGAGATAATGATTCTTGTCAAGGGGTGAAACTCAATAAATGGTTGACTCGGCAGTTGGTTGTAAATTTCTACGCATCTTTTCCGCTACGGCAGCATTACAAGAGTTGGAGCAGGACATGTATGTGGCATGAGGTGTGTTGTGGACATCAGGTTCATGGAATTTCGGCTATTGTAATCCGAGGATGTTATTATGGTCATGTGAATTATACGGTGCATGGTGTGAATTCAGCAAAGGTATGTAGTCATGTTTTGGTACATCGTGTGGTGATTGATACGAGGATCGTATGTTAGAAACAAGCCTAGCAGGAGATTTCGGATGTTGGAATTTGGCTCTAAGGCTAGTTTGACTAAACAAAAAGGGGAATATTTAGATTTACTCGAGCCAGTGTGCTCAACTGAGTTGTGGTAGCACGGGTAGGTGCACGAGGTGCTAATCAGTGATTTCGGACAACTCCGGCACAGTCCTTAGCATGTTCGAGGACGAACATATGTTTAGGTGGGAGAGAATGTAATGACTCGACCGGCCGTTTTGAGCTCTAGCGCGTCGTTCGGCGGTTTGAGGCCATGAGCATCTTCACTTAAGGTATTATGACTTGTATGCGTGGTCGGGATTGAATTTCAGGAAGTTTGGAGTTGAATTGGAAAGAAAATTCTCATTTCAAAAGCTTTAAGTTGAAAGAATTGACTAAGATTGGATTTTTGAATAAACGGCCTCAGAATCGGGATTTGAAGGTTCCAGCAGGTTCGTATGATATTTCGGACTTGGGCGTATGTTCGGATCGGATTTTGGATGCCCCCGGGTGCGTTTCGGCACCTATTTGCGGATGTTAGCATTTGGAAGAATTTCATTAATTTGGGTTGAAGTGCATTTCAATGTTATCGATGTCCATTTGGAATCCCGAGTCTGGTAATAGCTCAGTATGGTGATTCCGATATTGGGAGCGCGACGGGAAGTGGATTTGGAGGTCTGTAGGTCGTTTTGGGGTCATTTGGCGAAAGTTGGAAATTTGGATAATCTTGAGAAGTTTGACCGGGAGTGGACTTTTTGATATCGGGATCGGATTCCAATTCCGGTAGTTGGAGTAGGTCCTTAATGTCAACTATGACTTTTGTGCAAAATTTGAGGTCAATCGGACGTGATTTGATAGGTTTCGGCATCGAATGTAGAAGTTGAAGTTCTAGAGTTCATAAAGCTTGAATTGAGTTGTGATTCGTGATTTTGACATTGTTTGATGTGATTTAAAGGCTCTACTAAGTTCGTAATGTGTTTCGGGATGTGTTGGTATAATTGGTTGAGGTCCCGAGGGCCTCGGGTGGATTTTGGATAGTTAACGGATCGGGTTTGGACTTGGAAGAAAAGATGAGGCAGCTGATATCTGGTGTGATCGCACCTGCGCAATAAGGGCCGCAGGTGCGAGCCAGTGGTCGTAGGTGCAGTTTGGGCGAAGATGGGCAGTGATCGCAGGTGCGAAGGGTTGTCCGTACTTGCGAGCTCGCAGATGCAGAGGTGCGTCGCAGGTGCGAGAGTGAGAGAAGAGTCTGGGAGCACAGGTGCGAGGGTATGTCCGCACCTGCGAAGGCGCAGATACGGAAGGAAAGGCACAAGTGTGGAGTCGTGCTAGGTAGAAGGAATGCGCAGGTGCGAGGTTTTGGCCGCACCTGCGAAGCCGCAGGTGCGGAAATGTCGCTGGGCAGAAAGGTTTTTATAAACGGGACTTGGCCCATTTTCTCCCATTTTCATTTGGTTTGGACGATTTTGGAGAGCTTCAAGGGGAGATTTTCATCAAGCAATTCTAGATAAGTGGTTTCTTCCCATTTGTGAGTTAAATACATGAATTATGCATGGATTGGAACATGCAAATTTGTATAAATTGTGGGGTTTTTGGTAGAAGACCTAGAATTTGGTATTTTTGATTTTGACCACGAAATTGGGCATGTAATTGAGAATAAACTATATATTTATGTTCGTGAGGTTATGGGTAAAGTTAACTTCGAACAGCTTTGGAATCGGGGCACGTGGGCCCGAGGGTGATTTTTATCGACTTTTCGATCGGGGTTAGAAATTGCTATAAATAGGATTATAATGAGTATTCGAGTGTATATTAATGGGTTTGCATAATTATTGGCTAGTTTTGGAGCGTTGTGCATCGATTCAAGTTTTTTGAATGGCTCGGAAGCCGGTTATGAAACTACGGAGCGAGGTAAGTCTTCTTTCTAGCCTTGTAAGGGGGAATTAACCCCATAGGTGAACTAAATTATTGTGTGCTTCTATTTGTGGGGGGGTACATACGCACGAGGTGACGAGGGTCCGTACGTAGCTACTAGCTATGCCTACATCTGGGTTGTTTTAGGCTTACATCATTCCTTGTTGATATTGTTATTGATTTATGTTTATTGTTTGCCTTGAGAGGGAGCGAGGTTGAGTCTGCTTATTAAATGTTTGAAAGGAATTGAAATTGAAGAACTTAAGATTTAAAAGGTTTCATTTGAACTTCGTAATTTCGAAAACAAATGAGGAATAATATAATAGCTGAAGAAATCTATGTGTAACCGCGTCGCATGTATGTTTCACGAGCAGCGTAATTTCCTTAAAAAGCTACAAGCTGAATTTCCCTTATTTTGAAATGAATCAAGAAAGAGATATGATTTTAGATGTTAAATTTATGTTTGACCACGTCGCACGTATGATTTGCGAGTGGGGTATTTCCTACTACTCTCATGGGAGCGGGCTGTTTGCCTCGGCAGATTAAATAGATGCATCAATGGTTCGCGCCATTCGACCCTCTGGCAGTGCACAGTTTAAATATTTATTGGATCGAGTCGTACGACATCGACATGTTTTGCGCATGCTTGTATTGCTTGCCTTGAAATTTATGAATAATGATATTGCCTCTGTGGCCTGAGTTAAATTGTTTAATAATGGGAGATAAATTTGGAGATTTCTCAATTATTAAAGAACGTCTTACTTACTTCAAATATTGAGCTTACAACCGTTCATATAATCCATACTTAATTATATCATTGATATCCTATTTATAGCCCATAGTAAGTGTCGAAGTCGACCTCTCGTCACTACTTCTTCGGGGTTAGGCGGGATACTTACTGGGTACGCGTTGATTTACGTACTCGTACTACACTTACTGTATATTTTTGTGCTGGTACATATATGTCTAGAGGCCTTGTGGGCACAGAGGCGCAGTAATTGCCGGAAATTAGGTGAGCTGCACTCTCTACTACGATCTGCAGCCAGCAAAGTCTCCTTCAGAGTATTGTATTTATTTTCCTATCCAAATTTGTATTCCGGACAGTTACTGTATTTTATTTTAAATTCCTAGAAAATGCTCATGCACTTGTGACACCGGGTTTTGGGATAATTATGGGATGTTCAGTATTGAAATTGGAAAACATTGTTATTTATTCTGTAAATTCATCTTTTACTAGATAAATTGAAGTAAATTTACGATTTCAAAAAAGTATTAAAATGAGAACTTAATTAACTATTTAGTGTTGGCTTGCCTGACAGTGGTGTCCGGCGCTATCACGACTTTTAACGGATTTTGGGTCGTGACCATATACAATATTTGATATTAAAGGATTTTGAGAGAAAAATCCCAGGCCATCGATAGGCCAACTACTTTTCAAAATTTGAAAAATGAGATTCATAATCTCAAAGGAGAAATCTTGGACTTAAAGGCTTCTAATATAGCCTTAGACAAGAGAATTATCAGATTGGAAAATTCCGATGTCCCTACAAGTCAGGAATTCAGTACTAATATTACTGAAGAAGATTTTAATGATGTTAATGCTAGTACCTCTAAGGATGCGGCAAGAGATGATTTTCTAGGAGCAGTTAATAGGGCTGATAATGAGTTTTTACAAAAATTTCAGCTATTTACTACTCAAAGATTTTTAATAAAAGTTACTCTTTTAATAGATTATAACTTCAAAAAAGAGTTTACTGCTTTATTTGATAGTGGTGCATATTTAAATTATACAAAGGAAGGGATAATACCTTCAAGATATTTTAATAAAACTACTTATAGATTAAAAAATACCAGTGGTGATAAGATGAGTATTTCTTATAAACTACCAAAAGCTTATATTTGCCAAGGAAAAGTTTGTATTCCTGAATCTTTTGTATTGGTCAAAGATATATCTCATGAGATCATATTAGGAGTTCCTTTTTTCCATCATATAATTTCTTTTACTAGATGGAATGCCAAAGGTTTTACAGGAAATTTTAATAATAAATAAATTAGTTTTGATTTTATAACTCAGCCATTTAAAAGATTTTTAAATGAAATAACTGAGAATATCTCTACAAAAAATAGGTAAATTGATTTCTTAAAAAATAAAATTTGTAGTCTTACTATTCCAGAAGATTTGCAAAACCCAAAGCTTATAGAAAAAATTAATTTTTTGAAAAAGTAGTTTTCATTACAAATATGTGGTGACCATCCAAACCAATTTTGGAATAGAAAAAAGCACATAGTTATTCTTCCCTATGAAGAAGACTTTTCGAAAGATAATATTCCTACTAAGGAAAGACCTTGCCAAATGAATTCAGAATATTTGGAATTATGCAAAAAAAAAAATAGATTATTTGCTACAAAAAGGTCTTGTAAGACCTTCAAGGTCTAGATGGTCATGTACTGCTTTTTATGTTAATAAACATGCTGAACAGGAACGAGGAGTTCCAAGGTTAGTTATTAATTATAAGCCCATTAATAAAATTTTAAAGTGGATTAAATATCCAATCCCTAATAAAAAGGATTTATTGGATAGTAAAAAGATTTATTGGATAGATTGCATGATGAAGGCAATATTTTCAAAATTTGATTTAAAATCTGGTTATTGGTAAATTCAAATATCTGAGTTAGATAAATACAAAACTGCTTTTAATGTCCCAATGGGTCAATATGAATGGAAGGTCATACATTTTGGTTTGAAAAATGCCCCTTCTGAATTTTAGAAAATAATGAATGTTATCTTCATGCCTTATACAAATTTTATAATTGTTTATATTGATGATATTTTAGTATTTTCAAAAAATAATGAAATTCATTTTAAACATTTGGATCTTTTTAGAAAAATCATAATTCAAAATGGCTTAGTCATTTCTAAATCAAAGATGGCCCTTTTTCAGACCAATATAAGATTCTTAGGTCATAATATTCAAAATGGAAGAATAATTCTGATCCAAAGAAGCATTG
Source organism: Nicotiana tomentosiformis (assembly GCF_000390325.3). Classification (NCBI taxonomy): domain Eukaryota; kingdom Viridiplantae; phylum Streptophyta; class Magnoliopsida; order Solanales; family Solanaceae; genus Nicotiana; species Nicotiana tomentosiformis. The sequence continues at coordinate 57,719,867 of NC_090823.1, forward strand.
AGTTTACATCTAAATTCCCTGATGTCTTAACTAAGGATACTTCAATTTCTTATGAAAGATTAAATAAGAATCCAAAAGCATAGTCTGATGGTCATAGTAAATCAGTCAGACGAATTAAACAGAAGGTTAATAATCTTCCATGTCTTATACTTGCTAATTCAAGTTGGGCAAAAATAGTTGAAATTGATGCCTCAGATATTGGATTTGGTGGAATATTAAAACAATGTTCTCCAATTGATAAACAAGAATATCTTGTTCAATTCTATTCGGGAAAATGGAATAATTCCCAAAAGAATTATGCTACTGTGGCTAAGGAAATTCTTGCTATAGTAAAATGTGTATTAAAATTCCAGACTGATTTATATAATCAGAATTTTTTAATAAAAACTGATTGCCAAGCAGCAAGATTCATCTTTAATAAAGATTGTAAACATGATGTTTCTAAATAGATATTTGCAAGATGGCAAGCTTTGCTGGCACCATTTAATTTTGAAATCATTTACAAAAAAGGGAAAGATAATAGTCTCCCTGATTTTCTCACTAGAGAAGTTTTGAACTAATAATTCTTTTAATTTTATGGCAGGATATGAGGCCCGAATATAGACCTCCTCGGGGAAGAGGACGAGGAAGCACACCTTCCTATGGCAAAGGGAATATCCTTGCCCAAATTGAAAACCAGCAGCTAATAGCTGCTAATATAGCAGGAACATCGGGTATTAATACCGAACACCCAATGTACAAAGAATTCCTAGATTTTATGAAATCCAAACAAGGTAATAATAGTAGTCCATCATATTCATCGGCATTAACAGATGATAGTCATGAGACTATTGAGGTATATAACCAAAATGAGAAAAAAAGAGTTAATAACTCTTTTAGAACAGTCTGACCTAAAATGGAAAGACAACCCTTGGCAACTTATGAACCGATATTTTGACACGGCATCATATGCCACACTTTCATATAAGTATAGGATGCATTATGAATTAGTCCTGACATCTACAGGCTCAGCTGAATTTCAGCACTTTTATACTGCTAATACAAAGAGAATTTATAATTTCTCTAAAATTATCATAAAAAGAATCCTAGCCTCAGTTGAATGGGGGATTAGCACATTCAAGGAAATGGAATATACCCATCCTGAGCAAAAACTCCCGATGAAATTTAATTATTGGGATTATGTTGAAGTCTTTAATAAAGCTCTGTTTTAAACATTGCTAATAAAAAGCATTCTTGGTTCATAAAGCTTTGTTCTAATATGTATGAACACCAGATCCCAAATTGGTTCTGCAATTGGTGGATATTATATGGTCCATCATTAGAAATCTGTCACGACCCAAAACTTAACCCGTCGTGATGGCGCCTATCGTGATACTAGGCAAGCCGACCTTTCCAAAATACTTTAAATTTTTTACATAAATCAATTAAGACATTTAAAATAACAGGAGTTTTTCATAAAAACGGGGGTAAAACCCAAATAAAACATAAGTGCAGAAAAATAGCCCGATATCGGGGTGTCACTGAGTCATGAGCATCTAACAACCAATCTAGAAACAAAGTCTACTTCAGTCTGTGCCAAATGCCAATAAAAGAGAGAAAAGATAATAAGAAAGGAGAAATAAGGACTGCGGACGCCGACAACTACCTCGTAAGTCTCTGATAATCAGCTCGCGCACGAACTCAGCGCCCGTCAGAATCGTACACACCTGGATCTACACATGAAGTGCAGGGTGTAGCATGAGTACAACCAACTCAGCAAGTAATAAAATTAAATAAGAAATTGAGAAGCAGTGACGAACTATAATAATACAGATCATTTCAAAAGTTTTCAGTAAAGAGTGAACATGCTTTCAAATCTGGTGGTATAAGTCAAATCAGTTCGAGCTCAAGTAAAATAGATATGAATCTTCCAGAAATTTCACAACAACATCAGATAGCAACTAAGTGCAATAATAAATAAAAGCAAGTACAGCCTCTCAAGGCAGCAGTCACTCAATACATACTCTCAATAGGTACATGCGCTCACTGGGGGGTGTACAGACTCCGGAGGGGCTCCTTTCAGCCCAAGCACTATATCGTTGCGGCTTGCAGCCCGACCCAATCATATAAGTAGCCATACAGCCATTGCGGCGTGCAACCTGATCCATAATCCATAAATAGCCATAAGGCTCGTTGCGACGTGCAACCCGATCCATATACCCTCGCATAGCTCACAGCTCGGCACTTAGGCCCTGTCTCAGTCACTGACCTCTCTAGCCCATCGGGCTCACAGAATATCATAATAATCAGACCAAACAGAGAATACAACAAGTATCAACAAGAAATGAGAGGGAACAAAGATATAACCCACAAGTAAGACTGTGACTGAGTACAAGACAATAATTAGCAGTCAATTCAACAAGTATACGACCGTTGCGAGTACCAACAGTGATATCATATGGCCTAAGCATGGTTTCTAACAAAAAAGGCAGTCAATTGCTCAAACACAAGGAAAAAGAAGTAATAACAATGGCTATTCGACTTTACAGTCTCACGAGACGGACCAAGTCACAATCCCTCATGGTGCACTCTCATACGCCCGTCACCTATCATGTTCGTCACCTTAAAATATTCACATCATACCAATTCTCGGGGTTTCATACCATCAAAACCAGATTTAAGACTGTTACATACCTCAACCAAACAGAAATCCTACTCCGAAATGCCTTTGCCTCTCGAATCGGCCTCCAGATGTCCCGAATCTAGCCATAAACAGTACGAGATAATCAATATTGGCTATAAGGATTAATTCCACAAGAAAACTACTTAAATATAGTCCAAAATCCGAAATCGGCTCAACCTCTCCCCCCCCCCCAACCCGGACCCACGTCTCGGAACCCAACGAAAGTCAAAAAACCCGAAATCCCATTCACTCATGAGTCTAACCATACCAAATTTATCAAACTCCAACCTCAATTTGCCCCTCCAAAACCCCAAAATTTACTCTCCAATTCCCAAGCCCTAATCTCCCAACTCTCACCTCAAACACTCACCAACTAGGTGTAAAATCAGTGGGGAAATACCATTATTGAAGATAAATAGGCACAAGGAACTTACCTCAGTGATTACTCCGAAATGTCTCTCAAAATCCCCAAAATCCGAGCTCAAAACTGATGACAAAGGTGAAAAATCTCGAAGTGTTATATTTATAGGTTTTGCCCAGACTTCTCGCACCTATGGCTCCATTTCCTCATCTGCGGAGCCACATCTGCAGGCAAAGCCCCGATTCTGCGGAAAAATCCCTAAACTCTGCCTCCGCTCTTGCGATCAACTGACCGTATTTGCACTCTTCGCGGGTGCGGGAACTGCATCGCACCTGCGGTCCAAACTCGCACTTGTGGTCCTAAATCCGCTTATGCGACCATCGCAGGTGCGGGAATGCCATCGCACCTACGTCTTCTTCCCAGATCCTCCTTAGCCGTATCTGCGGCTCCTCATTCGCTTCTACGGGATTGTGGTTCCCACTTCGCAGGTGCGGTTACACCAGTAGCAGCAGCTTCAGCTGGAATTTCTCAACTCCCATCAAGCCGTTAATCACCCAAAATCACCCCGAGGCCTCCGGGACCTCAATAAATCATACCAACAAGTCATATAACCCCATGCAAACTTAGTCGAACCTTCGAATCACTCAAGACAACATCAAAACACCAATTACACCCAGATTCAAGCCTAAAGAACTTCTTAACTTTCAAATTCCACAAACGACGCCGAAACCTACCAAACCACGTCTGATTGACCTCAAATTTTACACACAAGTCAAAAATGACACCACGAACCTATTCCAACTTCCAGAAATCAAATCTGACCCCGATATCAAAATTTCCAATGCCGGCCAAAATCGCCAAAATTCCAACTTTTGCCAATTCAAGCCTAATTCTACTACGAACATCCAAATCACATTTCGGGTGAGCTCCTAAGTCTAAAATCACCTAACGGAGCTAACATAACCATAAAAATTCAAATTCGAGGTCGTTTTCCCACAAGTCGATATCCGATCAACTTAAGCTTCCAATTAAGAGACTAAGTGTCTCAATTCACTCCAAAACCACTCTGGAGCCGAACTAACCAACCCGCTAAGACATAATACAGCTGTAAAGCACAAAAGAAGCAGAAATGGGGGAAACAGGGCTATAACTCTCAAAACGACCAGCCGGGTCGTTACATCCTCCCCCTCTTAAACAAACGTTCGTCCTCTAACGGGTCTAGAAACATACCTGGAGTCTCAAATAGGTGTGGATATCTGCTCTGCATCTCCCGCTCGGTCTCCCAAGTGGCCTCCTCTACAGGCTGACCTCTCCACTGCACCTTCACTGAAGCTATATCCTTTGACCTCAACTTCCGAACCTACCGCTCTAAAATGGCCACCGGCTCCACATCATAAGTCATATCACCATCCAACTGAACCGTGATGAAATCCAAAACATGAGACGGATCGCCGATATACTTCCGGATCATAGAAACATGAAATACTAGATGCATACTCAACAAGCTAGGTGGCAAGGCAAGCTTGTAAGCCACATCCTCGATCCTCTGAAGTACCTCAAAAGGCCCAATGAACCGAGGGCTCAACTTGCCCCTCTTCCCAAACCTCATAACACCCTTCATAGGTGATACCTTCAGCAGAACCTTCTCCTCGACCATGAAAGACACATCACAGACCTTCCTGTCAGCATAGCTCTTCTTCCTAGACTGCACCGTGCGAAGCCGCTCCTGAATCAATTTCACCTTGTCTAAGGCATCCTGGACCAAGCCTGTACCCAAGAGCCTAGCCTCACCCGACTCAAACTATTCCACTGGAGATCTACACTGCCTCCCATATAAAGCCTCGTACGGAGCCATCTGAATGCTCGACTGGTAACTGTGGTTATATGCAAACTCAGCGAGCGGCAGAAACTAGTCCCATGAACCCCCAAAATCAATGACACAAGCGCGTAACATGTCGTCCAATATCTGGATTGTGCACTCGGACCCAACTCTCGCTGCACAGCCCTCCAAAACTACGATGTAAACTGTGTGCCACTATCTGAAATGAAGGAAACTGGGACACCATGAAGGCGAACAATCTCTCGGATGTAAATCTCAGCCAACCGCTCTGAAGAGTAAGTAGTAGCAACTGGAATGAAGTGCACGGACTTGGTCAGCCAATCCACAATCACCCAAATAGCATCGAACTTCCTCGAAGTCCGTGGGAGCCCAACTAGGAAATCCATGATGATCCGCTCCCACTTCCACTCTGGGATCTCTACCCTATGAAGCAAGCCACCCGGCCTCTGATGCTCATACTTAACTTGCTGACAATTGAGACACCGAGCCACAAACCCAACTATATCATTCTTCATCCTCCTCCACCAATAGTGCTATCTCAAATCTTGGTACATCGTCGCAACACCCGGATGAATGGAATATCGCGAGCTGTGGGCCTTCTCAAGAATCAACTCCTGAAACCCATCCACATTGGGCACACATATCTGGCCCTGCATCCTCAACATACCATCATCACCAATAGTCACATCTCTAGCATGACCTCGCCGAACCCTATCCTGGAGGACGAGCAGATGGGGGTCATCATACTGACGCTCCCTGATACAATCATAAAGAGAAGACCTAGAGACCACACAAACCAATACCCGACTTGGCTCCGAAATATCCAATCTGAAAAGCAGGCTAGCTAAGGCTTGAACATCCAATTCCAAGGGCCTCTCTGCTGCTGGAAGATACGCTAAACTCCCCAAACTCTCCGTCCGGCGACTCAAGGTATCGACCACCACATTGGCCTTCCCGGGATGGTATAAAATAGTGATATCATAGTCGTTAAGAAGCTCCAACCACCTCCGCTGATGCAAGTTAAGATCCTTCTATTTGAACAGATGCTACAAACTCCGATGATCAGTGAAAATCTCACAATGAACCCCGTAAGATAGTGCCGCCAAATTTTCAAGGCGTGAACAATAGCTGCTAACTCAAGATCATGGACATAATAGTTCTTCTCATGGGTCTTCAACTGGCGCGAAGCATAAGCAATCACTCTACCCTCCTGCATCAGAACATATCCAATACCTATCTGCGAGGCATCACAATACACTGTGTATGAACCAGAAGCTGATGGTAGAATTAGAACTGGAGCCGTGGTCAAAGCAGTCTTGAGCTTCTGAAAGCTCTCCTCGCACTCATCCGACCACCTGAATTGAGCACCCTTTTGGGTCAATTTGGTCAAGGGCGATGCAATAGATGAAAAACCCTCCACAAAATGACGGTAATAGCCTGCCAAACCCAGAAAGCTCCTAATAACAATGGCTATTCGACTTTACATTCTCACGGGACAGATAAAGTCACAATCCTTCACGGTGCATGCTCACACACCCATCACCTATCATGTGCGTCACCTCCAAATGTTCACATCATACCAATTCTCGGGGTTTCATACCCTCAAAACCAGATTTAAGACTGTTACTTACCTCAACCGCGTAGAAATCCTACTCCAAAATGCCTTTACCTCTCGAATCGGCCTCCAAATGCCCCGAATCTAGCCACAAATAGTACGAGATAATCAATATTTGCTAAAAGGATCAATTCCACAAGAAAGCTACTAAAATATAGTCCATAATCCGAAATCGGATCATCCCCCCCCGGGACCCAAGTCTCGAAACTCGATGAAAGTCACAAAAACCGAAAGCTCATTCACTCACAATTCTAACCATACTAAATTTATCAAAATTCGATCTCAATTGCCCCTCCAAAACCTCAAAATTCACTATCCAATTTCCAAGCCCTAATCTCCCAACTCTCACCTCAAACACTCACCAACTAGGTGTAAAATTAGTGGGAAAATATCATTATTGAAGATAAATAGGCACAAGGAACTTACCTCAGTGAATATTCCGAAATCGCTCTCAAAATCCCAAATATTCGAGCTCAAAAATGGTGAAAAGTCTTGACCTGTTGTATTCTGCCCAGACTTCTCGCACCTGCGGCTCCATTTTCGCATCTGCGGAGCCGTATCTGTGGGCAAAGCCCCGCTTCTGCAGAAAAATCCCTAAACTCTGCCTCCGCTCCTGCGATCAGGTGACTGCATCTACGCTCTTTGCGGGTGCAGGAACTGCATCGCACCTGCGCCTCCAAACTCGCACCTACGGTCCTAAATCCGCTTCTGCGACCATCGCATGTGCGGGAATACTATCGTACCTACGTCCTCTACCAAGATCCTCCTTAGCCACATCTGCGGCTCCTCCTTCGCTTCTGCGGGCTCGCACCTGCGGTTCCCACTCCGCAGGTGCGGTTACACCAGTAGCAGCAGCTTCAGCTAAAATTCCTCAACTCTCATCAAGCCGTTAACCACCCGAAATCACCCCGAGGCCTCCGGGACCTCAACCAATCATACCATAGTCATATAATCCCATGCGAACTTAGTCGAACCTTCGAATCACTCAGGACAACATCAAAACACCAATTACACCTAGATTCAAGCCTAAACAACTTCTAAACTTTTAAATTTCACAAACGACACCGAAACCTACCAAGCCACGTCCGATTGACCTCAAATTTTACACACAAGTCAAAAATGACACCACGAACCTATTCCAACTTCCGAAAATCCAATCAGACCCCGATATCAAATTTTTCACTGCCGGCCAAAATCTCCAAAAATTCAACTTTCGCCAATTCAAGCCTAATTCTACTACGGACCTCCAAATCACATTCTGGACGCACTCCTAAGTCCAAAATCACCTAACAGAGCTAACAGACCCATACAAATTCAAATCCGAGGTCGTTTTCCCATAAGTCGACATTCAATCAACTTTTCCAACTTAAGCTTCCAATTAAGAGACTAAGTGTCTCAATTCACCCCAAAACCACTCCGGACCCGAACCAACCAACCCGATAAGATATAATATAGCTATAAAGCACAAAAGAAGCAGAAATGGGAGAAACGGGGCTATAACTCTCGAAACGACCGGCCGGGTCGTTACAAAATTCTTCCACAATAATTTAAGAGTTTATATACTCAATGGGTAGATATATCTCCCAAGATTATTGATCTATAGAAAGAAGGCATCTTCTTTAAAGGAATGACTACTATGTACTTTTTTATAGAATTCTCTATCCCTTAGATAATGAAATGGGATGTAGAAGCCAGTTATACAGCAGAAGGGTTCCCATGCCAAAATAGAATTTTTTATACCAAATTTTGGAGTAAATTACTCCAAAAAGACCAGCATGGAAAATTATATAGCCAGAAAATTTTGGATAATATCCAAAAGAAAATTGATGAATACAATAGGCAAAAAGAGACTAATGTCAAGATTTTGAAGGATTTAAGTCCTTTCAAGCAAATAACCAGATAACTTCAAATGAAGAAAGGTACTATAAGCAAATCGGAAATACTAGTACATGAAGGATGTTAAAAAAGATTTAATGAAAAATCTGGAGATAGAGAAACTAGATGATATCTCTATGGCATTTTAAGGTCATACCATGGAAGATGAAGTAGTCATAGCAGGAGAATCTCAAGAAGAAGAAGATAATAATTATGTGGACCTCGAAGATGTAGAAATATTTCTACAACAATTCAAAGAGGTTGTGGAAGAATCTTCCAACAAAAGCAATAAGGGAAAAAACAAAGCCTGAATGCCCCACTGTTAAATTATTGGGGTTATAAAGAAGAAAAACAACTTTAATAAAGTAGTTGAGCCCGTCATGATAGACTGTCGGGAATCTACTTTTATAAAGTTAATTATCCATGTGTACTTTTTTCTTTTCTTTTAGCTTTTACTTTTTATCTTGTCGGCCACAATGTAATTATTTTGTCGGCCATTCCACTGTTTAGAGTTTTGTTTGCTTTAGACAGATCCATTATATAAGGATCTCCCCCTTTGAGTGAAGAGGCAGGCTTTTCTTCTACCAGATTTTGTGGAACTCTCTTTCTCTGTAAAAATACTTTTGTAATCAGTTTTTATTGGAAATAAAATCAGAAAGGGTCATTTGGACACAACCTCGTCAGTCTCAAGTACTATTTAATTTATTTAGTTTATTATAATTCAGATATTCATTTAGCCTAAATGATAGGCTAAATAGTGTTGTGTTGAACTTATGCATACTAGCCTATTCTTAAAACATGTTTTGTTGCTAGTTTTATACTGTATCACCCGATGGTTCTGAGGTTGAGACTATAGAGCCCGGGCAGTTTAACAGTTCAGGCAGTAAACCTTGGTTATTGCAACATAGCAGACGGTACTTAAGACTCGTATTAGCCAGGTAGGCATTGAGAGAGTCATGAGAAGGACCGTGGTTTAAGATTTGCTTGACAGAACTGTGGCTTGACATGGCTGGTATCTCGGTAAAATTTTATCATGTAGTTCCATTGGAGCAATCCGGCATTTTTATTATTATTTTGCTATTATTATTATTATTATTTTTCTATTACTGTTATAGTTGACTATTGAAAGTGAGTAACGGACTTAGCCAATCTTGTCATTATCTTCAATCCAAGGTTAGGCTTGCTGCTTACTGAGTACATGAGATTAATTGTACTCATACTACACTATATATTTTATGTGCAGATCCAGGTGCTATTGATAGAGCTGATTGATAGAGAGTTCCACCAATACCCATTGGTGATTTTAAGGTAGCATTGTTGTTCCATCCGCAGGCCTTAGAGCCCCTTCCTTTACTTTTGTTATTATTGTTTATGTACTTCAAATAGTATTGTATCTCTATTCAGATCATTGTACTTATTTTTTCAGAGTGAGTTGACTAATGTCATGCTTATTCAGTTAAACGCACATTTAGATTTATAGGGTGAATCTATTTTTACTGCATCTTATATATGAATGGGGCGCCTCACAAGAAAACAAAAATAATACTATTTGAGTTGTGGAAAGATCACAATCCAAATTTGAAATATCATAGAGTTTGGGATTGTTTAGTCTATGTTATGCTAATGGATCCTTAAATCATAAAATTGGATAAAAAAACGTTACCACTTTTTTCTTTTCTGGGTTATGCTTCTAATAGTACAACCTATAAATTTTTAAATCTTGAACATAATATAACTATAGAATCAGGTGATACTGTTTTTCATGAAAATAAATTTTTATTTGATTCCATAAAAAAGCACGGGTCAAAATAATAAGAAAATATTTTTTCACTACCTAGTTCTTCAACTTTTATTTTTAAAAATGAAGAAAATTAAGATTTTGAGTTAAGAAGAAGTAAAAGGGATAAAGTAAGAGAAGATTTTGATTCTGATTTTTATGTTTTAATGTTGGAAAATGACTCTCTTACTTTACAAGAAGTTTTTTTCATCATTTGATGTTATTTCTTGGATAGAGGCTGTAAATGACGAAATAGAATCACTAATTTCTAATAAAACTTAAAAATTAGTTGATTTACTACTGGATTGTATAACAATTATGTGCAAATGGGTCTTAAGGAAAAATTTAAAACTGAATGGATGTGTAGATAAATACAAGGCGCTAGACTAGTTGCTAAGGGTTTTAAGCAACTAGAAGGTCTAAAATTGTTTGATGCCTTTTCACTGGTAACTAAAATTACGTCCATTCGACTTTTAATTGATATTGCTATAACTTTTAATTTGCACATTCATTAAATGGATGTGAAGACTGCTTTTTTTAATGAGACCTAAATGAAGAAATTTATATGGGACAACCCGAGGGTTTTGTTAAAGCAGGCCAAGAAAGCAAAGTGTGTAAACTTACTAAATTCCTATATAGATTGAAACATGACCCTAAGCGGTGGCATGAAAAGTTTGATTCGTTCATGATTGAAAATAAATTTATAATAAACGAGTGTGATAAGTGCATCTATAATAAGTTTTGGAACAATTCATATGTTATTGTTTAGCTCTATGTTTATGATTTTTTTTTATAGTTGTGTCACGACCCAAAATCCCATCACAGGCGTCGTGATGGCACCTAGTCTTAGAGACTAGGTAAGCCGACTATAATAGCAATTCAAGCCCTTTTTTGGAATTCAATACAAGTATCAAAACTAACAACTAAAATATTCATAACAACCTTTCAAGACTTGTAATACTGATTCACAAACTCTAACTGAATACATGCAATGATCTCAAGGATCGAATATACAATACTATTCGAATAAGAGTTGACAGTAAAATAAAATCGAAAGACTCCAAGGGACTGCGACGACCAAGCAGCTCTACCTTAAATCCTTGCGATCACACTCTAACCTCTGTCCGAATCCAATATCTCCAATACCTGGCTCTGCACAAAAATATGCAGAAGTGTAGTATGATTACACCACAGACGGCACCCAGTAAGTATCAAGACTAACCTCGGTGGTGTAGTGATGAGGTATAGTCAAGACACTCACTAGTCTAATACCTGTGCAATATAGTATACAAAAATAATAGAAAATAAATAGCAGTGATAGCAACAATAATCAACTAGTGATGTAAACAGCAAGGCGGCAAGAACACCATAAATATTGCTCAAACAAATAATGAACACAAGTACAACCAATAATCAAGTCTTTCAAAATATACATCTTTCATCTATAAGTTTTTCAAATAAAAATCTTTAGAGTATAATCCCTTCCAATAAATATATTTCGAATCCTTCAAATAAATATCTTTCAAATATAATTCTTTCAACTATATATCTTTCGAATATAATTTTTTCAAATAAATATTTTGAATATAATTCTTTCAAATAAAAGTCACCATGTTATACCTCATTTCATAATCAAAAACTACGGGTCTCAGCCCACTTTCATATTTTTCGTAATACGGGTCTCACCCCACTTTCATATTTTCATGGCACCTCGTGCTCATATTTCTATCATAACCGCATGGACAACTCACGTGCCAATAATAAAATTATCATATTTTTCCCGGCACCTCGTGCCAATATTTCTTTCATAACCGCACGGACAACTCACGTGCCAATAATTAAATCATCATATTTTTCCGGCACCTCGTGCCCATATTTTATATCACATCTGCACGGACAGTTCACGTACCAATAATATAAAATCGCTGGACAATAGCCACGTTCTCACAATTTCAACATGAATTAGACTATTATCAATTTTACCGAAACAACAAGACAAGTTGCACAAGAGATAAAATAAACACAAGGAAAATCACAACATCACAAAAATCACCAACACAATAATCCCACATCATCACATATTATCCCTAACAATAGCCACCCTTATCTCTCCTATAGCCACCCTATCACTCCATAATAATAGCCACACTTATCTCTCTGCCATGACAATACCAATAGCTACCCTTATCGCTCCGTATAATAGCCACCCTTATCACTCCGCCCAGATAATATCCTAACACACATAAGCACGGTGAAATACCACCCTTATGCCCACATAATGTCAACAGTGTAATGCCACCCTTATGTCCTCATAATAATAACTCCAATCACATAACAATTTACACAGAATATTATCACGATAACACAATACATCATTCATATCACAATTTTCTCATAGGCCATAACCAATTCCAAAGATATAACAAAATCAATAAATTTCTCAACAAATAGCCCAAGGCTCCACACAACGTATATAAAACCTCAAAACAACTACAGAGATGGAAAAGTAACTCAACATAAGACAACGCCTTCTTTAATCCAAATTTTAATAAATACATATTAATGCCTCATTTTAAACTTATTTAATAATTTTTTGCAGATAAGGAATCCATAATGAATTTAATTCCAAAAAAAATATCAAATCAACAAATACACGGAATTCACATAAAAATCCAAGTGACAATCACACCAAATTATCATAAAAAATTCAAACTCGACAAACAAGGAATGAGGCATGACAATTCAAGGACTTACTAAAGACCAACAATTATCTAATTTAATACATAAAATGCCTAAGACTTTAAACCAATAAAATTTTCACATATAAGCCCGAGTATGTACTCGTCACCTCGCGTTCACGGCTTTCAATCACACAATTTCTACATAAGACTCAATGACTAAGGGGTAATTCTCCCACTCAAGGTTAGGAAAGATACTTACCTTTTTGTAGTTAGGCCGACATTCCAAAATATCCTTCTTGCTTGAATTGACCTCCGGACAGCTCAAATCTATCCAAATTGATTGTATAACTTCATTAAAATTCATCAAAAATAATTTCGGTTAATAAAACGTCGACTTAAAATTTCACATTAAAAAGTCAACCAAAAGTCAATGCGGGGCTCGCCTCTCGGAACCCGATAGAATTTTCATGAAATCCAAACTCTCATTCCGATACGAGTTCAACTATACTAATTTTATCAAATTCTGATAACGAATCGACCTCCAAATCTAAAATTTTTATTTTTGAAAGATTTTGCAAAAAACTCAATTTCTTCCATCAAAACTCGAATTAAACGACGAATATAACCATAGATTTATGAAATATAATCACAAGGGAGTCAAGAACACTTACATAGAGTTGTGTAGTAAAATTTGCCTCTGAAAACCGCCCAAACCGAGCTCCCCAACTCTATTTTGGTCAAAAATGGCAGAAATCCCCCGTTTATAGAGCCTCTACTATTTGTATTGCCATAGGTGGCATGGGGCGCTGCCTATGGCGCCCTTTCCAGAACTCCAGAAGTCCTAGCGCTAGGGATAGCGCCCCACGCTACCTTGGACGCTGACGACGACGGAAAATATTTCCCGACACGAAAATGGGTATAACTCTCTCATACGATGTCCGAATTCGACGATTCTTTTTGCTATGGCTCCAAAATTTTAATATGGATATAATGCTTTAATCATTGGAGCTTATTTGCTTAATTTTATACCACTTATTCTTGAAGAAACGACATTGAAACATTCTAGAAATATCCAAATTAAATTCCGTTAGCCATCTGAAATCTACCCGAGGGCCTCGGGACCTCAACCAAATATATCAAAAAGTCCTAAAATATCATACAAACTTAGTTGATGCCTCAAATCACATCAAACAACACTAAAAATATGAATTACACCCCAATTCAAGCTTAAACGAAACTATCGAATTCCAACTTCTTCATTCGATGCCGAAACCTATCAACTCAAGTCCAATTGACTTCAAATTTTGCACACAAGTCATAAATGACATAACAGACCTATTCAAATTTTCAGAATCGGATGCCAATCAATAAAGTTAACTGCCGGTCAAACTTCCAAACCTTCCATTTCCAACTTTCGCTATTTCAAGCCAAAATCAACTACGGACTTCCAAATAAATATCTGGATACACTCCTAAATCCAAAATTATCATACAGGGCTATTAGAACAATCAAAACTCCATTTCGGAGTCGTTTGCACAAAAGTCAATCTTTGGTCAACTCTTTCACTTAAGCTTCAAAAAATAAGAATTGTTCTTTTAATTTAATCTTGTATCGTCCGAAAATCAAACTCGACCATACACGCAAGTCATAATGCACATTATAAAGCTGCTCGGGACCTTAAGCTACTGAAGGGGACATCAATTCTCAAAATGACTAGTTGGTTCGTTACAAGTTGTCTCTAACATGAATGCTATTGGAGAAACTAAAATTATGCTTAGTAGATATTTTTAACTGAAAGATTTGAGTAAGGCAAATTTTATTCTTGGTATAAAAATTACTAAAATATGTGATGGAATATTTCATGACCGGTCATATTATATTGAGAAAATCATAAAGAAATATAATTTTTTTGATTGTAAGTATAATGTGACTCTTTTTAATTCAGGTGTTCACTTATTTCCTATGCAAAGTAACAACGATGTGATAAATCAAAAGAATATTTCTAGATTTGTTAGAAGCTTGAGATATTTGACTGATTGCACTCGGCCAGATATTTCATAATTAGTAGGAGTACTTAGAAGGTCACAAGCAAGCCAAGTATGAACATTAGCATGCAATAACGAGAGTTATGAGGTATTTAATTGGTACAATAACCTATAGTTTTTTTTTATAAAAAAATATTCTACTGTAATCGAAGACTTTTGTACTGCAGATTGAAATACTTTACTTGGTGATTCCTGTTCTACTACTAGTTATATTTTTACTTTCGTAGGTGGTGCAATTTAATAGAAATCAAAAAAGCAAACAACTATTGTTAATTCTACCTTGGAGGCTGGACTAATTGCTTTAGCTAGTGAAGAAGCAAATTGGTTGAGAAATTTATTATTTTTCAAATTTCTTATTTTGAAAAACCATTTTCTCCTATTTTAATTTATTGTGATAGCATCGCCGCTATTGGTAGAGTATAAAATAATCAATACAAGGTAAATCTAGACCCACAAAAAGAAAATGCCTCACGACCCAAAATTTCACCAACGATCTTAATGGCACCTATCACGCCTGCTAGGCGAACCAATCACACAACTATGGAATGAACAAAAGAAAGGAAGCATTATGATAAGTCTATGTTATGACCCAAAAAAACCCAAAGGTCGTGATGACATCTAACCCGCTCGCTAGGCAAGCCAACACTCAATCAACATCACATAATTCAATTATTCAGCCATTAGATGATTCATGATATAATTAACAATGCGAAATAAGTTTCAAATCAATAATATAAGTACAAAATCAAAGACAGGGTCCAAACACGACCACAATTGTCTAACAAATGCCCAAATCATGTGTCACTACATCACAAGCATTTAAAAAGATTAACTACTTTCAACTAAACAATAACATATGTTCTGAAAAAGCAATACATAAATAGAAATAGATAAGTACGGAAGGTGGACTCCATGTGTTGCGGATCGGAGCAAATAAGAAGCTCACCGTGAAGTCTTCAATATAATACTCCTACTCAGCTCAGGGGGTACCAATAATACCAGTCTTAGAACCTATACAAAAATATGCAAAAGTGTAGTATGAGTATAAAATTACGGTACTTAGTAAGTATCAAGTCTAGCCTCGAAGAAGTAGTGGCAAGAGGTGGACACTGACACCTACTACAATTCAGTGATCCAATGTAAGAAATTTAGAAAAATAGATAAGGCATGATATCGTTAAATAAGCATAAAGGTAAAGGCACAAAAAATTGGCAATTTAGTCATGCTTTTCAGATGAAACAATAAAGCACAATATCAATTATCTTAATTTGTTTTCATAACCATGATATGAGCCGATTATTGCTAATTTATAAGCCATTACATGAGTCTAAGTTGCAAATGCATGCTCATAATCCACTCTCAATATCTCATAGCACAAATCTATATGTCTGACACTGGCCAAGTGTCCAAATCAAGCACCAATCATGATGCATGTTTTCACATAGCCCAAAGTAATATGAGTAATCAACTGAATCCGGGGGACGGTACCATATCCAAGTATTGTTGCAGTGTGCAAACCCATCCACTTTTAATATCATCAATAATTAATATCTAATATTCCCTTACAATGTCCTTGGTGCCAATCAAACTCCCCAACACATATATGCATATGAGATAATATAAATAAGATGCACAAGAGCAATATAACAAGATGCAGATGAACATTAACATGAATAAGAGATGGCTATAGCTCATCATGTAATTTCAACCTTCCATAACAGCTCAACAAGTTCATTTAATATTCTTAAGTCCTATCATGATATCAAACATGAGCAACAAGAGACAATAATCACTAAATCTTAAGTCAAGTAAGGCAATTGCTTGAATATGGCTGAAGTAGAAAACCCAACACGGTAAAACAAGTCAGTCGTGTTCCAAACAATAAGTCATAATACTAGAATGGTCTCTAATCATGATTAATATTCGTCACATAGTCATAGAATCATTGAAACATGGACAAAAATTCATAAAGTCTCAATAGGGCATGATATAAGCCTAACTCTAACAGGCTATGGTCATAACCTAGTCACACATATACGCTCGTCACCTCAGATATGTGAAAAACCTAAATCAAGTAGCAAGTAGCAAATAGATAGGAGAATTACCTCTTATAAGGATAGATAAGAGACTTACCTCCACTCAGTAATCTTCAATCAACAACAACCGCATTTTCTTCTCAAATACAACATCAAACGACTTGAATCTAGAAAATATTAACTCAATAACGTCAAGCAAAACCATAGGAATCAACTCCAAACAATAAATATTTAATATTTAATCAAAACCTCAAAAGTCAACAAAGCTTACATGGTCCCACATGGTCAAAACTCGAGTCAAGGGGTAGATCTCAGCTACCCATAATCCTCTGAGAACAAATATATTATTAGATTCAAAAATCGAGTCCAAATCTACCCTCAAATCCCAAAAATACACCCTCATAAGTTGTAGAGAAAAATCTCAAATTTCACGTTAAAATGTTAAGTTTTAGGTGTAGAAATCAATGGGGAATCGATATATAAGAGCAAATCCAAGTGAAAATTTTTTACTTCCAATGTAGTAGTAAAATTGCTCTTCAAAATCTCCTCGTCTTGTAGTCTAGGGCTCATTAGAGACACCAGAAACGAGCAATGTAAAACTCAACCGAAATGGTCTGAAACCACCCCAAATCACACCCGAGCTCCTCGAGACCTCATACGATCATACCAACAAGTCCAAATACCTTATCCAAGGGCTAGAAGCACCTCAAACAAAATCAAAACAAAGAATCGAAAATCAAAATCCTTATCTTAACTTTCAAACATTCAAACTTTGTTGAACGCATCTAAATCACACTTAGACATTCCGGATTATAGCCAAACATCTCACATAAGTTTCATTTAACTAAATGAACTTATCCAAGGTCTCAAAACCATAATGAGAGTCCGATAACACCAAAGTCAACTTCCGATCAAACTTCAGAACTCTCCAATTCTTCAATTTGCCAGCGTTCGACAAATAGAGCCAAAATCTTCTAGGAACCTCAAAATCCAAATCCAAATCCAAACCTACTGTTAAGTCCAAAATCACCATATGAACCTTTTGAAACCATCAAATCCTAATTTCGAGATCGTTTACTAAAAAATCAAGCCTTGGTCAACGCTTTCAACTTAAAGCTTCCAAATTGATAATCACTCTTCCAAATCAATCCCGAACCCCTCGAACATGAAAACCAACCATACATGTAAGTATTAATTCATTATATGAAACTAATCAAGGCCTCAAACTACCGAACAAATGCTAGAGCTCAAAACGACCGCTCAGGTCGTTAAAGTCTAAATGAGATTTATAGTATCAACAAGTCTATAACCAATACAAACATGCGAGACAATAATACAACCCCTAGAAAACTGGTGTCAATGATTACATGAGCTCTAAGAGTGTCAAAATTCAATGGTCTGAAATAAGTACATTGGTGTCTAAAATAAACAATAGATTTAATGCATGAAAGGAAAGGTGACTTTGAGGTCTACGGATAGATAAGCTGCACTAGCTGGAGTGTTCATGGCTCAGCTACAAGTCTACTCCTCAGCTTTGCTGGTACCAAAACTTAGATATGCACAAAATATGCAGAAGTATGTACTAAGTAAGTATCAGGACTAACCTCGGTGAAGTAGTGGTAAGATTGGTCAACTGATACTTACTATCATAACCTGAATAGTGCAAAAACAAATACAACAAAAGAATCTTGCAAAAATAGTTCATAAGATGATTAGGTAGAAATAACAGAGACAATAACATGCTTTTAGATAAGAAATGATCAAAATCTCATATTGGTATATCGAATCATGATATAAAGATGATATGCATTATAGAGCAGTATTATATTAGCCAAGCATATGAGTCTAACATGTCTATGCATAAATAGGAATCACTGCAATCAACTGACACCCCCAAGTATCCAACAAACCTGCACACACAGTGCCCAAGGTAAAATAGGTAATCCCCTATCTCCAGAGGGACGGATACAAGTCCATGCGCTGTATGGACAACTAAAGTGCTCATAACAATATCACTTGCACGGATAACTCACGTGCAATAACACTCATCTCGCATGGACAACTCATGTGCCTCAACCTCAGTCCATATAAGAGTCTCCATATGTAGAATGTTTTCATATACGTTATAAATAATATAAATTATGTATATAGATATGAGAGATATACATGCAAAGATATACGCATTTGAACAGTGTAGCTAGAACAAGTAGAACATACTGTCAAAAATAGCCATTTACGGTCAACAAGGTACCAAGAAGCTAGAACATGGTTTCTAGAATGACTAAGAGAGCTCACATAGCCACGCAAGAGTAAAAAGTCATAAATAGCATATGATATAAATCCAAAGCATAAAGTAATCTAAAATCTACCTCAATCATGAATAACCAATGGCACTCGCATGTACGCTCGCCACCACATATATACAATGCTCCCAATACATGGCAATTAATCGAACAATGTCAAATTTCCTAAGGTAGATTCCCTCAAACAAAGTCTAGGTAAGATACTTACCTTTGCAATCCAAATCAACCCTCCAAATCCGCCTTTTCTATAGAAATCAGCTCCAATCGGCTCAAAACTAACCAAATAGCACTTCATAAGGTAAATAAAATCACAAGAATCAATTCCAAATAACAAAGCTTCAATATTTAATCAATTCTCAAAATGTCAAAAAAAGCTAACCCGACCCCACATGGTCAAAACTCAAGTCTAGGAGTAGATCCCATTAAATCACCCCATGAGTCCAAATATGAGTTAAGTTTTCAAATCCAAGTCCAAATGGATGCTCAAAACCTCAATTTACATTATCTTTTGTTATAGACAAAAATTTCAAATTTCACTTTAAAAGTTTTTATTTTAGGTATAAAAATCCATTGGGAATCAAGATTTATGAGCAAAACTAAGTAGAAATAACTTACCCTCAAGATTGTAGTGAAACCCGTCTTCAAAATCTACTCTTCTCATTCTCCAAAATTATAAAATGGTAAAAATGGCTAAATCCTGAAATTTGGACTTAATTTATCGCAGTCAATAAAATGCTCTTTGTGATAGCGGTCATCACTCCCGCGATCGTGATGTACAAAAGTGCCTCTACCATTCCCTCTATGTGATCACGTGATCCCCCATGCGATCATGATTCACCAGTCCTCCAAGCCGTGATCGCGACCTCAAGCCATACGACCGCGAAGGTAAAAAAGCCTCAGCCCCTCATGCTCCTCTTCGAAAATGCGTCCACCCTCACACGATCATGATGCTCTGCCAAAAGCTCCTATGTGATTGCAACCTTTACCATGCAATCTTGATTTAATACTCCCTTTGGCCCAATTATATTATGCAATCGCAAGACTATTGTAACTACCCGACTGATTGTTTTAAGTGTTTTAGCCATGTTTTCCCTATTTGATGCTTTACATATGTGTATTCATGGTTACGTGACTTGCAGGGTTTATGGGTGTGGTTTAGGGTGAGTTTTGGATTGATCTCTTAGTTGAAGGCTTAAGTTGTGAGAGTTGACCGGAGTTTGACATATTTGTAGATAACCATGAAATAGTATTTTGTTAGTTTCAATAGCTTTGTATGGTAATTTTCGACTTAAGCATATATCCGGATGTAGATTTGTAGGTCCATATGCTGATTTTATGCTTTTGTTGAAGGTTTGGAAGGTTGACATGTTTGATCGAGGGTTGACTTAGTGGATACCGGGTTCGGACTACGGTTACGAGATTTGGTATAGGTTCATTGTGTCATTTGAGACTTGCATGCAAAATTTGAGGTGATTCAGAGTTATTTAGGCTTGTTTGGTGTTTGGAAACATGGATTAGTTCATTAGGCTTGAATTGAGGTGCAATTGATAGTTTTGATATAGTTTGGTGTGATTTGAGGCCCCGAATAAGTTCATGTTATGCTTTGGGAATGGTTGGTGTGATTGGATGGGTCCCGGGTGCCCCGGGTATGTTTTGGATTGAGTTTTGACTATTTTGAGACTTGGTTGCATTGTTGAACTATGCTGAGATCTGGTGCTTTGGCACCTGCGATGGTTGGGCCACAAGTGCAAGACTGCAGAAGCGGCTACTTGGCTGCAGATGCAGTGATAGGCTGGGGATTGATAGGTCCACAGATGCGGAGTCTTTGGAACTTAAGTGAAGTCCGCATCTGCAATGAATACTCCGCAGATGCGAAGTCGCATATGTGATTGAAGGACCACAAAAGCGAAAAGGCTGGACAGAAACATCTTGAACGAGGGGTTTTATTTCATTTATCACATTTTGAGTTAGAGAGCTCGGTTTTAGGCAATTTTGGAGGGGATTTTTATAATTTGGATTGGGGTAAGTACTTTTGACTCGGATTTGTTATTATTTCATGATCCCAACCTCAATTATAGTGTTTGATTGATGAATCTCATTGTAGAAATTGGGAATTTCAGTAAAAATGTTTCTAAGAAATAAAATGATGATTTGAAGGTCGATTTGATGTCGGAATTGGATGTAATTGGTATGGTTGGACTCGTATCGGAAAGGGTGTTCAAAATTTATGAGGTTTGTCGGGTTCCAGGGTGCGAGCCCGAGGTTGAAATGGATCATACAAGAATTTGACCTACTAAACTACTTATTGAATTTGTAAATACTTATTAAGCCATGAGTATTTACAAGTGAAGTACTAGTTTTTAATCAATAATTTATATTTAGTAAAGAAAAAAAATCCTATATGAAATACATGTCTAATTACAAGTAAACTTTCACAAACTTTTCAACTTTAACTTCAAATATTCTTTTTTCTTTTTTAAAAAATATTAACTCAATATAGTGCCCAAAGAGGTAATTAATATTTTTTCCTACTAATGATTAATGAGATGACGAGGAAAAGATATCCTACTAACGCGATTGACGCGAAGTAGATTTTCCTACTAAGATGATTGAGGCGGAAAAAAGTTAAACCCAATATATTACTCTTTTAAGCATTTCATTTGTTTGGGGTGAAAATCATTTACACCCCTCTAATTTTGATTTAAAAATCAAACTCCCACCTTGTCATTTTACTTCCCTCCTATTTGTAATACTTATTTATTATATATATATATATATATATATATATGATATTTTTATAGTTTTACCTATAATTTATATTATGTTAGAGCTTAATATAATTTACAATTTAAGTTAATTAAAATTATAAATAGAATATACCTTTTATAAATTTATTACAAAATTTATGATTATTTTTATTTTATTTGTTATGACTGTTATTTTTATACAACCGTAAAGCTCCCATTTTTTATATTAAATGCGGATTAATTATGGAAAAATCTCACTTTATACCTATTAAGCCCAAACTATTTACCTTTTAATACCCAGGCCCAAACTATTTACTGCTCCTACCCATACGACCCAGACTATTTACGCGGCTCACCTATTAACGGATTCTCATACCCAGCCCAAGTTATTTCACCCAGCAACTCACACAATTAGCGGATCCCATACCCACCGTCTTTACTGCCTCATTTATTTTGTCTTCATCCTTTAACACTACACACAGTTTTCAAATCTCCATAGCCAAACCATGAGAACCCATATTTCACCCAGTTTCGAATTTTTAATTTTTTGATTCCGTTCTATCTCTTCGTCTAATAGTAATTTCTGGGTGAAATTTTTGCTTGTGAAAATATATTTTAGTGAAAGTGGATTTTCAAAATCATAGAATTTTTGTGTTTTTCTTTGTACTTTTGTAAATCAATATCTATGGGTTGTTATTTTCAATATGGGTCGGAAGCATTGTGCGTGTAGATGGTAGCGTCGTGGACAATATCATTCTTCAACCCAAGTAGTTGCTGAATTCATTGCCTCAGTCATTTTCGGTCCTAGTTTTTAATTATTTTCTGATTCTCCGTCTGTGTTTAGTCCCAATCCTAGAAGTAGTGGTGTTAAAAACACAACTGAAAATGTAGAATTAGAGGGTGAAAAAGGCAACAATATTGATGCTTCGTCAGTCGATGGAACTCCCTACCAGTCTTTACCCGACATAAATTTCGAGCCAATCATAGCAGGTGTTGCTGTGAATGATAAAGAAAAAGGTAAAGTTGTTGATGATTCTGAGTTAGGGGGAAGCCGGCGTGAATCTGTGCCTGAAACAAAGACAGAACCAGTAGATGTTGATTGTAGCAATGATTCTCAGTTAAAGAAGAAAAAAATTGGTGTCGCACCCAAAAAGGTAATTTTCTTAAAATTAGGATATGTGCTTTTGAATGTATAGTACATTGTTATTTTTTGATTTCCTGGTATGCTTTTATATTATATTATAGTTATAGTCAGTTGTATTATTTTTAAGTGAATTCTATTTCTGAAATAATTTATATGATCATGTTTTGCATTGTTGAGATTCCCTTGTGCCTATAGACATAATGTATGTGTGTTATGAAATAGTTTTTATAGTTATAAGCAGTTGTTGGAACAACCCCGTATAACTATATACCATATTAGTATGGCTATATACTATATTGGTATATTGGTATCATACGCTTTTGGATCCTTTTTTGACTATCTTGGCTATTTATTTTTTCTTTAATAATAGTAGTATCGTACAATATCTTGAAAATACTTTATAGTTGCATACCTTTTTGCTTTTTCTCTTTATGCCTATCTGTTATGTAATAGTAGTATAGTCATTTATAGTTGCCGGGAATTAGCCAGTAGAACTGTATACCCTGTTGTAACGATCCGACTTGTCATTTTAAGAATTAACTCCTCGTTCAGTGACTTAAGGTCTCGAGCAGTTTCGCAATATGTATTATGACCCGCGGGTGTGGTGAGTTGAATTACTGAAGATACAGAATTAAATTAAAAGAACAATCCTTATTTAGAAGCTTAAATGTAAAGAGTGGACCGAAGAGTTGACTTTTGAGCAAACTGCTCCGGAATGGAATTTTGATGATGTCAATAGCTCTGTATGGTGATTATGGACTTAGGAGCGCATCCGAAAAACTATTTGGAGATCTGTAGTGGAATTAAGCTTGAAATGGCGAAAGATAAATTTTTGGGAAGTTTGACCGGGGGTTGACTTTTTGATATCGGGGTTGGAATCCAATTCTGGAAATTGGAATAGCTTTGTTGTGCTATTTTTGACTTATGTGCAAAATTTGAGGTCATTCGGATGTGGTTTGGGAGGTTTCGACGTCATGAAATTCGGAAATTTCTAAGTTCATTAGGCTTGAATCCGTGTGTAATTCATATTTTTATTATTGTTGAAGGTGATTTGAAGGTTCGACTAAGTTTGTATGATGTTATGGGACACTTTGGTAGGTTTAGTTGAGATCCCGAGGACCTAGGGTGTGTTTCGGATCATTTTGGGCTACTTTGGATGCTGATTTGCTGATATCTGGTGTTGTTCTTCGCATTCGCGGGGAGCCTCTTGTGTTCGCGAAGAAGGATTTGACTTCTGGGATTTTGTTCTTCGCATTCGCAAAGAGACTCTCGCATTCGCGAAAAAGGAAATCTCGGTTGCAATAGTCTGACTTTGGAGGCTCATATCTCGCAATCTATAAAGAATTTAGATATGATCTAAAAATAAAAATTGTAGCTCTTTGTGTCTAGTTTTCAGAAAGGTAAACTATTTGTTATTTGGAGTTGAGTACCAAAAGTTATAGTAGATACACTATAGGCTATCTGGGAAGAGTTTGGAAATGGTTGTTGGAGAATTTGTTCACCGCAAAATCGAGGGAAGGGCCGTGAACGCGAAGAACAAATCCCTGGACAGCAGAATAAAGTCCAAATTCATCTCATTCTTCCATTTTTGGACCAAGGAAGCTCGGGTGAGGCGATTTTTCGAGAGTTTTTCAAGAAAAACATTGGGGTAAGAATTCCTAACTTGATTTTGGTTAAATTACATGAATCTAGTGTTGTATTTATCACTAAATTAGTGAATTGGGTTGAAAATAGTATAAATCTTCTAGACTTTAATTTAAGATTTGAAGGACGATCCGTCATCGGAATTTGATAATTTTGGTATGGTTGAACTCGTATCGGAATAGTTGTTCGGAATTCGTAAAACTTTTGTCAGGTTCCGAGGGGCGGGCCCTACGCTGACTTTTTAGAATAAAATTTCAAGTTGGTGTTTTATTATCCAGAATTATTTTCGATGAATTTTAATGAAGTGGTACAATTAATTTGGATAGATTTGAGTTGTTCGGAGGTCAATTCAAGCAAGAAGGCGATTTTGGAATATCGGCATAACTTCAATAAGGTAAGTATCTTGCCTAACCTCGAGTTGGAGAATTACCCCTTAGGCATTGAGTCTTATATGGAAATTATGTGATTTAAAAGCCGTGTACGCGAGGTGACGAGTACGTACTAAGGCTTATATGTGCAAATTTTATTGGTTTAAAGTTTTAGGCATTCTTATGTATTAAATTAGATAATTGTTGGCATTAGTAAATCCTTGAATTATCACGCCTCATTCCTTATTTGTCAAGTTTGTATTTTATATAATAACTTGGTGTTATTGTCATTTGGATTTTATGTGAATTACATGTGTTTTTTGATTTGATATTTTTCTTGGAATTAAATTCATGATGGAATCCTTATCTGCAAATATTTATTAAATAAGTTTAAATTTAGGAGTTAATATAATTATCAATAATTTGGATTGATAAACGTGTTGCCCTATACTGAGTATTTTTCACCTCTGTTGATTATTTTGAGGTTTTATATACGTTTTGTGGAGCCTTGGGCTATTTGTTGAAGAATTTATTAATTCTGCTACATATTTAGAATTTGGTTTTGGTTAGTGGCAAATTGTGATATGAATTGTTGTATTGTGTTGTGGTTTAAACACTCTCCTTGATGTTATTTATGCTTCCTACCTTGCTTGTTAATGATATACATGTGCTTGGTAAGGAAGAGTGTAATACACGAAGGGTGATGTCGTGCCATTTGAACTATATTATTATGCAAGGGAGAGTGTAAAATACGAAGGGTGATGCCGTGCCATTTGAGAGTGTAAAGCACGAAGGGTGATGCCGTGCCATTTGAGAGTGTAAAGCACGAAGGGTGATGCCGTGCTATTTCATTTATATTATCAGGTGAGGATGAGAGTAAAAGCACGAAGGGTGATGCCGTGCAATTATTTTTATATTATCATATATCCATGGCACGAAGGGTATTTCCGTGCAGGCGAGGACGAGAGACATACATTATATTGTGATATCGTTTTGTTGTGTATACATTCATGCCTTTATCTTGATATGTTATTGTGCACCTTTGTTTTCTATGTGACTTGTAGTCGTTGTTGCTTCCTGTGTGCCTCCACTTTATTTCTTTTATTGTTATTGAAATTTCTCTCACCTAGTTGGTATTGTTATATGTATGCACGGTGAGAAAGATATAAATGCACGAAGGGTGTTACCGTTCAAATTGATTTAATCTACATATATGTATTGAGTGAGAATGAGACAAGTGCACGAAGGTATTGCCATGACATTTAATGTGATACGTTGAATATATTTCTCACGCCAGGAAAGTTAAATGAGGTGTCACAAGGTGACTTTTATTTGAAAGAATTATATTTGAAGGATATTTACTTGAAAGAATTATATTTGAAGGATATTTACTAAAAGAATTATATTAGAAGGATATTTATTTGAAAGAATTATATTAGAAAGATATTTACTTGAAAGAAGTATATTTGAAAGATATTTACTTGAAAGAATTATATTAGAAGGACATTTACTTGAAAGATATTTATTAGAAAGATATTTATTTGAAAGAATTATATTCGAAAGATATTTATTTGAAAGAATTATAATGGAAGGATATTTATTTGAAGGAAGTATATTCGAAATATATTTATTGAAAAGGATTATATTCTAGAGACTTTTATTGAAAAAACTTATAGATAAAAGATGTATATTGAAAGGACTTGATTAATTGGTTGTACCTGTGTTTATTATTTGTTTGAGTAATATTTTACGTTATTCCTGTTGCCTTGCTATTTAAATCACTAGTTGATTTGTGTTGCTATCACTGCTATTTGTTTTTTATTATTTTGTATATCATATTGCATAAGTTATTAGATTAGTGAGTGTTTTGACTGTATCTCGTCTCTACTCCACTGAGGTTAGTCTTGATACTTACTGGGTACCGACCGTGGTGTACTCATACTACACTTCTGCACATTTTGTGCAGAGCCAAGTATTGGAGATATCGGACTCAGACAGAGTTAGAATGGGATCGCAAGGATTCAAGGTAGAGCTGCTTCGTCGTCGCAGTTCCTTGGAGTCTTTTCATTTTATTGTACTGTTATATATTATTCAAATAGTATTGAGTATTCGATCCTTGCGATCATTTCATGTATTCAGTTAGAGTTCGTGACTCAGTACTACCAGTCTTGGGAGGTTTTTAAAATTATTTCTTACTTTTGGTTTCGACACGTGTATTAAATTATATCTTTATAAAAAAAATAGCTTGAATTATTATTATAATCGGCTTACTTAATCTTAGAGACTAAGTGTCATACGCTTGTGGTGGGATTTTTGGGTCGTGACACCTGTTGGTATAGTTATATGCCGTGTTGGTATCGTATGATAGTTGTAATATTTTTGGTTGTTTTGGTTGTAACATTTTTGATTTCCTGGTATACCCTGTTGGTATAGTTATAGGTAGTTGTTGGAACAATTCCGTACAACTATATACCATGTTAGTATAGCTATATACTATATTGGTATATGGGTATCATATGATTTTGGATCCTTTTTTGGCTGTCTTGGCTATTTGTTTTTCCTTTAATAATAATAGTATCATACAATATCTTGAAAGTACTTTATGGCTGCATACCTTTGCTTTTTCTCTTTAGGCCTATATGTTATGTAATAGTAGTGTAGTTATTTATAGTTGCCGGGAATTAGCCAGTAGAACTATATACCCTGTTGGTATAATTATATGTCGTGTTGGTATCATATGGTAGTTGTAACATTTTTAGTTGTTTTAGTTACATTTTTAAGTGAATTCTATTTTTGAAATTATTTATATGAACATATTTTGCAGTTGTTGGAATTTCCTTGTGCTTATGAACATAGATTATAAACCAAAGGTTGATTGGGATATCAACTGCCATATTATTCGTCTGTTGAAAGAGAATTTATCAAAGACGCAACTTCGGATGTTTAAGAAAATATGCTTTGGATATTTTTTGGATCTGCCACCAGTTATTGTGCAGATTCGGGTTATGCACCATTTGCTTATTAGAGAAGTACAATCATGAGGTAAAAAATGAGATGCGGTTTGTAGTGAGTGATTCTAGGTTGTGCTTTGGTTTAGGTGAATTTGTACTCGTTACTGGGTTGAAATGTAAGGGTGATACAAGTATAGAGCGTAAAAGAGAATAGGTTGATTTTAAAATATTTTGGGACTGCATCTGTGACATTGGTCCAACTAGTAGATTGTTTTACGAAGAAGAAATGGGAAACAGATGATGATGCGTTGAAGATAGCGGTTCTTTATTTTGTGAACAGCTTCTTACTTTCTCTGCTCAAAACCAAGGTTATTTCACGGTCTTACATTGACTTGGTTGAGTGCAATAATTTTAATAATTATCCTTAGGGTATTGTTACATCCCATACCTTAGCATTAGGATGTGTCATAGTAAATACACATGAGTTCGAAGGGATTATGTCTATTAGGAGGTTATAAAGGGTTTAAGACATTATTATTATGAGACCCTGTAAGTTTACAACCTTGATATCGTTAGATATTATGTTAGTGTGGTATTTTTTTTTAAGTGAAGTATTTTAGTAAAAGTTTTATACGTATAATTTTGGATATTTACCATTATTACTATTTTCGGATATGATAAATTATACACCTAATATGAGAAAGTTTATGAGATTTTCTTTATTGTAAAGATAAAAATTATTTTTTCACAAGAAAAGAAGGTTATCTTTTTACCATTTTAAGAATTAAACGTACGAAAATTTGTACTCTTTATATGAGATTAGGAAAATTATAGGTTGAGAAAATATATATATTTTTACATGGATATTTTAATAAAATAATAATGTATGTATTGATTTTATATGGTACCATAAATTATTAAGATTTTAATATTTTACTAGTAGTATTTTATGTAAGTCGAAATAATTCTTAATTATATAGATAATCGGGTAATTATTGATTTTAGTGAGAGATTAGCAATTAATTAAAATATTGGTAGCTAATTAGTTGGGAATGGCTAAGAATTAACGTGGCAGCAACCTAATTAACCTAAGTGACTCTTCAAATTATTTGATAATGTGTCATTCTTAAAGGCTTAGTCATTACCTTAGTGGGGCCCACACCCACTAAGGTATAAGACTCTAATTCATTAAGAGATGGATGAAGATTTAGGTAACAGATGGAATTTGAATTTCTCAACAATCTTGATATCTCAAAGAAGCAATATTTAAGTAAAGCCTTGAAATGATTTGCTAGATTTACATGTTTACTGTTATGTTACAAAGGCCTCTTATATATCTCAATTCTCAAGTAGTCACGTACCTGGGTATGAATTATAAGGACGACTAATGCAAATCTAAGTTGATCAACATAAGCAACGAAAGATCTTCACCAATTCGAAGCAACATGAGATTTTGCAATATTAAGGGAGTACGGTGTAATCTTTCTCGAGAGAATCGACTCAGGTATATTAAGGCTAATCCTTCTTTCTTTTGGCATGATCCAAGTAACGATACGTAAACGTAATATTATTCCATAAGTAATTCTACTCTTAGCAGTTAAGGATGCCTATGTTATTCATTCCGGTAAAGTGATATTCAAGCATGTCTACGTATGTCCCTAGTCCCAATTGAGATATATGACAGAGAACTTGTGTTACAAATATATGTGTTAGGATTTGTTTATAAATATAGTTTTTATAGTTTAACTAAACATGCAGTAATTATATGCATATAATGAACAAATATAACGTGATTATTTGTAATATTAGACTTACACTATTGTGTTATTACATGATATTTAATAGCAGATTAGTCATAGTTAGATCAATAATTGATTATAGAAACATATTGATATTATAATTTGCGGTTGTTTGTGACAAGTTACACTTGAAAATTGATTATGAACTATAACATAATGAATTATAATATAGTATATATTGTTACAACATAAAATATTATAAAATATCAATTTGATTATAATATATCGTTAGATTGTTGTAGATTGATTTTGAAGTAATGATTCATGCATAATAAAGGGTTATAATGCATTTTTTATTTAGTTGTATAGGTAGTTTGACGTTGTGATATGTATAATTGTATAAATACCATGATGAAATTCATTCAACTTAATGTAAGACAATTACCACATATTGTCATGACTGATAATTGCACTGTTAACA
Organism: Nicotiana tomentosiformis; assembly: GCF_000390325.3. Classification (NCBI taxonomy): domain Eukaryota; kingdom Viridiplantae; phylum Streptophyta; class Magnoliopsida; order Solanales; family Solanaceae; genus Nicotiana; species Nicotiana tomentosiformis. Next base: position 57,750,136 of record NC_090823.1, read on the forward strand.
ATGGCTATCTTGAAAACGTTTGGGGTACTAACATAAAAGATATACGATTGTGTATATAGTTTAATATAGTATAGTTATAATGTGTTAAGGCTGTATGATATTGATGGAATTAGGTGTTTTGTGGTGTAGTTTTAGATAATTGATTTTGATTAATTGTGATAGTAGATAATGACGTGTAATAAGTAATAGAACTAATGTTATGTAATAAATATTATTAAAATGTTGAATGAAGTTGTGTATGGTATATGATAGAGAAGTTAATGTTTATAATATAGTGATACATGTACATGCAGCTTCATGCGTTTACCATCGGGCTACGGCCGGTCGGGCAGTTACCACCGGTTGAGCAGCTATGCATCATTATTTACCGACGGTTGGGCAGACATGCATATGCATTTACCACCGAGCTACGGCCGGTTGGGCAGTTACATATTTACCATCGAGCTACGGCTGGTCGGGCAGTCATACATTTACCACTGTGGTACGGCTGGTCGGGCAGTTATCACTGATCAGTTGGGCTGTCATACATCATACGATATGGATAATAGTCTCAAAGAGAAGCATTAAATATATGTAAGTATAATAAGTATGCATATACGGTGGCACTTCAGAGATTCTGGTTGATTCTTATATGTCTTTAATTAATATTGACTTACTGTTATGTTTCAGTTCTGCCTTATATACTCAGTACATTATTCGTATTGACGTTCTTTTGTTGGGGACTCTGCATTCAAGCCTGCAGGTATAGATAATTAGTTTGATGAGCCCTCATAGTAGACGAGATTGGAATTCAGCGAAGGATCGGTAAGACTCCACCTCATTCGGAGTGCAGCCGAGTCTATGAGTCATCGTGTCAGAGTTTTTCTACAGACTTATGGGTAGGCCGGTACCCTATCCCATTTGATGTCAAATAATCCTAGAGGCTTTGTAGACAAAGGTTCATTTTGTACAGTATGTTAGAGGGCTTGATGTCCCATATGTACTCATGTTTTAAGAACGATAGTTTCTTGATATAGTGTTGCTCACTTATAGTTATACATTACGAGTTATGGTCATGTTGTCCCATGATAGTTGCAGAAGAAAAAAATGAGTTACAAAGTGGTTCGCTCGGGCCAGTACGGCACCGGGTGCCAGCCACGCCTCCCCAGGTTTGGGGCGTGACAGGTATAGATGTTTATAATGCTACAATCGACTCGTGTTCCAACAAGTTTCAAGATAAGCCTTCTTTTTATAGACTCGATGGCTTCCCGTTGGCTTTATAGATTTGGTTGTATGAATGTTGCCCAAGTTTGGATGGTCACTTTGCAGATCATATTGGAAACAAACTTCCAGAAATTCTGAATTGGGTAGTCATGGGTCAAATACAGAATGAGCGATTTGCTTTGCGAATGTTTAGCTTGCAACGCGAGCAGGTAATTTTCTCATATTTTTATTGTCTCTCTTAATGTTTTGGTACAGTAGTTTAGTCACGGGTACTTGTAGCAATATCCCAGATCAATGATATACTTTGTTGATATACATGTATACCATATTGGTATCATATGGTAATAGGGATCTTTTCTGCAACTTATACTTTTAATTTTCTCATACCTTTATTGCATCTTTTAATGCTTTCATATAGTATTTTAGTCAGAGGTAGTTGTAGTAATATCCCATATCAATGATATACTCTATTGGTATACATGTATACCATATTGGTATCATATGGTAATAAAGATCTTTTATTTTTCTACATTTTATTACCATTTCTATTTCTAATTTGTGTGCTTAATAATTGCAGCTAAAGAACATCACCCCAACTGATGCTGAGAAGCAACTATTTGATGTGCTTGGTCTAAACTTTGAAATTAAAGTTGATTGCACTGACAGTCAGTCTGATAGCTTTCAGGTTTTTGGCACTCAATTGCCAAAGACACAAAGTATGTATCAAAGTACTGGAGGTGATTCCGAACCTACCAATGCTGAGGTAATAAAGGAGTTACAAGGTTTGAAGCTTTTTGTAGAGACCAAGTTTGAGGAGGTGCTTGCAGCTATTGGTAGGCAGTCAATGAAACCAAAGAAAAATTTAGTGGTATTGATCTTTTATATAATATAATGCTATAGTATATTGTTCAAAGATGCAATATATGCTTATAGGATACTATTCCATTCTTTACTTTTAGTGCACATAGTATTCTTGTAATATACATAATAATAAAATTATTTTTTTCTCATTTTCAGCATAAGCAACAGGATAAAGATCCTTACTTTGGTGAGATGCATAATGATTATGACCAGTTTGAAAGGGGCGATGGTGGGAATGATCCTGTAGTTATTGGAGATAGCACGTCCAAAGCGCCTTCTAGTATGTAAATCACAAATTTGATTTTATTTTTTTTGCTGTTGTTTTTTGAAATTGTACTTTTGATTATACATTTATATGTTTAGTGTCTGGTTTTTGGTGGGGTTGGTCGAGAGGGTCGTGCCAGTGGTGTTAATGTGAAGAACGTCACAACATGGCATGGCGTAGTTAATGATGATTTACGTTCTGGTAAAATGTTGTATATGTAATTTTTTATTCTTTTTTTATTTATTTAACTTTATGTATTTGTGCGTTCACTAACCTTTTTTAAACTTTTTTTAGACCCCTTCATAAATGAGCATGATCTTGGCTTGGCTTCTAACTTTGAATTGTCTGCATCTGCAATTGATCAAATCACTGCCACGATACGAAATTCCCATCTTCGGACCGTGATGGCGCCTAACATTTCACTTGCTAGGCAAGCCAACGTTAGAATAATATTATCTATTTTTAAAACAATTTTTATATTATTAATAATCAAGAAAACAAAAACGGAAGCAAAGTTTGAAATATAGTGAAATAATCCATAAAATAACGGTGTCTAAATACCATCCTAGAATTGGTGTCACAAGTGCACGAGCTTCTAGAATAATACAAATAAAGGTCTGAATAAAATAAAGTTATCTGGGAATAAACACATAGCTAAAGTAAAATAGACGGGGACTTCAAAACAGCAGATGCCATGCAGTTATACCTCAAGTCTCCTCCGAATAGCTGAAATCCGAGCAAGTCTATGGCACGCCGATGGGACCAACTCCGAAATTTACACAAGAAGTGCAGAGTGTAGTATCAGTACAACCGACTCCATGTACTGGTAAGTGCTGAGCCTAACCTTGACGAAGTAGTGACGAGGCTAAGGTGGTTCACTTACATTAACCTGTACGCAATATTAGTAACAACAACAATAATAGAAATAAATCAGGTAACTCATTTATAATGATTGAAGCCCACTCAGCAGTTATAACCAATTATCATTTTATCAATTCTGTTGCATCGTGCAACCCGCGCTCACAATATATGTAATATTTTATTCTTTTTTTATTTATTTAACTTTATGTATTTGTGCGTTCACTAACCTTTTTAAAACTTTTTTTAGCTCCCTTCGTAAATGAGCATGATCTTGGCTTGGATTCTAACTTTGACTGTCTGCATCTGCAATTGATCAAATCACTGTCACGGCCCGAAATTCCTACCTTCGGACCGTGATGGCGCCTAAACTTTCACTTGCTAGGCAAGCCAACGTTAGAATAATATTATATATTTTTAAAATAATTTTTATATTATTAATAATCAAGGAAACAAAAGAGGAAGCAAAGTTTGAAATATAGTAAAATAATCCATAAAACAACGGTGTCTAAATACCATCCCAAAATTGGTGTCACAAGTGCACGAGCTTCTAGAATAATACAAATAAAGGTCTGAATAAAATAAAGTTGTCTGGAAATAAACACACACCTAAAGTAAAATAGACGGGGACTTCAAAACTGCGGACGCCATGCAGTTATACTTCAAGTCTCCTCTGAATAGCTGAAATCCGAGCAAGTCTATGGCACGCCGCTGGGACCAACTCCGAATTCTACACAAGAAGTGCAGAGTGTAGTATCAGTACAACCGACCCCATGTACTGGTAAGTGCTGAGCCTAACCTCAACGATGTAGTGACGAGGCTAAGGCGGTTCACTTACATTAACCTGTACGCAATATTAGTAACAACAATAATAATAGAAATAAATCAGGTAACTCATTTATAATGATTGAAGCCTACTCAGCAGTTATAACCAATTATCATTTCATCAATTCTGTTGCAGCGTGCAACCCGCTCTCACAATATATGTAATTCTTTATTCTTTTTTTATTTATTTAACTTTATGTATTTGTGCGTTCACTAACCTTTTTAAAACTTTTTTTAGCCCCCTTCGTAAATGAGCATGATCTTGGCTTGGATTCTAACTTTGAACTGTTTGCATCTGCAATTGATCTAATCACTGTCATGACCCGCAATTTCTACCTTCGGACCGTGATGGCGCCTAACATTTTACTTGCTAGGCAAGCCAATGTTAGAATAATATTATCTATTTTTAAAATAATTTTTATATTATTAATAATCAAGGAAAGAAAAGCAGAAGCAAAGTTTGAAATATAGTGAAATAATCCATAAAACAACGATGTCTCAATACCATCCCAGCATTGGTGTCACATGTGCACGAGCTTCTAGAATAATACAAATAAATATCTAAATAAAATAAAGTTGTCTGGGAATAAACACACAGCTAAAGTAAAATAGACGGGGACTTCAAAACTGCGGACGCCATGCAGTTATACCTCAAGTCTCCTCCGAATAGCTGAAATCCGAGCAAATTTATGGCAAGCCGCTGGGACCAACTTCGAAATCTGCACAAGAAGTGCAGAGTGTAGTATCAGTATAACCGACCCCATGTACTGGTAAGTGTTGAGCCTAACCTCAACGAAGTAGTGACGAGGCTAAGGTGGTTCACTTACATTAACATGTACACAATATTAGTAACAACAGCAATAATAGAAATAAATCAGGTAACTCATTTATAATGATTGAAGCCCACTCAGCAGTTATAACCAATTATCATTCCATCAATTCTGTTGCTGCGTGCAACCCACTCTCACAATATATTCACATTCAATTTTGTTGCAGTGTGCAACCCGCTCTCACAATATATTCGCATTCGGTTCTGTTGCAGCGTGCAGCCCGCTTTCACAATATATTCACATTCAATTCTATTGCAGCGTGCAACCCGCTCTCACAATATTTTCCTTTTAATCAAGTCTATTATATAATTATTTCAATCAAGTATATATATATAGACTTTTCAATAAGTCTGTTGCGGCGTACAATCCGATCCCCAAATATTGACTTTTAAATAAGTCTATTGCGGCGTGCAATCCGATCCCCCAATATATATATATATATATATATATATATATATACACATACATACTTTCATTTCCGTTGCAGCGTGCAAGCCGTTCCTCCAATATAATTTTAAACAACTCATAAATCTAATAACACTTACTCCAATAAATATCACGTCCAATGAGAAATTATTAAGCATCAAGGCACACAATAATTATAATTTATTTATGAACCAAACAATGACAAATAATAATTTATTATGAAAATCCTAGAGAAATTAGGTAGCTTAATATTTAATATGCTAAATGTCAAATAACAATTAAAACACATAATTCAAATAGCATGTAACAATTAATGCAGGAATTCAAGAATTAATATTTGACAAAGAATAGGAGAGAAATAATTATTATGATAATTAATTTATGATATAAAATAATTTATGATTTTTCAAGTAAGAAGGCAAACAATTAATTTGACGACGTATAGACACTCGTCACCTCGCCTATACGTCGTTCACATGCATTTCACATAACAAATAATTTAAGGATTCTATTCCCTCAAGTCAAGGTTAACCACGACACTTAACTCGCTTTGCAAATTCCAATCAATTACACAACCTCAGCTTTTCCTTTTAAATTTATCTCCGAAAGCTTCAAATCTATTCACAAATAATTCAATATACTCAATACGAATCATAGAAATTAATTCCATATGAATTTACTAATTTTTCGGATAAAATTCGAAATTCATTAAAATATTCGGCAGTGGGACCCACGTCTCAAATCTCGAAAAACTTATGAAATCTGAACACCCATTCTGAGACGAGTCCAACCACACAAAAATTATCCAATTCTGATATCAAATGGACCTTCAAATCTAAATTTCTCATTTTTTGAAAATTTTAGAAAAATCTAAATTTTCTTCCATAAATTCATGGATTCATGATATAAATGAGTATGAAATCATGAAATATAATCAATATAGGATAAGGAACACTTACCCCATTGTTTTCCCATAAAAATCGTCCAATAATCGCCTCTTGAGGTTCTAGGTTTTGAAGATTTGGGAAATTAATCAAAAATCCCGTCCAAAAGTCATTTTGATCAGCTGCAGATGTTGCATTTGCGACCTGAGCTTCGCAATTGCGAAGCTCGCAAATGCGAAGGGTTCATCGCAAATGCGAGAACCTTCACATTTCCGCTGGCTTCGCAAATGCGAAGATTGTGTCGCATTTGCGACAATTGGCCCTTCGCAATTGTAAAGATAAATTCGCAATTGCGAGAACTGCTGGCCTAGGCTTTCTTCGCAATTGCAATAAAAATCTCGCAATTGCCATACCTGCTTGGTTCGCATTTGCGATGCCTGATCTCGCAATTGCGAGATCAGAGGCCTGCAACAGGTTCAGTTATACCAGCAAAATTTTCTAAGTTCAAAACATCCCGTGGCCTATCCGAAACTCACTCGAGCCCCTCGGGACCTTATCCAAATATCCCAACAAGTCCCGTAACATAATACAGACTTACTCGGGGTCTCAAATCACATCAAATAACATCGAAATTGTAATTCACACCTCGATTCGGACTTTGAGTTTTAAACTTTTCAATTTGCAAATTTTGTGCCAAAACATATTAAATAAATCCGGAATGACTTCAAATTTGGCACACAAGTCATAAAAGACATAACGGAGCTATTCAAATTTCCATAATCGGATTTCGGCTCCTATATCAAAAAGTCAACCCCGTGGTCAAACTTAGAATCTTTAGCCTTTAAATTGGTAGTTCCGTTAAATGGTCATAACTTGAGCTAGGGACCTCCAAATTAAATTCTGAGCATACGCCAAAGTCCCAAATCACGATACGGAGCTACTGGAACTGTCAAAACACTGATCCGGGTCCGTTTGCTAAAGATGTTGACCAAAGTCAACTCAGTTGAGTTTTAAAGCTCTATTTCACATTTTAATCCGTTTTTCACATGAAAAATTTCCGGAATATTTTACGGACTGCGCACACAAGTCGAGGAATGATAAATGGTGCTTTTTGAGGTCTTAGAACACAAAATTACTTATTAAATTTAAAGATGTCAATTTGGGTTATCACATTCTCTACCTCTAAAACAAACGTTCATCCTCGAACGGAGTTAGAAAAAAAGAATACCTGAGCTGGAGAAAAGGTGTGGATATTTACTCCGCATATCCGACTCGGACTCCCAGGTAGACGACTCTACCGGCTGACCTCTCCATTGCACCCGAACTGAAGGATAGCTCTTAGACCTCAACTGTCGGACCTGCCGGGCTAGAATAGCCACCGGCTCCTTCTCGTAAGTCAAATCTTTATCCAATTGGACTGAGCTGAAATCTAACACATGGGACGGATCACTATGATATTTCCGGAGCATAGACATATGGAACACCGGATGAACCGCTGATAAACTACGTGGTAATGCAAGCATGTAGGCTACTTCACCCACCCTTTCAGGAATTGTAAAGGGTCCGATATACCTAGGGCTCAACTTGCCCTTCTTTCCGAACCTCATTACACCTTTCATAGGTGAAACCCGGAGCAATATTCTTTCTCCAACCATGAATGCAATATAACGAACTTTACGGTCGGCATAACTCTTTTGCCTAGACTGAGCTGTGTGAGGTCGATCTTGAATAATCTTGACCTTATCCAAGGCATCTTGTACCAAATCGGTACCCAACAATCGAGCCTCTCCCGGTTCAAACCAACCAACTGGCGATCGGCATCGCCTTCTGTATAATGCCTCATATGGAGCCATCTGAATGCTCGACTGGTAGCTATTATTATAAGCAAACTCTGCAAGTGGCAAGAACTGATCCCAAGAACCTCTAAAGTCTATATCACAAGGGCGGAGCATATCTTCCAATATCTGAATAGTGCGCTCTGACTGTCCGTCTGTCTGTGGATGAAATGTTGTACTCAACTCCACCTGCGTGCCTAACTCATGTTGTACAGCCCTCCAGAAATGTGAGGTAAACTGCGTGCCTTGATCTGAAATAATAGACACGGGCACACTGTGAAGGCGGACAATCTCACGAATGTAAATTTCAGCTAACCTCTCTGAAGAATAGGTAACTGCCACTTGAATGAAATGTGCTGACTTGGTCAACCTGTCCACAATGACCCAAACTGTGTCAAATTTTCTCTAAGTCCGTGGGAGCCCAACAAAAAAATCCATAGTGATACGCTCCCACTTCCACTCAGGAATTTCTAACTTCTGAAGCAAGCCACCAGGTCTCTGATGCTTGTACTTAACTTGCTGACAATTCAGACACCGTGCTACATATGCAACTATATCCTTTTTCATTCTCCTCCACCAATAATGTTGCCGCAAATCTTGATACATTTTGGTGGTACCTGGATGAATAGAATACGTTGAATTGTGTGCTTCTTCAAGAATTATTTCACGAAGCCCATCCACATTAGGCACATAAATACAACCCTACATTCGCAGAACCCCATCTTCCCCCACAACAACCTGTTTGGCATCACCATGCCGCACCGTGTCCTTAAGGACAAGTAAATGAGGATCATCATACTACCTCTCTCTGATGCGCTCATATAAATAAGACCGAGCGACTGTGCAAGCTAGAACCCGACTGGGTTCTGAATCATCTAACCTCACGAACTGAATAGCCAAAGTCTGAACATCTGCAGCTAATGGCCTCTCACCAACTGGAATATACGCAAGACTACCCATACTCACAGCCTTTCTACTCAAAGCATCGGCCACTACATTGGCCTTTCCGGGGTGATACAAAGTGGTGATATCATAGTCTTTCAACAACTCCAACCATCTTCTCTGCCTCAAATTAAGATCTTTTTGTTTGAACATATACTAAAGGCTACGATGATCAGCAATACCTCACACGAGACACCGTAGAGGTAATGCCTCCAAATCTTCAGCGCATGAACAATGGCTACCAATTCTAAGTCATGAATAGGATAATTCTTCTCGTGAAGTTTCAACTACCGCGACGCATATGCAATTATCTTGCCATATTGCATTAATACTGCACCAAGCCCAATGTGAGATGCGTCACAATACACCGTATACGATCCTGAACCTGTGAGTAATACCAACACTGGTGCCATAGTCAAAGCGATTTTGAGCTTCTGAAAGCTCAACTCACACTCGTCTGACCATCTGAATGGGACACCTTTTTGGGTCAATCTGGTCAATGGGCTTGCTATAGATGAAAACCCTTCCACGAACCGACGATAATAACCTGCTAAACCCAGGAAACTCCGGATCTCTGTAATTGAAGTAGGTCCAGGCCAATTCTGAATAGCCTCAATCTTCTTAGGATCTACCTTTATGCCTTCTGCCGATACAATATGCCCCAAAAGGCAACTGAGTCTAACCAAAACTCACATTTTGAAAACTTGGCATATAACTAATTATTCTTCAAGGTGTGAAGCACACTTCGAAGATGCTGCTCATGTTCCTCTCGACTGTTGGAGTAAATCAAGATATCCTCAATGAATACAACCACAAAAGAATCCAAATAAGGCTTGAACACCCGATTCATCAAATCCATAAATGTTGCTGGGGCATTTGTCAACCCAAATGACATCACTAGGAATTTGTAATGACCATACCGAGTTCGAAAAGCTGTTTTAGGGACATCAGATGCCCTAATCTTCAACTGATTGTAACCAGACCTCAAATCGATCTTCGAAAATACATTGGCAGCCTGAAGCTGATCAAATAAGTCATCAATTCTTGGCAGCGGATATTTGTTTTTGATAGTGGCTTTGTTCAACTACCGATAATCTATACACATCTGCATAGAGCCATCTTTCTTATTTACAAATAATACTGGTGTGCCCCAGGGCGAGACACTAGGCCTAATGAATCCCTGATCAAGCAAGTCTTGTAACTGCTCTTTCAACTCTTTCAACTCCGGCGGGGACATACGGTATAGTGGAATAGAAATGGGCTGAGTGCCCGGAGCCAAATCAATACAGAAGTCAATATCTCTGTCGGGTGGCATCCCCGGAAAATCTGCAGGAAATACTTCTGGAAATTCATGAACAACTGGTACTGAGTCCATAGAAAGAGCATCCGCACTGGGATCGCGAATATAAGCTAAATAGTCTAGACACCCTTTCTCTACCATATGCCGAGCTTTCATATAAGAAATAACCCTGCTGGCAGAATGACCAGGGGTTCCTTTCCACTCTAACTGAGGTAACCCCGGCATAGCTAGGGTCACTGCCTTGGCATGACAATTTAATATAGCATGATAAGGAGACAGCCAATGCATACCCAAGATGACATCAAAATCTACCATATCAAAAAGTAGAAGATCCACACTAGTCTCAAAATTACCAATAGTAACCACACACGAACGATAGACATGATCTACTACAATAGAATCTCCCACCGGTGTAGATACAAAAATAGAAGCACTCAGAGAATCACAAGGCACAACCAAATATGAAGCAAAATAGGAGGACACATAGGAATAAGTAGATCCTGGATCAAATAGAATTGAAACATCTCTATGGCAAATTGAAATAATACTTGTGATCACAGCATCAGATGACTCGACCTCAGGCCTAGCTGGAAAAGCATAAAATCGGGGTTGGGCCCCACCACTCTGAACTGCGTCTCTGGGACGGCCTCTAACTGACTGGCCTCCACCTCTAACGGTCTGACCTCCACCTCTAATGGCCTGACCTCCACCTTTAATGCCCTAATAGGGTGAGTGAGTCCCTCAATAAACCTCCTCACTCTCTCTCCCTCAGTAGGTAGTAAAAGGAGAGTATGACGGGCCAAATCCATAAAACGGGACTCATACTGAGTAACAGTCATATTGCCCTACTTTAGACGTTTAAATTGCTTGCGAAATTCATCTCTCAGTGTGATAGGGAGGAACTTTTCCAGAAATAGCTGAGAGAACTGCTCCCAGGTAAGTGCAGGCGATCCGACTGTTCGGGCCAGTGAATAATCTCTCCAACCACCTCTTGGCGGAACTCATCATCTGAAATACAGCAAAATCAAACCCCATTGGTCTTAACTATACCCATGTTCCGCAGCACCTCATGGGAGCGTTCAAGATAATCCTCTGGGTCCTCAAAAGGTGTACCACTGAAGTGAACTGCAAAAGAGCTGGTAAACTTATCCAGACTCAATAAGGCCTCAAAAGACATGGCGGGCCTATCACTGATCTGTGCCGCAATAACTGGCTGAACTACCCCAGCTGGCGGGGCTGCTGGAGCCTGATTCTGGGGAGCCATCTGCTCCGGAGCGGGAGTAGTGGGAGTTTGTGCTCCTCCCCCAGCCTGTGAAATGGCTGGTGCCATTGGAAATGTACCATTCTGGGCCACGCCCTCCATAAGACTCACCAAACGGACTAGAGCATCCTGAAGCACTGGAATAGCTATAAATCCTTCCGGGACATGAACTGGCCTAGCTGGTATATTCTGAACTGGAACCTCCTCATGAAGGTCCACTTGAGGTTCTATAACAAGTGCGGCTGCTAGAGCTCTGGACTAAGCTCTACATCGGCCTCTAGCACGACCTCGACCTCTACCCCTGGCCATAGTTGCCACTGGGGGTTTTGGTCCCTGTCCATCGGTAGAGGTATTACGTGTTCTCACCATCTGCGAGAGAATAAGAGTAGAATGGTTCAATCATCGATGATAGAATAAAATCGCATGACAGAATAAGAAAGAAGTGATATTGTTCCTAAACTTCATAGCCTCTGAGAAATAAGTACAGACGTCTCTATACCGATCCTTCAGACTCTACTAAGCTTGCTCGTGACTTGTGAGACCCATGTAACCTAGTGCTCTGATACCAACTATTACGACCCAAAATTCCCACCTTCGAACCGTGATGGCGCAGAATTTCACTTACTAGGCAAGCCAACGTTAGAATAATATTATCTATTTTTAAAACAATTTTTATATTATTAATAATCAAGGAAACAAAAGCGGAAGCAAAGTTTGAAATATAGTGAAATAATCTATAAAACAACGGTGTCTAAATACCATCTCAGAATTGGTGTTATAAGTGCACGAGCTTCTAGAATAATACAAATAAAGGTCTGAATAAAATAAAGTTGTCTGGAAATAAACACACACCTAAAGTAAAATAGACGGAGACTTCAAAACTGCGGACGCCATGCAGTTATACTTCAAGTCTCCTCTGAATAGCTGAAATCCGAGCAAGTCTATGGCACGCCGCTGGGACCAACTCCGAATTCTACACAAGAAGTGCAGAGTGTAGTATCAGTACAACCGACCCCATGTACTGGTAAATGTTGAGCCTAACCTCGACAAAGTAGTGACGAGGCTAAGGCGGTTCACTTACATTAACCTGTAGTAAGTGATTCTGTTGCAAATGCCATATTAGTAACAACAACAATAATAAAAATAAATCAGGTAACTCATTTATAATTATTGAAGCCCAGTCAGCAGTTATAACCAATTACCATTACCATCAATTCTCTAGCAGCGTGCAACCCGCTCTCACAATATATTCACATTCAATTCTGTTGCAACGTGCAACCCGCTCTCACAATATATTCACATTCGGTTTTTGTTGCAGCGTGCAGCCCGCTTTCACAATATATTCACATTCAATCTGTTGCAGCGTGCAACCCACTCTCACAATATTTTCCTTTTAATCAAGTCTATTATATAATTATTTCAATCAAGTATATATATAGACTTTTCAATAAGTCTGTTACGGCGTATAATCCGATCCCCAAATATTGACTTTTAAATAAGTCTATTGCGGCGTGCAATCCGATCCCCCAATATATATATATACATACTTTCATTTCCGTTGCGGCGTGCAAGCCGTTCCTCCAATATAATTTTAAACAACTAATAAATGTAATAACACTTACTCCAATAAATATCACGTCCAATGAGAAATTATTAAGCATCAAGGCACACAATAATTATAATTTATTTATGAATCAAACAATGACAAATAATAATTTATTATGAAAATCCTAGAGAAATTAGGTAGCTTAATATTTAATATGCTAAATATCAAATAATAATTAAAACACATAATTCAAATAGCATGTAACAATTAATGCAGGAATTTAAAAATTAATATTTGACAAAGAATATGAGAGAAATAATTATTATAATAATTAATTTATGATATAAAATAATTTATGATTTTTCAAGTAAGCATGCAAACAATTAATTTAACGACGTATGGACACTCGTCACCTCGCCTATACGTCGTTCACATACAATTCACATAACAAATAATTTAAGGGTTCTATTCCCTCGCTTTGCAAATTCCAATTAATTACTCAACCACAGCTTTTCCTTTTAAATTTGTCTTTGAAAGCTTCAAATCTATACACAAACAATTCAATATACTCAATACGAATCATAGGAATTAATTCCATATGAATTTACTAATTTTCCGGATAAAATTTAAAATTCATTAAAATATTCGGCAATGGGATCCACGTCTCAAATCTCGGAAAAACTTACGAAATCTAAACACCCATACTGAGATGAGTCCAACCACACAAAAACTATCCAATTCCGATATCAAATGGACCTTCAAATCTAAATTTCTCATTTTTGGAAGATTTTAGAAAAATCTGAATTTTCTTCCATAAATTCACGGATTCATGATATAAATGAGTATGAAATCATGAAATATAATCAATATAGGACAAGGAACACTTACCCCAATGTTTTCCCATACAAATCGCCCAATTATCGCCTCTTGAGGTTTTAGGTTTTGAAGATTTGGGAAATGAATCAAAAATCCCGTCCAAAAGTCATTTTGATCAGTTGTAGATATCGCATTTGCGACGTGAGCTTCGCAATTTCGAAGCTCGCAAATGCGAAGGGTTCATCGCAAATGCGAGAACCTTCACATCTCCGCTGGCTTCGCAAATGCAAAGATTATGTCGCATTTGCGATAATTGGCCCTTCGCAATTGCGAAGATAAACTCGCAATTGCGAGAACTGCTGGCCTAGGATTTCTTCGCAATTGCGATAAAAATCTTGCAATTGTCATACCTGCTTGGTTCGCATTTGCGATGTCTGATCTCGCAATTGCGAGATCAGAGGCCTGCAACAGGTTCAGTTATACCAGCAAAATTTTCTAAGTTCAAAACATCTCGTGGCCTATCCGAAACTCACTCGAGCCCCTCGGGACCTTATCCAAATATCCCAACAAGTCCCGTAACATAATACAGACTTACTCGGGGTCTCAAATCACATCAAATAATGTCGAAATTGTAATTCACACCTCGATTCGGACTTTGAGTTTTAAACTTTTCAATTAGTAAATTTTGTACCAAAACATATTAAATGAATCTGGAATGACTTCAAATTTGGCACACAAGTCATAAATAACATAACGGAGCTATGCAAATTTCCAGAATCGGATTCCGGCTCTGATATCAAAAAGTCAACCTTGTGGTCAAACTTTGAATCTTTTGCCTTTAAATTGCTAGTTCCGTTAAATGGTCATAACTTGAGCTAGGGACCTCCAAATTAAATTCCGGGCATATGCCCTAGTCCCAAATCACGATACGGAGCTACCGGAACTGTCAAAATACTGATCTGGGTCTGTTTGCTAAAATTATTGACCAAAGTCAACTCAGTTAAGTTTTAAAGCTCTATTTCACATTTTAATCTGTTTTTCACATGAAAACTTTTCGGAAAGTTTTACGGACTGCGCACGCAAGTCGAAAAATGATAAATGGTTCTTTTCAATGTATTAGAATATAGAATTACTTATTAAATTTAAATATGACAATTTGGGTCATCACAATCACCGCCATTACGCAATTAGCAAAATATTAGCACCCATCTCATGATGTTAAAAAGTCTGGACCTGCTCCGTTGCCATCAGGAATCTCTGCACAGACACGACCATATGTTGTTATTGATTCTAATACTTCTCCACAGGTATAATTGTTGATGTTACTAATTCTGAAGTTAGTATGTGAATGAGAGATTTTTTATAGTTTTTTTATTTAAATAGTAATGCTGATAATGCTTTTATGTGTTCAGCATCTCGAGTTGATGGTGTTGGTCAAGTGGATGTTGGTGGCAGTAATCTGAATTTGCCTTCTGGTAATGTCTTCTATATATAACTTTTCATTCATTTTTTTAAAAATTTCTTAACTTTGTATATTTGTTGATTCACTAGCATTTTCTAATTTAAGCTCCATGTCGACACGAGGTTGATCTTGACTTAGATTCTGATTTTGAATATACTGATTCTCAACTTGATCTAATTGCTGCCATATCACAAGGAGGGAGACATAATGTAAATCAATATAGAAATGAACTGACAACTCGTGATGTAAATAAGTCTAAACCTGATCAGTCGGTATCAAGAACTGTTGTCCAAACACAAACAGATGTTGAAATAACTCCTGCAGTTTTCACACAAAGAAGACGCCCTGCAGCTGTAAAACAGTCGTCGTATAGGAATAACTGGTAATCTGGTGTTAGTGTAGTTGGGGGATCCTCGAAGAATATCAAAGGAAGATTTCCATTTGTAAATGACATTTCAGTGGTTGTTGATTATAAGCTTACGACTGCATTCTCAAACTTTGTTGAAGCAAACATGCAATTGGAAGAGTGCGTATTCGTTTCCATGTACTTTTGTTTTCATGTTTTCTTAATTTTTGTAGATATATTTCTTATCCATATCTTCTTTTATACGAAATAGGGAAGTGTATTTATCTGGTGATCAAAAGTTGGACCCTTGTTTTGACTTTGAAGTTGAACAGATTGATGATAAGACGTTTTTCCATACATTAAACTATTCTGGCAGGCCGTTGTCTGGTTCGGTATGTGTACTGCTTTTTATTTTTGTTGTTGTATTAGTTCATGCATATTGTTAGTGTTAGTCATGTTTTCTCCACTCATTTTTGCAGCACTTGGATATTATATTCTACTATCTTAGGAAGAAGGCGAAATATGGAATTAATATGCCAATCAAAGTCACAACTACATATACTCTTTTTAATAATATCATTCAAAGGGTTTACACATAATTTGTAAAAGGTGGGAAACAAGATCATTTTGATTGATAGATCAGACAATATAATGGAGTACATGAAAAGATTTAGGCTGCATTGCAACACTCCGTGGCACCAGGTTGATCATGTCCTCTTTCCAATTAATTTGATAGAAAAGTGGCATTGGACATTGGGGTGTGTATCATTCCATAACAGATGTTCTTATGTATATGACTCGCTACGTAGTCGAAAGCACAAAAAAGCTATTCAAAAGGTGGCAGAGGTATATGCTGTGTTGACCTCCCTGTTTCTAGTTAGCATTGAATTTTATAACCAAAAAAGTGACAGTGTAGTACAAAATGGTCTGCACATGGGAAAGGACTTGACTGATCCATTTGAGATTGAACTGATTACAAATCTGCCAACACAACAAAATTCGTAAGAATAGTTACTTTTTTTTTTACTTTGTTTTCCTCATTCATATTAACATTTTTCACTACTAATCGATTTTTATATTCTATTCATTTGTTTTATTTCAGATATTGTGGAGTATATGTTGCATGTTTTGTTGAGTACATTATTGAAGGTCTTCCAATCCATGTTGCCAATTTTGATGTGGATGGTCTTCGAGCTAGGTTTGGTATACTATTGTGGCACTATGGGAGGAACAAGCAGTTGCATGGCGAATTAAGTGAATCTGAGGCTCCAGTAGCAAGAAAAAAGACTCGTGGAAAGAAGCGCAAGAAGTAGTATAAGTATCTTTTTGCTTTTATTTAATCGTAGCATGAAAACTTAGTAGGATTTTAATAGTTTTTGGTGAAGTATGGTATTTTGCATTATTACATTGTAAAAATGCTAGCTTTTAAAAGTGTGTTCTAGGAATACAATTGTAATAGTACAATATGTTGCTATAACTGTTTTAATGTTGGAATCTATCTTCAGTTTGTTATATTAGTCTTTACTTAGGCTTCTTCAATAAAGTTGTTCGGTTATTAGGAGTGCCTTTCGGAGATAAAATTTTATCAGTACATGAAGTCAAGCCATTAGTGTAGAACATAGCTGTTACGGCAGCACTGTTAGTTCCTACTCCTACTGCCATTTGTAGTAGGAGGAGCATTGTTAGTTCGATGTAATACACCAGCATAAGTTGTTTTTGGAGGTATATTTTTAAGGGAGTTACGACATTCAAAAAAGAGGAACTATATTGCTATTTGGTTGAAGAATAGGGCGAGCATTGATTTGAATGAGAAGAAATATTTTTAGAAAGTGAACTGGTTTTGAATTTGTATTGAGAGTAATTTTTAGTTGTAGTTGAATCTAAGAAATTCTGTGCAGATTTTGCATTGCTGCACTAGTTGTATTCTGCAAAGATTTTGGTTCAGGTATATTAGTGCAGTAGAACTATATACCAATCAGGTATACAGATATACCATTTGGGTATCATGTTGTATTTGAGTACCCTTTTTTTCTGCAGCAACTAGATGTAAATACTGACACGAGTTGCAAAGTGTGCCAATTTTGTTGAGAAAGTATGTACAAATATTGTATTTTTTGATGCACCACTTGTATTTCTCTGCACATATTTTGGTTTAGCCATTTTAGTATAATACAACTATATACCATTAAGGTATAGAAATATACCATTCGGGTATCATATTGTATTTGAGTACCTTTTTGTTATACTTCAATATGACATGAGTTGCAAAGTGTGCCCATTTTGTTGAGGAAGTATGTACAGATGTTGTATTTTTTTGGTGCCCCACTTGTATTTCTGCACATATTTTGGTTTGATTTTTCCTTTTGGTGGCAGTACCACCTGCGAAGAGACATGTTCTGGAATTTGCCACGTTGTTTCATCAGGCAAAGGATTTACTGGTATCTCATATATTTTCAGCAAGTAGTCTATGTTGTAGTAATCCGAGCAATACTTGTATGAGTCCATATGGAATTTTTGTATAACTTCCATTGCATGTGAACATGGAATATCGTCTAGTTGAAACCTTCCACAAGTACAGTTTTTTTTATGTAGGCGCACCACATTTCTTGTTTGACCATCAATTACTAAATGTAAGAATTGAGTTGATCGCAACACCTAATATAATTTTAATTAAGAAAAGTCATTAGCTGTATGAAGTAATAGTATTTTTTAAATAACAATAAGCAGTTTTTTAGTGAAATCTCTAAGGTGTAGAAGTAAAACTACAGTAGATGCAGTGTTTTTATGATTCTAAAAATGCATACCGTTATCGTCTGTGATAAGATAGTATTATCTGCCAATATTTTTTCATACTTTACACCGATCTTCATAAATAATTTCACGACATATTTTCGATTGGTGTAATTTTATTTCTGAATCAATGTTGTCATAAAATCAAGCAAATTCACAACTGGGAGGTCTCTTGCGTGCATGTTTGCTGCATTTACTGATTCTGCAATATTCAATATCATGGTCATGGTTCTATTTGCCTTGGAATGCTCCCGGGACCATTTATCATATCCAATATTCATCAGGTATATTTTCACTCTACTATCAATAGCTTCTAACTCTGCCATATGCATGTTGAATTCTTCAACAGTGTATGCTCTTGCTAACGCAAAGTATACTTCTTTGATTTATTTTTGGCTCTTCCTGAAGTTCGTCTTTAGGTTGTTCCACAGATGGAGCATACATGCACAATGAGGGACTTCTGGATAGATAATCGAAGTTGCTCTTCATATACTATCATGCCTGTCTGATATAATGCACATTCCCTCTCTTTGTCCATAGGTTTCTCTGAACTGCACGAAGAACCACTCCCACGATGCATCGTTTTCCGAATCAACAATTGCATATGCGAGGGGTAGAATTTGTCCTGTAAAATCAAAGGAAAAAATATTAGTTACAGCACACAATGTTAATTTATCATTTCATATAGTAGTATAGTCATAGGTAGGTGCAGGTATGTAGTAAAATAATTATATACTCTGTTGGTATACTTGTATACCATATTGGTATCATATGATATTTGAAAATCTTTTTTGCTGCTTTAACTGAATGTAATTGGATTGTATTTTTAAAATAGTAAATCACATCAATTATTCAATACTAATTCTGAAATAACTTTTTTTTTCTTACCCTCTGCGTCTTGCATGGAAGCCGTGAGTATGGTCCCTCTATATGTTGACTTTAAAAAACTTCCATCAACTATAATTGTTGGCCTACAATAGATCCATCCTCTAATTGATGCATATATAGCTATGAATGCATACAAGAAGCTCCCATCTACTTCAGTGTGTAGTCGTGTTAGTGATCCTGGGTTAGCGTACTCTAACATATAAAGATATGTTGGTATTTTCTTGTATGACTCACTTGGTGTCCTTTCGACAATTGCGTTGCTTTTTATTTTGATCTCCATTCTTGCATGTAGCTTAAGTCCATACCATATACTTTTTGGATGTCTCTCTGGATATCTGTTGGTGTATATATGGTTTTCGGATCAACAAGTTTATCTTGTACCACAACTGCAACAAAAGCTGAGACAGCTTGCTTTTGTGAACAAAATCTCTTATCATTTAAATAACTGTGGACAAAATTAAAATTCGTCACTTTGAAAAGATTTTATGCTCGCAGGCTTGATGCTTTAAGTCTCCAAGTGCATCTTTCATCCACGCATTCAAGGGTATACCTATTTATAAAACAAATACATTTATATATCATGTTTTATTGATAAAAAATACACACAAAAATCCGTACAATTCTATACTGACATAGTATACTCATATAACATACCTATATACTATATCAATATCATATTTTACTGATAAAAAATATAGACAAACCATCACAATTTTATACTCACATAGTATACCGATTTAGCATACATATATACTATATTGGTATCATATTTTACAGATAATAACAAACACACAAACCAGTACAATTATATACTCGCATAGTATATTGATATAGAATACTTATATACATATCAGTATCATCTTTTACTGATAAAAAATACAGACAAACCAGTTCAATTCTATACTCGCATAGTATACTGATTTAGCATACTTATATACTATATCTATATCATCTTTTACTGATAAAAAAATACAAACACAAACCAATACAATTCTATACTTACATAGTATACTGATATAGCATAGTGATATATTATATCGGTATCATGTTTTACTTATAAAAAACACACACACAAACCAGTAGAATTCTATACTCACATAGTATATCGATATACATCCTGATATACTATATAGGTATCACATAGTTTTTTACTTGAAAAAATGCAGACGAACCTTCTTGGGCATGATTTATTAACCCGATATTGGCATTTTTTTTTCTAACGACATACTATTTCATAACGAGAGCCAGCAGGTTCTTGTCTTTGTAAATTTGTCCTTTTTTAACTTTTTGATGAAATTAATCAGTTATGATATTTGTATCATCAAGTTCTATACTGGTGTCATCTCCTTCTTGTACATCAAAAGTACTAATCATATCAATGCTTTCAAATTGTGCAATTTCTGATGAAATTGTAGCAACATCGAAACTGGATGTGCTTGTAGCTATAGTATTTTTAACAAACAACACACATAGTGGGAGTGTTGTTAACCCTGCACTTGATTTTTTTAATTCTATGTAAACACTAACACTCATATCGCTGCAAATTATAATTGGTGGATATCCTTGAGCAATAGCATACTAAATAACTATTGTGTTACTGTCCTTTTGTAATTGCTTTGCAATTTCTCTAAGAAATTATTCAAATTTTCAATAGGTCTTATTAGAATTGCATCGACATGAAAGTTTATGAAATTATGGTTATCATCCCATTCTCCACTATGTTGCAGCAGAATTGGTATATTTTCCAGGATTCTGAAGTTATAACTACTTTTATGTCCAAAATTGAATCTCGACAATGCAAATTTTAACATTGTTGATGTCAAATACTGAATTTCAACAGAAGACTTTTCGAAATCAAATCAGCTGTTATGATTCAAACCTTCAGATCTCCAGATATCCAAACTGAGAACAAAGCTTTCAGCTAAAAATTCAGAAGTTTGAGCGCTAAACTTCTGTAATCTGCGAAATCAAAATCGGAAAAATAAGATGCGAATTTGAGCATCAAAAGTTTTAGCATCTTCCAAAGTCAAATCAGCAACTTCTACAAAATTTAAGGAGAAAAACTCGAATTTTAAAGAGAAATCAGCATCTTTGCTCTATTTTTTCACACTTCCGATCTTCAAATTAGGGTGGCGATTTTCAAATCTTCAGCAGATGCTGGTGGAAATCTCAATTTTTATGCGCTAATTTTCTGAAATTTTGAGCAGCTTTTGCGTTTTATAGGTAGGGCATTAGCGTGGGATAGTTATTTTGAGATACTCGTTTATTTATTAAATGAGTAGGGGATTCTAATTATTTAATGGGTAGAATTCTTTTATGGGTAGAGCAGGATAAATATTTTAACTTTTTTAGGTACTCCTATTTTTTTTCCTTAATTATGAGCAATTAAGAGTATAAATAAATTGCCGTGAACTAGGCGCTGGCCCACAAAAGGATGACAAAGTCATGGGAACACTTCAAAATACTTTTAACACAATTGGATAAGTGTTTGGAGTAGTAAAAGACTTTTGGGCCGTCTCAACAAGATTGGGGGCCTAAGGCCAAATTCCAGAGAGATGCCCTAAGTAAGAATATCAACGATAAATTTTCAATAAAAAAGTATAAAATAAAGATAGAATAATAAAACCGGCTCAAGAATCTGATAAGTTGATATACAACAACATACCTAGTGAAAACTCACAAAGTGGGGTCTGGAGAGGTAGAGTTTACGCAAACCTTACCTCTACCTTGGGAGGTAGAGAGGTTGTTTCCGAAAGACCCTCGGCTCAAGAGAAAGTATGAAAAAAAAGGTAAGATAAAGACAATCAATTAAATGCAGTAAGAAAATAAAAGTAACGAAAGCGAATAAGTCATGATAAAACAGTCTAAAAAGGTGCAGTAACTCTCACAGATAAATAAGATAATCGAAGTACAAGAAAATATAGATAGTAGCAGAAATCAAAGGGTAAGAAACTATAGATCAAGGTAAGTTGATATAATAATATCGAAAAGCATTGCATTGCTTAAATATAATGATTGCTTGTTGTAATGCTTGATATTTTGAAGGAGACAACTTGTAAGCCGCACCGATTGGCAGACTTTTCAATATTGAGAATAAGAATAGTAAAAGAGAGAATGAAAAAGGTAAATATATAAATAATAATGTGGGCCCGTATTAGTTGTTAGGATATAAATGAGACCAAAAAATAATAGCTACCCTACTCATGTATGGAGATAATTCATTAAAAATTATTCCATTCTCTATTAATATAAAGATTCTCACATTAAAGTTATTGTACTTTCGCTCTAAATTTTTTAAAAAAAATTTAATTGTACACATATTTTTTTAATAATACATATATAATACATATGTAAGGAAAAAACGGGATCCCCAAAAAGTTGGGGGCCCAAGCGATTGCTTTACTTGCCTTGTGGTCCAGCCACCCATGGTCACCGAAAGTGAAGGGAAGTAAATGTAAACAAGAAATGGAATGAAATGTAGCAGCCAACTCTCAGACATTGGCACTGGGAATGGCGCGTCGGGCAAGGAAGGCGCATTACAAGAGTGCACGTCAATAAATTATATTCTTGATAATCTTTTTTTTTTCATTTTAAAAATAAAATTTAGTTATTATATGGGTAAATTCATAACAACAGAATTTAAAAATGAAAATAGAAAGATAGATAAATGTTGAGGATAAAATAGGTATTTTAGAAAGTCAATGAGGAATAAATGTCTATTGTCCAAAGTTGAGAGGGGCATTTTCATGTAAACTCACTTTTGGGACCACCATTGAAGTTATATCCACATTGCATAAAATTTTGCTAAGTGTACCTTCTCATATATGAAGTGGTTCAATCTCTTCAATGCAACTTCAGAAATCAAATCTGAAGTTCTTCTATCTTTCAAATGCAACTTAAGAAATTCAAATCTGAAGTAGTTCAATCTCTTCAATACAACTTCAGAAATCAAATTTGAAGTTCTTTATTTCAAATGTAACTTCAGAAATTCGAATCTTAAGTAGTTCAGTCTATTGAATTCAACTTCAAATTTCGAAATATAAATTCTGAAACATAAACTTGTTCTTCAAATTTCAACATTCCAATACACGATTCAATAAACTTGTTCTTCAGATTTACAAGTTGAGAGGAGAGTTTAATTTTTAATGCAAAGTTGGAGGTGTGAACAATTTTCACCCTTTGTTTAGTTATTACCAAAACAAGTTATTGACGTGCTTCAGTGATACATGTTGCAGGTACCTGATTGCTTAATAATTTTTTTAACTAACTGATTGCCTAATGATTGAAGGTTTTGGCTGATTGTCCAAGTTTATTGGAATCTTAAGATGGAATTTGGCATCTCTTATCACTTCCCATGGCACTTTAGACGATTTATTTATTTCACAACCCTATTACCACTACCACTACCACTGCCCCCGTGGCCCATCGCCATCCTAAAGCAAAGAAAATAAAAGATAAATAGAAAGATTAACTGAAAGAATTAGAGGATATTACTTTCTAAGCGAAGGGAAGAAAATAAAACCTGATCAAAGTGTATATGCATTCATTGTCTTGACCTAGCACTATATATATATATATATATATATATATATATATATATATATATATATATATATACACACATATATCTAACCATGTGCATTGCATATTTATGCCGAGTCAGATAATACATGATTTTGTAACATAATAACATACTAAAATAAAATTTTGAGTAAATAATTTTATATGAAAGAATAAAGTACAATTTTTTGTGAATAATCAACACAAACATATTGTGGCTTGTCTATCGATGTGAAGATGATTGGATCGAGGGAGAAAGAGACGTTTCTTTAGTAGTAGTTTTTGCTATTTCGGCCACTTCTTTGGAATTCCTTTTTCAGTAATTGTTGTTGTTGGTTTTGTATTTGTACAACTTTGACTCGGTAGAAGATAAAGATTTATTCGGGAAAATAATGAAGATAGAGTGCTAAAACAACGTCGAAGCATTTGCATCTAGTACTTTTCATCTCCCTCTCCTTTCTGCGCCCTATTCTTCTTCTTCTTCTTCTTCTTTTACACTCCTTTTCAAATACCTGAATTGTAATTAATATCATTGTGACTCAACATCTTGGGGATGAGCATAACTCGCCTAGCCATTCCACTATATGTGTTTGACTGCCCTTACAATTTCATGCGTTTAGAGTCTGATACAAATTATATTGGTGCATATGCTTGTGTATTTTTATGACATAGTAGACATCAATTCTTCTTTTGCAGTACTATCTTGGATTTCGGTGGTTTATTCCATGTCTGGTTTGCTACTGCTTTGTCAGTTAAATCTCTCGAAAATATTATTTGCTGAAAGTAGAAAAAATAATTGAATTTTACCATTACATACCTAATGTAAGCCAAATTATTATGTGGTTTGATCAGGATGCAAATCATGCAAATGAC
Organism: Nicotiana tomentosiformis; assembly: GCF_000390325.3. Classification (NCBI taxonomy): domain Eukaryota; kingdom Viridiplantae; phylum Streptophyta; class Magnoliopsida; order Solanales; family Solanaceae; genus Nicotiana; species Nicotiana tomentosiformis. Next base: position 57,774,907 of record NC_090823.1, read on the forward strand.
TATTTTATTTGCATGACTGCTATTACTGATTTACTCAATTACAAAATATTGTGTGGTACTATATATATTCACAAAGAAAGTTTCGCTTAATTTAGGATTCCTATTAGAATGTGATTTTAGTTGCAAAATAAAATGACAGGCATAGTTAGTTTTGGCTTACTCATGTTCAGGTGACACCTTGTGATCATTTCTTTCACTTGGCTTGTTGGCAAAGATGGATTGACATAACCACTAGCCTGAACAGATATGATCAAATTATTGTATTGACCAAAGAATATATTCAAGTTAGTGTAAGTTTTCTTAGACTAACACGCACATGATAAAACTAAGTAAAATACACACAAATTTTCAACCAATTTAGTAAAAGTGGCCAAAAATCCATTAGTTTCAGAAGTACAAAAAAATGGTACTAATAAGATGAAGAGGAGATATCGCCTCAAATAGACGATTCAGTGGAATCCCCATGTGATAGAAGAATAGGAGGCAATAAGAAAAATGGCTTGTTTTCTTCTTTAATTTGGCTGTTTCTGAGACCCTTCTAATGGGTGTGGCTCCAATGATTGAAACATAAATTAAAAGAAGTTAATTAGTGGAGAAGTACAAATTTAGAATGGACACAACGTTTAGGAAAAGGCACAACACAGTTTTTTCTTCTTTCCCGTTTTCTTTTTTTTAATTAATACATATTATTATTTTTATATATTTAAGTAGGATGTTTAGGTTAGTTAGAAGGGTAAAAAAATCTTTTGACTTTTTAGTTTAGGCCTTTCCACTTTTATAATAATATAGATCGATAGATTGATGAAAGAAATTGAAAAGTCACATGATATTTTTATTGGTCCATGGTATGTTGAAACGGCAAAACTCTTAGTAAGGATCAAACGAAAGATAATATTTTTTTTCTTCTTTTTTTCTCTACTTGTGCTCCATTTTCATACATATTTGTCCGAAATCACCAGACTTTTCCTCTTAAGATCTTAGCTAGTAAGCAACAGTTTATCACGACTCAAAATCCTAATATATCGTGATGACACCTATCTCAATACTAGGCAAGCCGATTGTGATGACCCAAAATATCATCTATAAATTTAATACATAATTCTGTGTTCTAAGACCTCGAAAAGCACCATTTATCATTCCTCGACTTGCGTGCGCAATCCGTAAAATTTTTCGGAAAGTTTTTATGTGAAAAATGGATTAAAATATCAAATACAGCTTTAAAACTCAACTGAGTTGACTTTGGTCAATATTTTGAGCAAACGGATCCGGATCAGTATTTTAGCAGTTCCGGTAGCTCCGTATCGTGATTTGGGACTTGGGCGTATGCCCGAAATTTAATTTGGAGGTACCTAGCTCAAGTTATGACCATTTAACGGAAACTAGTAATTTAAAGGCTAAAGATTTCCAAGTTTGACCATGGGGGTTGACTTTTTGATACCAGAGTCAGAATCCGATTCTGGAAATTTGAACAGCTCTGTTATGTCATTTATGACTTGTGTGCCAAATTTGAAGTCATTCCGGATTTATTTAATATGTGTTGGCACGAGATTTGCAAATTAAAAAGTTTAAAACTCAAAGTTCGAATCGGGGTGTGAATTGTAATTCCAGCATTGTTTGACATGATACGAAACCCCGAGTAAGTCCGTATTATATTATTGGACTTGTTGGTATATTCGTACGGAATCCCGAGTACCCCGAGAGTGATACGGATTGAAATCGGATCAAGAATTGGACTTAAGCAAAATCTGAATTTTTGCCTTCTGTTGTAATCGCACCTATAAAATTTTGACCACAGGTGCGAGCTCGCAGAAGCGAGCCTTCGATCGCAGATGCACCCGGGCGTGGCTGGGCAAAAGTCCGCAGGTGCAAAAATAGAATAAAATCGCATGCCAGAATAAGAAAGAAGTGATATTAATCCTAAACTTCATAGCCTCTGAGAGACAAGTACAGACGTCTTCGTACCGATCCTGCAAATGGTGAGAACACGTAATACCTCTACCGATGGTCAGGGACCAGAACCCACGGTGGCAACTATGGCCAGGGGTAGAGGTCGAGGCCGAGGTCGTGCTAGAGGTCGAGGAAGAGGCCGAGGTAGAGCTCAGTCGAGAGCTCGAGTAGCTGCACCTGTTGAAGAACCTCAGGTGGACCTTCAGGAGGAGGTTCCAGTTCAGAATGTACCAGTTGGACCAGTTCAGGTCCCGGAAGGATTCATAGCCACTCCAGTACTTCAGGACGCTCTAGTCCGTTTGGTAAGTCTTATGGAGGGTGTGGTCCAGAATGGTACATTTCCAGTGGCACCAGCCGTCTCACAGGCTGGGGGAGGAGCACAAACTCCCACTACTCCCGCTCCGGAGCAGATGGCTCCCCAGAATCAGGCTCCAGCAGCCCCGTTAGTTGGGGTAGTTCAGCCAATTATTACGGCACAGATCGGTCATAGGCCCGCCATATCTTTTGAGGCCTTATTGAGACTGGATAAGTTTACCAAGCTCTTTCCAGTTCACTTCAGTGGTATACCTTCTGAAGACCCACAGGATTATCTTGAACGCTGCCATGAGGTACTGCGGAACATGGGTATAGTTGAGACCAATGGGGTCGATTTTGCTGTATTTCAGATGACGGGTTCCGCCAAGAGGTGGTGGAAAGATTATACATTGACCCGATCGGTCGGATCACCTGCACTTACTTGGGAGAAGTTCTCTCAGCTATTTCTGGAGAAGTTCCTCCCTATCACACTGAGAGAGGAATTCCGCAAGCAATTTGAGCATCTACAGCAGGGCAGTACGACTGTTACTCAGTATGAGTCCCGTTTTGTGGATTTAACCCGTCATGCTCTCCTTTTACTACCTACGGAGGGAGAAAGAGTGAGGAGGTTTATTGAGGGACTCACTCACCCTATCAGACTTCATATGGCCAAGGAAACCGGAAGTGAGATTTCTTTTCAGGCAGCTGCTAATGTTACCAGAAGGATCGAGATAGTTCTTACACAGGAGAGAGGGCAGAGGTCTAATAAGAGGCCTCGTAAGTTTGGTGGTTTCAGTGATGCCTCGTCTGGAGGCAGGGGTAATTTTGGTAGGGGTCATCCTCCCAGACCGTTTCATTCAGCACTTCATGTATCTTCCGGTGCTTCAGGGAGTCACGGTCCTACTATGCCTTACTCTGGACAGCCAGTATTCACTGCACATTCAGCTCCTATTAGTGCATCACCACTCCAGAGTTACTACAGCGGTTATCCGGCCCATTTGGGTCAGCTTCAGCAGCCACAACATCAGGATGGGTGTTATGAGTGTGAAAACATTGGTCACATCAGGAGGTATTGCCCCAGATTGGCGAGTAACAGATCTCGACAAGATTCTCGTGCCATCATACCAGCACCGGTTGCTTCACCGCCTGCTCAGCCAGCTAGAGGTAGAGGTCAGGCAGCTAGAGGTAGAGGTCAGGCCATTAGAGGTGGAGGTCAGACCGTTAGAGGTGGAGGCCAGCCAGTTAGAGGCCGTCCCAGAGACGCAGTTCAGAGTGGTGGGGCCCAGCCCCGATTTTATGCTTTTCCAGCTAGTCCTGAGGCCGAGTTATCTGATGCTGTGATCACAGGTATTATTCCAGTTTTCCATAGAGATGCTTCAGTTCTATTTGATCCAGGATCTACTTATTTCTATGTGTCCTCCTATTTTGCTTCATATTTGGTTGTGCCTTGTGATTCTCTGAGTGCTTTTGTGTATGTATCTACACCGGTGGGAGACTCTGTTATAGTAGATCATGTCTATCGTTCGTGTGTGATTACTATTGGTAATCTTGAGACTAGTGTGGATCTTCTACTTCTTGATATGGTAGATTTTGATGTCATCTTGGGTATGGATTGGCTGTCACCTTATCATGCTATATTGGATTGTCATGCCAAGACAGTGACTCTAGCCATGTAGGGGTTACCTCGGTTAGAGTGGAAAGGAACTCCTGGTCATTCTACTAACAGGGTTATTTCTTATATGAAAGCTCGGCGTATGGTAGAGAAAGGGTGTCTAGCCTATTTGGCTTATATTCACGATCTCAATGCGGATGCTCCTTCTATGGACTCAGTACCAGTTGTTCGTGAATTTCCAGAAGTATTTCCTGTTGATTTGCCGGGGATGCCACCCGACGGAGATATTGACTTCTGTATTGATTTGGCTCCGGGCACTCAGCCCATTTCTATTCCACCATACCGTATGGCCCCGCCGGAGTTGAAAGAACTGAAAGAGCAGTTACAAGACTTGCTTGATCAGGGATTCATTAGACCCAGTGTCTCGTCTTGGGGTGCCCCAGTATTATTTGTAAAGAAGAAAGATGGCTCTATGTGGATGTGTATAGATTATTGGCAGTTGAACAAAGCCACTATCAAAAATAAATATCCGCTGCCAAGAATTGATGACTTATTTGATCAGCTTCGGGGTGCCAAGGTATTTTCGAAGATCGATTTGAGGTCTGGTTACCATCAGTTGAAGATTAGGGCATCTGATGTCCCTAAAATAGCTTTTCGAACTCGGTATGGGCACTACGAATTCCTAGTGATGTCATTTGGGTTAACAAATGCCCCAGCAGCATTTATGGATTTGATGAATCGGGTGTTCAAGCCTTATTTGGATTCTTTTGTGGTTGTATTCATTGATGATATCTTGATTCACTCCAGCATTCGAGAGGAACATGAGCAGCATCTTCGAAGTGTGCTTTACACCTTGAAGAATAATCAGTTATATGCCAAGTTTTCAAAATGTGAGTTTTGGTTAGACTCAGTTGCCATTTTGGGGCATGTTGTATCGGCAGAAGGCATAAAGGTGGATCCTAAGAAGATTGAGGTTGTTTAGAATTAGCCTAGGCCTACTTAAGTTACAGAGATCCGGAGTTTCCTAGGTTTAGCAGGTTATTATCGTCGGTTCGTGGAAGAGTTTTCATCTATAGCATGCCCATTGACCAGATTAACCCAGAAAGGTGTCCCATTCAGATGGTCAGACGAGTGTGAGTTGAGCTTTCAGAAGCTCAAGACCGCTATGACTTCGACGCCAGTGTTGGTATTACCCACAGGTTCAGGATCGTATATGGTATATTGTGACGTATCTCACATTGGGCTTGGTGTAGTATTAATGCGAGATGGCAAGGTAATTGCATATGCGTCGCGGCAGTTGAAAGTTCACGAGAAGAATTATCTTGTTCATGACTTAGAATTGGCAGCCATTGTTCATGCGCTGAAGAGTTGGAGGCATTACCTTTACGGTGTCTCGTGTGAGGTATTTACTGATTATCGTAGCCTTCAGTATCTGTTCAAATAAAAAGATCTTAATTTGAGGCAGAGAAGATGGTTGGAGTTATTGAAAGATTATGATATCACCATTTTGTATCATCCCGGAAAGGCCAATGTGGTGGCCGATGCTTTGAGCAGAAAGGCTGTGAGTATGGGCAGTCTTGCGTATATTCCGGTTGGTGAGAGGCCATTAGCTGCAGATGTTCAGACTTTGGCTAATCAGTTCGTGAGGTTAGATGTTTCAGAACCCAGTCGGGTTCTAGCTTGCACAGTCGCTCGGTCTTCTTTATATGAGCGCATCAGAGAGAGGCAGTATGATGATCCTCATTTACTTGTCCTTAAGGACACGGTGCGGCACGGTGATGCCAAACAGGTTGTTGTGGGGGAAGATGGGGTTCTGCGAATGCAGGGTCGTATTTGTGTGTCTAATGTGGATGGGCTTCGTAAATTAATTCTTGAAGAAGCACACAGTTCCAGGTATTCTATTCATCCAGGTACCGCCAAAATGTATCAAGATTTGCGGCAACATTATTGGTGGAGGAGAATGAAAAAGGATATAGTTGCATATGTAGTTCGATGTCTGAATTGTCAGCAAGTTAAGTACGAGCATCAGAGACCTGGTGATTTGCTTCAGATGTTAGAAATTCCTGAGTGGAAGTGGGAGCGTATCACTATGGATTTTGTTGTTTGGCTCCCACGGACTCAGAGAAAATTTGACGCAGTTTGGGTCATTGTGGACAGGTTGACCAATTCAGCACATTTCACTCCAGTGGCATTTACCTATTCTTCAGAGAGGTTAGCTAAAATTTACATTCGTGAGATTGTCCGCCTTCACGGTGTGCCCGTGTCTAATATTTTAGATCGAGGTACGCAGTTTACCTCACATTTCTGGAGGGCTGTACAGCGTGAGTTAGGCACGCGGGTGGAGTTGAGTACAACATTTCATCCACAGACAGACGGACAGTCAGAGCGCACTATTCAGATATTGGAAGATATGCTCCACGCTTGTGTTATAGACTTTGGAGGTTCTTGGGATCATTTCTTGCCACTGGCGGAGTTTGCTTATAATAATAGCTACCAGTCGAGCATTCAAATGGCTCCATATGAGGAATTATACGGAAGGCAATGCCGATCGCCAGTTGGTTGGTTTGAACCGGGAGATGCTCGATTGTTGGGTACCGATTTGGTACAGGATGCCTTGGATAAGGTTAAGATTATTCAAGATTGACTTCGCACAGCTCAGTCTAGGCAAAAGAGTTATGCCGACCGTAAAGTTTGTGATATTACATTCATGGTTGGAGAAAGAATATTGATCCGGGTTTCACCTATGAAAGGTGTAATGAGGTTCGGAAAGAAGGGCAAGTTGAGCCTTAGGTTTATCGGACCCTTTGAAATTTTTGAAAGGGTGGGTGAAATAGCCTACAGGCTTGCATTACCACCTAGTTTATCAGCGGTTCATCTGGTGTTCCATGTGTCTATGCTCCGAAAATATCATGGTGATCCGTCCAATGTGTTAGATTTCAGCTCAGTTCAATTGGACAAAGATTTGACTTACGAAGAGGAGCTGGTGGCTATTCTAGCCCGGCAGGTCCGAAAGTTGAGGTCAAAGAGTTATCCTTCAGTTCGGGTGCAATGGAGAGGTCAGCCAGTATGGGCATCTACCTGGGAGTCCGAGTCGGACATGCGGAGTAAATATCCACACTTATTCACTAGCTCAGGTACGTTTTTCTAACTCCGTTCGAGGACGAAGGTTTGTTTTAGAGGTGGAGAATATGATGACCCAAAATGTCATCTTTAAATTTAATAAGTAATTCTGTATTTTAAGACCTCGAAAAGCACCATTTATCATTCCTCGACTTGCGTGCGCAGTCCGTAAAATTTTTCGGAAAGTTTTTATGTGAAAATCGGATTAAAATGTGAAATAGAGCTTTAAAACTCAACTGAGTTGACTTTGGTCAATATTTTGAGCAAACGGACCCAGATCAGTATTTTAGAAGTTTCGGTAGCTCCGTATTGTGGTTTGGGACTTGGGCGTATGCTCGAAATTTAATTTGGAGGCCCATAGCTCAAGTTATGACCATTTAACGGAAACTAGTAATTTAAAGGCTAAAGATTTCCAAGTTTGACCACGGGGTTGATTTTTTGATATCGGAGCTGGAATCCGATTTTGGAAATTTGAACAGCTCCGTTATGTCATTTATGACTTGTGTGCCAAATTTGAAGTCATTCCGGATTCATTTAATATGTTTTGGCACGAGATTTGCAAATTGAAAAGTTAAAACTCAAAGTTCGAATCGGGGTGTGAATTATAATTCCAGCATTGTTTGACGCGATACGAGACCCTGAGTAAGTCCGTATTATGTTATTGGACTTGTTGATATATTTGTACGGGGTCCCGAGTACCCCGAGAGTGATACAGATTAAAATCGGATAAAAAATTAGACTTAAGCAAAATTTTAATTTTTGCCTTCTGTTATAATCGCACCTGCAGATTTTTGACCATAGGTGCGAGCTCGCAGAAGCGAGCCTTCCATCGCAGATGCACCCGGGCGTAGCTGGGCAAAAGTCCGCAGGTGCGAAAACCTGCACGCACCCGCGCGTCCGCAGAAGCGAAGGCAGCACATGTGCGCATTTTTCCTCCGCAGGTGCAAGGCCTCGCCTGGCAGCCCTATTTCGCAGATGCGAGCTCGCATGTGCGAGCCCAGGCACCGCAGGTGCGGAAATTCCTTGGGTAGTGTATATATCGAAGAGTCCTAAATTATTTTCACATTTTGGTTGTTTTGAGCTCGGTTAAGGCGAATATTTGGGCGATTTTCACGGAAAACATTGGGGTAAGTGTTCCTTATCCTATATTGATTATATTTCATGATTCCATACTCGTTTATATCATGAATCTGTGAATTTATGGAAGAAAAATCAGATTTTTCTAAAATATTCCAAAAATGAGAAATTTAGATTTGAAGGTCCATTTGATATCGAAATTGGACAATTTTTGTTTGGTTGAACTCGTATCGGAACGGGTGTTCGGATTTCGTGAGTTTTTCTGGGATTTGAGACGTGGGTCCCACTGTCGAATATTTTAATAAATTTTGGATTATTTATCCGGAAAATTTATAAATTCATATGGAATTAATTCCTATGATTAGTATTGAATATATCGAATTGTTTGTGAATAGATTTGAAGCCTTCAGAGATAAATTTAAAAGGAAAGGTTGTGGTTGAGTAATCGGTTGGAATTTGCAAAGCGAGGTAAGTGTCGTGGTTAACCTTGACTTGAGGGAATAGATCCCTTAAATGATTTGTTATATGAATTGCATGTGAACGACGTATAGGCGAGGTGACGAATGTCTATACGTCGTCAAATTAATTGTTTGTCTGCTTACTTGAAAAATCATAAATTGTTTAAAATCATAACTTAATTATTATAATAATTGTTTCTCTCCTATTCTTTGCCAAATATTAATTCTTAAATTCTTGTAATAATTGCTACATGCTTATTTGAATTATGTGCATTAATTGCTACTTGACATTTAGCATATTAAATATTAAACTGTCTATTTTCTCTATGATTTTCATAATAAATTGTTATTTGTCATTGTTTGGTTCATAAATAAATTATAATTATTGTGTGCCTTGCTGCTTAATAATTTCTCATTGGACGTGATATTTATTGGAGTAAATTTTATTACATTTATGAGTTGTTTAAAATTATATTGGGGGAACGGGTTGCACGTCGCAACGGAAATAAAAGTATATATATATATATATATATATATATATATATATATATATATATATATATATATATATATTGGGGGATCGGATTGCACGCCGCAATAGACTTATTTAAAAGTCAATATTGGGGGATCAGATTGCACGCCGCAATAGACTTATCTAAAGTCAATATTGGGGGATCGGATTGCACGCCGCAATAGACTTATTTAAAAGTCTATATATATACTTGATTGAAATAAATATATGACAGACTTGGTTAAAAGGAATATATTGTGAGAGCTGGTTGCACGCTGCAACAGAAATGAATGTGAATATATTGTGAGAGAGGGTTGCACGCTGCAACATAATTGATTGAAATGATAATGGATTATGACTGCTGAGTTGGCTTCAATTATTATAAATGAGTTACCTGTTTTATTTCTATTATTTGTTGTTGTCATTAATATTGCGTACAGGTTAATGTTAGTGAACCGCCTTAGCCTCGTCACTACTTCGTCGAGGTTAGGCTCAGCACTTACCAGTACATGGGGTCGGTTGTACTGATACTACACTCTGCACTTCTTGTGCAGATTTTGGAGTTGGTCCCAGCGGCGTACCATAGACTTGCTCGGATTTCAGCTACCAGAGGAGACTTGAGGTATAACTGCATGGCGTCCGCAGTTCTGAAGTCCCCGTCTATTTTACTTTAGCTGTGTGTTTATTTTCAGACAACTTTATATTATTCAGACCTTTATTTGTATTTATTCTAGAAGCTCGTACACTTGTGACACCAATTCTGGGATGGTATTTAGATACCGTTGTTTTTATGAATTATTTCACTATGTTTCAAACTTTGCTTCCGCCTTTGTTACCTTGATTATTAATAATATAAAAATTGTTTTAAAAATAGATAATATTATTCTAACGTTGGCTTGCCTAGCAAGTGAAATGTTAGGCGCCATCACGGTCCGAAGGTGAGAATTTCGGGTCGTGACACCGATAACCTCAATAAATCACAATAATCTCTTAAGTTTGAAAATATAATATTTGAATTCAATATAAAACCTCACAATTTTAGAAACAAAAATCTCCCAAAACCCGATGTCACTGAGTACATGGGCATCTAAATAATAACAAAGTCTGACTGATAAGAACAGAATAGTACAATAACTGAAAGGAAAGAGAGCCAAGGTCTGCAGACCCCAAGCAGCTACCTTGATAGTCTCCAACAGATAAATCCTCAAATCTGGCAACCGCCGTATCCGAAAGTACTTAGATCTGCACACGAGGTGCATAGTATAGTATGAGTACAACCAACTCAATAAGTAACAAGACTAACCTCTAGGATGAAAGTAGTGATGAGATCAACATGTACATTCTAGTACAGAAATAACAGTACAGAAATGTAGGCATGCTTTCTAGTTCAACAGTTAAACTCCGTACAGGAAAAATAGATAAAATCTGCATGATATGAGAAATATGACATCTATATATCTACATGCCAAAGTATATGTTGTATCTGATGTACCACAATGGAAACCTCGTGTACTCACACTCTCAGAATACTCAATCACTCAGTACTGTATATGGTCAATCCAGCCCAGGAAGATCCATCCTATATATATATATATATATATATATATATATATATATATATATATATATATATATATATATATCAACCGACAGTCAGTCACTTAGTACTTTATAAGGCCAATCCAGCCCAGGGGAAGATTCATCCCCAAATATAAATGATTCGGACAAGATCCATGCCCAGGGAAGATCCATCTTTCAATATAAATGCTTTGGGAAAGATCCATGCCCAGGGAAGATCAGTCTCTCAATGTAAATCAACCGCGCTCACTGTAGGGGGTGCAGACTCCGTAGGGGCTCCTTCAGCCCAAGTGCTATAATAGCCAGATCCAGGCATAAATAAATAAATAAGTCATGCTGTGGCGTGCAGCCCGATCCCATAAATATCACTTAAAATCTCCAGCTTCTCGGGCTCTCAATGACATGAAAATCAACCCGACGTGATGATATGTTGTATCAATGAATGATAACAGAGACTGAGATATGATATGCGAATGATAGATGTGACTGAGTACAAAATTACAATTCAAATGAATAATTCAACAGCAACATGACCTTATGGGTCCCAAAGTATCAGCACGTAGACTAAACATGATCTTTAATACGAGTCTCAGCTCAATTTCTCTAGCACGTGGAGGACATGCGAATAATGACATGATTTTTTAATTTAACAACTCCTCAGAATTTAGTTAAGTCACTATTTATATGGTGTACGCTCATACGCTCATCACCTAGCATGTGCGTCACCTCCAACAACTGATAGAATACAAAATTCGAGGATTCATACCCTCAGAACCAAGTTTAAAAATGTTACTTATCTCAAACCGTGTAATTCTTTACTCCGCTATACCCTTGCCTCGCGAATCAGCCTCCGAACGCCTCGAATCTGGTCACAATTAATTCATTTCATTCAATAGAAATTATTGGAATTAATTCCATATGAAAATACTAATATTCCAATAAAATTCAAAATTTAACTCAAAAATTGCCTGTGGGGCTCACGTCTCGGAACTTGACAAAAGTTACAAAATATGAACGCTCATTCAACCACGAGTCCAACCATACCAATTTTACCAAATTCCGACATCATCTCGACCCTCAAATCTTCAAATTAAACCAAGAGGGTTTTCACAATTTTTCAATTTAAATCACCAATTAAATGTTAAAAACAACCATGGATTCGGGTAATTTGACCAATATTGAGTCAAGAACACTTACCCCGTTGTTTTCCTTGAAAATCTCCCGAACATCTCCTCTCCCCGAGCTCCAAATCGTTAAAAATAGAAAATGGGACGAAGTCCCATTTTCAGAACTTAAACTCTCTGCCTAGTCATTTGCTCCATGCGATCGCGGAAAATATCACGCGATCGCGAAGCACAGTTTTCCCTTGACCAGTTTTAACCTTACACAATCGCGGACCTGTCCACATGATCGCGAAGCTCAACTTCACAGACCTATGTGATCGCGGACTCGTCTGCGCGATTGCGAAGCACAAATGCTTGACCTCCACTTCTGCTCCATTTCCTCTACGCGAACGCGACCTTAGCCACGCGTTTGCGAATCACAAAATCCCAGAACTACGCGATCACAACCCTCTTCACGCGATCGCGAAGAGAAAATTTCTCCACTGCCCAGCTAAGCCTACGCGATCATGAACCTTCTCACGCGATCGCGTAGAAGAAAACCAGACAGTGCATCAGAAAAACTCCAGCAAAGTTCAAAGTCCAAAATTCAATCCGTTAACCATCCGAAACTCTCCCGAGGCCCCCGGGACCTTTACCAAATATACCAATAAGGCCCAAAAAATCATACGAACTTAGTCGAAACCTAAAACCACATCAAGCAGCGCTAAAAATACGAATCATACCCCAATTCAAGCCTAACAAAACTATAAAGTTCCAACATCTACATTCGATGCCGAAACCTATGAAATCAAGTCTGATTAACCTCAAATTTTGCACACAAGTCATAAATGACATAACGGACTTATTGAAATTTTCAGAACTAGATTCCAATCCCGATATCAAAAGTCAACTCCCCGGTTAAACTTCCAAATTTAACTTTCTATTTTCGCCATTTCAAGCCTAATTTAACTACAGACTTCCAAATAATTTTTCGGACACACTCCTAAGTCCAAAATCACCACACAGAGCTATTGGAATCATCAAAACTTTATTCCGGGGTCGTTTACAAATAGGTCGACATCCAGCCAATATTTTTAACTTAAGTTTTAAACCTTGAAACTACGTGTTCTAATTCATTCCAAGACCTCATCGGACCCGAACCAATTACCCCGGCAAGTCATATAACAACTATAAAGTATAAATTGAGCAGTAAATGGGAAAACGGGGTTGTAATACTCAAAACGACCGGTCGTGTCGTTACATTCTCCCCCTCTTAAACAAACGTTCATCCTCGAACGAGTTTAGAATTATACCTAGAGTCTCAAATAGGTGTGGATATTTTATCCGCATCTCCCGCTCAGTCTGCCAAGTAGCTTCTCCGACCGGCTGGCCTTTCCACTGTACTTTTACTGAAGCTATGTTCTTTGATCTTAACTTCCGAACCTGCCGGTCCAAAATAGCCATCGGCTCCACATCATAAGTCAAATTACCATCTAACTGCACTGTACAGAAATCCAAAACATGAGACGGATCTCCAAAATACTTCCGGAGCATAGATACATGAAACACTGGATGAACACCCGATAGATTAGGCAGCAATGCAAGTTCATAAGCCACCTCTCCAATCATCTTAAGTATTTCAAAAGGTCCAATATACCTAGGACTCAACCTGCCCTTCTTCCCAAATCTTGTAACACCCTTCATAGGCAAAACTCGGAGTAGTACCTTCTCTCATACCATGTAAGCAACATCGCGAACCTTCAGGCCGGGATAACTATTCTGTCTAGACTGCGCCATGTGAAGTCATTCCTGAATCAATTTAACCTTTTCCAAAGCATTCTGAACTAAATCAGTACCCAATAGCCTAGCCTCACCTAGCTCAAACCAACCCACCGGAGACATCGTCTCCCATATAAACCCTCATACGGAGCCATCTGAATGCTCGATTGGTAGCTATTATTATAGGCAAACTCTGCCAATGGCAGAAACTGGTCCCAAGAACCCCCAAAATCTATAACACATGTACCTAGCATATCTTCTAATATCTGAATAGTGCGCTCGGATTGTTTTTCCGTCGGAGGGTTAAGAGGGGCTCCTTCAGCCCAAGCGCTATAATAGCCAGATCCAGGCATAAATAAATAAGGCATGATGCGGCGTGTAGCCCGATCCCATAAATATCACTTAAACTTTCCAGTCTCTCGGGCTCTCAATGACATGAAAATTAACCCGACATGATGATATGATGTATCAATGAATGACAACAGAGAGTGAGATATGATATGCAAATGATAGATGTGACTGAGTATAAAATTACAATTTAAATGAATAATTCAACAGCAACATGACCCTATGGGTCCCAAAGTATCGGCACGTAGCCTAACCATGATCTTTAATACGAGTCTCAGCTCAATTTCTCTAGCACGTAGAGGATATGCGAATAATGACTTGATTCTTTAATTTTACAACTCCACAGAATTTATTTAAGTCACCATTTCTATGGTGTACGCCCATACACTTGTCACCTAGCAAGTGCGTCACCTCCAATAATTGATAGAACACAAAATTTGGGGATTCATACCCTCAGAACTATGTTTAAAAATGTTACTTACCTCAAACCATGTAATTCTTTACTCCGCTATACCCTTGCCTCACGAATCGGCCTCCAAACGCCTCGAATCTGGTCACACGTAATTCGTTTAAGTCAATACAAATTATTGGAATTAATTCCATATGAAAATACTAATTTTCCAATAAAATCCAAAATTTAACTCAAAAATCGCCCGTGGGGCCCACGTATCGGAACTCGACAAAAGGTACAAAATATGAACGCACATTCAACCACGAGTCCAACCATACTAATTTTATCAAATTTTGACACAATCTTGACCCTCAAATCTTCAAATTAAACCAAGAGGGTTTTCTTGAAAATCTCCCAAAAATCGCCTTTCCCCGAGCTCCAAATCGTTAAAAATGTCCCATTTTTAGAACTTAAACTCTCTGCCCAGTCATTTGCTCTACGCGATCGCGGTAAATCTCACGTGATCGCGAAGCACAGTTTTCCTTGACAAATTTTAACCTTACGCGATCGCGGACATGTCCACGCGATCGCGAAGCTCAACTTCACAGACCTACGCGATCGTGGACTCGTCCACGCGATCGCGAAGCACAAACGCGTGACCTCCACTTCTGCTCCATTTCCTCTATGCGAACGCGACCTTAGCCACGCATTCGCGAATCAGGAAATCCCAGAACTACGCGATCGCAGCCCTCTTCATGCGATCGCGAAGAGCAAATTTCTCCACCGTCCAGCTAAGCTTACGCGATCGCGAACCTTCTCACGCGATCGCGTAGAAGGAAACGAGACAGTGCATCGGAAAAATTCCAGCAAAGTTCAAAGTCCAAAATTCAATCCGTTAACCATCCGAAACTCACTCCAGGCCCCCGGGACCTCAACCAAATATACCAATATGTCCCAAAATATCATACGAATTTAGTCGAAACCTCAAATCACATCAAACAATGCTAAAAACACGAATCATACTCCAATTCAAACGTAATGAAACTAAGAAATTCCAACTTCTACATTCAATGCCGAAACCTATAAAATCAAGTCCGATTGACCTCAAATTTTGCACACAAGTCATAAATGACATAACAGACCTATTCAAATTTTCAGAACTGGATTCCGACGAAAGTCAACTCCCTGGTCAAACTTCCAAACTTAACTTCCTATTTTCGCCATTTCAAGCCTAATTTAACTACGGGATTTCAAATAATTTTTCGGACACACTCCTAAGTCCAAAATCACCACACGGAGCTATTGAAATCATCAAAACTTTATTTCGGGGTCGTTTACACATATGTCGACATCCAGCCAACCTTTTCAACTTAAGATTTAAACTTTGGAACTAAATGTTCCAATTCATTCCAAGACTTCACCGGACCCGATCCAATTACCCCGGCAAGTCATATAACACTATAAAGTATAAATTGAGCAGTAAATGAGAAAACGAGGTTGTAATACTCAAAACGACCGGCCGAGTCGTTACACAGTTGAATATACTTAAAAAAGATATTTAGTTACTTATTAAAAAGTCACAACTTTTTAGAAATGACATTTCAAATAAATTATTATTTTTTTTAAAAAAAAAATATTACTCTTTACATTTTTTATTTTCTTCTTACATTTTTTATTTTCTATAAATAAGGTAATTACGATTTTAAGAAGGATATTTTGGTAATCCAACTTTTTACTTAAGGAGGAACAAGAAAAAAAGAAAAGAGTTTAAAATATCCTCATGTGGATTTTTTATTTGTCGAATACTTGGCCAATTGGTTTTTTCTCCGATGAAAATACCCATAGGAGCATATAAAAGATGCCTCGTCCTGTTGAATTTTGGGTCAAATATGAAAATTCTAGATAGTATGCTGCCAAAAATTAATTTTCTTTACTTTGAAATATTAAGTAACGTTGGAGATGAGACCAACATGATATTCCCATTGTTTATTTAATATTTGTTGGTGAATTAGTTATGAACTATTCAAGCTGATCTCACATAATAGGACCAAACAATCCTCAAACCTAGCCGACGTTCTTAAATGCTTAAACGGTCGCTATCTCTAACAATAACTTTTTTGATCAATTGATACCTCTATATATGTTTTATTAGTAACAAATTAATTTATTGAGTTGTTGCATTCCGTCTTTTAATCAACTTGTGATTAGTTTATGTGTCCGCTTGATTGATACTTATAAGAAACAAAAAACATCAAGCTCTATGACCGTTTTCAAATTTGATTAATTATTGAATACCAACAAATGATTCATCGTAGTTTATGTGTTTGAAGCATTATTAGTAAGTGTATCACTCATTCTTAAACGCTATGAAAACTGAAAATTATTAGAAAATATGTTTTTGAGTTTAACTTCTATATATTACTAGTGAAAAAAAATTCACTATCAGATTACCTAAAGATAATTACATATAATTATCTATATTAAGTAAAATTAATAATCCAAAATATATGAGGATAACCTTTTATAAAATGTTTAAAAACATTTACGTACCATATTAAAATTTTATGTTGTCACTATATGCAAATTAAATACCTTACTAAAGGATCATTTCAATATCTTGATAAGTTTGTCTCTGAGCATTCTTTAATTTGGTAAAAAGAAAACAAAAGGAAATACTCATTTACTTTCCCATGGATTAAAAGAGAGTAGAAAATGTCAACAGGATCAGAAATCACTAAGATTCTGACTCATAACTTGAAGGTTCCAATTGTAACCTACTAATCACTTATTGTCCTATCGGGCACAAAGGAAAAAAAAAAGATAGTAATTTTGTTTTATTTTATGTGATATTATTTTTTTATTAATATATTCTAAAAATTAATATAGAATATTTTTACATAACTAAAATAATTTGATTATAAACTTCTTATTGAAATATCATATGCAAAATCACAAGCTTCAAATATTTTTCTTTTCTAGTTTATACTTTATTCTAAAGATGCCTCCTTGGGCATGAGATTACCTTAGTTACCTAAAGAGAGAGTGAATCAGTAATTGACTTTTATTATTGTCGGCGTCTTTGTGTCCCCTTTTAATGTTAAATATATATTTAACGTTTAATTATTTGCCATATCATTGTGCAAATCAATTAGCAATTCTTCTGCACATTTATTTTTGTCAAAATCTCCAGATTTCAGTTCCTGGCCTTAAAACAGTTGCTTGTTCAGTTTAATCAAAGTGCAGACACTATATGGGAAAAGACGTTGAAGAACAGCTAAGCCTAAACGAAGATTCCAAGGTATGCATGACCTCTTCTATATCTTCTGAGTGATGAAGATCTTGTACTAATTAATCCAAGATTTCAGTCTAATGAGTTTCAATTAATAAAGCTTCAACTTCATTGATTGATTTTGCTTTTTTCCTCTTAATTCTTCTTGTTTAGGATGGTGAGGTTATAGAATCTTTGTTACCCCCTATACCAAGATCACCAATTAATAGCAGACCAAATAGCATGGTGGTTAAGGCAAGTTCAATTTCTCTCTATCTATATGTTATTTTTAGAGTAAATTTTATGGACGGTCATTCAACTTTTTGTTCATTACCTAAAAGTACTTTTCTTTCTTTTGTTATGTAAAAGTCATTCAACTGTGTGTTCATTACCCAAAAGTCATTTTTTCTCCTTTGTTACACAAAAATCATTTTACTATGCTCTAGTTATCACAATAATCACTTTGATAAAATTTTACAAACCTTTCACCTGAAAATTTTATTATGCCCTTGACATTATAAATCCTCTCATTTATGTAATATATTCGTACATTTAATTTTTTCTTAATATTAATTTTCAAGATATATAAGTAGCATTATTAAAATTGTCATTAACATTACCGTGAATAAATCTCAAGTCCACGTTCTTAATCATGATTAACGAAATATGTTTAATAAAAATAAAAAAATCAAAGCTCATTGATTTATCAGCCAAGCCATATCCATTAATTTAATAAATAAAATACCCATATTTAACAAAATAACACATCAGATTAATAATTTTAAATAAATAATATTAACAGATAAAGCATTAAATAACTTAATATTAAATACAAATATATTTGAAACTTTTTTTAAAATTTTTATTGACTATAAAAATATCATTTGTTAAACAAATATATTTTAATTATTTTAAATAAATATTAAAAAATAAATATTTTTTTTATCATTTTTATATTTAAAATATGTTCATGTTTGAATATGATTAAACAAATTGAGTTCCATGAAAAATAATTAAATGTATGAATATATTATAAAAATAATAAATAAAATAATTTAAAGTTATTTTAATTATAAGTAAAATACCTAGGTAAAAATATATTATATAGTATATAATTTAGAAGGTATTACATAAATGAGAGGATTAATGTCAAGGACATAATAGACTTTTCAAGTAAAAGTATTATAAAATCTGGCCAAGGTATTTTTTGTGATAAATAGAGTAAAGTAAAATAATTTTTGTAAAACAAAAGAAAGAAAAATGACTTTTGGGTAATGAACACAAAGTTGAATGATTATTACGTAACAAAAAGAAGAAAAGTGACTTTTGCGTAATAAACACAAAGTTGAATGATTATCCATAAAATTTAGTCTTATTTTTATGATAATTGGGTTGGTATGGTTGATGAAATTGAAAGGACATGAAACTAATTAGTTGCAAAATTCAATGCAAACATTGCTAAAAACTTATTGTTCCTCTGGTTTCCTATCTTCTTTCACATTTAGTTCTCACAAAGTGTTTTCTGATGGTTGGTTGGAGATTATGAAAATAAGTACCGAAAAAACATTTATTAAAATTTATAATAATATTAGCAAAATGAACGGTGTTTTGATAAAATTGTTGAGTATTGATGATTGATAATAATGTCTAGGAGTTTGGTTAAAGCAATAATATAAAGTTAAAATTTTAAACAATTTTGAAGGAAAATGACTTCCGCCAAAAAGTGAGGGAGGTCATCATTTTCCCCCTTTTGGTGGAAGACTTTTCCCTGAAAAGTATTTTCTGGAAAAAAACAATACCATAATAATAACTTTTCTTTTTTGAAAAATATTTTCTGTCATGAGTTATTTCATGTTATGAGCTTAAAAGAGTATGTTTTGATTAAGATTTGTTGACAAAAGAACAGAAAGCAAATACTGTAATTCCAGCCCATTTGGTGGCAGAAGCTATATCAACACTCCATGGCCTTGATTTAAGATGGTCAGGGCCAATAACACCAAGTGAAATGCAATATGTTCAACAGTATGTTTTGGCCAAGTACCCTGAATATTGCAATGGACTTGTGGCAGAAGGAGACAAAATTGATCTTTATACGCTTTGTCTGATCGATGAATCATCCGCTAATGGGAAAGGAAAATCCCCAAGGAGAGAGTCGTCGTCGCCTTCTTTTGGAAGTAGTAATTCAGAGTTGGGAAAAATCCTATTGGAACCATCAAGATTGCTTGATATTCTCACCAAGAAAACTTCTTACCAAGGGAATTTCATTTCAATCCCAGAAATTCAAGTCCGAAATCGAGCTTTGCAACAATGTGGAGTAAGTGAAGAGGAGTACTTAGTTATTTTTAAAGTTACACTAAAAGAAGCAATGATGATGATTGGAGAATGTTACCCTTTCTTCAGGGGAAATTACTACATGACAATTCTTGGTGAAGATTATGATTGTATAAGGGAATTTGTTAGTTTTAAAGATTCAAAAGTGATTGCAGCACCAGAAACATGGCTGGATTTGAGGATTAAAGGATCACAACTTAGCCAATATTTTAGGAGAAAATCTAAGCATAGTCCAAAAGGGCTATTTGCATATCCTGCTTACGTGGGAGAAACACGTTACTCGATGCATTGGATATCAGAAGCTCATAGAAATTCATGGCATGTTCTGTTAGATGCTTCTGGTTTGGATGCAGGAAAAGAAAGGTTTGCTTTAGCATTGCATCGACCGGATTTCGTGTTGTGTACAGTTGATAATACACATGCTCAGCCCTCAAAAATCACATGCCTTCTTGTAAGGAAACAATCCTTTGAAACAGCAGCCTCTTCAGCTAATTAACTGAAGAAAGTTGAAGCGACAGAGAGACAATGTATAATTATCTGTATACTTCTGTTCTAAAGAGATAAACATTTTCTACGTACTGGCCGTTTTTATTTGTTTTGACCTTTTGCTGCTTTGAATTTTGATTATGCATATCTTTAGATTTTACATGTTCTTGCTGATAGTCTTTGTGTGTTGGTACATAGTTTAGTTCATGTAGGGAAATATTGGTTATATTTTTTGATTGGAAAAGTGAGTCTAAAAAAGGAAATGTTGAATTAATTAATCGTAAATTATGTGATTTTAAAACCTTCTTGCATTCGAAAATAGATATTTAATAGTATAGGAAACAAAATTTCTACCATAAATGCAAATCCTTCTTATATCATTCGAGAATGATTTTTTCACATAATTAAAGCTCCACAAGGTAGAACGTATCACGTCGGGGCCAAGAAAGCCGAAACAAGAGTAAACGACATCTTTGCCATCAAGAAATCCCTAGGAGAGAGACTAAGGGATTTCCTCACCCGATTCAACAGGGTAAGGATGACCTTACCAAATGTGTCTGAGGGGATGACAGTCCCAGCCTTTTCAGAATGGGTTGAGTAGGGAGGGTTCAAGAGCGACCAGAAAGCTATTGAGCCGATTGATGAAGTATCCTACAACCACTTGGGATGAAATCCATAATGCCTACTGTGCAGAGGTCCGAGCAGATGATGACGACCTCAATGGACCAACCCGACGACTCATCTTGGTACAAACCGAGCCCAGGAAAGAACGAAGAGAAAACATGAGGAGGGATTATCCAATCTCGTAGGCAAACAGGGAACAATACCAGACTTATGTCAGGGCACCCACCCTTCCCTCCTTTTGCTATGATGATGGCCCGTCTAGGCCGAGGACGGAGACTCACATGAACGAGAGAGGTATGCCCCCTTTGTTATCTGCTCATAATTTTTGTGTTTCACCTACAGAGGTGGTCTACACCCTTGAGAAGCTTGGAACGAAGGTGAAGTGGCCGCCAAAGATTAAGTCAACCCAGATCAAATCAAGGCTATCGACGGGACACCTGAGCAATTTACTACTAAGAAGCAAGTCAAAAGGTGGACTGGTCAGATCGCCGCCCGATCGAGATTTATCTTGCGGTCGTCCGATATATGCCATAGATTTTTTGACATACTCAAAAAGAATAACGACCTCGAGTGGATGCCCGAGTGCATGCAAGCATTGCGAGAACTGAAAGCATATTTGTCATCGCCACTTTTACTCTCGAAGCTTGTACCCGGGGAACACCTCCTCGTCTATCCCGCCGTCTCCGAAGTAGGAGTAAGTGAGGCCCTAATTCAATAAAACAAAGGTACGCAATCTCCTATTTATTATATCAGTAAAACACTTGTCGACGCCGAGACGAGGTACCCACACCTCGAGAAATTGGCCATGCAATTGGTCGTAGCTTCACGAAAGCTTAGACCCTATTTCTAGTGCCCCTATCTCAGTCGTTACCACTATCCCTCTAAGAAGCATTTTGCATCAACCCGAGCTGTCGGGGAGGCTATCCAAATGGACCATCGAGCTAAGTGAGCACGACATCACATATCAGCCTCAAACAATAATAAAGTCGCAAGTGCTCGCCGACTTCATTGCAGACTTTAGCGTGAAAGTAATTCCTGAGGCTGAGAAAAAAGCTGTTCAAGCTTCTTTTAAAACACAAGACCTTTGGGTCCTGTACACCGATGGAAAATCCAATGCCTCCGGATCCGGACTGGGACTCGTACTCGAGGACCCCACCGATGAAGTAATTCGCCAGTCCATAAGATGCACGGATATGACTAACAATGAGAGCATAATTGCAGGGTTGAGGCTAGCACTCAAATATGGGGCAAAGCGGTTAAGACTCCGCTGTGATTCCCAGTTCACAGTCAACCAAGTCAGAGGGACTTTCCAAATCAAAGAACAAAGGTTGCAAAAATATCAAGCCAAGATTTGTAAGTTGCTGCCCAATTTTGACGAATGCCAGCTCGACGAGATCCCTCGAACTTAGAACGTCGAAGCAGATGGCCTCGCCAAATTGGCCACTGCCACCAAAAGCATCACGGCCGGGGAACAAAGCGTAGTCCATCTCCTCAACTACTCACTACACTAAGTCGAGGTAAAATCTGTAAGTTTAACTTAGGAATGGCGCAATCATATTATTACGTACTTGCAAGATGGCACCCTACCAAACGACGAAAAAGGAAGCTAAAAAACTAAGAATGCAAGTGGCTAGATACAACCTCCTTCGTAATGACTTATACAAGAGAACGTATGGCGGTCCTTTGGCAAATTGTTTAGGCCCAAACCAAACTCAATGCGTTCTCGAGGAAGTCTATGAAGGCCATTTTGACGCTCACTCTGGTGATCGATCACTCGTCAGGTGCCTCATACGGGCCGAGTACTACTGGCCCACCATGAAGAAAGATGCCTCGGAATTCATGAATAAATGCAGGCAATGTCAGAAATACGCCCCAATAATCCACCAAGCACGTGAACACCTTCATTCGGTCACCTCTCCATGGCTATTTATCAAGTGGGGAATGGACATCGTGGATCCACTCCCGCCAGGGTGAGGTAATGTACGATTTATTTTAGTTTTAATTGACTATTTCTCTAAATGGGTGAAAGAAAGAGTATTCGCCCAAGTGCGTGAACAAGAGGTAATCGCCTTCATATGGAAAAACATCATCTGCCAATTTGGTCTACCCAAAGAGATAAGCTGCGACAATGGGCCATAGTTCACGGGAAAGAAAACTACTGAATTCTTCGAGAAATGGCACATTAAGAGGATACTTTCAACTCCTTATCACCAAGTAGGAAATGACCATGTAGAATCCTCCAATAAGCCCATATTAAACATCATGAAGAAGAAACTTGAAGAAGCCAAGGGACTGTGGCCGGAACATAAGCAGTTATACCAGTCGAGGTCGGAGAACCCAACCTGAGGTACTCCCATGAAAGCGGCACTAGCAACGATGAGAGTAGGAGATAAGAGCTCGATGAAGTCGATGAACGAAGAGATATGGCATACATACGGATGGTCGTCCAAAAATAACAGCCAGAACGTTACTACAACAAAAAGGCAAAGGTCTGACCGCTCAAGATCGGGGACTACGTACTCAAAGCCAAAACCCAAGCAAATAGGGATCCACGAGAAGGCAAATTGGGAACCAAATGGGACGGGCCATACAAAATTATAGGCAAAGAAAATAAGGGTTCATTCCAACTAGAGAAAATGGAAGGAAAATAACTACCAAACAATTGGAATATCAGCCACCTCAAATACTTCAACTTCTAGAAAACAAGAAGTCCCCCCCAAGTCGTACTCTTTTTTCCCTCACTTGAGTTTTGTCTCAATAGGGTTTTCTCAAGGAGAGTTTTAACGAGGCGACGGGTGGAACACTTCGAGTCGGAGTGTACGAGAACATACTGATTTCTTTTTCATTGCTCGACTCCTCAAGATTCTCCAAGTCGAACAATGAAGGGACTAGGACAGGAACACCAGCCAACACCCAAAATTTGTAACTTTCTCCAAAAATTGTCCGAGGGAAAAACAATGTAATCAGAGTAACGACATCAAAGTAATAGAAATTCACACTTATTGAAACTGCTCTTATGAAAGGTTAAGCTCGAACAATACCTACTGGCCCTTGGCTACAACTTAACGAAAGGATAAGTTCGACCAAGATCGAACAACACCTACCAGTCCTCGACCACAAATTAATGAAAGGTTAAGTTTGACCAAGCTCGAACAACACCTACCAGCCCTCGGCCGTGACCTGATGAAAGTTTAAGTTCGACCAAGCTCGAACAACACCTACTGGCTCTCGGTCGTGACTTAACGAAAGGTTAAGTTTGACCAAGCTCGAACAAACACCTATCAGCCCTCAGCCATGACTTAACATAAGGTTAAGCTCGACCAAGCTCGAATAAATGCCTATTGGCCCTCGGCCACGACTTAATGAAAGGCTAAGTTTGACCATGTTCGAACAACACCTATCGGCCCTTGGCCACATCTCAACTAAGAGACATACTTAACCTATATAAACAAAGGGCCGATATGTCCCACGACTATTCAGCTCAAAGGCTACGGTCATCTAGAAGGCGACAACAATAAAAAGGACAAAAAGCAAAAATGCAAACATAAGCAAAAATATACATGTACAGAAACAAATTGCAGGAATAAAAAAGGTACAAGGATCAACTTTGATATTCATACTTAGATAAAGAGGTTTTTATAATAGGCACTCGAAGACGCCAACAAAAAATACACAAAAAGTTAAACGAAAACTATTGGCCATCGCCATCACGGCCTTCAACACCCTCGCCATCTCGGCCTTCAACTATGTCACCACCCCGATCGTCGACACCATCACCATATCGGCCCCCAGCATCCTCTCCATCTTTTCCCTGAGGGTAAGCGGAATCATACCAGGCATCATCCTCGAGCCGATCTATGCCCTCCTCCTCATCCTACTCACCAGGATGTGGTGTAGCATGATCATAATCACAAGCAACCCGAGCCTCACAGGCCTTGACTCAAGCATACTCAAGAGTCGTTCCCGAAATAGCGCCGTATGTAAGTCATGGAGCACGTCCAACTGGGCTTTAGCATGGATCCACTCCTCGTACAGCTCCCAAAAAATGTTAGGATACTCGAAAGCATTTGATGAATTAGGCCACGTGAGTAGTTGAACCTTCTCGGCCTTGAGATCAGCAACTCGATCATGAAGCTTAGAGTTCTCCTTGTCCAGCTCCCTGATCCTCTCCTCAAGACGGTCCTTCTTAGCTCTTTCCGTCGATAGATCATTTTCCTACTCAGAGCGGAGAGTCTTATTCGCCAGCTCAAGAATGTCGATCTTTCTCCGAGCATCCAATTGGGAAGACTCTGCCTTCTCGAGCACCTGCTATTTCTTAGCGATCTCTCCCCTTAGAGTATCAATCTCGAGGTGACACCCATTTAACTGGCCGCGCAGTTCAACCAGTTGAGCCTGAAGGTCACTACACTGGGCCTCCACGCCCTTGCTTAGCTCAAGCTCCTCCTCTGTTCTTTTCAACGCCTCCTTGAGGACGTTGAATCTCCCCACGGGCGACATTAGCTCTTCATCCTTCATCTTTAGCTCATCTCCACCCCCTCACGAAGTTGCTTCTGAAGGTCCCGGTACTTTCTACGATACTCGTGGTACTTGCCTTTCAACATTACATAAATTTCTTTTCGCCTCTTCTCCCTTCGGGCATTGTCAATCTCCAAAATAACCGTCTTTAAATCAAAGAAAAGACAAGAGTCAAAACCTAGGAACGAGTTAAGGCAAAGAGTAAAGAACAAACAATTATTATACTTACCCTGAGAGTAAGGCCATCAATATTCTCCGATAGAGTACTGTCATTTATCTCCCTGAGGGTCACACCCTCGGCATCAAAATAGAGAGCACTAAGAGAGGGGACCACCTCCTCGATATTTTTCAGCAAGTCACGATCCATTGGGATCATGATGGTCCTCGTGCCTCCCTCCATCCTCACCTCAATCTGGCTGAGCCCCTCGTCGGTCCATGTCGGAACTTGAGTCATCACCCTCATCGGTGATGTCTTTTCCTTTGTCCCCGCTGGTCAATGAGACATCTATTGCCATCCTGGAGGACGAAGCCTCTCCCCGTCCCATGGGCATAGAGCCGTTGTCAAATGCTACCATTACCCCCCTCGGAATGCAAGGGCATGTCCTCATTGACTCTACCGTATACGGGGCCTCAAGGCTCGACCCAATATCATCACCAACATATATTATCTCAGTCTCACGCAATGTGAATCCTTCTTCTACTACGTCGACGTCCGAAGGAACTCCGCCACCCACATCCATAGATCTCCTTTTGTGAGGTCGAAGGTCCCCGTCATTGGGCGAGAGTTCGTCATCCTCGTCAACGAGAAAAAATAAGGGAGGAGTAGAGGTTGCAACAGCCGGAATAGGGGTGGAGGCAGAGGTTACAATGGTTAGAATTGGGGTTGTTGCATCCTATTTTGTACTAGTCAAAACAAGATTCAACTTATGGTTTCTCTGTTGTTGATTGTTGCGACCAAACACACTCACGCAAGTATACGTGGTCGTCAAGTAATAAAGAGACTAAAAGTCAGATTTCGAACCCACGAGGACTTATGATTAACTATTAACTAAATTAGACTATCATAATTATCTAAATAAGAATTTTTATGATATCAATGTAATGAAAACGATCTAGGGTTATGGGCTATCTAACAATCCTATTGTATTCTTAAATTGAATTGGCCGACTAATTTATCTAGCTTATTGGTTGACAGGGTTAATATTGCTCATAAAAATCTGTCGAGTTCTTACTCGCCTATTCAAGCTAACCTAACGCCTATATGTCTATGGAGTTAGAATCAACAAGAACGCATTTATAATTCCTGTAAATCAACCAAGCAAGGCAATTAGGTATATGTCTATCCTAACCATGAATCTGTTTCCCGATGCCCGAGTTCAAGAACTTGCCCTACTCAATCCTGTATGCAATATAGAATTCCCACTTTCGAGTTCAATTCTAGATTCGTAGATAATATTCAATTGGTGATCAAGCAATCAAATAAATAAGCGCAAGATTGAATAAATAAACTAATATGATAAATCAAGAAGTCAAAATCAATATCCGAATAACAATAGTCATGAAAGAACCACAACCCTAGAACGTGAAGTTTAGCTCCATATAGACATGGTAGCCAAACAACAAATCATACAAAGAAACATAAAGATTACTAAGTTTGGTAGGAGAAAGATGAAACTTGATAAATTCCGGCCTCCACAGCTTTGTCGTGGCTTTTTCCCTCTTCCCAATATGTTAGATGCCCTAAAAGAGGCATTTTTAGCTTATATATTGCGTACAAAAGTCGTGGGCCAAAGTTCTCCTATTCCTAATCCGACTTGGCTACAGGGATTGATGCTGGGGTGGATGCGTCGCATCCACCTCGTCCTCCACTTCTCAGCTTCGCATGCTAGGGTGGATGCGTCGCATCCACCCTTTGTTCCTCCTTCTCAGCTTTGCCTAGGTGCGGATGCTATGGCGGATGCTATGGACCGACTTCACTGCTAAGGGTGCACGAAATCCAACCCCTCTTCCTCTACCTAGAGCACCTTTTCTTTATATTTTTGTACTCCAAACACCCTAATTCATCACACACAACTCAATTAGTCATAAAACCAATAATTAAACCATGTTGGGCATTTTAAAGATCAAATAGCATCAAAAAGCGGTTAAAACATGGGTAAAGTAACATCAACACATATCGAAATATGCCCAACATCACCACCCCACACTTAAACCTTTGTTCGTCCTCGAACAAACCATCACTATAGTAGACGAAACAAAATTAAGCTCTTATCATTCAAAGCATACTACACCTATGACCATGGTCATTTGCCACAACTAGGCTCTAGAATATGCATCATATGCACTTACCTTTACTTGTGTCATTCTTTTAAAAATATTCAAACAAAGACAACATGCTCACAACAATCCTAGCCTCAAAAACCGACTCAATGTCACAATGCACTCATGGCTTGAACACCCAACATCATAGAGAAGTCTAATAACGTTACCTATCCCTCGTGAAACCATGTGCCCTCACAACAAGAACAAGAGAGCGAGTTCAATCCACACATTCGAATCTCATGATCAAATATTTTAATGACTCACATATATCAAAGAAAATCGCTCACTCTCATAGAGAAGTCACATGCATGCAATTGGTACCATATGCTTGCCCTTAATGTAAATCTCTACTAATGTAAGCTCGCTCGATCTAAAATTAATTAGGACTTTTTCATGGTTGTAATGTGGGCTAAGGGAAAGGTAGGATATATTTTAGGAATAGTGACTCAACCTCCTAAGCACTTTAACACATCATCAAATAACTTAAGCGTAAATTCTTCAACACCACTTCAATTTCACAAATAATATCACCCCAACAATATTTCCTCTTTCTTTAAGCACTACTTTAATTCATACCCACTAGCAAGAACAAGACAATAATTTATTCATCTATATTTTTCTTTCTTTTTTTCCAGATTTTTCTCTTCTTTTTTTTTTCTTTCAATTTCCGCTAGTGGCGTATTATTTTACAAAATAAGTGCACCCTTTTTTTCTTCTTTCATTGGTTCCACTCAAAAGTCACCCCACACTTAGTCCCTTCTTACTTCTTTTAGCGCTCATCTAACAATTAAAGTGCTTTAAGAGGTAAAAGGATCAAAATAATGTCAATTAAAAATAAAAAGGGTATAGGCTTGTAATGTGGGTACCAAATAAAAGGTCTACAGGCTCAAAAGGGTTAACTAGGGATAGATTTTATTTGTGATAATAAATAAGCTCAAAGAGATCAAAGAAAGCCTAAAATTATTTTTCAAACCGAGCATCACCTAAAATTTCGCTTCAACTCACATACCGGGCAAGTTCTAGACACAAGTACAATACATGGACAACACAAAAACCTCACCACACATGGCACATGACTCACTAAAGACGATCACATTCCGACTCTCAAGCAATGCAAGTATTCACGGAGCCACGAGATATTAAGTATTAAACACAAGGTGAACATAAGTCATGTAAACGAGACATAGGCGCCACAAAACATGCTATCCAATTTAACAAGGCATCATCAATAAATTCAAATCATACAGAAGATACTACACATGCCAAAGCATAAATATGTTACTATCAAACAAGTCAAGGGCGCCTAGGTTCATCATTCTTGCTCCTTTTATTCCCTAAATTCCTAATCTACTCGGAAAGAAAAAAGCTACCTGGTTCAAACTACATCCCATGGAAAAGAACCGAGGCACAAAGAAAAATCACAGGGGATTATTACTACCTAAAGAAAGCTAAAAGACATATTTTGGATTTTTGTTTAGACTTTAATCCCTCAAGAAAATTGTCTAGGAGATCAATCATCGGGAAAAGTCCAATTTTTCTACTTTTTTCGTTTTTTTTTTCACAAAAGCTACTACACTTAAGAATGAGTACTACAACTAAGCTAAAATAGCACAGAAACTCATCCAAACGATCTCCTCACCCCACACTTAAAATTTTGCAATGTCCTCAATGCACACTATAAATAATAAGAGGGTAAACGAGACTCCCTGATAAGTCAAAGGCCGAAGCAATAGCGACTCACGAGGTACTCAGACTTTTCCCAGACATCGTCCTTTGTGTGGGCACCCCACACTTAGTCCTCACCATCTAGCTCGCTTTTGCACTCTTCTAATGGTTTTGCTTCCTATGCTCATAATCCTACAAAATAAAAATAAATACTACAAAATAATAAAAATAAAATAAAATAAAATATAAACAAAAATAAAAGAAAGCAGTAAAGCTGGGTTGCCTCCCAACAAGCGCCTGATTTAACGTAGCGGCACGACGTGAATCACTTTTTGCCTCCACCTCGAACTTATGAATTGAGCCCCTAACATGGCATCCAGTTTGCGGCTATGCTCCAGTGGTGGGGCTACAATGATAACCAGGCCAAGTAATAAATTTTTCACTCTACACTTCTCGGCCTTTAGATGAGGAATGTATTTTTTGCTTTTTGGCATGACAAATTCAAGAATACAAGCACTCTCATCCTCACTCTTTGACTCCCCCATAGGCTCAGATGTCTTGATTACTATCTTACTATCTAAACACAATGTGGAAAAATGATTGGAATGAGGACCAATACGCCCTAACTCTAGAATTGTATTACTCTTTACATCCTCATATTTACATACACAAGAATCTTCAAATATAACATTATCTACTTCCTCACATGGCTCTAGTGTACTTTTCTCAACATGGGCATCATCAACAAAAATATTCTCGAGTGATTGGCTCTCCACTTTTAGCTCCTTAATTTGGCGTATAAGCTCATTTTCAGCTTTACACAACTCATTACTGTTTTGTTGGGCGTTAGACGCATCAACCTTTGTATTCAATTGAGCCTCTAAGTCGTGAATAGTAGTACCAAATTTATCGATCTCTTGTCCCAATTTGGCTCTTCCTTCTATAAAGTATCTCATCTCATTTGTAATTTCCTCACATTGAGCCTCATATATTTCTAATCTTTCGGATTGTTCCACCAGCGACATATGGCTCAAAATCTCCACTTTTTCAAAATTATCTGTTTGCTGGTACTCGCTCTTTTCATTCAATTCTTCCATATTGGCCTTCATTCTTGTGATTGCTGCCCTCATTCTTTTTATATCTTTTTTGAGTTCATCATGTTGCTCTGCTACTTGCCTCAGAATATCCCTAATATATGCATCAGGCTCCATATCCTGCACTTCATTACCCCTATCAAACTCAGAAATATTATTAGAAAGATCATAATAAGGGCTCAGAGAAGGATGAACAGGATTAGGACAACCATCCCAATGGCCATCTTGACCACCACACATATTACAAATATTCCACTCAAAGGATTGAGATTGTACGCACAAATCGGTCCCGGAAATATTCTGATAATTTTTTCACCAATGGGGTCTTCCACAATATGGACAAGGATCATCAAAATAAGAATAACCATCATTCGAATAATTTTCATTCCAAGATGCCATGTTAAAATAAATAACAAATACTAACTAAACTAAAAAAAATGAATGGATAAAAAAAATGTCTAATCTAGAAAAATAGCTAATTTCTAAGTCCCCGGCAACGGCGCCAAAAACTTGTTGCGACCAAACACACTCACGCAAGTATACGCGATCGTCAAGTAATAAAGAGACTAAAAGTCGGATGTCGAACCCACGAGGACTTATGATTAACTATTAACTAAATTAGACTATCATAATTATCTAAACAAGAATTTTTATGATATCAATGTAATGAAAATGATCTAGGGTTATGGGCTATCTAACAATCCTATTGTATTCTTAAATTGAATTGGCCGACTAATTTATCTAGCTTATTGGTTGACAGGGTTAATATTGCTCATAAAAATCTGTCGAGTTCTTACTCGCCTATTCAAGCTAACCTAACGCCTATATGTCTATGGAGTTAGAATCAACAAGAACGCATTTATAATTCCTGTAAATCAACCAAGCAAGGCAATTAGGTATATGTCTATCCTAACCACGAATCTGTTTCCCGATGCCCGAGTTCAAGAACTTGCCCTACTCAATCCTGTATGCAATATAGAATTCCCACTTTCGAGTTCAATTCTAGATTCGTAGATAATATTCAATTGGTGATCAAGCAATCAAATAAATAAGCGCA
Organism: Nicotiana tomentosiformis; assembly: GCF_000390325.3. Classification (NCBI taxonomy): domain Eukaryota; kingdom Viridiplantae; phylum Streptophyta; class Magnoliopsida; order Solanales; family Solanaceae; genus Nicotiana; species Nicotiana tomentosiformis. Next base: position 57,806,487 of record NC_090823.1, read on the forward strand.
AGATTGAATAAATAAACTAATATGATAAATCAAGAAGTCAAAATCAATATCCGAATAACAATAGTCATGAAAGAACCACAACCCTAGAACGTGAAGTTTAGCTCCATATAGACATGGTAGCCAAACAACAAATCATACAAAGAAACATAAAGATTACTAAGTTTGGTAGGAGAAAGATGAAACTTGATGAATTCCGGCCTCCACAGCTTTGTCGTGGCTTTTTCCCTCTTCCCAATATGTTAGATGCCCTAAAAGAGGCGTTTTTAGCTTATATATTGCGTACAAAAGTCGTGGGCCAAAGTTCTCCTATTCCTAATCCGACTTGGCTACAGGGATTGATGCTGGGGTGGATGCGTCGCATCCACCTCGTCCTCCACTTCTCAGCTTCGCATGCTAGGGTGGATGCGTCGCATCCACCCTTTGTTCCTCCTTCTCAGCTTTGCCTAGGTGCGGATGCTATGGCGGATGCTATGGGCCGACTTCACTGCTAAGGGTGCACGAAATCCAACCCCTCTTCCTCTACCTAGAGCACCTTTTCTTTATATTTTTGTACTCCAAACACCCTAATTCATCACACACAACCCAATTAGTCATAAAACTAATAATTAAACCATGTTGGGCATTTTAAAGATCAAATAGCATCAAAAAGCGGTTAAAATATGGGTAAAGTAACATCAACACATATCGAAATATGCCCAACATCATTGATGAAAGAGAGTCACCATCTAATATTTAAAGGTATACTAGGGTACCTATTTAATTACTATAGGTCATATTCTTCATTAGTCTGCTATCCGGTGAGATTATGGGTAAGGGTTCTTGTTCTTCTAAGGGGAAGGTGTTAGGCACCCCTTAAAATCTACCTGAGGTAGCTCCATAGGACTTCGACTAGATTTAGGACTAATTATTTGTACAATGCTTAACTAGTGTTTAAAGAGTGTAGCTTACTATATATTAAGGTATAATACATATAAAGGAAGAGTCTAGTTTAAAGAGGTATGGGTTTATAGAAGAACCTTAGAAAATAGTGTTAGTACATATATGCTTGAAAAGAGCTTTAAAAGATGTGGTGTTTGTATGAAAATATGTAAAAGAGAAGCTAAGTTAAAACACTTTGTTTCCTAAAGCATGGAAGTTCATACTACTCTAATGAGGTGAAGATGTTATGAAAATAAGCCTAAGATATACCTCGTTTTTTTAAATATTGGGCTTGAAGGAATAGTTTAAAAAATCCTTGTTTTGGGTGGCAACACCTTGATCTTAGAAAGGAGTTGATTTCCTTTTAGAAAATTAAGCTCGTGATTCAGTTTTGATTTTTTTTGTTGAAAGATGGATTGCCGCCTTTTGTTAGGCCTTTGGGTTTCAAAATCTTTAAAAAGAGTTAGCAACGCATAATGAATTAATAATAACAGCTCATGATTAGAGGATGGAGGGTTACTTACTAACTAATGCTTCTTTTAATCCTAGGCTCTTTAAAGCTTGCCTAAGTTATTTTACATGATTTAAGACATAAAGTAAAGCATTCAATCCAATATATAATTGTTGTATATATGTGAAATAAAATAACAGGAACACAATAAAGGACAACGACATAGTAGAGCTATAGAATAGCAAAAGTAGTAAATAAATGAGTAAAGGGAAAGAAAGGACTCTGGTGTTTGGACCTCAAAGAGGCAGGCACAACAGTAATAGGGATGACAGCTGACTCTGGACTCCCAGGATAAAGCAAAGCTGGATTTGGGCCTGAGTTCCTTAAGAACTCAGCAGGCCCAAGCCACTGTATATGTTCAAAAAAAGAAGAGAGAAATTCATTAGAAAGACAACACTATATACATGCTCATACATGAAATTTGTAAGCAAAGAATAAGGGAAAGATAACTAACAGATTTAAACACCAAGAAGGTTATACTAATGTGGTGGTTATGTATAGCAAATGATCCACATTGAACGCCTTTTGGCGTCATTAAACACTAAACCCAAAGAGAATAACAAGTGTATATGAATTAAGGGCTAAGGAGAGAACTCCACTCAAGGTCGATGCCCCCTTTGAATCCCCCGGCACTTCAAAGTTCCCAAGGGTCTCGAGGCCTAGGGAAATGCTTGTACCGGGGAGAGCAGCCCAACCTATAGTCAAACTCTACTCCCAAATACCTCTAACAACTAACGACTCATTCTTCCTTATAGGTTTGAGTGCCAATGAGGCCCTTTCAATGTAAACCAACTACCGTAACATTCCCTACGATAGAAGCATACCCTTTTTTGACAGAATGGTATAAGGAATACTGAAACAGTTTTATTTCTTATAACGATACCTCCAGTTCTAAGCGAATGATTAACATATTAAACAGACCTGAAGCTCAAGTTTCCAAACATGCATACAGAGGCAGCAACATTATATTGTTATTGCAAAAGAACCAAACAACTATAATCAAACATCTCAAAGATAGACAAATAGCACATAGTTTAGAGCAGCTACAACTTAGGGTACATATGCTTTTGCCCTAATGGACTAATCATAGGTTAGTTTAACTTAAGTCTTGCACATATAGGTTAACAATACTATTTGAAACCTTTTGAAAATATCAGCAAAGATTCAGCCAAAACAGTCATAATCAGGAATCTCTATAGGTATTATTAGAGATACTAGAGGATAATCAGAACTTATAACATGACTACAGGTTTGCAGATTAAAAAAATGGAATTCCCTAAGACTGCTTAATAGGATCACAAACTATCAGTCTCACTTCATTTTGGAACTGAAGGTAAAACTAACTTCTTTATAGGAGTATAATAAAATAGGCAAGTTTTTGTGTTTAAGCAGTAGCAACAAAGGGTTTCTCCAAGACCAGATTCAATTCAGATTAACAGGGAAATTAAGAACTGAGTGTAGTTTCAAGACAGTATACAAAAGCATGAAATCATGAGAAATATGCATAGATACACACAGAACCTTCATTCAACTCTACATATAGATATTTCAAGTAATGTCATAGTTTTACAAAAACAGGATAAATTTCAGTCATTGTAAGATTAGTTTAACAATGTTATTAAGGGCCAAAGACAGGGAAGATGTCATATCAAACAAGTTTAACTCAAATGTAGAGACTAAGATTAACATCTAAGCATGATGGAGTTGTATTCAACTTGTAAAATAGTTAACATTTAACTATAGGAGACATAACTACAATCTAATTCATGAGAGATAGCTTGATCATAACAAAACATATGTAGAGTGATCACTGATGTTCACAGAAGTTCATCCTAATAAGGTTGTTTCATACATAGAGGTACAACTAACAGTTAGACATGGATATAAAGCTTTCATAGTGATGAATCAAAGAATACTTAAAGGTTAACAAGCACTTATGTAAAGAAAGGAAGCATTTTGAACACTTAGACTTCACAAGCCTTAATCAAGTGATGTAGGGTTATACTATGTACTTTCACATGTGTTATCGCTAGCATTATCTAACATCAAACCCACGTGTTGGCCTAAGTGAAGGTTAGTTTTGAAGATTGACAAAGGAAGCTCAGACATGAACTAGGTCCATCCCTTGTGTGCATAGACACGGGCAGATTCGAGCATGTGGGATACACGTGAAAGAGATAAGCTTAACTTGGTCTAATTAATATCTCCTGATCGAAAAAGGTTGCATAATTGATAAGGAGAAGGACTCCTTAATCAAAGAGAACACTATCCAAGATAAGGGAAGAGATAGAGGTTGAGATCAATTAGAACTCTTCCACCAAGGAAGAGTAGCATTAGAACTCTAGTTATTTTCTACTCTACTAACTCTATAAATAGTAGGATTTTCTCATTCAACAAGAAGGCACAAAAGCAGAAGTTAAACGTGAATTGAGAGCAAAATAGCAAGGCATTTTGCAAGCAAGTCGTGTGTGATTCAAGTGTGCAAACCTGAAGTTATATGAACCAGATAGAAGAATCAGGTCCAAGTGTATGTCTTTTATTCTAGTTAAATTGTAGTAGGTATTTTCATACTGTACCTTTCAGCTTTATCTAGAGGCAATTGTAATAGGTACTCAGAGTATTCAAGTTAGAGTTAACTTGAAGTTGTCACAACAGTTAGAGGCTGGTTGCCACAACGGGATTAGAGTTAATCCTAGGTTTACAAAAGTGTTTTGTAAATGCAGTTTTTGGCTTAGTGATTTAGTGAAGAGTTTGGAAAAATCCTACTGAAATGTAGGTCGTGATTTTTTCACCTTTTGAGCCACATTTTTTCCACGTAAAGTACTTGTGTTCTTCACTTTTCGCATTTACTATTTTAGCAATAGTAGGTTAAGGAACACATAGAAGAACCTGGTCCTTGTATAATCAGTTTATAATCAGTTTAGGCGAAAAATTGGGTATCACACAAATCACTCCCCCCCCATGTGGTATTGATGTTAAAAACATCAATTGGTATTAGAGTGGGTTATCCTTGAAGAGGCTAACACCTTAGGAGAAGATCAAGATGAGTGCACCACCTGAAAACTAGGAAGGGTAATCCACTTTTAGGTCACCATTGTTGATGTCAAATACTGAATTTCAACAGAAGATTTTTCGAAATCAAATCAGCTGCTATGATTCAAACCTTTAGATCTCCAGATATCCAAACTGAGAACAAAGCTTTCAGCTAAAAATTCAGAAGTTTGAGCGCTAAACTTATGTAATCTGCGAAATCAAAATCGGAAAAATAAGATGTGAATTTGAGCATCAAAAGTTTTAGCATCTTCCAAAGTCAAATCAGCAACTTCTACAAAATTTAAGGAGAAAAACTCGAATTTTAAAGAGAAATCAGCATCTTTACTCTATTTTTTCACACTTCCAATCTTCAAATTAGGGTGGCGATCTTCAAATCTTCAACAGATGCTAGTGGAAATCTCAATTTTTGTGCGCTAATTTTCTGAAATTTTGAGCGGCTTTTGCGTTTTATAGTTGAGGGCATTAGCGTGGGATAGTTATTTTGAGATACTCATTTATTTATTAAATGGGTAGGGGATTCTAATTATTTAATGGGTAGAATTCTTTTATGGGTAGAACATGGTAAATATTTTAACTTTTATAGGTACTCTTGTTTTTCCCCTTAATTATGAGCAATTAAGAGTGTAACTACCTTGCCGTGAACTAGGCGCTGGCCCACAAAAGGATGACAAAGTCATGGGAACACTTTAAAATATTTTTAACACAATTGGATAAGTGTTTGGAGTAGTAAAAGACTTTTGGGCCGTCTCAACAAGATTGGGGGCCTAAGGCCAAATTCCAGAGAGATGCCCTAAGTAAGAATATCAACGATAAATTTTCAATGAAAAAGTATAAAATAAAGGTAGAATAATAAAACCAGTTCAAGAATTTGATAAGTTGATATACAACAACATACCCAGTGAAAACTCACAAAGTGAGGTCCGGAGAGGTAGATTTTATGCAAACCTTACCTCTACCTTGGGAGGTAGAGAGCCTGTTTCCGAAAGACCCTCGGCTCAAGAGAAAGCATGGGAAAAAAAAGGTTAGATAAAGACAATCAATTAAATACAGTAAGAAAATGAAAGTAACGAAAGCGAATAAATCATGATAAAGCAGTCTAAAAAGGAGCAGTAACTCTCACAGATAAATAAGATAATCGAAGTACAAGAAAATATAGATAATAGCAAAAATCAAAGGGTGAGAAACTATAGATCAAGGTAAGTTGATATAATAATATCGAAAAGTATTGTATTGCTTCAATATAATGATTGCTTGTTGTAATGCTTGATATTTTGAAAATATGATATCTTGCTTGTTGTAATGCTTGATATAATACTTGAGAATAAGAATAGTAAAAGGGAGAATGAAAAAGGTAAATATATAAATAATAATGTGGGCCCGTATTAGTTGTTAGGATATAAATGAGACCAAAAAACAATAACTACCCTACTCATATAAGGAGATAATTCATTAAAAATTATTCCATTCTCTATTAATATAAAGATTCTCACATTAAAGTTATTGTACTTTCGCTCTAAATTTTTTTTTTAAATTTAATTTTACACATATTTTTTTAATAATACATATTTAAGAAAAAAACGGGATCCCAAAAAGTTGGGGGTCCAAGCGATGGCCTTATGGTCCAGCCACCCATGGTCACCGAAAGTGAAGGGAAGTAAATGTAAACAAGAAATGGAATGAAATGTAGCAGCCAACTCTCAGAAACCACACTGGGAATGGCGCATCGGGCAAGGAAGGCGCATGAGAAAGAGCTATCCAAAGTAGCTAGGCGGTGAACTGCCTTGAAAGTGCCAAGGCTGGAATCCAAAAAATAAAATAAAAAATACAAGAGTGCACGTCAATAAATTATATTCTTGATAATCTTTTTTTTCATTTTAAAAATAAAATTTAGTTATTATATGGGTAAATTGATAACAACAGAATTTAAAAATGAAAATAGAAAGATAGATAAATGTTGAGGATAAAATAGGTATTTTAGAAAGTCAATGAGGAATAAATGTCTATTGTCCAAAGTTGAGAGGGGCATTTTCATATATACTCACTTTTGGGACCACCATTGAAGTTATATCCACATTGCATAAAATTTTGCAAAGTGTACCCTTTCATATATGAAGTGGTTCAATCTCTTCGATGCAACTTCAGAAATCAAATCTGAAGTTCTTCTATCTTTCAAATGCAACTTAAGAAATTCGAATCTGAAGTAGTTTAATCTCTTCAATACAACTTCAGAAATCAAATTTGAAGTTCTTCTATCTTTCAAATGTAACTTCAGAAATTCGAATCTTAAGTAGTTCAGTCTATTGAATTCAACTTCAAATTTCGAAATATAAATTCTGAAACATAAACTTGTTCTTCAAATTTTAACATTCCAATACACGATTCAATAAACTTGTTCTTCAGATTTACAAGTTGAGAGGAGAGTTTAATTTTTAATGCAAAGTTAGGTGTGAACAATTTTCACCCTTTGTTTAGTTATTACTGTTATTCCCGGTCAATATTGCTGTATTTGTAAATATTAATTCTGCAAAATATAAGTTAACGTAATAAAACAATAATAATAAATTCGAGCCCACTGAATTCACAGTGTTTCCTTAAGGAATTTAATCCCCTCCTAGTACCCAAGGTAATGGATTATTTCCTCCCAGGATAGAACGAATAACACACTGGTGTAGCGGTACTTCAAACCCCAGTGTTTCGGCGAACACAAAGTTCGGTAGCAAATCACACTTACAGTTGCTTTGTTTGAAGTTAAAAAACAATGCAGAACGAAGGGGTATATACTCAGAAAAACGTATGGAAGTTCTGAGAGGAAGGAATGCAATGTATAGCCAATTTGTTGAGCGAATTGTATGTTGAGTTGAGTATTTCTTCAACATTTGCTGCTCATATATATATAGCAGCCAAGAAGGAGTGCAAGACCAAACGTCCACCCTTCATGGTGGATCAAGCATTACATATTTGTGGAGCAAGCACTTCATATTTGTGGAGCAAGCACTTCATGGTGGGAAGACCATTATCCGGCTGCCAAATTATCAATACACGGATTGGAAAATATCCGTTTACAAATACGGATAATCTTACGTTAATATTTACTATTAACAAATAAATTTGGTCCAAAAAATTAATCAATCAATCGATCATTTGACCAAATCCAAATCCAAATCCAAATCCAAATTCGAATCCGAAGCCGAAGCCGAAGTCGTAGCCGAGCGAGCGAGCGACGACGACGGCGCGAGGCTTGCTTTCTTCTTAACTCTTTAAGAGCTACAAGAAGAGCAATTATATATATACCCACCAAAAATGTCTTCCACTTCCAATATGGGACAATGTCTCATTGTTAAGAGGGGGAAACTTAAAATTTTACTCAAAATTTCATTTTCCCTCCATTTCCCATTCACCCTCATTTTAAGAATATTACATCTTAAAAAATAAAACCTCAACAATCCCCCACATGAATGGGGAATGGCTATATCACGGAAGTATGCATGAAAAACTGTGTGATTTACAAGCAAGGATTAATTGCATCTGGATAAGTAGGTTTCCCTTTGAACTTTCCGTAGTAAACTTATGTCGGATATACTCGGTCAATTGGTAGATTTGATATCTTTGAACCGTCGATCTTTGGTGTATACCTAGACAACCATAAGTCACACAATCAACCCTTAACCGTCTTTGGTTCTCATTGTTGTGTTCGTTTCAGCCATGAACACCGCCTGGTTTCATAAGTGCGTAGAAAACTGGCCTTACAAAGTTCTCCTTGAAGCGGCTCACACTTCACACTTAAATAGGTGATTCCTAAACGTGTCATCCTGTAGATACACTATTTGATATACCCCGTATCAAATTTAGAAATCATTAAAAAGCCTTAATGCTTTATCCTTGGTACTGAACATTGTCTCATCACGAGAATGGACTAAAATTTTATTTGACAATGTTGAACCGTCATTAATGACTTTGTTTGATCTCTTTGAACCTAGATCTTGGGATCTCCAGTCTTCTAGGTAGAGTTACCGCCACAATGACTTGTTCTCGGCCATAGCCCCATTCCCCTTGATGATTTCTCAACTACCTCTCTAGTTAGGCCTTTTGTAAGTGGATCCGACACATTATCACTTGACTTTACATAGTCAATTGTGATAATTCCTCTAGAGAGTAATTGCCTAACGATTTTATGTCTTCGTCGTATATGACGAGATTTACCGTTATACATGACGCTCCCAGCCCTTCCAATTGCCGCTTGACTATCACAATGTATGCATATTGGTGCCAACGGTTTGGGCCAAAATGGAATGTCTTCCAAGAAATTCCGGAGCCATTCAGCTTCTTCACCGGCTTTATCTAAGGCTATGAATTCAGCCTCCATTGTAGAGCGGGCAATACATGTTTGTTTGGACGACTTCCAAGATACCGCTCCTCCACCAATAGTGAATACATATCCACTCGTGGACTTAGAATCAGTTGAACCGGTGATCCAATTTGCATCACAGTATCCCTCAATCACCGCAGGGAAATTACTGTAGTGCAATTCAAAGTTCTGGGTATGTTCTAAATATCCCAAAACTCGTTTCATTGCCATCCAATGAGATTGGCCTGGATTGCTCGTATATCGACTCAGTTTACTTATAGCACAAGCTATGTCTGGTCGTGTACAATTCATGATATACATTAAGCATCCCAATACACGAGCATAATCCAATTGTGATATGCTTTGGCCTTTGTTCTTTGCTAATGCAAGATTCACGTCAATTGGAGTCTTTGCAACTTTAAAGCCCAAGTGCTTGAATTTTTCAAGTACTGTCTTAATATAATGAGATTGTGACAATGCCAGACCTTGAGGAGTCTTATTGATCTTAATTCCCAGAATTAAATCAGCAACTCCCAAGTCTTTCATATCAAACTTGCTATTGAGCATACGCTTAGTAGCATTTATGTTGGCAATGTCATTACTCATTATCAACATATCATCCACATATAGGCAAACAATGACTATGTGATTTGGAACATTTTTAATGTACACGCATTTATCACATTCATTTATCTTAAAACCATTTGACAACATTGTTTGGTCAAATTTCGCATGCCATTGTTTGGGTGCTTGTTTTAGTCCGTAAAGAGACTTAACAAGTCTACATACCTTCTTTTCTTTACCTGGAACCACAAACCCTTCAGGTTGTTCCATGTAAATTTCTTCCTCCAACTCTCCATTTAAGAAGGCCGTCTTAACATCCATTTGATGAATTTCAAGACCATACACTGCAGCTAATGCTACTAACATCCGTATGGACGTAATTCTTGTAACTGGAGAGTATGTATCAAAGTAGTCTAGACCTTCTCGTTGTCTATACCCTTTGACTACGAGCCTTGCCTTGAATTTATCAATAGTGCCATCATCTTTGATTTTTCTCTTAAAAATCCATTTAGAACCCAAAGGTTTATTTCCAGGAGGAAGATCAACCAATTCCCATGTATGGTTGTTCAATATGGATTCTATTTCACTATTGACTGCCTCTTTCCAAAACAATGATTCCGAAGAAGTCATAGCTTCTTTAAATGTTTGAGGCTCATTCTCCAATAAGAAAGTCACAAAATCTGGTCCAAATGAAGTAGACGTTCTTTGACGTTTACTACGTCTTGGATTCTCCTGATTACATGTACTTTCTTTTGTTTCTTCCCGAGGTCGTTTAGATCCTTCACCAAACGATTCACATTCCTTTTTATACGGATATATATTTTTAAAAAACTCAGCATTATCTGATTCTATAACCGTATTATTATGAATGTCGGGATTTTCTGATTTATGAACCAGAAATCGATATGCTTTACTATTTGTCGCATATCCTATGAAAACACAATCAACGGTTTTCGGTCCTATCTTTACCCTTTTGGGTTTAGGAACTTGCACTTTTGCCAAACACCCCCACACTTTAAAATAATTCAAGTTGGGCTTCCTTCCTTTCCATTGTTCATAAGGAATGGATTGTGTTTTGCTATGGGGCACTCGATTTAATATTCGATTAGCCGTAAGAATGGCTTCCCCCACAAGTTCTGTGGCAAACCAGAACTTATCAACAACGCATTCATCATCTCCTTTAATGTGCGATTCTTTCTTTCCGCAATCCCATTAGATTGGGGCGTGTAAGGGGCTGTTGTTTGATGAATAATTCCATATTCTAAACATATTTCTTCAAAAGGAGATTCATATTCACCACCCCTATCACTTCTTATCATTTTTACTTTCTTGTTAAGTTGCGTTTCAACTTCATTTTTGTATTGCCTGAATGCGTCTATTGCTTCATCTTTACTATTCAGTAAGTAAACATAGCAATATCGAGTACCATCGTCAATAAAAGTTATGAAATACTTCTTTCCACCGCGAGATGGTATTGACTTCATGTCACAAATATCTGTGTGAATTAAGTCTAAAGGATTTGAATTCCTTTCAACTGACTTATAAGGATGTTTAACATACTTAGATTCCACACATATTTGACATTTTGATTTTTCGCATTCAAACTTGGGCAGTACTTCCAAGTTAATCATTTTCCGCAAGGTTTTATAATTGACATGACCCAAACGTACATGCCATAAATCATTTGACTCAAGTAAGTAAGAAGAAGCTGAAATATTATTATTATTTTCAACAACCATTACATTTAGATTGAAAAGGCCCTCGGTGAGGTAACCTTTTCCCACAAATATTCCATTCTTACTAATTACAACCTTGTTGGATACAAAAACGCACTTAAAACCGTGCTTAACAAGAAGTCCAGTAGAGACTAAATTCTTTCTCATTTCGGGAACATGAAGGACATTGTTCAAAGTCATGACCTTGCCAGAAGTCATTTTTAGAAATACCTTCCCATATCCTTCAACTTTTGCTGTTGAAGCATTTCCCATATAAACTGTCTCTCCGGGTTCAGCAAGAGCATAGGTAGCAAAAGCCTCTCTAACTGCACAAACATGGCGAGTGGCTCCTGAATCAAACCACCATAGTTTAGGATTTCCCACCAAGTTACATTCAGAGAGCATGGCACACAAGTTATCAACATCATCAGGGTTTACTACCATGTTTGCTTGATCCCTTTTCTTGTCTTTCTTCGGAGCACGACACTCCGTAGATTTATGTCCGGTTTCCCCACAGTTGTAGCAGTTTCCACTGAACCGCTTCTTGCTTGGGTTGTATTTCGGACCAGAAGCCTTCTTCCTCTTTTTGTTAGCTTCAACAATATTTGCTCCCATTATTGTTGAATTTCCACGGCCTCTCCTTTCAGCAGCTTTATTGTCCTCTTCGATTCTCAACCGAACAATGAGATCTTCAAGGGACATTTCCTTTCGTTTGTGTTTTAAATAATTTTTGAAGTCCTTCCACAACGGAGGCAACTTCTCAATCATTGCTGCTACTTGGAATGCTTCGTTGATTACAAGACCTTCAGCAAGTAGATCATGAATAATCACTTGCAATTCCTGGACTTGAGTAATAACAGACTTGCTATCTATCATTTTGTAGTCCAGAAATTTTGCGGCAACGAATTTCTTCATCCCGGCATCTTCAGTCTTATATTTCTTTTCAAGCGCATTCCACAATTCTTTGGATGTCTCCATGCTACTGTATACATTATACAGATTATCATCCAGTCCGCTAAGAATATAATTCTTGCATAAAAAATCAGAATGCTTCCACGCTTCAATCACGAGAAAGCGTTCATTATCTGGAGTTTTATCCGGCAGATCAGGAACATCTTCCTTGATGAACTTCTGTAGACATAACGTAGTTAAGTAGAAGAACATCTTCTGCTGCCAGCGTTTGAAATCAATCCCGAAAAATTTTCCGGGTTTTTCTGCCGGTGCCAACGCCGGTGTTCGGCTTGTCGTTGCGTTGGCAGTCGCCATCGGAACAGCTTGGTTTTCGTTTTCAGTCATCATCTTTTCTGTAAAAGAATGACACAAACAAACGTTTAATACACGTTTTCAAACTGGAGTAAAAATCACGTAGATTTTAATATCCAACAAAACGCCACGAAGGCTTAACTCTCCAAAACGGGAGTACACAAACCACAAAGGTTTTAGTTTGCAGAATAATAAGAATAACACAAGTACAGAAATAAATATTAAATTCCTTAAGATTGTTATTCCCGGTCAATATTGCTGTATTTGTAAATATTAATTCTGCAAAATATAAGTTAACGTAATAAAATAATAATAATAAATTCGAGCCCACTGAATTCACAGTGTTTCCTTAAGGAATTTAATCCCCTCCTAGTACCCAAGGTAATGGATTATTTCCTCCCAGGATAGAACGAATAACACACTAGTGTAGCGAGTTGAGTATTTCTTCAACATTTGCTGCTCATATATATATAGCAGCCAAGAAGGAGTGCAAGACCAAACGTCCACCCTTCATGGTGGATCAAGCATTACATAAGCACTTCATATTTGTGGAGCAAGCACTTCATGGTGGGAAGACCATTACATTTGACCAAATCCAAATCCAAATCCAAAGCCGAAGCCGAAGCCGAAGCCGTAGCCGTAGCCGAAGCCGAGCCGAGCGAGCGACGACGACGACGGCGCGAGGCTTGCTTTCTTCTTAACTCTTTAAGAGCTACAAGAAGAGCAATTATATATATACCCACCAAAAATGTCTTCCACTTCCAATATGGGACAATGTCTCATTGTTAAGAGGGGGAAACTTAAAATTTTACTCAAAATTTCATTTTCCCTCCATTTCCCATTCACCCTCATTTTAAGAATATTACATCTTAAAAAATAAAACCTCAACAATCCCCCACATGAATGGGGAATGGCTATATCACGGAAGTATGCATGAAAAAACTGTGTGATTTACAAGCAAGGATTAATTGCATCTGGATAAGTAGGTTTCCCTTTGAACTTTCCGTAGTAAACTTATGTCGGATATACTCGGTCAATCGGTAGATTTGATATCTTTGAACCGTCGATCTTTGGTGTATACCTAGACAACCATAAGTCACACAATCAACCCTTAACAAAAGATAAATAGAAAGATTAACTGAAAGAATTAGAGGATATTACTTTCTAAGCGAAGGGAAGAAAATAAAACCTGATCAAAGTGTATATGCATTCATTGTCTTGACCTAGCACTATATATATATATATATATATATATATATATATATATATATATATACACATATATCTAACCATGTGCATTGCATATTTATGCCGAGTCAGATAATACATGATTTTGTAACATAATAACATACTAAAATAAAATTTTGAGTAAATAATTTTATATGAAAGAATAAAGTACAATTTTTTGTGAATAATCAACACAAACATATTGTGGCTTGTCTATCGATGTGAAGATGATTGGATCGAGGGAGAAAGAGACGTTTCTTTAGTAGTAGTTTTTGCTATTTCGGCCACTTCTTTGGAATTCCTTTTTCAGTAATTGTTGTTGTTGGTTTTGTATTTGTACAACTTTGACTCGGTAGAAGATAAAGATTTATTCGGGAAAATAATGAAGATAGAGTGCTAAAACAACGTCGAAGCATTTGCATCTAGTACTTTTCATCTCCCTCTCCTTTCTGCGCCCTATTCTTCTTCTTCTTCTTCTTCTTTTACACTCCTTTTCAAATACCTGAATTGTAATTAATATCATTGTGACTCAACATCTTGGGGATGAGCATAACTCGCCTAGCCATTCCACTATATGTGTTTGACTGCCCTTACAATTTCATGCGTTTAGAGTCTGATACAAATTATATTGGTGCATATGCTTGTGTATTTTTATGACATAGTAGACATCAATTCTTCTTTTGCAGTACTATCTTGGATTTCGGTGGTTTATTCCATGTCTGGTTTGCTACTGCTTTGTCAGTTAAATCTCTCGAAAATATTATTTGCTGAAAGTAGAAAAAATAATTGAATTTTACCATTACATACCTAATGTAAGCCAAATTATTATGTGGTTTGATCAGGATGCAAATCATGCAAATGACTATTTTATTTGCATGACTGCTATTACTGATTTACTCAATTACAAAATATTGTGTGGTACTATATATATTCACAAAGAAAGTTTCGCTTAATTTAGGATTCCTATTAGAATGTGATTTTAGTTACAAAATAAAATGACAGGCATAGTTAGTTTTGGCTTACTCATGTTCAGGTGACACCTTGTGATCATTTCTTTCACTTGGCTTGTTGGCAAAGATGGATTGACATAACCACTAGCCTGAACAGATATGATCAAATTATTGTATTGACCAAAGAATATATTCAAGTTAGTGTAAGTTTTCTTAGACTAACACGCACATGATAAAACTAAGTAAAATACACACAAATTTTCAACCAATTTAGTAAAAGTGGCCAAAAATCCATTAGTTTCAGAAGTACAAAAAAATGGTACTAATAAGATGAAGAGGAGATATCGCCTCAAATAGACGATTCAGTGGAATCCCCATGTGATAGAAGAATAGGAGGCAATAAGAAAAATGGCTTGTTTTCTTCTTTAATTTGGCTGTTTCTGAGACCCTTCTAATGGGTGTGGCTCCAATGATTGAAACATAAATTAAAAGAAGTTAATTAGTGGAGAAGTACAAATTTAGAATGGACACAACGTTTAGGAAAAGGCACAACACAGTTTTTTCTTCTTTCCCGTTTTCTGTTTTTTTTAATTAATACAAATTATTATTTTTATATATTTAAGTAGGATGTTTAGGTTAGTTAGAAGGGTAAAAAAATCTTTTGACTTTTTAGTTTAGGCCTTTCCACTTTTATAAAAATATAGATCGATAGATTGATAGAAAGAAATTGAAAAGTCACATGATATTTTTATTGGTCCATGGTATGTTGAAACGGCAAAACTCATAGTAAGGATCAAACGAAAGATAATATTTTTTTCCTTCTTTTTTTCTCTACTTGTGCTCCATTTTCATACATATTTGTCCGAAATCACCAGACTTTTCCTCTTAAGATCTTAGCTAGTAAGCAACAGTTTATCACGACCCAAAATCCTAACATATCGTAATGACACCTATCTCAATACTAGGCAAGCCGATTGTGATGACCCAAAATGTCATCTATAAATTTAATACGTAATTCTGTGTTCTAAGACCTCGAAAAGCACCATTTATCATTCCTCGACTTGCGTGCGCAGTCCGTAAAATTTTTCGGAAAGTTTTTATGTGAAAAATGGATTAAAATATCAAATACAGCTTTAAAACTCAACTGAGTTGACTTTGGTCAATATTTTGAGCAAACGGATCCGGATAAGTATTTTGGCAGTTCCGGTAGCTCTGTATCGTGATTTGGAACTTGGGCGTATGCCCGAAATTTAATTTGGAGGTCTCTAGCTCAAGTTATGACCATTTAACGGAAACTAGTAATTTAAAGGCTAAAGATTTCCAAGTTTGACCATGGGGGTTGACATTTTGATATCGGAGTCGGAATCCGATTCTGGAAATTTGAACAGCTCTGTTATGTCATTTATGACTTGTGTGCCAAATTTGAAGTCATTCCGGATTCATTTAATATATGTTGGCACGAGATTTGCAAATTAAAAAGTTTAAAACTCAAAGTTCGAATCGGGGTGTGAATTGTAATTCCAGCATTGTTTGACGTGATACGAAATCCCGAGTAAGTCCGTATTATGTTATTAGACTTGTTGGTATATTCGTACGGGGTCCCGAGTATCCCGAGAGTGATACGGATTGAAATCGGATCAAGAATTGGAATTAAGCAAAATCTTAATTTTTGCCTTCTGTTGTAATCGCACCTGCGGATTTTTGACCACAGGTGCGAGCTCACAAAAGCGAGCCTTCGATCGCAGATGCGCTCGGGCGTGGCTGGGCAAAAGTCCGTAGGTGCAAAAATAGAATAAAATCGCATGACAGAATAAGAAAGAAGTGATATTGTTCCTAAACTTCATAGCCTCTGAGAGACAAATACAAACGTCTTCGTACCGATCCTTCAAATGGTGAGAACACGTAATACCTCTACCGATGGTCAGGGACCAGAACCCCCGGTGGCAACTATGGACAGGGGTAGAGGTCGAGGCCGAGGTCGTGCTAGAGGTCGAGGAAGAGGCCGAGGTAGAGCTCAGTCGAGAGCTCGAGTAGCTGCACCTGTTGAAGAACCTCAGGTGGACCTTCAGGAGGAGGTTCCAGTTCAGAATGTACCAGTTGGACCAGTTCAGGTCCCGGAAGGATTCATAGCCACTCCAGTACTTCAGGACGCTCTAGTCCGTTTGGTAAGTCTTATGGAGGGCGTGGTCCAGAATGATACATTTCCAGTGGCACCAGCCGTCTCACAGGCTGGGGGAGGAGCACAAACTCCCACTACTCCCGCTCCGGAGCAGATGGCTCCCCAGAATCAGGCTCCAGCAGCCCCGTCAGTTGGGGTAGTTCAGCCAATTATTGCGGCACAGATCGGTTATAGGCCCGCCATGTCTTTTGAGGCCTTATTGAGACTGGATAAGTTTACAAAGTTCTTTCCAGTTCACTTCAGTGGTACACCTTCTGAAGACCCACAGGATTATCTTGAACGCTGCCATGAGGTGCTGCGGAACATGGGTATAGTTGAGACCAATGGGGTCGATTTTGCTATATTTCAGATGACGGGTTCCGCCAAGAGATGGTGGAGAGATTATACATTGACCCGACCGGTCGGATCACCTGCACTTACATGGGAGAAGTTCTCTCAGCTATTTTTTGAGAAGTTCCTCCCTATCACACTGAGAGAGAAATTCCGCAAGCAATTTGAGCGTCTACAGCAGGGCAGTATGACTGTTACTCAGTATGAGTCCCGTTTTGTGGATTTGGCCCGTCATGCTCTCCTTTTACTACCTATGGAGGGAGAGAGAGTGAGGAGGTTTATTGAGGGACTCACTCGCCCTATCAGACTTCATATGGCCAAGGAAACCGAAAGTGAGATTTCTTTTCAGGCGGCTGCTAATGTTGCCAGGAGGATCGAGATAGTTCTTGCACAGGAGAGAGGGCAGAGGTCTAATAAGAGGCCTCGGAAGTTCGGTGGTTTCAGTGGTGCCTCGTCTGGAGGCAGGGGTAATTTTGGTAGGGGTCATCCTCCCAGATCGTTTCATTCAGCACTTCATGTATCTCCCGGTGCTTCAGGGAGTCACGGTCCTATTATGCCTTACTCTGGACAGCCAGTATTCACTGCACATTCAGCTCCTATCAGTGCATCACCACTCCAGAGTTACTACAGCGGTTATCCGGCCCATTTGGGTCAGCTTCAGCAGCCACAACATCAGGATGGGTGTTATGAGTGCGGAAACATTGGTCACATCAGGAGGTATTGCCCCAGATTGGCGAGTAACAGATCTCGACAAGATTCTCGTGCCATCATACCAGCACCGGTTGCTTCACCGCCCGCTCAGCCAGCTAGAGGTAGAGGTCAGGCAGCTAGAGGTGGAGGTCAGGCCATTAGAGGTGGAGGTCAGACCGTTAGAGGTGGAGGCCAGCCAGTTAGAGGTCATCCCAGAGACGCAGTTCAGAGTGGTGGGGCCCAGCCCCGATTTTATGCTTTTCCAGCTAGTCCTGAGGCCGAGTCATCTGATGCTGTGATCACAGGTATTATTCCAGTTTTCCATAGAGATGCTTCAGTTCTATTTGATCCAGGATCTACTTATTTCTATGTGTCCTCCTAATTTGCTTCATATTTGGTTGTGCCTTGTGATTCTCTGAGTGCTTTTGTGTGTGTATCTACACCGGTGGGAGACTCTGTTATAGTAGATCATATCTATCGTTCGTGTGTGATTACTATTGGTAATCTTGAGACTAGTGTGGATCTTCTACTTCTTGATATAGTAGATTTTGATGTCATCTTGGGTATGGATTGGCTGTCACCTTATCATGCTATATTGGATTGTCATGCCAAGATAGTGACTCTAGCCATACAGGGGTTACCTCGGTTAGAGTGGAAAGGAACTCCTGGTCATTCTGCCAGCAGGGTTATTTCTTATATGAAAGCTCGGCGTATGGTAGAGAAAGGGTGTCTAGCCTATTTGGCTTATATTCGCGATCTCAATGCGGATGCTCTTTCTATGGACTCAGTACCAGTTGTTCGTGAATTTTCAGAAGTATTTCCTGTTGATTTGCCGGGGATGCCACCCGACGGAGATATTGACTTCTGTATTGATTTGGCTCCGGGCACTCAGCCCATTTCTATTCCACCATATCGTATGGCCCTGCCGGAGTTGAAAGAACTGAAAGAGCAGTTACAAGACTTGCTTGATCAGGGATTCATTAGACCCAGTGTCTCGCCTTGGGGTGCACCAGTATTATTTGTAAAGAAGAAAGATGGCTCTATGCAGATGTGTATAGATTATTGGCAGTTGAACAAAGCCACTATCAAAAACAAATATCCGCTGCCAAGAATTGATGACTTATTTGATCAGCTTCAAGGTGCCAAGGTATTTTGAAGATTGATTTGAGGTCTGGTTACCATCAGTTGAAGATTAGGGCATCTGATATCCCTAAAATAGCTTTTCGAACTCGGTATGGGCATTACGAATTCCTAGTGATGTCATTTGGGTTAACAAATGCCCCAGCAGCATTTATAGATTTGATGAATCGGGTGTTCAAGCCTTATTTGGATTCTTTTGTGGTTGTATTCATTGATGATACCTTGATTCACTCCAGCAGTCGAGAGGAACATGAGCAGCATCTTCGAAGTGTGCTTCACCCCTTGAAGAATAATCAGTTATATGCCAAGTTTTCAAAATGTGAGTTTTAGTTAGACTCAGTTGCCATTTTGGGGCATGTTGTATCGGCAGAAGGCATAAAGGTGGATCCTAAGAAGATTGAGGCTGTTCAGAATTGGCCTAGACCTACTTCAGTTACAGAGATCCGGAGTTTCCTAGGTTTAGCAGGTTATTATCGTCGGTTCGTGGAAGAGTTTTCATCTATAGCAAGCCCATTGACCAGATTAACCCAGAAAGGTGTCCCATTTAGATGGTCAGACGAGTATGAGTTGAGCTTTCAGAAGCTCAAGACCGTTTTGACTACGACGCCAGTGTTGGTATTACCCATAGGTTCAGGATCGTATACGGTATATTGTGACGCATCTCACATTGGCTTGGTGTAGTATTAATGCAAGATGGCAAGGTAATTGCATATGCGTCGCGGCAATTGAAAGTTCACGAGAAGAATTATCCTGTTCATGACTTAGAATTGGCAGCCATTATTCATGCGCTGAAGATTTGGAGGCATTACCTCTACGGTGTCTCGTGTGAGGTATTTACTGATTATCATAGCTTTCAGTATCTGTTCAAATAAAAAGATCTTAATTTGAGGCAGAGAAGATGGTTGGAGTTGTTGAAATATTATGATATCACCATTTTGTATCACCCCGGAAAGGCCAATGTGGTGGCCGATGCTTTGAGCAGAAAGGATGTGAGTATGGGCAGTCTTGCGTATATTCCGGTTGGTGAGAGGCCATTAGCTGCAGATGTTCAGACTTTGGCTAATCAGTTCGTGAGGTTAGATGTTTCAGAACCCAGTCGGGTTCTAGCTTGTACAGTCGCTCGGTCTTCTTTATATGAGCGAATTAGAGAGAGGCAGTGTGATGATCCTCATTTACTTGTCCTTAAGGACATGGTGCGACACGGTGATGCCAAACAGGTTGCTGTGGGGGAAGATGGGGTTCTGCGAATGTAGGGTCGTATTTGTGTGCCTAATGTGGATGGGCTTCGTGAATTAATTCTTGAAGAAGCATATAGTTCCAGGTATTCTATTCATCCAGGTACCGCCAAAATGTATCAAGATTTGCGGCAACATTATTGGTAGAGGAGAATGAAAAAGGATATAGTTGCATATGTAGTTCGATGTCTGAATTGTCAGCAAGTTAAGTACGAGCATCAGAGACCTGGTGGTTTGCTTCAGAAGTTAGAAATTCCTGAGTGGAAGTGGGAGCGTATCACTATGGATTTTGTTGTTGGGCTCCCACAGACTCAGAGAAAATTTGACGCAGTTTGGGTCATTGTGGACAGGTTGACCAAGTCAGCACATATCACCCCAGTGGCATTTACCTATTCTTTAGAGAGGTTAGCTGAAATTTACATTCGTGAGATTGTCCGCCTTTACGGTGTGCCCGTGTCTAATATTTCAGATTGAGGTATGCAGTTTACCTCACATTTCTGGAGGGCTGTACAGCGTGAGTTAGGCACGCGGGTGGAGTTGAGTACAACATTTCATCCACAGACAGACGGACAGTCAGAGCGCACTATTCAGATATTGGAAGATATGCTCCACGCTTGTATTATAGACTTTGGAGGTTCTTGGGATCATTTCTTGCCACTGGCGGAGTTTGCTTATAATAATAGCTACCAGTCGAGCATTCAAATGGCTCCATATAAGGAATTATACAGAAGGCAATGCCGATCGCCAGTTGGTTGGTTTGAACCGGGAGAGGCTCGGTTGTTGGGTACCGATTTGGTACAGGATGCCTTGGATAAGGTTAAGATTATTCAGGATTGACTTCGCACAGCTCAGTCTAGGCAAAAGAGTTATGCCGACCGTAAAGTTTGTGATATTACATTCATGGTTGGAGAAAGAATATTGATCCGGGTTTCACCTATGAAAGGTGTAATGAGGTTCGGAAAGAAGGGCAAGTTGAGCCCTAGGTATATCGGACCCTTTGAAATTCTTGAAAGGGTGGGTGAAATAGCCTACGGGCTTGCATTACCACCTAGTTTATCAGCGGTTCATCTGGTGTTCCATGTGTCTATGTTCCAGAAATATCATGGTGATCCGTCCAATGTGTTAGATTTCAGCTCAGTTCAATTGGACAAAGATTTGACTTACGAAGAGGAGCCGGTGGCTATTCTAGCCCGGCAGGTCCGATAGTTGAGGTCAAAGAGTTATCCTTCAGTTCGGGTGCAATGGAGAGGGCAGCCAGTAGGGGCATCTACCTTGGAGTCCGAGTCGGACATGCGGAGTAAATATCCACAATTATTCACTAGCTCAGGTACTTTTTTCTAACTCCGTTCGAGGACGAACGTTTGTTTTAGAGGTGGAGAATGTGATGACCCAAAATGTCATCTTTAAATTTAATAAGTAATTCTGTGTTCTAAGACCTCGAAAAGCACCATTTATCATTCCTCGACTTGCGTGTGCAGTCCATAAAATTTTTAGGAAAGTTTTTATGTGAAAATTGGATTAAAATGTGAAATAGAGCTTTAAAACTTAACTGAGTTGACTTTGGTTAATATTTTGAGCAAACGGACCCGGATCAGTGTTTTGGAAGTTCCGGTAGCTCTATATTGTGATTTGGGACTTGGGCGTATGCTCGGAATTTAATTTTGAGGTCCCTAGCTCAAGTTATGACCATTTAACGGAAACTAGTAATTTAAAGGCTAAAGATTTCCAAGTTTGATCACGGGGTTGACTTTTTGATATCGGAGCTAGAATCCGATTCTGGAAATTTGAACAGCTCCGTTATGTTATTTATGACTTGTGTGCCAAATTTGAAGTCATTCCGGATTCATTTAATATGTTTTGGCACGAGATTTGCAAATTGAAAAGTTAAAACTCAAAGTTCGAATCGGGGTGTGAATTGTAATTCCAGCATTGTTTGACGTGATACGAGACCCTGAGTAAGTCCGTATTATGTTATTGGACTTGTTGATATATTTGTACGGGGTCCCAAGTACCCCTAGAGTGATACGGATTAAAATCGGATAAAAAATTGGACTTAAGCAAAATTTTAATTTTTGCCTTCTGTTGTAATCGCACCTGCAGATTTTTTACCATAGGTGCGAGCTCGCAGAAGCGAGCCTTCGATCGCAGATGCACCCGGGTGTAGCTGGGCAAAAGTCCGCAGGTGCGAAAACCTGCACGCACCCGCGCGTCCGCAGAAGCGAAGGCAGCACAGGTGCGCATTTTTCCTCCGCAGGTACAAGGCCTCGCCTGGCAGCCCCATTTCGCAGATGCGAGCTCGCATGTGCGAGCCCAGGCACCGCAGGTGCGGAAATGCCTGGGCAGTGTATATATCGAAGAGTCCTAAATTATTTTCACATTTTGGTTATTTTGAGCTCGGTTAAGGCGAATATTTGGGCGATTTTCACGGAAAATATTAGAGTAAGTGTTCCTTATCCTATATTGATTATATTTCATGATTCCATACTCGTTTATATCATGAATCCGTGAATTTATGGAAGAAAAATCAGATTTTTCTAAAATATTCCAAAAACGAGAAATTTAGATTTGAAGGTCCATTTGATATCGAAATTGGATAATTTTTATTTGGTTGAACTCGTATCGGAACGGGTGTTCGGATTTCATGAGTTTTTTCGAGATTTGAGACGTGGGTCCCACTATCGAATATTTTAATAAATTTCGGATTATTTATCCGGAAAATTTATAAATTCATATGGAATTAATTCCTATGATTAGTATTGAATATATCAAATTGTTTGTGAATAGATTTGAAGCCTTCGGAGACAAATTTAAAAGGAAAGGTTGTAGTTGAGTAATCGGTTGGAATTTGCAAAGCGAGGTAAGTGTCGTGGTTAACCTTGACTTGAGGGAATAGATCCCTTAAATGATTTGTTATATGAATTGCATGTGAACGACGTATAGGCGAGGTGACGAATGTCTATACGTCGTCAAATTAATTGTTTGCCTGCTTACTTGAAAAATCATAAATTGTTTAAAATCATAACTTAATTATTATAATAATTGTTTCTCTCCTATTCTTTGCCAAATATTAATTCTTAAATTCCTATAATAATTGCTACATGCTTATTTGAATTATGTGCATTAATTGCTACTTGACATTTAGCATATTAAATATTAAACTGTCTATTTTCTCTATGATTTTCATAATAAATTATTATTTGTCATTGTTTGGTTCATAAATAAATTATAATTATTGTGTGCCTTGCTGCTTAATAATTTCTCATTGGACGTGGTGTTTATTGGAGTAAATTTTATTACATTTATGAGTTATTTAAAATTATATTGGGGGAACGGGTTGCACGCCGCAACGGAAATAAAAGTATATATATATATATATATATATATTGGGGGATCGGATTACACGCCGCAATAGACTTATTTAAAAGTCAATATTGGGGGATCAGATTGCACGCCACAATAGACTTATCTAAAGTCAATATTAGGGGATCGGATTGCACGCCGCAACATACTTATTTAAAAGTCTATATATATATACTTGATTGAAATAAATATATGACAGACTTGGTTAAAAGGAATATATTGTGAGAGCTGGTTGCACGCTGCAACAGAAATGAATGTGAATATATTGTGAGAGCGGGTTGCACGCTGCAACAGAATTGATTGAAATGATAATGAATTATGACTGCTGAGTTGGCTTCAATTATTATAAATGAGTTACCTGTTTTATTTCTATTATTTGTTGTTGTCATTAATATTGCGTACAGGTTAATATAAGTGAACCGCCTTAGCCTCGTCACTACTTCGTCGAGGTTAGGCTCAACACTTACCAGTACATGGGGTCGATTGTACTGATACTACATTCTGCACTTCTTGTGCAGATTTTGGAGTTGGTCCCAGCAGCGTACCATAGACTTGCTCGGATTTCAGCTACCAGAGGAGACTTGAGGTATAACTGCATGGCGTCCGCAGTTCTGAAATCCCCATCTATTTTACTTTAGCTGTGTGTTTATTTTTAGACAACTTTATTTTATTCAGACCTTTATTTGTATTGATTCTAGAAGCTCGTGCACTTGTGACACAATTCTAGGATGGTATTTTGACACCGTTATTTTTATGGATTATTTCACTATGTTTCAAACTTTTCTTCCGCCTTTGTTTCCTTGATTATTAATAATATAAAAATTATTTTAAAAATAGATAATATTATTCTAACGTTAGCTTGCCTAGCAAGTGAAATGTTAGGCGCTATCACGGTCCGAAGGTGGGAATTTCGGGTCGTGACACCAATAACCTCAATAAATCACAATAATCTCTTAAGTTTGAAAATATAATATTTGAATTCAATATAAAACCTCACAATTTCAGAAACAAAAAACTCCCAAAACCCGGTATCACTAAGTACATGGGCATCTAAATAATAACAAAGTCTGACTGATAAGAACAGAATAGTACAATAACTGAAAGGAAAGAGAGCCAAGGTCTGCAGACCCCAAGCAGCTACCTTGATAGTCTCCAACAGATAAATCCTCAAATCTGGCAACCGCCGTATCGGAAAGTACTTAGATCTGCACACGAGGTGCAGAGTATAGTATGAGTACAACCAACTCAATAAGTAACAAGACTAACCTCTAGGATGAAAGTAGTGATGAGATTAACATGTACATTCTAGTGCAGAAATAACAGTACAGAAATGTAGGCATGCTTTCCAGTTCAACAGTTAAACTCCGTACAGGAAAAATAGATAAAATCTGCATGATATGAGAAATATGACATCTCTATATCTACATGCCAAAGTATATGTTGTATGTGATGTACCACAATGAAAACCTCGTGTATTCACACTCTCAGAATACTCAATCACTCAGTACTGTATATGGCCAATCCAGCCCAGGGAAGATCCATCCAGTATATATACACATCAACTGACAATCAGCCAATCAGTACTGTATAAGGCCAATTTACAGTCAGTCACTCAGTACTTTATAAGGCCAATCCAGCCCAGGGGAAGATCCATCCCCAAATATAGATGATTCGGACAAGATCCATGCCCAGGGAAGATCCATCTTTCAATATAAATGCTTCGGGAAAGATCCATGCCCAGGGAAGATCAGTCTCTCAATGTAAATCAACCGCGCTCACTGTGGGGGGTGCAGACTCCGTAGGGGCTCTTTCAGCCCAAGCGCTATAATAGCCAGATCCATGCATAAATAAATAAGTCATGTTGTGGCGTGCAGCCCGATCCCATAAATATCACTTAAAATCTCCAGCTTCTCGGGCTCTCAATGACATGAAAATCAACCCGACATGATGATATGATGTATCAATGAATGACAACAGAGACTGAGATATGATATGCAAATGATAGATGTGACTGAGTACAAAATTACAATTCAAATGAATAATTCAACAGCAACATAACCTTATGGGCCCCAAAGTATCAGCACGTAGACTAAACATGATCTTTAATACGAGTCTCAGCTCAATTTCTCTAGCATGTGGAGGACATGCAAATAATGACATGATTTTTTAATTTTACAACTCCACAGAATTTATTTAAGTCACTATTTATATAGTGTACGCCCATACGCTCATCACCTAGCATGTGCGTCACCTCCAACAATTGATAGAATACAAAATTCGAGAGAACCAAGTTTAAAAATGTTACTTATCTCAAACCGTGTAATTCTTTACTCCGCTATACCCTTGCCTCGCGAATCGGCCTCCGAACACCTCGAATCTGGTCACAATTAATTCATTTCATTCAATAGAAATTATTGGAATTAATTCCATATGAAAATACTAATATTCCAATAAAATTCAAAATTTAACTCAAAAATTGCCTGTGGGGCTCACGTCTCGGAACCCGACAAAAGTTACAAAATATGAACGCTCATTCAACCACGAGTCCAACCATACCAATTTTACCAAATTCCGACATCATCTCGACCCTCAAATCTTCAAATTAAACCAAAAGGGTTTTCACAATTTTCCAATTTAAATCACCAATTAAATATTAAAAACAACCATGGATTCGGGTAATTTGACCAATATTGAGTCAAGAACACTTATCCCGTTGTTTTCCTTGAAAATCTCCCGAACATCTCCTCTCTCCGAGCTCCAAATCGTTAAAAATAGAAAATGGGACCAAGTCCCATTTTCAGAACTTAAACTCTCTGCCTAGTCATTTGCTCCATGCAATCGCGGAAAATATCACGCGATCGCAAAGCACAGTTTTCCCTTGACCAGTTTTAACCTTACGCAATCGCGGACCTGTCCACATGATCGCGAAGCTCAACTTCACAAACCTACGTGATCGCGGACTCATCCGCGCGATCGCGAAGCATAAACGCGTGACCTCCACTTCTGCTCCATTTCCTCTACGCGAACGCGACCTTAGCCACGCGTTTGCGAATCACAAAATCCCAGAACTACGCGATCATAACCCTCTTCACGCGATCGCGAAGAGAAAATTTCTCCACTGCCCAGCTAAGCCTACGCGATCATGAACCTTCTCACGCGATCGCGTAGAAGAAAACCAGACAGTGCATCAGAAAAACTCCAGCAAAGTTCAAAGTCCAAAATTTAATCCGTTAACCATCCGAAACTCACCCGAAGCCCCCGGGACCTTTACCAAATATACCAATAAGTCCCAAAAAATCATACGAACTTAGTCAAAACCTAAAATCACATCAAGCAACGCTAAAAATACGAATCATACCCCAATTCAAGCCTAACAAAACTATGAAGTTCCAACATCTACATTCGACGTCGAAACCTATGAAATCAAGTCTGATTAACCTCAAATTTTGCACACAAGTCATAAATGACATAACGGACTTATTCAAATTTTCAGAACTAGATTCCGATCCCGATATCAAAAGTCAACTCCCCGGTTAAACTTTCTATTTTCGCCATTTCAAGCCTAATTTAACTACGGACTTCCAAATAATTTTTTGGATACACTCCTAAGTCCAAAATCACCACACAGAGCTATTGGAATCATCAAAACTTTATTCCGGGGTCGTTTACAAATAGGTCGACATCCAGCCAATATTTTTAACTTAAGTTTTAAACCTTGAAACTACGTGTTCTAATTCATTCCAAGACCTCATCGGACCCGAACCAATTACCCCGGCAAGTCATATAACAACTATAAAGCATAAATTGAGCAGTAAATGGGGAAACAGGGTTGTAATACTCAAAACGACCGGTCGTGTCGTTTCATTCTCCCCCTCTTAAACAAACGTTCGTCCTCGAACGAGTTTAGAATTATACCTGGAGTCTCAAATAGGCGTGGATATTTTATCCGCATCTCCCGCTCAGTCTGCCAAGTAGCTTCTCCGACCGGCTGACCTCTCCACTGTACTTTTACTGAAGCTAAGTTCTTTGATCTTAACTTCCAAACCTGCCGGTCCAAAATAGCCACCGGCTCCACATCATAAGTCAAATTACCATCTAACTGCACTGTACAGAAATCCAAAACATGAGACGAATCTCCAAAATACTTCCGGAGCATAGATACAGGAAACACTGGATGAACACCCGATAGATTAGGCGGCAATGCAAGTTCATAAGCCACCTCTCCAATCATCTTAAGTATTTCAAAAGGTCCAATATACCTAGGACTCAACCTGCCCTTCTTCCCAAATCTCATAACACCCTTCATAGGCAAAACTCGGAGTAGTACCTTCTCTCCTACCATGTAAGCAACATCGCGAACCTTCCGGTCGGGATAACTATTCTGTCTAGACTGCGCCATGTGAAGTCATTCCTGAATCAATTTAACCTTTTCCAAAGCATTCTGAACTAAATCAGTACCCAATAGCCTAGCCTCACCTAGCTCAAACCAACCCACCGGAGACATCGTCTCCCATATAAACCCTCATACGGAGCCATCTGAATGCTCGATTGGTAGCTGTTATTATAGGAAAACTCTACCAATGGCAGAAACTGGTCCCAAGAACCCCCAAAATCCTTAACACATGCATTTAGCATATCTTCTAATATCTGAATAGTGCGCTCGGATTGTTTTCCCGTCGGAGGGTGAAATGTTGTACTCAACTGTACTTGTGTGCCTAACTCTCGCTGTACTGTCCTCCAAAACTGTGATGTAAACTGCATGCTCTGATCTGAAGTGATGGGCACTTGCACACCGTGAAGGCGAACAATCTCACGGATATAAATCTCAGCCAACCGCTCTGAAGAATAAGTAGTACCGATTGGAATAAAATATGCGGACTTGGTCAACCGATCTACAATCACCCAAACATCATCAAACTTCCTCAAAGTGCGTGAGAGTCTAACTATGAAGTCCATGGTAATACGCTCCCACTTCCATTCTGGAATTTCAAGTCTCTGAAGCAATTCGCCCGATCTCTGATGCTCGTACTTCACCTGCTGACAATTTAAACACCGAGCTACGAACCCCACTATATCTTTCTTCATTTTTCTCCACCAATAGTGATGTCTCAAGTCTTGATACATCTTTGCGGTACCTGGATGAATGGAATACTGCGAACTGTGGGCTTCTTCAAGAATCAATTCACGCAGCCCATCTACATTTGGCACACAAATACGACCCTGCATCCTCAACATACCATCATCTCCGATAGTGACATCTTTGGCATCACCGTGCTGAACTGTGTCCTTCAAGACAAACAAATAGGGATTATCATATGTCGCTCTCTGATGCAGTCATATAAGGAAGACCGAGAAACCACACAAGCTAGAACCCGACCGGGCTTCGAAATATCTTATCTCACAAGCTGATTGGCCAAGGTCTTAACATCGACTGCAAGAGGCCTTTCGCCAACAGGAATGAATGCAAGGCTACCCATACTCACCGCCTTTCTACTCAAGGCATCGGCCACCACATTGGCCTTCCCGGGATGATACAGAATAGTAATATCATAATTCTTTAGCAGCACCAACCATCTCTGCTACCTCAAATTTAGAGCCTTCTGTTTGAATAAGTGCTGAAGACTTCGATGATCTGTAAATACCTCACAAGACATACCATAGAGATAGTGCCTCCAAATCTTCAATGCATGAACAATGACTGCCAATTCTAAATCATGAACAAGGTAGTTCTTTTCATGTGGCTTCAGCTGGCGTGAAGCATAAGCAATAACTCTAACCTCCTGCATTAAGAAACACCCAATACCAATCCGAGAAGCATCACAATACACTGTATAATAACCAGAAGCTGAAGGTAAAACTAGAACTGGAGTTGTGGTCAAGGCAGTCTTAAGCATCTGAAAGCTCTCTTCACACTCATCCGACCACCTGAATGGAGCACCTTTCTGGGTCAATTTAGTTATAGGCACGCTAATAGACGAGAAGCCCTCCACAAAGCGACGATAATAACTAGCCAAACCGAGAAAACTCCAAATCTCAGTAGCTGAAGATGGCTTGGGCCAACTCTAAACTGCCTCATCTTCTTCGGATCCACCTTAATTCCCTCACCAGACTATGTGTCCCAAGAACCCCACTGAACTAAGCCAGAACCCACACTTAGAGAATTTGGCATAAAGTTTCTCCTCCCTCAGTCTCTGTAACACAATACTCAAGTGATGTGTATGTTCCTCCTGGCTAAGTGAGTACACCAAGATATCATCAATAAATACTACGACAAACAAATCAAGATACGACTGGAATACACTATTCATCAAGTGCATAAATGCTGCTGGGGAGTTAGTCAACCCAAAAGACATCACGGGAAATTCATAGTGACCATAACGGGTCCTGAATGCCATCTTTAGAATATCCGAGTCCCGAATTGTCAGATGATGATACCCAGACCTCAAATCAATTTTGGAGAACACCCTTGCTCCCTAAAGCTGGTCAAATAAGTCATCAATACGTGGTAAAGGATACTTGTTCTTGATTGTAACTTTGTTCAACTGTCTGTAGCCGATGCACATCCGCATAGTACCAACTTTTCATTTTCACAAATAGAACCGGTGCACCCAAGGTGACACACTAGTCCTAATAAACCCTTTACCAAGAAGTTCCTGAAGTTGCTCTTTCAATTCTTTCAATTCAGATGGTGCTATACGATACAGAGAAATGGAAATGGGCTGAGTGCCCGGCACTAAGTCAATACCGAAATCAATGTCCCTGTCGGATGGCATACCCGGCAGGTCTACAAGAAATACATCTAGAAAATCCCGCACTACCGGTACAGAATCAATACTAGGAGTGTATGCATCAAAATCTCTCACAAAGGCCAAATATGACAAACATCCCTTCCCAACCATACGTTGAGCCTTCAAGTAAGAAATTACCCTGCTGGGAACATAATCTGGAGAACCTCGCAACTCGATTTGGCAATCCTGGTATCGCCAACGTCACCGTTTTTGTGTGACAGTCCAGAATAACATGACATGAAGACAACTAATCCATATCCAAGATTACATATAAATCAACCATACTAAGCAATAAGAGATCAACTCTAGTCTCTAGTCTCCCAATAGTTACCACACATGACCGATACACACGATCAACTATAATAGTATCGCCCACCGGCATAGATACACAAATTGGTAAAACTAAGGACTCAGGGGGCATATCCAGATAACGTACAAATATAATTAAACATACAAATATGTGGAACCAGTGTCAAATAATATATAAACTTCCCTATTACACACTGGGACAATACCTGTGATCACTGCATCAGAAGCAACGACATCTGGCCTGGCAGGAAAAGCATAGAATCGGGCTTGACCGCCACCTGATCGGCCTCCCCCTCTTGGGCGACCTCTAGCTGACTGGCCCCCACCCCGAGCTGGCTGGGCAGGTGGTGAAGCAACTATTGCTGAAGTCATAGCCTGACTCCTCTGCTGAGCTGAACCTCCCGTAAGGCGGGGGCAATATCTCTATATGTGAACCAAATCTCCACACTCAAAGAAACCTCTCTCTAAAAATGTTGGCAAGTTTTGAGGCGGACCTCGAGAACCAGAATAACTACCCGAAGGACCTGGTACAGATGAACCCTAAACTGGTGGTGCACGAGATAAACTCTAAGCTGGAAGTGCACTAAGAGAAGACTGACTCTGTCGAGCACTATATGAACCATGGATAGCTGATGCACCACGATGAGCTGGACGAACCATCTGAGCGGGCCTATAAGGACGACCCCGGCTGTGATAGGGCTGTCCTCCAGAAAAAACACCGCTGGAATTATCCAGACCACGAGACCTCTTGGCCTCCCTCTCCTTACGCTCCTGAGTATGGACCATCTCTAGCTGTCGAGCACTATCAACCACCTCGTCGAATTCGGCACCTTCTACATTCCCGAGAGTCATAACAAAATGGAACTGATAGTTGAGGCCATTTATGAACCTCTTGACCTTTTCCCTCTCAGTGGGAACCAACCAAACTGCATGACGAGCCAATTCTAAAAACCGTATCTCACACTGAGTCACGGATAAGTCCTCCTGACGTAAATATTCGAACTGCCTGCGCAGTTCCTCTCTACGGGTCTATGGCACACAATTCTCCAGAAATAATACGGAGACCTCATTCCATGATAGTGGTGCTGCACTAACTGGTTTGCTCCTCTCATAAGTCTCCAACTATCTGAAGGTTGCTCCGATCAACTGAAAAGTAGTAAATGAGACCTCACTGGTCTCCAGAATACCCGCTATACGAAGAATCCGATGGCATCTTTCCAAGAAATCCTGAGCATCCTCTGACTCAGCACCGCTAAATGATGGAGGTCGAAGCCTCCCAAATCTACTGGAGCCTAAGCAGCTGTAACCGGCTAGGCTGGTAGTGCCCCGGTATCTGAAGTCCCTGTACTACCTGCTCTGGATTACGGGCAACAGGGGTATGAGTACCTCTCCCGCCCTGAGAAGTGACAGGTGCGGCCCGAGCCGAAACCACCTGAGCAAGGCTAGTGCAAACAGTCAATATATGTGCTAAAGCCTCCTAAAGGCCTGGAATCACAATAGGCACAGCTGGTGCCTGAGCTGGTCCTGTCGGCTCAACTATATCTGGAATCTGCTCCTGAGCTGGAGTAATTGGTGGTGCTATAGGCGCTGCTCCAACTGCTGTACGAGCTACACCTCGACCTCTACCACGGATCCTGCCTCTCGCAGCCCTAACTGGTGGCACTGTGGATGACCGTCCGATCCGGTAGTACGTGTCCTCACCATCTGTGAGAGAATAGGATAACAGAAATTTATTTTCCGGAATCAACAAATTTGCACGATAGAATACAAGAAAGTGAAATGTTTTCCTAAGGGTTCGGCAGCCTCTCGAAGATAAGTACAGACGTCTCCGTACCGATCTGCAAGATTCTACTAAACCTGCTCATGACTCGTGAGACCTATGTAACCTAGGCTCTAATACAAACTTCTCACGACCCAAAATACTAACCTGTTGTGATGCCGCCTATCTCAATACTAGGCAAGCCGATAACCTCAATAAATCACAATAATCTCTTAAGTTTGAAAATAGAATATTTGAATTCAATAGAAAACCTCACAATTTCAGAAACAAAACACTCCCAAATTCCGGTGTCACTGAGTACATGAGCACCTAAATAATAACAAAGTCTGATTGATAAGAACACTGTTTGAAAATATAGAACAGTACAATAACTAAAAGGAAAGAGAGTCAAGGCCTGCGGATGCCAAGCAGCTACCTTGATAATCTCCAACAGATAAATCCTTAAATCTGGAAACCGTCGTATCCGGAAATACCTGGATCTGTACACGAGGTGTAGAGTATAGTATGAGTACAACCAACTCAATAAGTAACAAGACTAACCTCTGGGCTGAAAGTAGTGACGAGATCAATAGGTACAGTCTAGTATAGAAATAACAGTACAGAAATGTAGGCATGTTTTCCAGTTCAACAATTAAACTCCGTACAGGAAAAATAGATAAAATCTGCATGATATGAGAAATATGACATCTCTATATCTACATGCCAAAGTATATGTTGTATGTGATGTACCACAATGAAAACCTCGTATACTCACATTCTCAGAATACTCAATCACTCAGTACTGTATATGGTCAATCCAGCCAAGGGAAAATCCATCCCATATATATATATATATATACATCAACTAACAGTCAGTCACTCAGTACTGTATAAGTTCAATCCAGCCCAGGAGAAGATCTATCCCCAAATATAAATAATTCGGACAAGATCCATGCAGAGGGAAGACCCATTCATCAATATAAATGCTTCGGGCAAGATCCATGCCCAGGGAAGATCAGTCCCTCAATGTAAATCAACCGCGCTCACTAGGGAGGTGCAGACTTCGGAGGGGCTCCTTCAGCCCAAGCGCTATAATAGCCAGATCCAGGCATAAATAAATAAGGCATGATGCGGCGTGTAGCCCGATCCCATAAATATCACTTAAACTTTCCAGTCTCTCGGGCTCTCAATGACATGAAAATCAACCCGACATGATGATATGATGTATCAATGAATGATAACAGAGAGTGAGATATGATATGCAAATGATAGATGTGACTGAGTACAAAATTACAATTCAAATGAATAATTCAACAGCAATATGACCCTATGGGTCCCAAAGTATTGGCACGTAGCCTAACCATGATCTTTAATACGAGTCTCAGCTCAATTTCTCTAGCACGTAGAGGATATGCGAATAATGACTTGATTCTTTAGTTTTACAACTCCACAGAATTTATTTAAGTCACCATTTCTATGGTGTACGCCCATACACTCGTCACCTAGCAAGTACGTCACCTCCAATAATTGATAGAACACAAAATTCGGGGATTCATATCCTTAGAACCATGTTTAAAAATGTTACTTACCTCAAACCGTGTAATTCTTTACTCCACTATACCCTTGCCTCACGAATCGGCCTCCAAACGCCTCGAATCTGGTCAGAAGTAATTCGTTTAAGTCAATACAAATTATTGGAATTAATTCCATATGAAAATACTAATTTTCCAATAAAATCCAAAATTTAACTCAAAAATCGCCCATGGGGCCCACGTATCGGAACTCGACAAAAGGTACAAAATATGAACGAACATTCAACCACGAGTCAAACCATACCAATTTTATCAAATTTTGACACAATCTTGACCCTCAAATCTTCAAATTAAACCAAGAGGATTTTCTTGAAAATCTCCCAAAAATCGCCTCTCCCCGAGCTCCAAATCGTTAAAAATGTCCCATTTTTAGAATTTAAACTCTCTGCCAAGTCATTTGCTCTACGCGATCGCGGAAAATCTCACGTGATCGCGAAGCACAATTTTTCTTGACCAATTTTAACCTTACGTGATCGCAGACATGTCCACGTGATCGCGAAGCTACAGACCTACGCGATCGTGGACTCGTCCACGCGATCGCGAAGCACAAACGCGTGACCTCCACTTCTGCTCCATTTCCTCTATGCGAATGCGACCTTAGCCACGCGTTCGCGAATCAGAAAATCCCAGAACTACGCGATCGCAGCCCTCTTCACGCGATCGCGAAGAGCAAATTTCTCCACCGCCCAGCTAAGCTTACGCGATCGCGAACCTTCTCACGCGATCGTGTAGAAGGAAACCAGACAGTGCATCGGAAAAATTCCAGCAAAGTTCAAAGTCCAAAATTCAATCTGTTAACCATCCGAAACTCACCCCAGGCCCCCGGGACCTCAACCAAATATACCAATAAGTCCCAAAATATCATACGAACTTAGTCGAAACCTCAAATCACATCAAACAATGCTAAAATTACGAATCATACCCCAATTCAAACGTAATGAAACTAAGAAATTTCAACTTCTACATTCAATGCCGAAACCTATAAAATCAAGTCCGATTGACCTCAAATTTTGCACACAAGTCATAAATGACATAACAGACCTATTTAAATTTTCAGATCTGGATTCCGACGAAAGTCAACTCCCTGGTCAAACTTCCAAACTTAACTTCCTATTTTCGCCATTTCAAGCCTAATTTAACTACGGGATTCCAAATAATTTTTCGGACATACTCCTAAGTCCAAAATCACCATACGGAGCTATTGGAATCATCAAAACTTTATTTCGGGGTCGTTTACACATATGTCGACATCCGGCCAACCTTTTCAACTTAAGATTTAAACTTTGGAACTAAATATTTTAATTCATTCCAAGACTTTACCGGACCCGATCCAATTACCCCGGCAAGTCATATAACACTGTAAAGTATAAATTGAGCAGTAAATGGGAAAACGGGGTTGTAATACTCAAAACGACCGGCCGAGTCGTTACACAGTCGAATATACTTAAAAAAGATATTTAGTTACTTATTAAAAAGTCACAACTTTTTAGAAATGACATTTCAAATAAATTATTATTATTTTTGTTAAAAAAAATATTACTCTTACATTTTTTATTTTCTATAAATAAGGTAATTACGATTTTAAGAAGGATATTTTGGTAATCCAACTTTTTACTTAAGGAGGAACAAGAAAAAAAGAAAAGAGTTTAAAATATCCTCATGTGGATTTTTGATTTGTCGAATACTTGGCTAATTGGTTTTTTCTCCGATGAAAATACCCATAGGAGCATATAAAAGATGCCTCGTCCTGTTGAATTTTGGGTCAAATATGAAAATTCTAGATAGTATGCTGCCAAAAATTAATTTTCTTTACTTTGAAATATTAAGTAACGTTGGAGATGAGACCAACATGATATTCCCATTGTTTATTTAATATTTGTTGGTGAATTAGTTATGAACTATTCAAGCTGATCTCACATAATAGGACCAAACAATCCTCAAACCTAGCCGACGTTCTTAAATGCTTAAACGGTCGCTATCTCTAACAATAACTTTTTTGATCAATTGATACCTCTATATATGTTTTATTAGTAACAAATTAATTTATTGAGTTGTTGCATTCCGTGTTGCTTTTAATCAACTTGTGATTAGTTTATGTGTCCGCTTGATTGATACTTATAAGAAACAAAAAACATCAAGCTCTATGACCGTTTTCAAATTTGATTAATTATTGAATACCAACAAATGATTCATCGTAGTTTATGTGTTTGAAGCATTATTAGTAAGTGTATCACTCATTCTTAAACGCTATGAAAACTGAAAATTATTAGGAAATATGTTTTTGAGTTTAACTTCGATATATTACTAGTGAAAAAAAATTCACTATCAGATTACCTAAAGATAATTACATATAATTATCTATATTAAGTAAAATTAATAATCCAAAATATATGAGGATAACCTTTTATAAAATGTTTAAAAACATTTACGTACCATATTAAAATTTTATGTTGTCACTATATGCAAATTAAATACCTTACTAAAGGATCATTTCAACATCTTGATAAGTTTGTCTCTGAGCATTCTTTAATTTGGTAAAAAGAAAACAAAAGAAAATACTCATTTACTTTCCCATGGATTAAAAGAGAGTAGAAAATGTCAACAGGATCAGAAATCACTAAGATTCTGACTCATAACTTGAAGGTTCCAATTGTAACCTACTAATCACTTATTGTCCTATCGGGCACAAAGGAAAAAAAAAAGATAGTAATTTTGTTTTATTTTATGTGATATTATTTTTTTTATTAATATATTCTAAAAATTAATATAGCATATTTTTACATAACTAAAATAATTTGATTATAAACTTCTCATTGAAATATCATATACAAAATCACAAGCTTCAAATATTTTTCTTTTCTAGTTTATACTTTATTCTAAAGATACCTCCTTGGGCATGAGATTACCTTAGTTACCTAAAGAGAGAGTGAATCAGTAATTGACTTTTATTATTGTCGGCGTCTTTGTGTCCCCTTTTAATGTTAAATATATATATTTAACGTTTAATTATTTGCAATATCATTGTGCAAATCAATTAGCAATTCTTCTGCACATTTATTTTTGTCAAAATCTCCAGATTTCAGTTCCTGGCCTTAAAACAGTTGCTTGTTCAGTTTAATCAAAGTGCAGAAACTATATGGGAAAAGACGTTGAAGAACAGCTAAGCCTAAACGAAGATTCCAAGGTATGCATGACCTCTTCTATATCTTCTGAGTGATGAAGATCTTGTACTAATTAATCCAAGATTTCAGTCTAATGAGTTTCAATTAATAAAGCTTCAACTTCATTGATTGATTTTGCTTTTTTCCTCTTAATTCTTCTTGTTTAGGATGGTGAGGTTATAGAATCTTTGTTACCCCCTATACCAAGATCACCAATTAATAGCAGACCAAATAGCATGGTGGTTAAGGCAAGTTCAATTTCTCTCTATCTATATGTTATTTTTAGAGTAAATTTTATGGACGGTCATTCAACTTTTTGTTCATTACCTAAAAGTATTTTTCTTTCTTTTGTTATGTAAAAGTCATTCAACTGTGTGTTTATTACCTAAAAGTCATTTTTTCTCCTTTGTTACACAAAAATTATTTTACTATGCTCTAGTTATCACAATAATCACTTTGATAAAATTTTACAAACCTTTCACCTGAAAAGTCTATTATGCCCTTGACATTATAAATCCTCTCATTTATGTAATATATTCGTACATTTAATTTTTTCTTAATATTAATTTTCAAGATATATAAGTAGCATTATTAAAATTGTCATTAACATTACCGTGAACAAATCTCAAGTCCACGTTCTTAATCATGATTAACGAAATATGTTTAATGAAAATAAAAAAATCAAAGCTCATTGATTTATCAGCCAAGCCATATCCATTAATTTAATAAATAAAATACCCATATTTAACAAAATAACACATCAGATTAATAATTTCAAATAAATAATATTAACAGATTAAGCATTAAATAACTTAATATTAAACACAAATATATTTGAAACTTTTTTTAAAATTTTTATTGACTATAAAAATATTATTTGTTAAACAAATATATTTTTATTATTTTAAATAAATATTAAAAAATAAATATTTTTTTATCATTTTTATATTTAAAATATGTTCATGTTTGAATATGATTAAACAAATTGAGTGCCATGAAAAATAATTAAATGTATGAATATATTATAAAAATAATAAATAAAATAATTTAAAGTTATTTTAATTATAAGTAAAATACCTAGGTAAAAATATATTATATAGTATATAATTTAGAAGGTATTACATAAATGAGAGGATTAATGTCAAGGACATAATAGACTTTTCAAGTAAAAATATTATAAAATCTGGCCAAGGTATTTTTTGTGATAAATTGAGTAAAGTAAAATAATTTTTGTGAAACAAAAGAAAGAAAAATGACTTTTGGGTAATGAACACAAAGCTGAATGATTATTACGTAACAAAAAGAAGAAAAGTCACTTTTGCGTAATGAACATAAAGTTGAATGATTATCCATAAAATTTAGTCTTATTTTTATGATAATTGGGTTGGTATGGTTGATGAAATTGAAAGGACATGAAACTAATTAGTTGCAAAATTCAATGCAAACATTGCTAAAAACTTATTGTTCCTCTGGTTTCCAATCTTCTTTCACATTTAGTTCTCACAAAGTATTTTCTGGTGGTTGGTTGGAGATTATGAAAATAAGTACCGAAAAAATATTTATTGAAATTTATAATAATATTAGCAAAATGGATGGTGTTTTGATAAAATTGTTGAGTATTGATGATTGATAATAATGTCTAGGGGTTTGGTTAAAGCAATAATATGAAGTTAAAATTTTAAATAATTTTGAAGGAAAATGACTTCCGCCCAAAAGTAAGGGAGGTCATCATTTTCCCCCTTTTGGTGGAAGACTTTTCCCTGAAAAACATTTTCTGAAAAAAAAAAACAACACCATAATAATAACTTTTCTTTTTTGAAAAATATTTTTTGTCATGAGTTATTTCATGTTATGAGCTTAAAAGAGTATGTTTTGATTAAGATTTGTTGACAAAATAACAGAAAGCAAATACTGTAATTCCAGCCCATTTGGTGGCAGAAGCTATATCAACACTCCATGGCCTTGATTTAAGATGGTCAGGGCCAATAACACCAAGTGAAATGCAATATGTTCAATAGTATGTTTTGGCCAAGTACCCTGAATATTGCAATGGACTTGTGGAAGAAGGAGACAAAATTGATCTTTATACGCTTTGTCTGACCGATGAATCATCCGCTAATGGGAAAGAAAAATCCCCAAGGAGAGAGTCGTCGTCGCCTTCTTTTCGAAGTAGTAATTCAGAGTTGGAAAAAATCCTATTGGAACCATCAAGATTGCTTGATATTCTCACCAAGAAAACTTCTTACCAAGGAAATTTTATTTCAATCCCAGAAATTCAAGTCCGAAATCGAGCTTTGCAACAATGTGGAGTAAGTGAAGAGGAGTACTTAGTTGTTTTTAGAGTTACACTAAAAGAAGCAATGATGATGATTGGAGAATGTTACCCTTTCTTCAGGGGAAATTACTACATGACAATTCTTGGTGAAGATTATGATTGTATAAGGGAATTTGTTAGTTTTAAAGATTCAAAAGTGATTGCAGCACCAGAATCATGGCTGGATTTGAGGATTAAAGGATCACAACTTAGCCAATATTTTAGGAGAAAATCTAAGCATAGTCCAAAAGGGCTATTTGCATATCCTGCTTACGTGGAAGAAACACGTTACTCGATGCATTGGATATCAGAAGCTCATAGAAATTCATGGCATATTCTGTTAGATGCTTCTGGTTTGGATGCAGGAAAAGAAAGGTTGGCTTTAGCATTGCATCGACCGGATTTCGTGTTGTATACAGTTAATAATATACATGCTCAACCCTCAAAAATCACATGCCTTCTTGTAAGGAAACAATCCTTTGAAACAGCAGCCTCTTCAGCTAATTAACTGAAGAAAGTTGAAGTGACAGAGAGACAATGTATAATTCTCTGTATACTTCTGTTCTAAAGAGATAAATATTTTCTACGTACTGGCCGTTTTTATTTGTTTTGACCTTTTGCTACTTTGAATTTTGATTATGCATATCCTTAGATTTTATATGTTCTTGCTGATGTCTTTATGTGTTGGTACATAGTTTAGTTCATGTAGGGAAATATTGGTTATATTTCTTGATTGGAAAAGTGAGTCTAAAAAAGGAAATGTTGAATTAATTAATCGTAAATTATGTGATTTTAAAACCTTCTTGCCTTCGAAAGTAGATATTTAATAGTATAGGAAACAAAATTTCCACCATAAATGCAAATCCTTCTTATATCATTCGAGAATGATTTTTTCACATAATTAAAGCTCCACAAGGTAGAACGTATCACGTCGGGGCCAAGAAAGCCGAAACAAGAGTAAACGACATCTTCGCCATCAAGCAATCCCTAGTAGAGAGACTAAGGGATTTCCTCGCCCGATTCAACAGGGTAAGGATGACCTTACCAAATGTGTCTGAGGGGATGACAGTCCCAGCCTTTCAGAATGGGTTGAGTATGGAGGGTTCAAGAGCGACCAGAAAGCTATTGAGCCGATTGATGAAGTATCCTACAACCACTTGGGATGAAATCCATAATGCCTACTGTGCAGAGGTTCGAGCAGATGATGACGACCTCAATGGACCAACCCGACGACTCATCTTGGTACAAACCGAGCCCAGGAAATA
The DNA here is from genome assembly GCF_000390325.3 of Nicotiana tomentosiformis. Classification (NCBI taxonomy): domain Eukaryota; kingdom Viridiplantae; phylum Streptophyta; class Magnoliopsida; order Solanales; family Solanaceae; genus Nicotiana; species Nicotiana tomentosiformis. Next base: position 57,847,156 of record NC_090823.1, read on the forward strand.
ACGAAGAGATAACATGAGGAGGGATCATCCAATCTCGTAGGCAAACAGGGAACAACACCAGACTTATGTCAGGTCACCCGCCTTTCCCTCCTTTCGCTATGATGATGGCCCGTCTAGGCCGAGGACGGAGACTCACAGGAACGAGAGAGGTATGCCCCCTTTGTTATCTGCTCACAAGTTTTGTGTTTCACCTGCAGAGGTGGTCTACACCCTTGAGAAGCTTGGAACGAAGGTGAAGTGGCCGCCAAAGATTAAGTCAACCCAGATCAAATCAAGGCTATCGACGGGACACCTGAGCAATTTACTACTAAGAAGCAAGTCAAAAGGTGGACTGGTCAGATCGCCGCCCTATTGAGATTTATCTCGCGGTCGTCTGATATATGCCATAGATTTTTCGACGTACTCAAAAAGAATAACGACCTCGAGTGGACGCCCGAGTGCATGCAAGCATTGCGAGAACTGAAAGCATATTTGTCATCGCCACTTTTACTCTCGAAGCTTGTACCCGGGGAACACCTCCTCGTCTATCCCGCCGTCTCCGAAGTAGGAGTAAGTGAGGCCCTGATTCAATAAAACAAAGGTACGCAATCTCCTATTTATTATATCAGTAAAACACTTGTCAACGCCGAGACGAGGTACCCACACCTCGAGAAATTGGCCATGCAATTGGTCGTAGCTTCACGAAAGCTTAGACCCTATTTCCAGTGCCCCTATCTCAGTCGTTACCACTATCCCTCTAAGAAGCATTTTGCATCAACCCGAGCTGTCGGGGAGGCTGTCCAAATGGACCATCGAGCTAAGTGAGCATGACATCACATATCAGCCTCAAACAATAATAATGTCGCAAGTGCTCGCCGACTTCATCGCAGACTTTAGCGTGAAAGTAATTCCTGAGGCCGAGAAAGAAGCTGTTCAAGCTTCTTTTAGAACACAAGACCTTTGGGTCCTGTACACCGATGGGAAATCCAATGCCTCCGGATTCGGACTGGGACTCGTACTCGAAGTCCCCACCGGCGAAGTAATTCGCCAGTCCATAAGATGCCCGAATATGACTAACAACGAGAGCATAATTGCAGGGTTGAGGCTAGCACTCAAATATGGGGCAAAGCGGTTAAGACTTCGCTGTGATTCCCAGTTCACAGTCAACCAAGTCAGAGGGACTTTCCAAATCAAAGAACAAAGGTTGCAAAAATATCAAGCCAAGATTTATAAGTTGCTGCCCAATTTCGACGAATGCCAGCTCGACGAGATCCCTCGAACTTAGAACGTCGAAGCAGATGGCCTCGCCAAATTGGCCACTGCCACCAAAAGCATCACGGCCGGGGACCAAAGCGTAGTCCATCTCCTCAACTACTCACTACACTAAGTCGAGGTAAAATCTGTAAGTTTAACTTAGGAATGGCGCAATCATATTATTACGTACTTGCAAGATGGCACCCTCCCAAACGACGAAAAAGGAAGCTAAAAAACTAAGAATGCAAGTGGCTAGATACAACCTCCTTCATAATGACTTATACAAGAGAACGTATGGCGGTCCTTTGGCAAAATGTTTAGGCCCAAACCAAACTCAATGCGTTCTCGAGGAAGTCCATGAAGGCCATTGCGGCGCTCACTCCGGTGATCGATCACTCGTCAGGTGCCTCATACGGGCCGAGTACTACTGGCCCACCATGAAGAAAGATGCCTCGGAATTTGTGAATAAATGCAGGCAATGTCAGAAATACGCCCCAATAATCCACCAAGCACGTGAACACCTTCATTCGGTCACCTCTCCATGGCTATTTATCAAGTGGGGAATGGACATCGTGGATCCAATCCCGCCAGGGCGAGGTAATGTACGATTTATTTTAGTTTTAATTGACTATTTCTCTAAATGGGTGAAAGAAAGAGTATTCGCCCAAGTGCGCGAACAAGAGGTAATCGCCTTCATATGGAAAAACATCATCTGCCAATTTGGTCTACCCAAAGAGATAAGCTGCGACAATGGGCCATAGTTCACGGGAAATAAAACTACTGAATTCTTCGAGAAATGGCACATTAAGAGGATACTTTCAACTCCTTATCACCAAGTAGGAAATGACCATGTAGAATCCTCCAATAAGCCCATATTAAACATCATGAAGAAGAAACTTGAAGAAGCCAAGGGACTGTGGTCGGAACATAAGCAGTTATACCAGTCGAGGTCGGAGAACCCAACCTGAGGTACTCCCATGAAAGCGGCACTAGCAACGACGAGAGTAGGAGATAAGAGCTCGATGAAGTCGATGAACGAAGAGATATGGCATACATACGGATGGTCGTCCAAAAATAACAGCCAGAATTTTACTACAACAAAAAGGCAAAGGTCTGACCGCTCAAGATCGGGGACTACGTACTCAAAGCCAAAACCCAAGCAAACAGGGATCCACGAGAAGGCAAATTGGGAACCAAATGGGACGGGCCATACAAAATTATAGGCAAAGAAAATAAGGGTTCATTCCAACTAGAGACAATGGAAGGAAAATAACTACCAAACAATTGGAATATCAACCACCTTAAATACTTCAACTTCTAGAAAATAAGAAGTCCCCCCCCAAGTCGTACTCCTTTTTCCCTCACTTGAGTTTTGTCTCAATAGGGTTTTCTCAAGGAGGGTTTTAACGAGGCGGCAGGTGGAACACTTCGAGTCGGAGTGTACGAGAACATACTGATTTCTTTTTCATTGCCCGACTCCTCAAGATTCTCCAAGTCGAACAATGAAGGTACTGGGATAGGAACACCAGCCAACACCCAAAATTTGTAACTTTCTCCAAAAATTGTCCGAGGGCAAAACAATGTAATCAGAGTAACGGCATCAAAGTAATAGAAATTCACATTTATTGAAACTGCTCTAATGAAAGGTTAAGCTCGAACAATACCTACTAGCCCTTGGCTACAACTTAACGAAAGGATAAGTTCGACCAAGCTCGAACAACACCTCCCAGTCCTCGACCACAAATTAATGAAAGGTTAAGTTCGACCAAGCTCGAACAACACCTACCGGCCCTCGGCCGTGACCCAATGAAAGTTTAAGTTCGACCAAGCTCGAACAATACCTACTGGCTCTCGGTCGTGACTTAACGAAAGGTTAAGTTTGACCAAGCTCGAACAAACACCTATCGGCCCTCAGCCATGACTTAACATAAGGTTAAGCTCGACCAAGCTCGAATAAATGCCTATTGGCCCTCGGCCACGACTTAATGAAAGGCTAAGTTCGACCATGTTCGAACAACACCTATCGGCCCTTGGCCACATCTCAACTAAGAGACATACTTAACCTATATAAACAAAGGGCCGATATGTCCCACGACTATTCAGCTCAAAGGCTACGGTCATCTAGAAGGCGACAACAATAAAAAGGACAAAAAGCGAAAATGCAAACACAAGAAAAAATATACATGTACAGAAACAAATTGCAGGAATAAAAAAGGTACAAGGATCAACTTTGATATTCATACTTAGATAAAGAGGTTTTTATAATAGGCACTCGAAGACGCCAACAAAAAATACACAAAAAGTTAAACGAAAACTATTGGCCATCGCCATCATAGCCTTCAACACCCTCGCCATCTCGGCCTTCAACTACGTCACCACCCCGATCGTCGACACCATCACCATCTCGGCCCCCAGCATCCTCTCTATCTTTGCCCTGAGGGTAAGCGGAATCATACCAGGCATCATCCTCGAGCCGATCTATGCCCTCCTCCTCATCCTACTCACCAGGATGTGGTGTAGCATGATCATAATCACAAGCAACCCGAGCCTCACAGGACTTGACTCAAGCATACTCAAGAGTCGTTCCCAAAATAGTGCCGTATATAAGTCATGGAGCACGTCCAACTGGGCTTCAGCATGGATCCACTCCTCGTACAACTCCCAAGAAATGTTAGGATACTCGAAAGCATTTGATGAATTAGGCCACGTGAGTAGTTGAACCTTCTCGGCCTCGAGATCAGCAACTCGATCATGAAGCTTAGAGTTCTCCTTGTCCAGCTCCCCGATCCTCTCCTCAAGACGGTCCTTCTTAGCTCTTTCCGTCAATAGATCATTTTCCTACTCAGAGCGGAGAGTCTTATTCGCTAGCTCAAGAATGTCGATCTTTCTCCGAGCATCCAATTGGGAAGACTCTGCCTTCTCGAGCACCTGCTATTTCTTAGCGATCTCTCCCCTTAGAGTATCAATCTCGAGGTGACACCCGTTTAACTGGCCGCACAGTTCAACCAGTTGAGCCTGAAGGTCACTACACTGGGCCTCCACGCCCTTGCTTAGCTCAAGCTCCTCCTCTGTTCTTTTCAACGCCTCCTTGAGGACGTTGATTCTCCCCTCGGGCGACATTAGCTCTTCATCCTTCATCTTTAGCTCATCTCCACCCCCTCACGAAGTTGCTTCCGAAGGTCCCGGTACTTTCCACGATACTCGTGGTACTTGCCTATCAACTTTACATAAATTTCTTTTCGCCTCTTCTCCCTTCGGGCATTGTCAATCTCCAAAATGACCATCTGTAAATCAAAGAAAATACAAGAGTCAAAACCTAGGAACGAGTTAAGGCAAAGAGTAAAGAACAAACAATTATTATACTTACCCTGAGAGTAAGGCCATTAATATTCTCCGATAAAGTACTGTTATTTATCTCCCTGAGGGTCACACCCTCGGCATCGAAATAGAGAGGACCGAGAGAGGGGACCACCTCCTCGGTATTTTTCAGCAAGTCACGATCCATTGGGATCATGATGGTCCTCGTGCCTCCCTCCATCCTCACCTCAATCTGGCTGAGCCCCTCGTCGGTCCATGTCGGAACTTGAGTCATCACCCTCATCGGTGATGTCTTTTCCTTTGTCCCCGCTGGTCAATGAGACATCTATTGCCATCCTGGAGGACGAAGCCTCTCCCTGTCCCATGGGCATGGAGCCGTTGTCAAATGCTACCATTACCCCCTCGGAATGCAAGGGCATGCCCTCATTGACTTCTACCGTATACGGTGCCTCAAGGCTCGACCCAATATCATCACCAATATATATTATCTCAGTCTCACGCAATGTGAATCCTTCTTCTACTACGTCGACGTCCGAAGGAACTCCGCCACCCACATCCACAGATCTCCTTTTGTGAGGTCGAAGGTCCCCGTCATTGGGCGAGAGTTCGTCATCCTCGTCAACGAGAAAGAATAAGGGAGGAGTAGAGGTTGCAACAGCCGGAATAGGGACGGAGGCAGAGGTTACAACAGTTAGAATTGGGGTTGTTGCACCCTATTTTGCACTAGTCAAAACAAGATTCAACTTATGGTTTCTCTGTTGTTGATGAAAGAAAGTCACCATCTAATATTTAAAGGTATACTAGGGTACCTATTTAATTACTATAGGTCATATTCTTCATTAGTCTGCTATCCGGTGAGATTATGGGTAAGGGTTCTTGTTCTTCTAAGGGGAAGGTGTTAGGCACCCCTTAAAATCTACCTGAGGTAGCTCCATAGGACTTCGACTAGATTTAGGACTAATTATTTGTACAATACTTAACCAGTGTTTAAAGAGTGTAGCTTACCATATATTAAGGTATAATACATATAAAGGAAGAGTCTAGTTTAAAGAGGTATGGGTTTATAGAAGAACCTTAGAAAATAGTGTTAGTACATATATGCTTGAAAAGAGCTTTAAAAGATGTGGTGTTTGTATGAAAATATGTAAAAGAGAAGCTAAGTTAAAGCACTTTGTTTCCTAAAACATGGAAGTTCATACTACTCTAATGAGGTGAAGATGTTATGAAAATAAGCCTAAGATATACCTCGTTTTTTTAAATATTGGGCTTGAAGGAATAGTTTAAAAAATCCTTGTTTTGGGTGGCAACACCTTGATCTTAGAAAGGAGTTGATTTCCTTTTAGAAAATTAAGCTCGTGATTCAGTTCTGATTTTTTTTTGTTGAAAGATGGATTGCCGCCTTTTGTTAGGCCTTTGGGTTTCAAAATCTTTAAAAAGAGTTAGCAACGCATAATGAATTAATAATAACAACTCATGATTAGAGGATGGAGGGTTACTTACTAACTAATGCTTCTTTTAATCCTAGGCTCTTTAAAGCTTGCCTAAGTTATTTTACATGATTTAAGACATAAAGTAAAGCATTCAATCCAATATATAATTGTTGTATACATGTGAGATAAAATAACAGGAACACAATAAAGGACAACGACATAGTAGAGCTATAGAATAGCAAAAGTAGTAAATAAGTGAGTAAAGGGAAAGAAAGGACTCTGGTGTTTGGGCCTCAAAGAGGCAGGCACAACAGTAACAGGGACGACAGCTGACTCTGGACTCCCAGGATAAAGCAAAGCTGGATTTAGGCCTGAGTTCCTTAAGAACTCAGCAGGCCCAAGCCACTGTACATGTTCAAAAAAAGAAGAGAGAAAGTCATTAGAAAGACAACACTATATACATGCTCATACATGAAATTTATAAGCGAAGAATAAGGGAAAGATAACTAACAGATTTAAACACCAAGAAGGTTATACGAATGTGGTGGTTATATATAGCAAATGATCCACATTGAACGCCTTTCGGTGTCATTAAACACTAAACCCAAAGAGAATAACAAGTGTATATGAATTAAGGGCTAAGGAGAGAACTCCACTCAAGGTCGATGCCCCCTTTGAATCCCCCGGCACTTCAAAGTTCCCAAGGGTCTCGAGGCCTAGGGAAATGCTTGTGCCGGGGAGAGCAGCCCAACCTAGAGTCAAACTCTACTCCCAAATACCTTTAACAACTAACGACTCATTCTTCCTTATAGGTTTGAGTGCCAATGAGGCTTTTTCAATGTAAACCAACTACTGTAACATTCCCTACCATAGAAGCATACCCTTTCTTGACAGAATGGTATAAGGAATACTGAAACAGTTTTATTTCTTATAACGATACCTCCAGTTCTAAGCGAATGATTAACATATTAAACAGACCTGAAGCTCAAGTTTCCAAACATGCATACAGAGGCAGGAACATTATATTGTTATTGCTAAAGAAACAAACAACTGTAATCAAACATCTCAAAGATAGACAAATAGCACATAGTTTAGAGTAGCTACAACTTAGGGTACATATGCTTTTGCCCTAATGGACTAATCATTGGTTAGTTTAACTTAAGTCTTGCACATATAGGTTAACAATACTATTTGAAACCTTTTGAAAACATCAGCAAAGATTCAGACAAAACAGTCATAATCATGAATCTCTATAGGTATTATTAGAGATACTAGAGGATAATCCGAACTTATAACATGACTACAGGTTTGCAGATTAAAAAAATAGAATTCCCTAAGACTGCTTAATAGGATCGCAAACTATCAGTCTCACTTCATTTTGGAACTGAAGGTAAAACTAACTTCTTTATAGGAGTATAATGAAATAGGCAAGTTATTGTGTTTAAGCAGTAGCAACAAAGGGTTTCTCCAAGACCAGATTCAATTCAGATTAACAGGGAAATTAAGAGCTAAGTGTAGTTTCAAGACAGTGTACAAAAGCATGAAATCATGAGAAATATGCATAGATACACACAGAACCTTCATTGAACTCTACATATAGATATTTCAAGTAATGTCATAGTTTTACAAAAACAGGATAAATTTCAGTCATTGTAAGATTAGTTTAACAATGTTATTAAGGGCTAAGGACAAAGAAGATGTCATATCAAACAAGTTTAACTCAAATGTAGAGACTAAGATTAACATCTAAGCATGATGGAGTTGTATTCAACTTGTAAAATAGTTAACATTTAACTATAGGAGACATAACTACAATCTAATTCATGAGAGATAGCTTGATCATAACAAAACATGTGTAGAGTGATCACTGATGTTCACAGAAGTTCATCCTAATAAGGTTGTTTCATACATAGAGGTACAACTAACAGTTAGACATGGATATAAAGCTTTCATAGTGATGAATCAAAGAATACTTAAAGGTTAACAAGCACTTATGTAAAGAAAGGAAGCATTTTGAACACTTAGACTTCACAAGCCTTAATCAAGTGATGTAGGGTTATACTATGTACTTTCACATGTGTTATCGCTAGCATTATCTAACATCAAACCCACGTGTTGGCCTAAGTGAAGGTTAGTTTTGAAGATTGACAAAGGAAGCTCAGACATGAACTAGGTCCATCCCTTGTGTGCATAGACACGGGCAGATTCGAGCATGTGGGATACACGTGAAGGAGATAAGCTTAACTTGGTCTAATTAATATCTCCTGATCGAAAAAGGTTGCATAATTGATAAGGAGAAGGACTCCTTAATCAAAGAGAACACTATCCAAGATAAGGGAAGAGATAGAGGTTGAGATCAATTAGAACTCTTCCACCAAGGAAGAGTAGCATTAGAACTCTAGTTATTTTCTACTCTACTAACTCTATAAATAGTAGGATTTTCTCATTCAACAAGAAGGCACAAAAGCAGAAGTTAAACGTGAATTGAGAGCAAAATAGCAAGGCATTTTGCAAGCAAGTCGTGTGTGATTCAAGTGTGCAAACCTGAAGTTACATGAACCAGATAGAAGAATCAGCTCCAAGTGTATGTCTTTTATTCTAGTTAAATTGTAGTAGGTATTTTCATATTGTACCTTTCAGCTTTATCTAGAGGCAATTGTAATAGGTACTCACAGTATTCAAGTTAGAGTTAACTTGAAGTTGTCGCAGCAGTTAGAGGCTGGTTGCCACAACGGGATTAGAGTTAATCCTAGGTTTATAAAGTTTTTTGTAAATGCAGTTTTTGGCTTAGTGATTTAGTGGAGAGTTTGGGAAAATCCTACTGAGAAGTAGGTCGTGATTTTTTCACCTTTTGAGCCACATTTTTTCCACGTAAAGTACTTGTGTTCTTCACTTTTCGCATTTACTATTTTAGCAATAGTAGGTTAAGGAACACATAGAAGAACCTGGTCCTTGTATAATCAGTTTAGGCGAAAAATTGGGTATCACACAAATCACTCCCCCCCCATGTGGTATTGATGTTAAAAACATCAATTGGTATTAGAGTGGGTTATCCTTGAAGAGGCTAACACCTTAGGAGAAGATCAAGATGAGTGCACCACCTGAAAACTGGGAAGGGTAATCCACTTCTAGGTCACCACTTTTCAATGACTAGTATCACTCTTGGTGGAAAAATATGATGAGAGATCACATCATAGGAGAAGATTATGAGCTATGGGACATTATCACATATGGACCACTGGCTACCATGAAGATAAATGCCGAAGGAGAAGAGGTGCCAAAGACAAAAGCTGACTGCACTACCGACGACTTGAGGAAATGGGAGAAGAATGTTAAAGCCAAGAAATGGCTTATTTGTGGACTCGGTCCAGATGAGTACAGTAAAATCCAAAGTTATACCACTGCTAAGGAAATCTGGGACACTTTGCAAGTGGCCCATGAAGGAACACCTCAAGTGAAGAGGTCTAGAGGAACACTACTATATTCTCAATATGAGAATTTCATCATGAAGTAAGGGAAAACCATCCAAGAGATGTATACAAGGTTCACCACACTGACAAATGAACTTAAGTCTCTTGTAAGGATTATTTCTGAAGAAGACAGAGTTTAGAAGATTTTGACAAAAGTTCTGCCAGTTACTTGGGAGAGCAAAATCACTGCCATTCAGGAATCAAAAAATATTGCCACTCTTAGGTTGGATGAGCTAATTGGAAATCTCACTGCTTATCAACTTAGAAGACAAATCATGAAGATGGATGTACCCAAGAAGGAAAGAAGCCTGGCACTCAGAATCACTGAAGGTTCTGATCTAGAAGATGATGAAATGGCTATGATCACAAAGGACTTCAAAAAGTATCTAAAGAGAGAAAAGGGTCCTTCAAGAAATGGAAGCTACAACAAACCAAAGGCTCCTGAAAGGCAAACCAATGAGGGATGCTACAAGTGTGGTAGGACTGATCACCACATCAAGAACTTCCCTCAATGGGAAATTAAGTGGAAGAAGGAAAGATCTGAACGAAGAAACAGGAAGAAGGAACAGGTTCAACCCAAGAAGAACAAAGGATCAACAAAGTCTATGGTTACTGCTTGGGGAGAAAGCTCAGATGATAAAGATGGAGATGAACAAGCATTTATGGCCATTGGAGAATCTAACGAGGAATCTGAGGTAAGTGTAATTCATCTCAAAGACAAAATTAAATTTTTGTCTGAAGAAAGGCTATTTGAATTACTTCTAGATTTCATTGATGAATCTGAGGACGTAAACAATGAAAACGAACAGCTGTCTAAGGAATATGTGATTTTGAAAGCAAACTGTAAGAACCTGAAACTTAGGGTTAGTGAGACTATAAGTGAAAATACTGCATTAAAGAACCAGGTTTATGCATTTGAATCAAATGTCCTAGAACTTAGATCTGAAAACCTAAAACTGTAATTAGGAACAAGTAAGAAGACAGTTGATTGCACACAACTCACTCTAGAAGAAAATGTAGGTAAACTAAAAGATGAGTTTAATAAGAAGGATGAGAAGGTTAGAATTTTGAAGGAGGATCTAGGTAAAGTCAAGCATGAACTAGACAAAAATTGTAAATGGAATAGGTCCTCCGATGCACTTTCATGGCTACAGGAATATTATACTAGCAATAGAAGAGGACTTGACTTTGGGAATCTGCCACCTAAATGGAATCCCAAAAGCAAGTACCTTACACTTCCTGAGAATAAGATTTGTACTCACTGTGGTAAAACATGTCACTATAAAAGTGAATGCAATGCAAAATATAAGGCAAACCAAAAGAATAAAGAATTTGTTCAAGGGAAGAATAAGTTACCAAGTTTGGGTAAAAAGAATCTGATTCATCCTTTTGCCTATAGAAAGGGACCCAAACTAGTTTGGGTTCCTAAGACTAACCCCTGATTTCCTTTTGTAGGTCCAAGTGAAGGGAAGCAGCCAAATATGGTACATGGATAGTAGCTGCTCAAAGCACATGACAGGAAGCAAGAACCAGTTCCTTTCACTTGAGGACCTCAAAGGAGGTAATGTATCCTTTGGAAATGGGAAGAAAGGTGGGATCATTGGGGTTGAAAAGGTAGGTAAGACTGATTCTCACTCTATTGAGAATGTCTACTTGATAGATGGCTTAAAATACAGTCTAATCAGTATATCACAACTATGTGATAGAGGTAACTTGGTAGCATTTACCTCTACTAAATGTTTTGTGATTAATCTTACCACTGATAAGATTGTTTTGCAGGGAAAAAGAGTGAACAATATATATATTGTAGATCTGTCCATACTTTCAGAAAATGAACTCACTTGCTTAAGTGTGTTGGACAATGATCCCCTCCTTTGGCACAGGAGACTTGGACATGCAAGTCTGAGTCAACTCAACAAATTAGTTTCCAAGGACCTGGTGATAGGTTTTCCTAACATCAAGTTCAAGGAAGACAAAGTTTGTGAGGCTTGTGCAAGGGGGAAGCAGGTAAGATCCTCTTTTAAATGCAAGAAAGTGGTAAGCACCACCAGGACGATGGAACTGGTCCATATGGATCTCTGTTGTCCAATGAGAACATTAAGTAGAGGTGGTAAAAGATATGTGATGGTACTTGTTGATGATTACTCTAGGTTTACTTGGACATTGTTTTTAACATCTAAAGATGAAACATTTGACATGCTCACTTCTTTTGTTAGAAAAACTCAGAAACAACTAGGTAATCAACTTGCATCAATTAGGTCTGATCATGGTACTACATTTGAAAATACTAAATTTGCTGAATTTTGTGATGAGCATGGCATAGATCATAATATTTCTGCTCCTAGGACTCCACAACAAAATGCAGTAGTTGAAATAAAGAATAGGACACTTGAAGATATGGCTAGGACTATGCTTCTTTCTAGTAAACTGCCCCATAGCTTTTGGACAGAAGCTGTAAATACTGCATGCTACATCATAAATAGGTGCATGACTAGACCTCTTGTAGAGAAGACTCCCTATAAGTTACTTAAAGGGAGAAAACCAAACATATCCCATCTTAGGGCATTTGGATGCAAGTGCTTTGTGCACAATAATGGTAAAGACTCCCTAGGTAAGTTTGATCCCAGAAGTGATGAGGGAGTATTCTTGGGATATTCTTCACATAGTAAAGCTTATAAGGTCTATAACTAAAGAACTATGTGTGTTGAAAAAACTGTTCATGTGGTTTTTGATGAAACTAACATTCGTTCTAAGAGACAGGAACATGATGATGAAGCAATTGGGCTGGTGAGAAACTTAAATGTAACCACAGCCCAGACTAAAGCTGCATTGGAAGAAGGAACAAGTGATGGAACAATTACTTCTACCTAGGGAAACCTGACATGGGGAATAGAACAAAGAGGAAATGATCCTCAAACCTCAATGGAACCTGTCCATGAACCTGTTCCACAGCAACAAAACACTGAAGGAACATCAAATGGAAACCAGCTAGTTGTGAAATTCTACAAGTATCAAAGTTCTCATCCCATTGAAAACATAATTACTGATCCAACCTATGGAATCAAAACCAGATCTTCATTAAAAAATCTTTGTGCTTTTGATGCCTTTTAATCTAGTATTGAACCTAAAAATGTTGCCGAGGCTTTGCAGGATACAGACTGGGTAAATGCAATGCAAGATGAACTCAACCAATTTAAAAGGAGACAAGTTTGGCATCTGGTACCAAGACCCAAGGACAAATAAGTAATTGGCACAAAATGGGTCTTCAGAAACAAACTTGATGAAGATGGAACAGTTACAAGGAATAAGGCAAGATTGGTAGTCCAAGGACATAGCCAAGAGGAGGGCATAGACTATGATGAAACCTTTGCTCCAGTCGCAAGGTTGGAAGCAATAAGACTCCTCATAGCCTTTGCTGCTTACATGGAATTCACCCTTCACTAGATGGATGTCAAGAGTGCCTTCCTCAATGACTATCTAAAGGAAGAAGTGTTTGTCAAGCAACCTCCGGGGTTTGAAAGCAAGGAAAGTCCTGATCATATGTACAAACTTGACAAAGCACTTTATAGGCTCAAGCAGGCTCCAAGAGCATAGTATGAAAGATTATCAAAGTTTTTTCTTGAGCATGACTACAAGAGAGGTAAAATTGACAATACTTTATAATTGAAAGAAAAAGGTAAAGATCTCTTGGTAGTTCAAATATATGTTGATGATATAATCTTTGGAGCAACTACTGATAAGTTAAGTAAAGAATTTGCTAAACTAATGGGGAGTGAATTTGAAATGAGCATGATGGGTGAGCTTAATTTCTTTTTAGGCTTACAAATTAAACAAAATTCAAATGGAACTATGATCCATTAGCAGAAGTATGTAAAAGAGTTGCTTAAAAGGTTTAAAATGGAAGATTCCAAAGAAATTTACACTCCTATTGCAACAGCTACAAAGTTGGATATAGATGAACCTGGTTTATCTGTTGATCAGAAGTTGTATAGGGGAATGATTGGATAATTGTGAAGAAACTCAAAAACAAAAGGAATAGAGATCGATCAGAAAAGAAACCTAGCCCCTTGACTCGTATGAAATTTTAGACTATTGTTAGGTCTGGTAGGTATTTCTTGGTGTGATTGTTGGTTGTTCGATGATGTTAGGTGATTGCTAGGTGAGAAAAATCAAGGCTCTATTTATATTGCCATTAATGGCTTAGGGATTCAGCAAAATTCAATCTCGCTAGTGAAAGATGACGTTGAGGTAGTGATGTGAGCATAATCGGGGTGAAATAAAAAAGAACAGAGGGAAATTGGTGAGGGATTTACCTAAGTGAGATAAAGTTGACCGTTGATGGCAAAATCCATCGGGTAAAGTTCCAATGTCCAGAGGTTATTGCATTTGACCTTTGGACCTCGAATAATCATAATGAGGTTCTGAGGAGGCTTCTCATGCGCTTTGACTTGAAAGAGCACAAGAAATCTCAGACGATTTGAGATTTCACCCTTTGGTGTGTGACTTCAACATTAGGGATTTTGAAATTAAACGGTGGAAACAGAAAGAGAATGACGAGATTCGTAGTACAGAGACAAGACAGATGGCCATACATACCATGGATATGAAAAACCAGAGATGATTTGAAGTTTCATCTCTAGGTTAGGGTTTTCAAATTTAGGGGATTTGAATTTCAAAGGAGAAATGGGCAAAGATTCAGCGAGAATTGTGGGGAATGAAGGCAGAAGGAATGATTTCTAGTCGTGATTCATGACCTTGCACTAATTAGTGCAAGGTTTGCTGATTGACGGGTCAGTGGTGTAGAGAGAAATGAGAGAGGAAAATGTGGCGGCTGAGTCTGTGGGGAAATGATGTTAGGGTTAGGGTAACCGGGGTTGGTCTCAGGGGTTTAAACGGGGAGATGGGATCTAGGTCGTTGGATCATTTGGTCAACGACCCCGATAATTTGGATATTAAAAGGTTTCAATCGGGAAAAACGGAGACCGCTGGATTCTTGTAATCCAACGGTTAAGATAAAATCTGGTGGTGGTTTTAAAATAATGAGAAATGCAAGATTAAACCTTGTCCATTGATGGTGAGGATCGAGGTCAAGGTTGTTTGTATTTGTTTTGTGAGTGATAGAGAAGGGTGACGTGGCAATTGCTGATTGGTCCAATGGGAGTCACACGGATTGCCAAAGTGGAGAGTGAGGGAATTAGACCTAGGCCATATCCGGATTAGGGCCTGGTATTTGGGCTTGAATTATTTTTAAAAATGGCCATTTGTGATTAATTAAGGAATTGCAATTGTAGCCATTTGGTCTTTAACCTCTTTAAAATTAATTTAATTAAACTTAATTAATTTCCAATAAAAATATAGTAAAATTATAATTATCAAATATACTACCAATTATTTTAATTAATTACTCGTAAAATACGTTGACTTCTAAATTATGACACTAATTTCAAATTATTAACATAGTAGCCTATTTAACTAAAATTGAGAAATAATTTGTTAAATTAATTATAGAGCCTATGTGGTGTGTATAAAAAATTGTTATAATAATACTAAAATAGTAAGTACATTTGTAATTATATAATATTAATATTGGGTGATTAATCTCAAATTAATACTTAATTAATTTGTAAAAATATGTATTATCGATAGAAAATACTTCCAAAACCATTATTGTTAATTATTAAGTATAAGTAAATTAATTTTAAAAAGGAGGGTCAAAATTGGCTGTCAACAGTGGTGGAGACAGAAGTTGCAACAGTTGGAACAAGGCCGGAGATTGAAGGCGTAGCGGCCCTTCTCCTCCGGAACAAAGACAAGGGGGCCCTAGCCCTCCTCGCGGTCCCTCTAACAAAACCTAGAGAAAAACAAAAAGTAAGAGATCAGTAAAAACGATAAACATTCACCACATAAAAACAATATCGATGGGAAGAAAGAGATTACCTTTCGAGGGGAAAGCCGGTTTGAATTTCTAAAAGAAGCTCGACCAGTCACGGATCCCCGCCGTATAGGGGAGGATCCGCCTTACCCAGTCGGCGAGACATGTCACCAATTGGAGAGGTCGATTAGTAGCTGCAGAAATAGAAGAGATGTGGCCGGCCCACAACAAGAAGAATTTTAGAGAAAAGAAGAAATACAAACAACATGAATACTTATGGGTGTGGTTCCAGGCCTCAAGGAAGCCGGCAACATAAAAAACTATGGCCTCTGTCCTGACGAAGATATAGTCGAGCCAAAAATGCCGACTACCCTTGTCATCCATCCTCACTACCAAGCACTTTCCCCAAGGGGGGCGAAGGTTCAATAACGTTCCTCGGTAGAAATGGGGGGCGAAAAGGTGCACCAAGTGGCACACCGTGACCTCAACTTCAGCCAATTCAACAAACTTCGCCAACATCTTGACCACCTTAAAGAAGTAGGGGAAAGCTAAGTAGGACACACATTATACTGGCGGCAGAACTCTTCTATCAGTGGAGGGAAGAGGGATAAATAATCGATGGTAAACGGATAGGCGTAGAGGGCGCAGTATCAGGGACGGTGGACTCGTACTTCATCGTCACCCGTAGGAACTAACTCCACATGATTGGGAAGGCCAAACTTAGAATTTAACTCGGCTAAGCGCTCAACCATCATCGTGGATTGAAACCTCTCGGTCACCACATCCGGTGGCTTGCGGAAATCGGGTATGGCTTCAAGATATCGAGGTACAATCTCCTCCACCAAGGGGAGAGTTTCCTCCTCAACGGTGACAACGATGTCTTCCCCCTGAGCAGGGAACATGATGGCCAAAGGAACATAATGATCTTCCACATTGGCATCAGATGAAAGGTTTGACATTGTTGTGGCGGATAGTAATAAAATAGAAGACGAAATTAGAGGTGCAATGAAATCTTATGAAGAAGGAGAGAAAATTCCAAAGGAGAAGTGAAGAGAGTGTAAAAACCTTGAATCTCAACAAATCCTTCCCTGTTTATAGAGTTTGAGGCACCAGAATCAAAATGGTTCACCATAATTGTCACAAAGATCGAAACGGTAGAGCCAATCAAAGGTCACACGAGAATTGACGCAACGCATCGAGATTTATCGTCATCATGACGCATGACGTCATGACGTCATTGCTTCTCTTGGATCAAATATTTCCAGCAAGCCACCCGGGAAATCTAAGGGTTTAAAATGTGTGGCCTACAGAGAGTCTCGTCGCGTGCTTTCCACAACAAAGACAACCAATATTATCTGTTCAGCGAGCTCGACCATAAAGACGACCATAAAGACGACTATAAACGACATTATCCGTTCATTGAACTCGCCCACAAAGACGATCTCAATAAGCAGAGGAACTAACTATATGGGCCAAATTTATCTTAGTTACGTTAAGGCCGAATCAACATTAGGAGAACCATCAAAGGATGCCACGCGTCATTGGCACCCCTGAGGGAGGATCCGCCTGACCCAGTTGACGAGATGTGTCACTAACTGGAGAGGTCAATTAGTAGCTGCAGAAAGAGAAGAGTTATGTGGTTGGCCCACAACAAAAGGAATTTTAGGGAAAAGAAGAAATACAATCAGCACGAATACTTACGGGTGGGGTTCCAGGCCTCCGGGAAGCCGGCCGCATCAGACAATACGGTCTCAGTCCTGACGAAGAAATAGTCGAGCCAGAAATGCTGACTACCCTTGTCATCCATCATCACCACAAAACACATTCCCCCACGGTGGCGAAGGTTCAGTAACGTTCCTCAGTAGAAATGGGGGGCAAAAAGTTGCACCAAGTGGCGCACCATGACCTCGACTTCAGCCAATTCAGCAAACTTAGCCAACATCTTGACCACCTTGAAGACGTAGGGGGCGAGTTACGCAGGATACACATTATAGTGGCGGCAAAACTATTCTATTAGCGGAAGGAAGGGGAACAAATAGCCGATGGTAAACAGATAGGCGTAAAGAGCACATTATCCTGGACGGTGGACTCGTACTTCATCGTCACCTGTAGGAACTAACTCCAAGTGATCGGGAAGGCTGAACTTAGCCTTAAACTCGGCTAAATGCTCAACCATCATCGTGGATTGAAACCTCTCAGTCACCACTTCCGGTGGCTTGTGGAAATCAGGTTTGGCATCAAGTTATCAAAGTACAATCTCCTCCACCAAAGGGAGAGTTTACTCCTTAACGGCGACAAAGACGTCTTCCCCTTGAGTGGGGAACACGACGGCCAAAGGAACATAATGATCTTCCACATTGGTATAAAATGAAAGGTTTGACATTGTTATGGAGGTTAGTAAGAAAATAGAAGAAGAAATCAGAAGTGTGATGAAATCTTATGAAGAAGGAGAGGAAATTCCAAAGGAGAAGTGAAGAGAGTGTAAAACTTGAATCTCAACAAACCCTTCCTATTTATAGAGTTTGAGGCACCAGAATCGAAACGTTTTGCCATAATTGGCACAAAGATCGAAATGGCAGAGCCAATCCAAGGTTAAGCGAGAATCGACGCAACGCGTCGGGAATCAGCGTCATCATGACGTCATGACATCACTTCTTCTCTTGGATCAAATGGTTCCAGCAAGCCACCGGGGAAATCTAAGGGTTTAAAATGTGCGGCCCACAGAGAGCCACGTCGCCTGCTCGCCACAACAAAGACGACCAATGTTATCTATTCAGCGAGCTCGACCATAAAGATGACCATGAACGACATTATCCACTAATTGAATTCACCCATGAAGAAGACCTCAACAAGTGGAGGGACTAACTATAAGAGCCAAATTTATCCTAGTTACATTATGGCCGAATTAACATTAGGAGAACCTTCAAAGGCTGCCACGCGTCATTGGTATGAATTCGACAAATACCGAAGGCAAGGTCGAGGAGCCAAAAGAGACCGAGGTCGAGGACGAACACTCTCATTTAACGGAGTGATAACGGCTAGTTTTAGGGATAATACTTTAAACAGAATATTCTAGTGAATATTCTCGGGATCTGTACTATTAGGGTTTTGTGGCACATATCCCCTTATAAATAGAAAGAGACAGAGTTATAGTTTGGGATTGAACACTCATTTGTAAAAGAACACTTTGACATTTTGTAGAGATTCTTGCTTTATTACATACATACAAAAGAGACCTTTTTCTTGAGAGCCCTGTCTAGCTTTTCTCCCACGATCCAAGGAGAACCCGAATATTCAAAGGCTCATCAATCGTTTATCATTGTCAGAAGGAATATTACACGACTTCATCCCCTTTTTCGGTCATCTCTATTACATTTATTTACATAAATACCATAACACACCATTTATTGCTATTTAATGCTATTTACTTCGTATTTGTACCGTCAAGTGTTGTTTATTATTATATGTCCATCACTGTTACCACAAACCTTGGGACATTCTGCCACAACTCTAATTGAATAATCTAGTGGATATATTATTATTGGCTAAGACTTAACCTTGTTTTATTAAGAAAATCTAATTGTTTAAACCTAGATCTAAATTTTAGGTCATGTAATTCTCAAAAATGGTATTTTTATGGTCCAACAAGAATTAAAATGGAAGTCTATATTATTACAACCTGCACTGTTGCTCATGCATGTTTCACTTTCTTCTTCCACGTTATGCCTGTTCTTGGGAAGTGCTAACTGATTACTTACGGAATCCTAAATCTATTTTTAATGTTCAGAATTATCTACGTGTTCAGGTCAACAGTTTCGAAATCACTGGTTGCAGTTATTGGGATCTTTGAGCTAAAACAAGATCCAGTAGACGAAAAATGCATTTGATATTCCTTCTAAGTTGTATCACATTTTATGGTGCAATCTGGGTCTTAAATAATCCTTGGCACATATTACTTTCTCAAATCCAGAGGAAAAAGAAGCGAAATTAAGTCTTGCACCAGCCAAACAAATCCATACAACATAATTCCATACTTACCTACATACATCAATTCATTAAAACAAAGACAGAGACTTACAACCAAAAAAACTACAAAGAAAATTAAACCTCATCCAATAATTGGTGAAGTGGAAGTGAAAGTCACAGAAACGTTCGGCAGATTAACAGAAGTGATCTAGCTTAAATCAAATTAAAACTAAAAAGACTGCTACAACTGCAGCAGCCACTACTGTTCCAGAGATTGAAAGCTGGGGTCCGTTCTTGAATCCGTTGGAGGAATCCTTTTTAGTGTCGGGCGACGATGATGAAGAAGCCCCAGCAGGTGTGGCCACCGGGGTTTTGGACGCAGTAGATGTATTGGTGAAGATGGCATAATCAGGAGAATTTGAAGGAATGTTGAGTAACTCTGCGCTCATCAACATGAAAATTAATACTACTATTACTTAGAGAAATAAGTAGCTAAGAGACATGTTAAAATGCATCACATGATTATGCATGACTTGAGTAAATTTGATGGTAAAAAAGTCTAGTAATAAAATCTACAAAGAATGTTATTGTTAAAAAAAATTTCTACTTCCAGATAACATAAATGAAGCAACATGGACAGTAGAAAAATTCATCTAACTGATTATAACTTGCTTGGGATTGATACATCATATCGTTTTTTGTATTTCCTGTTAACATATTTGTTTTGCTACAACTGAAAAATTCCCTATCTGTTATCTAGTTAGTCCCAAACTCCCAATTGAAGCAAAGTTTTGGAACTCTAGAGAGTATGTATCCGCATACCAAATGCATTATCTTCATCCATTTTATTTCAAAAATGGACTTTCTATCTTTCAGAATCACTAGGGTTTTCTACTCTCCTTTCACTTATACCAGACTTTAATTGTTGGCACGAGTCAAAATGGTAACGTGTGAGATGTCACCGCCACACATTCTTCTCTACACTTCGTTTACCGGTCAAAAAAGGCCGACGAGCTCCAAGTAACATATTCTTTTATTGCAAACCAACATTTTTTCAAAGTTCAAAATCAATGAGATGGTCCATATGTAATTAATGACAACTGACACGCCCAGAGTTTTAAAAGGTGTTTTCAGGGCAAGTCTGGGGCTAGGCGCACCAAAAACGCCCTGAGGCGATGGTGTAGGGGCGAAAGTCTCAAGAGGCGTACGCCCAGCAATTTGGAGCATATGCCCGGGCGTTCGGGGCGTACGCCCGAGCGTTTGAGGCGCGTTTTTGTAGTGAGGCGTAAGCCCTAGAGACTTTTTCAAATTAAAACAAAATTTATTGGATAAGTCCTTCATATAGTACCCAAATTCTCAAAAGCCTTCTTGTAATTACTCAAAAGTTTTAAAAATGAACTGAAATGTATTAAATTTAAAAGTTAAGACCCTTTTTTATTGATTAAGGCCCTAATTTATGGTCTTTCCAATTCTTTATTTTGTTCGCTAGTATGCTAGTATCTCCCAAAATAATGAATATTCAATTTTTTTTACAAATACAAAGAGAACTCCATTCTCCTTCATAGCAGCAAGTTCAAAGTTCAAAATGCAGGTCGCATCCTTTTTGTTCCTCCATGTAGAAAATTTTATTCTTTTCCACTCAAGTTACTTGTGCTTGTAAGTAGCATATAATAAATTATTTTGAGTAGTTTTTTGTGGGGATGAAGCACATCTATATATATATATATATATATATATATATATATTTTACATATTTATAGTTTTCTTTAATTTTTATGAATTTTTACCTGTTTATACATATTTACTGCAATGATATTATTTAATAAAATATTAAAAATTAAATACTCATGGGGCTTACGCCCCGTGCCTCGGGGCTTTCGCCTCGCTGAGGTATATGTAAAATACCTCGCTTACGCCCACGCCTTTTAAAACACTCATACAGACTAGAAAGGTAGATTCAATTCATTTTAAGAAAAAAATGAATAACCAAAATGACCAAGTGTATTAAATTCGATCAGTGTTAAAAATGACTTATCCTATACCCTATATATGGATAATGTCCATGCATGGTGAAAACTAAGGAACAAGAAAGGCAGAAAAATGTCAACATGAGTGAGCGTTTCCTAACAAAATGTCATTGAATCAGTTAACCTAGATTTTAAGAATTGACTTAGTTCAACTTCGATAAACATTTTTCAGTTGCTTCATGTTTACTGTAGCAACAATGAAACAAATTATTTAGAAACAGACCGTTTTTCCAAACAAGCTTTTGTTCCCCAGGGATATACGTTCAATTACAATTCCTCTGTTTCAATTTACGTTTATACGTTCAATTACAATCCCTCTGTTTTAATTTATGTTGATACATATTTATATTTGAAAATAATTTCACTTTAGACTTTTCAATTTTTTCCATTGTCTTTAATGAATAGCTCTTATTACCGCACAAATTGAAAGTACCACGAAAGCTTTTACATACTCTTTAAGCTTGTAAGGTTCATATTTTTCTCTTTTCTTTATAAATCCTGTGCCGATAAGAGGAAGTAGCTCTTAAAAACAATTCACAGCACACCCAGTAAGTCAAACAACGTGCTAGATCACCAAAAGGAAATAAGAATTGTTAGGGTTTTACCTGAATTTTAATCTATTATGACTCTCGGGAAAAAAGAATTTAAAAGGAATAAATCTCTCTTTTCCTGAAGGAGAAGTTTTGTACTCTTATAAAATAACCGTTTTCTTCTCATGACAAGAACAACAACAATAACCTCTACAATGAGTTTTGTGTAGCTCTCAATATTTTTTATATTTTTATACTAGGTTTTATAGGTAGGTTAATTGACCAAACCTCATTATAATATCCTATTTTAGTATAATTCTTTTGTGATCTAATTTGTCCACCAAGCTTTGTATTGTTAGCTTCCGCATATACCATGTTATTTTCGATCCCAACAAGAGTTACATGGAAAAGAATTCACATAGAAAAAAGATAGGGAGATAAAAGAAACTACTAATACAGTAAGTATATACACTGTTTGTGTACAAAAATATTTTACACTATCATCAAATTTAAAAAATAGCATAAAGCTCTTTTATTTTTTTAATTATGTGACAGGTAGAAGTTAAACTGAGTAAGAGATTATCATGTTATACAAGAGAAAGCTTACTAGGGCAGTTAGAGATGCTGGCATTACTGAGCTTGCAAGCAGAAGGAAGCTGAAGCAATTTATCTTCTTGAATGCCCATGCTCTTCAACTCTGGACTTGATCCTTTATGTATCTGTTCTATTATGTAACAAAGACAAACCGGGTCCTCATCTTTTATATCCTCCGCCGCATCGCAGCACTCCTTCGACGGCGCCGGTGCTTTCCCCGTCGCGTAAGTTAAACACGCCGCTACCTTTTGAAATTCTGCCCCACACTTTTGACTAAGGCTTTTGTCATCATCTCCATTAGCCAACCCACATGAAAAGACCATTAAAATCGCTAAACCGATAAATTTATATGCACTTCTCATTTTCTCAGCAACTTGAAAAAGGAGGAGGAGGAGGAGGATTTTTTGTAGCAAAATGTAGAGGTTTATTTCTTGATAATTATGGGGACAGTGTGAGTTTGGGCAGGAGTGAAGTCTTTGTGGGGGTTATAAATAGGAGTTATTAATGCATAGATGAATTAATGGGCCGAATAATAAAGATGGGTTGGTAGTTGGACCGTAATGAATGACACAATGGGCTGGTTGTCAGCATGTGAAGCGGGATGGTCTTAAATGAAAGTTGATCTGTCGTATCTCAATCTGATTACGCGTGATTGCGTTGGGTTTTCATGAGTTTATCACTACACTCGTCTTTTACACTGACCTTTTTTTCCGGAAAATTAACGGAAGTCCCCATTCGGCCCAAAAAAAAAAACAAAAACCCAAAAATATTTATTTTAAAAGATATTAGCATATCTCATATCTGTTTATAAAAAGCTATTTACAAAATACTGAATTGGTATATATGTTATATATCTTCTGATATACAATTCACATGTTATACACCTTAATAGTACACAACAACGTGATATGCAACTATTCACAATTGCATTGTCTAATTTTGCAAGGGGCGAACTTTGTAAATGATATACACAGGTCATTTTTTACTCCACTGCTAATCATGTAAAAGTCTCTTTTTTTTAACTATTATATTCGTAATTTATTGGTTTGAATAATTTGAATTCGCGCCACATAAGTTTGTTAGAAGGGTACTATTTGCCCTTTGTGTGATATCGTTAATTAAGAGTGCCCTTTATCTAATAAGTTCATATAAAAATAGTCAGTTTAAAACTTCAAGTTAATAAGCAAGGCCTTCTCACTGAAGCTTAAGCATTTACTTTTTTTAAAATAAAAAAAAAAGTTTGAGACTAATATTAACTTCCACGTGATTTAAAAACAAGGTAAAAGTTCATGAGAAGAAAATGATTCCATTTGATCATAAAAGTTCTTTATTCCTTGAGGTTTTTTAATTTCTAATGTTCAAATTACTTGATGAGTTTGCTCAATTTTTACGATGTGAAGGTTGTCTTTAGTTAGGTGAAATATTATAATGATGTAGTGAAGGTTGAGGCAAAACAAAAAGAAAAAATTACTCTTGTACTATCCGCCTAGAAACATGTTTGTCCTCCATTAAAAGTTGAACAATTTTTGTCCCTGCCGTCACAAAAGTAGTATGTTAATAGTTAGGCTAACTTTTGCCTCTTCCGTTATAAAAATGGTTCACATTTGCTCTTATTTTGAAATCCAACTAGGTTCGTCTTTCACACATGACTTCTTTTTAAATCAAAATTCAATATTTGAAGTTAACTGATTTAACTATTTAGAATTCGGCTATGTAAGCTCTACAAAGAATAAAACTTGCTTACATATGGTTCTTATCCGATATGGTTCGGGTAAAAAACGGATAATGAAAAAATGGATAAATTATTCGACCCGACTCATATTTAAAACGGATAAAAAATGAGTTAATCCGCGGATAATATGGGCCAGGACTTCTGGCATATGATCACTTTTGGGAGAACTCTTAGTCTCCCTAACTTGAGAAACCCCCAATCTGAGGCTTTACAAATGTAAAAGTTAGACCCATTGGTTATCCATTTTCTAAATGAATAATATGGTTCTTATCCATATTTGACACGTTTTTAAAAAATTCATTATTCAACTCATTTTTAGTGGATAATATGGGTAGTTAACTATTTTCTTTTAACCATTTTGTCACCCCTAGTTCAAATCAATAAGCTAGGATGCTTCTTCACTAGAGTTAGAAACATTTATTTTTCTAGTTAGATACCATTCTAACTCCTGCATGATGAAAAAGGAAAAAATTTCATAGACAAAAATGAATCAATTTGGTTGTAGAGATTCTTTACTCCTGGAGTTCAAACTTAGATAACTCTAGTTAAAGAGTACGAATCTTTTTATTATTATTATTATTCGCTTTCTAAAAGAATACGAATCACAACCACCACATTCCTAAATTTTTGGCAAAATGGCCTCCTGACCACTTAAACTTGCACCAGATTGTCAATCCGGTAAACGAATTTAAGAATTTCTCAGTTTAGCACCTTTACTTTATAGAATAAGGACTAATAAACATATTCGCCTGAGCGTGTTTCTCAATCGCTATGACATAAATGACATGTTATATGCTTAACCTTTTATAATTTGACATATGTAATTTGCAGGTCCCACTTTTTTAATTCCAATTTATCAAATTTTTAACTTAATTTTTGTTCTTTCTTTTCTCCTCCACTATAATTTAGACCAGCGAGAAACTCATAAACTAGCAAAAAACTCAATTTGGCTGGAGAATTCACCAGTAATGCCTTTGGATGGCAATGAATAGTTCGCTTTCCGTGTTTGTCTACTTTTTTAATTTCTTGTCATCATCTCCACGCAAACACCTTTTTCCATTTAATTCCAACAACCTCAATCACCATATCCATCGAAACCCTCCTTCCCACTAAACCCATTGGCATAGAGCAAACATATCAGAAATAGCATTTCAACCCCGCCGTTAATTGTTTTCTTAGAAAAAGGAAAAGAGAAGAGCATTGACCAGATCGGGAAGCTTCTAATAGTGACCAGATCGGAAAGTCTGATGTGAAGAACGTACTACAAAAAGAAATACTCCAAACACTTAATGTGAAGAACAAAGCCTTCTTTGTCTCCAGAACTTCATCACAAAATCAACATCCCTATCAGAATAATGACCAGATCGGAGAAATTGATGTAATTTTCTTCTGCCAAAATTTATGTTGTGGGTTACCTTCTCCTCTCTAGATCCTTATACTAAAAAAAAGAGCTCTATTTCCTTTTCAATTAAAGGTTAATACCGAAAAGAATGAGAAGGGGTAGGAAAAAAGATTTGGGTGATGGATGGAATACAAAACGAAAAAGATAAGGGAGAAGGGGTGGAACGAAGGAGGTGGGAGGAAGAACAGGGGAAAAAGGTGCATATTTATTCTTTTTATCTTTTGTTTTATATTACTAATAGATTTTTATTTATTTAATATTTTTTTATCCAAACTACTATATTCATGCGCTATTTAAGTGTGATTTGCACGCAGTTTCGTCATGTCAGCAATGTTTCCTCCACGTAAGCATGGTCAACGGTCAGAGGTATTTATTAATACTCATTTCGTCAAGTACAAGTGTTCAAATAAAAAATTTATAAATTTATCTACCGAGCTGATAAATGGGTATAAATTTAAATGGACCGGGGCCATTTTACCTAAATTTTACATTGACTCAACAACACATGGAAACTTACTTTAAGTATGATTCAGCTCTGCACAGAAAGCTATAGTTAGCACTTTATTTTCCTTCGTTGAAGAGTTCAAACATAGTGGAAACTTTATCTATACGTGTCATTAATTTTCAAGAAGCGGTTTTTTTCCTTTTACATGATAACACGCGGCAATAGGAGAGACCTCACTAGATAGTAGTAAGTCTTATGTACGGTGAGATTCCTGATTTTTAGCTAGTCGGTGTTGGAGTTATTATATCTACTTTGAAATTCTACGGCTTTAGTTCTTGTTATCTTTCTTTCAAATTTTTCTAAAAAAAGATTAGTTATGTACTATTATTTTTTTTTCCAAAGTTGTGTATTAATATTGGCTTTCCTAGCAAGTAGACGTTCGGCGCCATCACTATCCCGCGATTGGAATTTTAGGTTGTGACAAGTTGGTATCAAAACACTAGGTCGCCTAGGTATCACGAGTCATGAGTAAGCTTAATAGAGTCTGGATGATCGGTATGGAGACGTCTGTAGTTATCTTCTAAAGGCTATAGGGTTTTAGGAAACATTTCACTTCTTCCTTACTCTGTCATGCGACTTTATTCTATCGCTAAATTTTGAATCATCCTATTCTTGTTCTCTAACGGATGGTGAGTACACGCACAACATCTACGTCGGGTCAGGAATCAGAGCCCTAGGTTGCTTCCATTACCAGGGGTAGAGGCCGGGGCCTAGGAAAAGGCAGAGGCATGGACAGAGCTCAGCCTAGAGCACGTGTAGAAACACTTATTGCAGAGCCTAAGATCGAGCAGGAGGAGGAGGTCCCTGTTCAGATCATGCCAGTTAAACAAGCTCGGGTCCTGGAGGAGTTTATTGCTACCCCGGTACTTTAGGACGCTCTAGTCCACTTAGCGGGCCTTATGAAGAGTGTGGCCTAGACCAGTACATTTCTTGTGGTACCAGCTCTCTCTTAGGCAGGGGGAGGATATCAGACTCTCGCCACTCACCCACCAGATTAGATGGCTCACGGATATCAGACTCTGGCCGTTCCGCTAGTAGGAGTAGTTCAGCCTATTATTGCTATACAGTGCGAGGAGAGGCCCACGATGTATTCTGAGGGGCTGAAGAGGTTGGATATGTTCACTAAGATATTTCCTATTCGATTTGGTAGTACAACCTCTGAGGACCCACAGAATTTCATAGACCGTTGCCATGAGGTACTGCGCAACATGGGTATAGTGGAGTCTAATAGAGTCGTCATCGCGGTATTTCTGATGTACAGTTCAGCCAAGAGGTGGTTGGAGGACTATGTTCGATACAGACTAGTTGATTAGCCTCCACTCACTTGGGATTAGTTCTCACAACTATTCTTGGAGAAGTTCATCCCTTTTACTTTGAGAGATGACTACCGGAGCCTGGTTGAACGCCTCCAGCAGGATAACATGATTGTTACCCAGTACGAGACTAGATTCGTGGATTTAGCTCGTCATGTAGTTATCTTGATCCCTACTGAGAGGGAGAGGGTGAAGAGATTCATAGATGGCCTTAATTTTGGTATCAGGCTACAGATGGCCAGGAAGAATAAGGATGATATTTCCTTTAATCGGGTTGTAGAGATTGCTAAGCGGATCGAGATGATTCATGGTCAGGGTAGAGAGGTGGCATTTGAGAAGAGGCCTCATCACTTTGGTGGTTTCGGTGGTGCCTCGTATGGAGGTAGGGGTTCATTTGGTAGAGGCCATCCTCCCAGGCCGATTTACTTAACGCTTCAGGTATCTTATAGTGCTTCAGGTAGTCATGGTTCTTATGGGTCTCATCCTGAGCAGCTAGCCTACAATGCACCTTCAGCTCCTATTAGTGCACCTTTGATTCAGGGTTATAAAGGTGGTTATTCAGGTCGACAGGATCAGTTCCAGGGTCAACAGTCACAACAACTGAGGACTTATTATACTTGTGGAGATCTGAGGCACATTGCGAGGTTTTGCCCTAGATCACAGAGCAGCATGCCACAATAGGGTACTCGTGCCATGGTTCCGGCATCAGTGTCACACCCTAACCTTGAGAGGTGCGTCTGGCACATGATGCTCGAAGGCTCGTGCGTACCGACGTTCATACTTGGACCTTATAACATAGAATCTGGGCCAACAAGGCCCCCAAGTAATAGTACTATGGTTAAAATGCACATAATTGACTGTGAAAGAAACTTTAGCATTAGAAAATACATTTTTATATACGTGGAAAACTGTTGCCGACAAGGCCATTACAATATTTACATACTTCCAAACACTGGTCTACAAGCCTCTAAGAGTATCATAACACCTAACTTGGACAGGATAGGGCCCCACCGTACTCAAAATGTTTAGAGCATATGCTTCAGTACCTATTAACTTCTAGACAGGTACTGTGAATTAGTGGAGTACAACGACCAATCAGCTGGAACAACACCTTACTGGGGAGGAACGTCACCGGGCCTATCTGTACCTGTGGACATGATCACATCGCTTAAAAGAAAAGGGTGTCGGTATGGATAATGTACTGAGTATGCAAGATTAAGAAAGCATATAAATCAAGGACAAAACATAGCATAGGAGATATGAATACTCGATTTCAACAAGATTACCAAAGAAAAGCCATCGGGGGGGGGGATAATCGGTGGGAACTATAAACCATGAATCATGAATGTATGCAAGATTTTGTAAAAGTCAAGCCAGTCATTATGCATTACTTGTAATATATATA
The DNA here is from genome assembly GCF_000390325.3 of Nicotiana tomentosiformis. Lineage (NCBI taxonomy): Eukaryota > Viridiplantae > Streptophyta > Magnoliopsida > Solanales > Solanaceae > Nicotiana > Nicotiana tomentosiformis. Next base: position 57,875,953 of record NC_090823.1, read on the forward strand.
TATATATATATATATATATATATATATATATATATATATATATATATAGGCAATTTTTATCACTCCATACCCGGCCTCATAGATGGTTTGGTTGTACCCGGATACACAAGGGCTCGGTAACCTCACATATCACATCATCCATACCCGAACTCATAGAGTAATCGGTCGTACCCGGGCTCAGAATTTCTTGGCTGTACCCGGTCTCAGCGAAACTCAGTGTAACCGGCCTCAAGAGGACTCGGTAACCTCACATCACACATCGTTGTACCCGGCCACATAAGGGCTCGGTAATATCTCATATCATGTCTCATCATATCCAACTAATCCGTGGTTGAACAATAGGTGCCATACACGACAGTCTATAGCGCGACTCGGTAAGGTAATATATATAGCCGTTTCAAGGGATAAGAAGTTTAAGATAAGAATGAATCATACTCCCCGACCACAGGATACCAACTGGAAACATTATAGACTTCAAAATAAATGCCACTGGAAAGTATGTACAAGAGTAGAACAACATCATTGAGAAGGACCCAGAACAACCAAATTCTATAATCCATAAATCCTTTAGAGGGAGGGAGAGAGAGAGAGAGAGAGAGAGAGAGAGAGAGAGAGAGAGAGAGAGAGAGAGAGAGAGAGAGAGAGACTTACACCAACTCATGCCAATAAAAACATTTGCCCTACATACCCTGTTGAAAAACTAGCTAGATTATTTTGTCTCCAACGAGTCTTCAATATCACAAAGCAGTAGATATTACAGTGATGATTCTAAGCTTTTTCATGCTAGATCCTACTAAAATCGCCTTCTGACTCAATCTATTCTACTTACGACTTCAAGAGGGATTTGAGAGCATATTGGGTGAGTTATGGAGGGTGATACTCCTAGAATCAAAGAGAATGAGCCCCACTACCTTTATATACATGTACTAAGTATAGGAATTTATGCTGCTCCACATGAATAATCGGTCGCCCACCCCATTTGCAGCACCTGGTGACAACTGGTGCAAGTCTAATGAATGTGTTGCATCTTTTGCCCTCAAACGCGTCACCGGTTGATTGGCTGCGCTAGAAGCCACACTTATCAAGCTTTATTTAGGTGTGAGGTATAACATTATCCCCCCTTCGGAACGTTCGTCCTTTAATGTTGGATCGTAGTTACTTCTTGTAAACTTCTTTAGTCTTCTAGGGTCGTGCCCACATTGGTGGCTTCGTTATTGTCTCCCGTGTCATGGAACAAACAGAGGTACCTGGATATCATATCTTCTTCAGCTTCCCATGTTATTTCTTCTACTCTGTTTTTCCTCCAAAGTAATTTAATAGAAGCTACCTTTTTAGTTCGCAGCTTGCGCACTTGATGATCTAAGATGACCACTAAAATTTCTTCATAAGTCAGGACCTCTGTGACTTGAATGTCTTCAATAGGGGTAATACAGGATGGATCACTCAAATACTTTCGAAGCATAGACACATGGAATACGGGATGCAGTGCCTCCAATTCTGGGGGAAATTCAAGCTTATACACTACTTGACCAATCTCTGAATAATTTGATATGGTCCAATATACCGGGGGTTGAGTTTGCCTTTTTTACCAAATCTCATCACGCCTTTTATGGGAAACACTTTGAAGAACACCCAATTTCCTACTGTGAACTCTAAACCTTGTCGTCGGGTATTTGAGTAAGATTTTGGCCCGCTCTTAGCGGTAAATAATCGACTTCAAATCGTCTTCACCTTTTCTACAGCTTGTTGTACCAACTCAGGACCTAATAACTTTGTTTAACCAATTTTGAACTAGTCGATAGTAGATCTGCACTTCCATCCATATAGGGCCTCATATGGTGCCATTTGAATACTGGCATGGTAGCTACTGTTGTAAGAAAATTCGATGAGCGGTAGATGATTCTCCCAACTTCCCTTGAAGTCTAAAACATAGGCTCGTAACACGTCCTCGAGTGTTTGAATAATGCGTTCGGCCTGGCCGTCTGTTTGTGGATGGAAAGCTGTACTAAGGTTGATCCTTGTACCCAATCATTTTTGGAATGATCTCCAGAAATTAGCCGTAAACTGGGCACCTTTGCCCGATATGATAGATATCGGAACCCCATGAAGTCAAACTATTTCCTTAATGTATATCATAGCGTAATCTACAACAGAGAAGGTGGTCTTAACTGGTAGAAAGTGGGCTGACTTGGTGAGTTGATCCATGATAACCCATATCAAATATTCGGCGTGATTTTGGTAACATGGTAACAAAATCCATGTTGATCATCTCCCATTTCCAGGTTAAAATTTCCATACTTTGCAGCAATCCTCCAGGTTTCTGATGTTCAATCTTAACTTATTGGCAATTTGGACACTGAGCGACATATTCAACAATGTTCCTCTTTATGTCATTCCACCAGTATAGCTGTCGAAGGTCATGATACATCTTGGTTGACACGGATGAACAGAATATCGTAATCGATGAATAACTGCCATGATTATCTCTCATAGTTCTTTGACATCGGGCACGCATAGCCGATTTTTATATCTAAGGACCCCGTATTCAGATAACTTAAACATCTGGCCCCTTTGAGAAGGGCTTTTCCTTATTTTCACCAAGGCTGGATCTTCAAATTTTTGTGCCTTTACTTCAGCTACTAGCAAGGATTCGGCGGCATTTCGAATCGTGGCTCCTCCACTAGGGTATCAATCTTACACTTAAGTTGGTCAACCGGTAAAAGTCTTTTGTTATCTCCTTCTTATGCTTTTCCACGTGCCGTAGACTGACTTAATGCATCGGCCACATTATTTGCCTTCCTGGTTTGGGATAGGATATCAATATCGTAATCCTTTAATAATTCTGACTACCTTTGCTGCCTTAAATTCAACTCTTTCTATTTAAAGAGGTGCTGCAGACTCTTATGATCAGTGAATATATCAACATGGACTCCATATAGGTAGTGCCGCCACATCTTCATGGAAAATATAATAGCTTCTAGCTCGAAGTCGTGAGTTGGGTAATTTTGCTCGTGTTTCCTTAGTTTCCTCGAAGCATAAGTAATGACTTTCTCATGTTGCATAGAAACACTACCCAATCCCACTTTAGAGGTATCACAATATATAACTTACCCCTCGGGTCCTTCAGTAAGAGTGAGAACTGGTGGCGGGGTTAGCTTTTCCTTTAACTCTTGGAAGCTCTTCTCACAAGCATCGATCCAAATGTCCAGTTAAAACATAATAATTCTCAAAATACGAAAATAAGATGTATTTTTGGTTGAGAGATCATTAGCACCAATATACCACCGTATTTTTAGCACGGAGTTTGATCACGCCTGATCGGCTAGGCCATCTCCCCACGAACAATATGGTTTGACATGTGGTACAAAAGAAAGGTGTTACAAAGAGTAGTACCACCATGTGCGCAACATGGCGTCCGATCTCCACCCGATCAGCTAAGGCGCCTTCCCATATATGCCGTGTGGGTTGACTTTTCCAATTCATAACTATTTTCAATCTCATCCCAATTAAGAGGAATAATCTCATCCTAAATAAGGGAAATAATCACAATCCACTCCTACACCGGAACGTGTAGTTTCGGGTATGGGCCTTATGACCCACCCTTCCTCGGTTTACTAATGATACTCTCAAAAATATTTTTGGTTTGCACACAAGGAAAACAAAAGCACAAATATATTTACCTCATCATCTTTCACATTGTATAAAGTTCCACTAGTATTTTCAACCAATCACAACAACAATATTTTCTTGGCTCTTTTGGTCATTCACAAGATTCTTTATTCAAGGCACGATGGCCATATTTAAATTTCCACACTTTCATATCTTTCCTTCCATGGATCATAATCACAAATATCAACATATATAATATTCTAAAAATCACAACTTTAAGTTCACTGAAAATGAAGAATTTAAGCACAATAGATTTCTTTCCAAGAAATGGAGTAAAATGATTGGCAATCGAAGCGCAAGTTAAAATCATAAACAAGTAGCACAACATTTATTCTTGAAATAATTTTCACCAAAGAGGGCAATACACAATTTTCACTGACGAATATGTAAGAACGCAAAACACATTGATAATACTTACAAAGCATAACATTAGTTAAAACAGCCACATATGTGCACGCCTGGAGTACATAAGTTTTTAGGCAATTCTACTTTTGAAGTCATTTTAAAACAGTTAAATCAAGGCTTATTCTTAACTTCTCTCACATCATCTAATTTCATTGGCACCACTAGCCACAAGTATAGCTTTCATTCTTAGCCCGTTGGCCACACTCTATATCCTCAATTCACTTATTTCATTTTTAGGCATTTTTATCGATTATCAACAACAAGACATTTTCAATCAAGATCTTAGGTACACATATGAGCAATTAAGAGTCTTAAGCATATTGAGTTTTTCTCACATAATTTGGCATACTAGCTTTCATTTGAAACACGACTCAAAGCCGTAACATTTTAATACGCAACCCATACTTTGAACATATATGTTTTGACATAAGGCTCATTCAAAATAGTCAAGTTTATAAGGGATAACCCGGAACATAGGAATTAGGAACTTGAGCCAACCATACTTGAAACTTACGGGAATAGCATGAAATTCAATTCTAAGAGAGTAATTTAGCCAACATACCTCGCTTGGAGCTTTCCTTAAACTACTACAACATTCCAAAAATCCTAGCAATCCTAATCTATTTTGAGACATAACAAAATTGAACACAAATTAGGAAGATATTCATGGTCTCAGCTCATTTGAGCATTTTATCAAACACTAGATGTGCAAATTTGATTACAAGGTCCTTGTACAAGATTTCCTTCTTCTACAACCCAATATTTACTTATTTGAGCTCAACAGTCTTCCCACAAACCTTATTGTCACATGCATGTATAAATATTACTCTTACACCCAAGAATCATACTCCCAACCACCCACCTTTTACCCCAAACTCGAAATTGAAGACTAGGGTTAGAACCTTACCTCTTGAGTAAAGATCTTATGATATTTCCTTGTTGGATTTCAAACCTTGGAAAAGATCTTGATAAACAAAGGACTTGAGCTTCTTCCTCTCTCTAGAACACTCTCGCTTCTCTCTAAAAATATTAGATTTTTGCCTTCGTAATGAGCTCCAAAGGCTATTTATCAAAATGGGGTCGGGTTATAAAAATAGGAAAATGGACCACGAAAGTGAAGCCCAAAAACTGGGAATGGTCAGGGTAGGTCTGCGACCGGTCTGTGATCGCAGAACGGACCGCAAAATGACCCAACAAAATTCTTCAAGCCAAATCTGTGACAAAAATGCAGACCGCAAAACTACTATGCGATCGCATAATGGACAGCAAAATGACCTTCAAAATTCAACAAATTTATGCTCAACTCTGCGACTATTATGCGGTCCGCAAAATGGTTCTGCGGCCGCGAAACAGACCGTAGAATTGCCTTCTTCTGCCAAAACTTTCCATCAACTCCTCAGTGCATTCTTCAACTAAAAAAGTCCGAAAACGTAAGCCTACCTCGGCACCACGAAACCTTAAATTCCTTGGCAAAATTTTACGGGGCCTTACAATATTGGGCATGGACTGGTTGTCACCATATCATGCTTTCTTGGATTGTTACGCCAAGACTGTGACATTGGCTATTCCAGGATTGACTCGATTGGAGTGGAGATGGACTCCTGGTCATTCCACTAGTAGGGTCATTTCTTATGTGAAAGCTCGACGCATGGTCGAGAAGGGGTGTCCGATATATTTGGCCTATATCTGTGATCCTAGTGTGGAGGTTCCTTCCATGGATTCGATACTAGTTGTGCGCGAGTTTCCAAAGGTGTTTCCTACAAATTTACCAAGGATGCCACCCGACAGAGATATCACTTCTGCATTGACTTGGCTCCGGGCACTCAGCCCATTTCTACCCCACCATACTATACAGGCCCAGTTGAGTTGAATGAATTGAAAGAGAAGTCTTAGGATTTTCTTGACAAGGGATTCATTAGATCTAGTGTGTCGTCTTGGGGTGTACTGGTGTTGTTTGTGAGGAAGAAGTATGGAACGATGAGGATGTGGATAGATTATCAGTGGTTGAATAAGGTCACTATCAAGTACAATTATCCATTCCCGAGGATTGATGACTTATTCAATCAGCTTTAGGTTGCCAGGATATTTTCCAAGATTGACTTGAGATGTGGCTACCACCAGTTGAAGACTAGGGCACCGGATGTCCCCAAGACAACTTTTTAGACTCGGTATGGTCACTACAAGTTTCTAGTAATGTCATTTGGCTTGACTAATGCCCCAACAACCTTTATGGATTTGATGAAACGAGTGTTCAAGCCCTATCTGGATACCTCTATGATTGTCTTCCTTGATGATATTTTGGTTTACTCCTATAGTAGAGAAGAGCATGAGCAGCATCTCCGGATCATACTTCAGATGTGAATCATCAATTTATGCCAAGTTTTCAAAGTGTTAGTTCTGGTTGAACTCGGTTGCCTTTTTGGGCCATGTTGTATCTTCCGCGGGCATTAAGGTAGATCCTAAGAAGATTGAGGTAGTTGAGAGCTGGCCTAGACCTACTTCAGCTATAGAGATTCAGAGCTTCTTATGCGTGGTGCTTATTATTGCCGGTTTGTGGAGGGGTTAACTATCTTAGTCCTATTGACTAAGTTGACCCAGAAGGTTGCTCCTTTTAGATGGTCCGATGAATGTGAGATGATCTTTTAGAAGCTCAAGACTGCATTGACTACAACACCAATATTGGTGTTGCTTTCCGGTTTGGGATCTTACACCATGTATTGTGATGCGTCACATATTAGGATTGATACGATATTGATACAGGACGGTAGGTTGATTGCCTATGTGTCTCGATAGTTGAAGGTTCATGAGAAGAATTATCCTATGCATGATTTAGAGTTATCAGTCATTTTTCACGCACTGAAGATTTGGAGGCACTAGATTTATGGCATTCCATGTGAGGTCTATACCGACCATTAGAGTCTCCGACACCTGTTCAAGTAGAAGGAACTTAATTTGTGGCAGCGGAGATGTTAAGCGTTGTTGAAGGACTATGATATCAATATATTATATTATCTGGGGAAGGCCAATGTAGTGGCTGATGCATTGAGCAAGAAGGCTGAAAGCATGGGTAGTTTGGCATATTTACCGATAGTGGAGAGACCACTAGATATGGATGTTCAGGCTTTGGCCAATCGATTTGTGAGATTGGATCTGTCAGAGCCTAGCCGGGTTTTTGCTTGTGTTGTGGCACAGTCATCGTTGTTGAAGTGTATTATGGCTCGCCAGTTTGATGATCTTCACTTGTTGGTGTTGAAGGATACAATGCAACAAGGTGGTGCTAAGGAGGTGGTGATTAGTGATGATGGTATTATGCAGCTTGAGGGGTGGATTTGTATTCCAAATGTTGATGGGTTAAGAGAGTTGATCCTTGAGGAGGCTCACAGTTCGCGCTATTCCATTCACCCAGGTGCCACGAAGATGTACATTGTCTTGAAACAATACTATTAGTGGCAAAGAATGAAGAAAGATATTGTTGCTTATGTCTCTCGATGTTTGAATTGTCAATAGGTAAAGTAAGAGTATCAGAAACTTGGTGGGTTGATTCAGAGATTGGAGATACCAGAGTGGAAGTGGGAGCACATCACTATAGATTTTGTGGTAGGATTACCACGAACCTTGAAGAAATATGATGCAGTATGGGTTATTGTGGACCATTTGACTAAGTCCGAACACTTTATTTCGGTGATGACTTTCTATTCTTCAAAGCGGTTGGCTCAGATTTATATCCGAGAGATTATTTGCCTGTATGGCGTGCCTATTTCCATAATTTCTGACCAAGGCACGCAGTTCTCGTCGCATATTTGGAGAGCCGTGAAGCGTGAGTTGGGCACGCGGGTTAATCTAAGTACCACATTTCATCCTCAGATAGACAGAAAGTCCGAGCGCATTATTCAAATCTTGGAGGACATGTTACACGCCTGTGTTATGAATTTCGGAGGTTCATATGATCAGTTTTTACCGCTCATAGAGTTCGCCTACAACAATAACTACCAGTCGAGTATTCAGATGGCACCGTACGAGGCCTTACATGGGAGGTGATGTCGTTCGCTGATTGGTTGTTTTGAGCCTGGAGAGGCTAGATTGTTGACCAATGATTTGGTCCCTGATGCCTTGGAAAAGGTTAAGGTGATTCAGGAGTGACTTTGTACAACCCAGTCCAGACAGAAACGTTATGCGAACCGGAAAGTTCGAGATGTGGCCTACATGGTGGGTGAGAGGGTTCTTATTCGGGTGTTGCCTATGAAGGGCATGATGCGGTTTGGGAAGAAGGGCAAGTTAAGCCCGAGGTTTGTTGGGCCATTTGAGATATTAGAGAAAGTTGAGGAGGTTGCATATAGTCTTGCATTGCCTCCTAGCCTAGCCGGGGTACATCCGGTATTTCACATTTCCATGCTTCAGAAGTACCATGAGGATAACTCACATCTTTTGGACTTCAGCACGGTGCATCTTGATGAAAATCTGACCAATGAGAAAGAGCCGGTGGCTATTCTAGACCAGCCGGTTCGTAAGATGAGATCCAAGAGTTTTCCTTTTGTGAAAGTGAAATGGAGGGGTCATCCGATTGAAGAGGCTATGTGGGAGTCCGAGTCCGATATGCGGAGTAGTTTACCCCACCTTTTTACCAGTCCAGGTGCTTTTCTATGTTCGTTCGAGGACAAATATTTATTTTAGAGGTGGAGAATATGATGACCCAATAGGTCATTTTGAGTACTAGCCTTAATTTTCATATTTTGAGACCCTCCGTAGATTCATTGATGTTTCTTGATTGGCGTGCATGGTCCGTGTCACTTTTCAAGCTTTTATGTGAAATTTTGAAGAAAATAAATTTTTTGACTAAAAATAAGGCTAGAGTTGACCACGGTCAACATTTTGTATAAACGATCTTAGATCGGTGTTTTGACGATTCTCGTAGGTTCATATTATATTTTTGGAGTTGTACGCACGTTTGGTTGGGGTCCGGGGTGACCCGAACGTGTTTCGATGCATTATGTGTGAAATTGTGAAAATTGAGTTTAAGTTGAAAATTCTTGAGTTTTGTTGATCGATTCTTGTCATTTGATGTTATTTTCATGATTTGAGGTAGCGAGCAAGTTTGTAGAATGTTATTATACTTGTGTGCATATTCGTATTGGAGCCCGAGTGTTACACCCCATGTTTTCGTACATGAAAGTACGCCATAAGTAAATTGATATAAGCTCGGAAATGAGATGTTACATTCCGCATTTTCGTACGTTAAGGTTTCGTCGTAAAGTTAATCGACGCAAGCTCGAGAATGAGATTATTTTGAGGTTACAATTATTATGCTATTTCAAACAATGGATAAGTAAATTTGTGAAGGTGAGAGGGTAAGCAAATCGAAGAAAATAAATTTCGTCGAAGTTTGATATTTTGGGATAAAATATGGCCCGAGCTAAAATATCCGGTATTTATGAACTAGTACCATACAAGGTACCCCATGACCATGATAGTAAGGTGTATAAGATGTGTTAAAAAAGAGTAGTATTCTATATAATTTGAGATAATTCTTAATTATGTGGGTAATTTATTAATTATTAGTTTAATGGGAGATTAATCATATAATTAAAGATTTGTGGATAATTAATAAGTGGGGACAAAGGCCCCCACGTGGAAGCCCATTAAATGATTAATAAAGTCACCAAGTGACTCATATGATATGAAGAAAGGTGGCACATATTTGAGGGGTTCTTGGCTAAGTCATCACCCACTAAGATAAGTTCTCTTTTGTTATATAACTATCCAAGCTCTCATAACCAATTGCTACTGTTTTCATTCGTTATCCAAAAGAGATAGCTGCTAATACTTTAGTGTTAAAGAAATTAGATGGATTTCCAAAAGTATCGTTTCCCTACTTTTAAAGAAGAATTTCATTTCAGAATCTTGTGTCATACTTTTGGTTGGCAATACTATGTTATTGAAGATATTTTTGCTTAGATGTTCCTATCAATTGAGAGATTGGAGGATACGAATTTTTTTCTACTTCGATCCGCTGATTATATGTTGTCGTAATTGTCGTGTGTTAGAGGGATTGTCAAGAAAATCGGCTCAGGTATGTTGAGGTTATCCCTTCTTTCTTTTTGGCATGATCGATACGACACGAACGAAACGAGCAAATACACAACTTCCATAAATGACTCTATTCATAGAAATACTAGAGATGCTTATATTCTTCATTCCCCATGTGTCATATTATTTTATCATTTGTTCATGGGTCTCAAAAATACGTAAGTTGGTAAAGTTTATTTCATGATATTAATCAGAGGCATAATGGTCTTATGACGTACCGAGAGACTTTATTAACGTATTTTATATGCATTTCATGCATTTATACATGCACGTTGACCCATGACCAGATGGCGTTATATACACGTATATATGTGTATGTATATGTATATGGGAACAGTTATGGCATTATATACACACCACCACCTGATCAGCTGGTATACGTTGATGATTTTGCCCACGGTGGCCGAGATGATATGATGGGATGCCCGCAGAGGCCTGATGATGTTATGAAACATGTACCTATGCACGACATGACATTCATATGCATATGCATGAAACTATAATTATTTCATGATTTACAGAGTTATCCAGACTTACAGGTTGAGTCATTTACTCTATATTTCTTCCATGTCTATTATGTACTTATTTATGTGCCTTACATACTCGGTACATTATTCGTACTGACGTCCCTTTTGCCTGGGGACACTGCGTTTCATGCCCGTAGGCCCCGATCGACAAGTCGAGAGACCTCCAAGTAGGCTATCAGCTCAGCGGAAGATGTTGGTGCGCTCCATTTGCTTCGGAGTTGCTTGTTTGATTAGTATGATTTAGACGTGTATTGTTTGGTATGGCAGGACTCTGTTCTGACCTTTATTAAAATTATGTATTTTTAGAGGCTTGTAGATAGATCTCGTGTACGTGAAATATTGTACGGCCTTGTTGGCCTATGTTTTGAGTTTATAAATGATCATGTTGGCCTATTAGGCCCGTATGTAACGTGTATATGATGATGTAATAAGAAAGATACGTTACGTTGTTACTCGGTTGAGTAAGGTACTGGGTTCCCGTCGCGGCCCATCAGTTTGGGTCGTGACAAAAGTGGTATCAGAACAGTTTTGTCCTAGGGAGTCTACAAGCCGTGTCTAGTAGAGTCTTGTTTATGGGTGTGTCGTGCACCACACTTATAAGCAGGAGGCTATGGGGCATTTAGGACTGTCACTCTTTCTTCTTACTCTAGATCATGTTGTATAGCTCACTTATAAGAATTCAAACTCCTAGCTTCTATTTTATTTATAATAAGACGATTCTTACAGTTTGTATGAGATTGAATGTGGTTATGGAAGAGTTAAGTCAGAGGGACTTGATTTTTTTTTCATGATGTTTATGATGAGTAGATGTAAGGTCTTCAGTAGATCATGTGTGTACTAAGATGTGTAAGCCTCTTGATAAGGAGCCTTAAGGCAAGAATATTTATCCACCTTTATGGTGAAAGATAATGAGAGATTCAGAAGATAAATACAAGTTTCAAGAAGTAAAAGAAGCAAGATGAAGAAGGGTATGAGGTACCCAGTTAATAAAGATTATCATTATTTACCATTCATGGACGGAGATATAAGCATTTTGAGTTACCTTCAACAGTGACAGATGTATGTACAATCGGCCACACCGATCTCAGTTATGTCATATGGGAGCTAACAGACATAGTTTAAGAGAAGGACGAGTTATCAGGATACGACTGGAGATAGAGTAACCCAAAATAGTGGATGGATTGGTAAAGTTAGTTGACATTTCCGAAGGATAGTGCAAACGTAGTAATGGATCTCCTTGTGAGACACCTCGATGGTGTACCCTAAAATTGTACAGCTAGATATGAGTACTACAAAGATAAGCACTGGAAGCCTGGAAGGGATAAATATTACCTTAGTGTGGCTCCCATCTCTAGAAGAAAGAGAATTTTAGGCAATTCGAGGAGCCAATGGATGGAGCAAGAGGGGCAAAAAGCAAAAGAATGTTTTGTTCGAGTTTTTGGAATAAAGTGATTGATAGAAATGTTAACAAGAAATAAGAAGAGAATTAATGGAGCATTATGAGTAAGACGTGATACATGGATGACAATGGTAGATAAAAAAAATAATAGTATTACAGAGTCTATAGTCAAGTGAAGGGAAATACGAGAAGTGACAAGCCTTGAGACAACAAAAGAGTATAGGCCATAACGTCATATCCTCACTTTGAGAAATAAGTTCGTGATTCTAACACGACTACCGAAAGGAAAAGTTAGAGCTCAGAATAATAGCAATCAGTATGGGCTGGTGAACAAGATAAACTAAACATGAATTAGGGGGTGAGTGATTTGATAGTGGTCAGCATCATGAGAATTTCAGATTTGCGTTGCGGCGATAATAGAATGGACAACAGAAGATGATTCATGAGAAATTCAAAGAATGATCATTCAGGTAGACGCTTCCCTAAAGTAAGCAATATGAATAAAGTTAAGCTTAAGGGATTGTATGTGCCAGTTGCACTAAGTGTCACCATTGCGAGTAAGGGAATTTGTTATCCTTGGTACAGAAGGATTTCCACAAGGCGAATAAGGGTCATTGATGTTGTGAAACGACGCCAAAGATGAAGAGGTAAAACATCTATAGGTAGATCCTCATGGCTTCAGCTCTTAGTACTCCCCTAAAGGGGGGAATATGGAGTGATGTGGCATTAAGTCAGAATTAAGTGGTTCTAGTCATTATGGAATGGTAAAGGAAGAATGCGATAAAAAAATGAAAAAGGGATGAGATTGCACTTACCCAAATCCTACAAATATGCTACTATTCCAGAACATTATGCAAGCACGATGTCAAGGAAAGGAAGTCAAGGTTTATGCCCGGGATGTTATTGATAAGTAAGGAGCCAATGCAAGATGTAAGTTAAGGCAAAGGAAATAACCCAAGAAAGATTACGCGGAGTAATGATATAAGAATGGGCCAACGGGTACTTAGTAGTTGATTCAAGAAAAGTCTAGTTATGTCTAGTCAAGAGGATACAGACAAATCAATAGGTCGTGCAAGATAAATATAGTAAAACCCAATATAGTGAATTCAGCCCCGCAGTTATGACATTTTAATACTTGAGAAATATTCAGATAAGGAGTCGGGGTAGTTAAAGGTACCGTATGAGTGTTACGGAAATAAAAGAGAGTGCCACTAGGAAGATAGTCCAAAATATTAGTTCAGAAGCAACTTTACAAGTACAAGGGCATGGAGATAAGTAACTACGAATAATTATAGACAAGGCAGGACATCAAAAGGCCCGTAATAAACTCACAGCTTTACAAGAGTCAGAGGGTCCTCCCTAAATACTACAATGAAAGACTAGCTGAGAAAATAAGGAAGAAGGCTTCAACCTAAGCTCAGTGACCTAAGGTGGGAATGGTCTTATAACAACAGTCTCACAACAACATTGTATGCACTGCATAAGAAAATGGAACCTACCGTGGCTAATGAACGGGAAGTAAAATCAGAAGTGATATCCAAGATCATATGAGTTGTATGGAATTCCAATATGCGTGGGCACTAAGATAAGCTAAATATTCACACAAAAGGGGGAAGAAAGACCAGGAAAAGTAAAAGCTAACATTTAAAGAAAGCTGAGAAAGAACAAAAGGAATTATTCGATCAATGATCCGGAGTTAGTTACGTTATGGACGCACTTAAGAGTTTGGAGTGTTATACATGCAACATATACAACCGTGGAAGATTCCGGTATAAGTTAAAAGAAAGAATTGAGCCCAGGTCATAGATTGAATTGTTAAAGGATTATATCATGGATATTCCATAGCGCCCATGAAAGGCTAAGGTAATAACTAATACCATGAGCCGCAGATCAGAAGATAGCTTAAGCCTACATAAAGGTTGATCAAAGGGAAGAGGAAACTAAAGAGTTGCTTCAACTAAGTAAATCAGGAGTCTGATTATTGGACCTGAAAAATTATAGAAATCATGATTGAGAACATTGCAGAATCACTCTTAATATCAGAGGTACAAGAGAGATAGTATAACAACCATATTCTATAGCGGCTCTACGATAAAGCCGGTTAGAAAAGTACAAGCCTCATAAGAAATCAGTACGAAGCTCCCACCGGATTGTGTATGCACTATAGGTGCAAATATTATAATAGAGCTTCAAGTAGTGGATGTGAATTATATCTATGTGAAAGGGAGGTCATAAAAGAAATAGAAGATGTGATGCAAGATTTTAAGGTAAGTAAGGTAAAAGTGAACAACGTACAAGATACTCATATACAGAAGGTTGGAAATAGTCCATACTTCAGATAGAAGGCTAGAAGCGCTGGGATTCGGTATCAATAGCGACGTTGACAGTGGCATATCTTCCAGCTTATGGGTTCCAGGTACTGAGAGATCTACTTAAGAGAGTAAAGAAGAGTTAGAGATGATGCGATGTCTCGTTTGATGTTCCAAAATAACACAAAGAAATCTATGATGCAAGCAAGCTGAAGGAAGGTTGCGAGTAGTATAAATAGATATGTGTAGGTCACAAGCTAAAGTATGGTAAAGAGACAAGGCTTTAGGAAGACATGAGTAAGGATAAGAAAGGGCGAATGAGAAGGTGATAAGAATGGATAAGTCCTTGGGATTAAGCTCATGAAAATAAGAAAGCTGATGGTTTCTCTAAGTTATAGAAAGCACAGTATAGCCTGAATGAACTCAAAGGAGTCTAAGACTAATAGAATTTAGACGAGATGGAATACTGCCATGGTAATAGAATGATGGTGTAATTATGATGGATAAAGGATGACATTTGGGCCTTCGATTGAGTAATGACTTGAAGAGAATTTCACGAATTGTACGGAATTAAAATACCCACGTAAGGTGAATCACATTGGGATACTATGAAATACGATTATGGAAGCATGGTATCGCCCCTAGGTGGATCAGTCTAATCATTTCAGATATTCCCCGATAAGACGTGAGCCCTAGCGTCCATGTTACATAAGAGCTCAAGTTATCAGTGGTAGATCATAGATCAATATTGAGGTGAATCAACAAGAGATGGATAAAAGTTACAAAGTATGAGATGAGATTAGGCCATCAGTCTTAAGGATAAGCAATGAGAGTAACCTGGAGTTGGTAGCATACCTCAATAACGATAAATCGAAGTAAGAGTTATGGTATAGTATGAACTACCTAGATGCAATAAAGTCATACAAATGGATAAGCGGATCTATGAAATAAGGTATAACAATATTCGTAAATTCGATAAAATACCGAGAGAAGAACTTCAGTATACCTACAGACGCCCAGAGGGACATTTTATCAAGCTCTGTGTATGTTTGCAAACTGCACCCTAGAGATTGGCTAAAAGCTGGTGGAAAGACGAGAGAAGAGTCGCATAGGTGCACATACAAGGAAAAAGTAATACATGCTGCATGACAGAAGGTAGCAAGCGTTATGAGATTGAAAGAATTTCGACCATAGACCATTGTGCGAAAAAGAGGACTAAAGGGGGGAATGCCCTTGCCTTTGGGTTTATTCAAAGAACAATTGCCTAAATGGCAAGAAAAGTATTAAAGTATTCGCAAGAGCTATAGGTTATGAGAATGATAAGTGCATTAGTCAACATTCGAGGACGAATGTTCCAAAGAGGGGAATGATGTTACACCCCATATTTTCGTACATAGAAGTACGCCATAAGTAAATTGATATAAGCTCGGAAATGAGATGTTACATTCCACATTTTTGTACGTTAAGGTTTCGTCGTAAAGTAAATCGACGCAAGCTTGAGAATGAGATTATTTTGAGGTTACAAGAATTATGCTATTTCAAACAAGGGATAAGTAAATTCTTGAAGGTGAGAGGATAAGCAAATCGAAGAAAATGAATTTCGTCGAAGTTTGACATTTTGGGATAAAATATGGCCCGAGCTAAAATACCCGATATTTATGACTAGTACCATACAAGGTACCCCATGACCATGATAGTATGGTGTATAAGGTGTGTTAAAAGGGAGTAGTATTCTAAGTAATTTAAGATAATTCTTAATTATATGGGTAATTGGTTAATTATTGATTTAATGGGTGATTAACCATATAATTAAGGATTTGTGGATAATTAATAAGTGGGGACAAAGGCCCCCACGTGGCAGCCCATGAAATGATTAATAAAGTCACCAAGTGACTCATATGATATGAAAAAAGGTGTCACATATTTGAGGGGTTCTTGGCTAATTCATCACCCACTAAGATAAGTTCTCTTTTGTTATATAATTATACAAGCTCTCATAACCAATTGCTACTGTTTTCATTCGTTATCCAAAAGAGCTAGCTGCTAATACTTTAATGTTAAAGACATTAGATGGATTTCCAAAAGTATCGTTTCCCTACTTTTAAAGAAGAATTTCAATTTTAGAATCTTGTGTCATACTTTTGGTTGACAATACTATGTTATTGAAGATATTTTTGCCTAGATGTTCCTATCAATTGAGAGATTGGAGGATACGGATTTTTCCCTACTTCGATCCGCCGATTACGTGTTGTTACAATTGTCGTATATTAGAGGAATTGTCAAGAGAATCGGCTCAGGTATGTTGAGGCTATCCATTCTTTCTTTTTGGCATGATCTATACGACACGAATGAAACGAACAAATACACAACTTCCATAAATGACTCTATTTATTGAAATACTAGAGATGCTTATGTTCTTGATTCCCCATGTATCATATTATTTTATCATCTGTTCATGGGTCTCAAAAATACGTAAGTTGGTAAACTTTATTTCATGATATTAATCAGAGGCATAATGGTCTTATGACGTACCGAGAGATTTTATTAATGTATTTCATATGCATTTCATGCATTTATACATGCAGATTGACCCATGACCTGATGGCATTATATACGCATATATATATATATATATATATATATATATATATATATATATATATATATATGGGATATGGGAACAGTTTTGGTATTATATACGCAGCACCACCTGATCAGCTGATATACGTTGATGATTTTGCCCACGGTGGCCGAGATGATATGATGGGATGCCCTCAGAGGCCTGATGATGTTATGAAACATGTACCTATGCATGGCATGACATTCATGTGCATATGCATGACACTATAATTATTTCATGATTTACAGAGTTATCCAAACTTATCGGTTGAGTCATTTACTCTATATTTCTTCCATGTCTGTTATGTACTTATTTATGTGCCTTCATACTCGGTAATTATTCGTACTGACATCCCTTTTTCCTGGGGACGCTGCATTTCATGCCCGCAGGTCCAGATAGACAGGTCGAGAGACCTTCAAGTAGGCTATCAGCTCAGCGGAAGATGTTGGTGCCCTCCATTTGCTTCGGAGTTGCTTGTTTGATTAGCATGATTTAGACATGTATCTTTTAGTATGGTGGGACTATGTTCCTAGCTTTAGGAAAATTATGTATTCTTAGAGGCTTGTAGATAGATGTCGTGTACGTGAAAGATTGTACGACCTTGTCAGTCTATGTTTTAAGTTTATAAATGATCATGTTGGCCTATTAGGCCCGTATGTCACGTGAATATGATGATGTAATAAGAAAGATACGTTACGTTGGTACTCGATTGAGTAAGGTACCAGGTGCCCGTCGCGGCCCATTAGTTTGGGTCGTGACACCGAGGGGCTCGTGTGAGTTTCAAATGTGTTACGGAAGAGTTTGGTTGATTTTTGAACTGTTGGTGCATTCTATTTCTGGTGTTTAGTCGCAGATCTCGTATTTGAGACCCCCACTTTTGCGGTCATTAGATCAAATTTGCAAAATGAGGCTAGGGGACTAGACATCACATTTGCTGACCGGTTATAGTTCACATTTGCGAACGTTCCTCTGCTTTTGTGAACTCTGGTAGCTATTGACAGCTTCGCTATTACGAAGCTATTATCCGCATTTGCGATGGAGGGCTTATCCTATTTACGACATTAATCTCGCATTTGTGACATATGCGCACCTGATGCACTATTCGTATTTGCGACCAGTGTCTCTTATATGCGGGCATTGCATTTGCGAACAAGTGTTCGCAAATGCGACAACTACAGCTGGGTAAAAGAGGGAAAAAATGGGACTTAGCTCATTTTACACTATTTCTCAACCCCAAACACTCTAGAGACGATTTTCGAAGAACTATTTCTTCCAATTTCTTCAAAATTCATTGGTAAGTAACTCTAATTCATTTTCTATCAATTCCCCATTACATTTCATGAATCTTTAACATCAATGTTTTGAATTTCATGGTAGAAATTAGAGATTTTGAGTAGAATTTAGGGATTTTGTAAAATTGAGATTTATAACTCAAATTAAGGTCGGATTTCGAAACAAATCAAATAACCAAGCCTGGGGTTGACTTTTGTAGACTTTTTAAATAATGATTAAAATTGAACCTTTTCATTCGTGGGTAGTTTCTAAAGCTTATTTTGAATTGTTTGATCGATAATTGGCTAGATTCGGTTGGTTTGGAGTCTTGTTCGAAAGGCAAGGCCGAGGTTGTTTGATTGATTTGGTTGTGGAGTGAGGTAAGTGTCGTGTTTAACTTTGAGTAATGTGTGAGGATGATGTAGATGCAAGGGGATGAGAATATATGGTTCGTCATGGGTTAAACCATGCGAGTGGAAATTGATATATTGTACCATATTGCTTCTTTTACCATGCCTCCTATGCTCTAGTTAGTTTGTTATTCTTGGATGTTTCGCTTCGTGTTTATTTATTAATTTGAAGTTGTTAGGATATCGGAAGTTGAATTTGCATTTCATACACTACGATTGAAGTTGAAATTGGATTCCCACCTTGCTTGATACTTTGGATTATCGTTGTTGCTTGGTGAGGAAAAGTGGAAAGCACAAAGGATGTTACCATGCCATATTTGTATATTGATGTCATTGAGTGAGTGAATGTGAGGATTAAAGAACGAGGGTGATGCCATGCTCTTGATTGCTTTATTATCATTTATTATATCATGTGAGGAGGAGCGTAAAAGTATGAAGGGTGATGCCGTGCCATTTCACTTAATCATATCATTATAATATGGTGAAGATGAGAGTAAAAGCACGAAGGTGATGCCGTTCCATTGCATTATCATATTACATGGTGATGATGAGAGTAAAAATACGAAGGATGATGCCGTGTCACTTGATGATTTTATTGCTTTACTAGATTTTTGTATTTGTGAATTGTTGGGCTGCATCATTGTTTATTTTGGAAAGAGGCTACTTGGTGATTTTCTACTTAATGTTCTTATCTTACTCTCCTTTTACATGTTCCCTCTCCGTTATTATTTTAAATGATCTACTTGTTATTTCTATTGCTTTATGTATTTATCTACACATGGTTTTAGTAGGTGTCTTTTCATAGCCTCGTCAGTATCTCGTCGGGGTTAGGCTCGACACTTACGGAATACATTGGGTTGGTGTACTCATACTACACTACACTTCTGTACTCCTTGTGCAGATTCTGGTATTGGTCTCTAAAGTGTCTAGCGGAGTTTCTGCTTGGATTATATCTAAATCTGGAGGCTTGAGGTAGATCTTCACGGTGATCGCAATCCATGAAGTCCCCTTCCTTATCTAGTTTTACGGTTTATTTTATTTTGAACAGTTGTATTTTCATTTAGACATTGGTTGTAACACTTTTAGTATGCTCATGTACTTGAGACACTAGATTCCGGGTTTTTATCTAGTCGGTGTTGGAGTTATTATATCTACTTTAAAATTCTATAGCTTTAGCTCTTATTATCTTGCTTTCAAATTTGTCTAAAAATGATTAGTTGTGTACTAATGTTAGCTTTCCTAGCAAGTGGGCGTTAGGTGCCATTACGACCCGCGGTTAGGATTTCGGGTCGTGAAGAAGCCTTTCATATTTTTAAGAGTAATCTATGCTAAATGCCTATGCAATCTAAATTTATTACCCCTTTTTATCAAGTTTTAAAATAATTATAAAACATATCTATTCCACTAAAATTTATTACCCATCTACCTAAACTCCAATCCTTAAATCATAGAAGATTTCTAAGCCAAACTGCCAACCCTTCCTAGCAATTCTTCGGTTAATGAACCAAAAATAAAGTAATTTTCTTTTAACTGTACGTTTTTCCAAGATTGTTGGTTCTGCAAAGTGCTAAACGTTTTCTTTATTTCTCTACCTCTTTCTTTCGGTTTTAGTTTTAAATTCAGTATTGAATTAGCTGCTAATTTGTTTAGTATCCGAATTAGCTGAGCACATAATTCAATTATGTCAAAATTTTGTATCTTAAAAAAAGTTAAACTCCATGTTTATAAGTTTAAAATTTCAGATTTAAATTTTCATGTGTGTTTTAAAGTGCTTATTGTTGGGATTCAATGGGTGTTGTCCTATGATTGGTGTCATTGAGTACAAGAGCTCTAAGGATACTAAATACAATATCAGAAAATAAGTACAATATTATATAATACGATTAGCAGTAATAAATGAGAGGATGGTGGCTCTAGAATCTGCGAACGATGTGCATCCCTATCTTGAGTCTCTAGAAGTCCAACTAGTTGCCCCTCTGAATATCGCTAGGGCCAATGCCTGGATCTACACAAGAAGTACAAAGGTATAGTATGAATACAACCGACCCAATGTATTTATTAAGTATCGAGCCTAACCTTGACGAGGTAGTGACGAGGCTATGACAAAACACTTAATTGTAAACCTGTACACGTAATAAGCAGAAAGAAATAAAAATATAGAGACGAACAAAGGAATAAATTCAAATAAGATAATAAATAACAAGTCTTACAAAAATTACAACACGCATAACCTTATGATACAAACAACACAAAGGAGAAACATCAAATATTAAATAACCTCAAGACATCATATCCGTTGCGGCGCGTAACCTGATCAAACCTCAATACCATTGCGGCGTGCAAGCGGTCCAATCTTAATACCATTGCGGTGTATAACCCGATCTAACCCAATATACCGTTGAAGCATGTAACCATATCCAATCTCAATACCAATCCACATGAAAATTTCTAACAAGCAACAAACATGACAAGGAGCATAACATAATACTAAGGAAAAATTGAGCAAGCATAATATACCAAAGAAAGGATAAACATGATAGACAATTTATTATTTCAAGAGCCATCTCGCTCATGTATCCTAACAAGGGCCCAAACATGTAAGAAATCAAGGAGTCTCACAATCCAACATAACATAAGAGAATAACACAATAATTAAGAAATGCCATGAATAAAATTACTTCTATCCGCATGCTTTAACCCATGACAAGGTATATATACTCGTTACCATGCATATACGTCGTACCCAACTTATTTAGCACATAGCAAGTAAGACATTTATGACCTGATTTCCTTAAATCAAGGTTAACCATTCTAGTTACCCCTTTCCATAACAAATCAACAATCTAAGACTACTTTCTATTTAGAACAAGCCTCCAAACCACCCGAATCTAGTCAATTAGGACTCAAATAAGTCGAAACAAGCATTAAGAACCCTCCTAATATTAGAAAGGTTCGATTTTTAACATTTTTGAAAAACTCAACCAAAATCAACTCGGGTCTACTTGGTCAAAATCTAAAATCAAGACCAAATCTTGATTACCCATTTACCCCCGTGTCCAAATATGTGATTTGTTTTAAGATCTGACCTCAAATCAAGGTTTAAATCTCTAATAATTCATATCTTAAGCTTCTACCTAAAAGTCCTATTTCTACTCTATGAAGATAATTGAAATTATTCAAAAATAAGTTAAAGTTGCTAACCCTTGAAGTTGGGACGGAAATCTTCTCTAAAAGTGCCTCCTTGCGTAGTCTAGTTCTCAAAAATAGAATAAAAATAAGCTAATCCCGAAGTTCCTTATTTTTATCGCAGTTGCAGATATCGCAATTGCGCAGATCGCAAATGCCAATGTCACAATTGTGAAGAGGCACATGAGCTACCAAAGTCGCAAATGTGACACTAACTTCGTGATTTCGAGCACCGCAAATGCGATCCCAGCTTCGCAATTCCCCTTTCCAAACTACGCAAATGCAAGAAATTATTGCAAATGCGAACCTTGCATTTGCGAGCAGCTCATTGCAATGCATTGACTCCAGCACCAACAACTCCAAAATATACCAAGCAGCCCGAAACCAATTTGAAACTTACCGAGTCCCTCAGTACCCCATCCGAACATTCAAACAAGAATATAAACCTTACATGAACTTGCTCATAATCTCAAAACATCAAAATAACATAATAATAAAGAATCAACCATCAAAACTCAACTATTTTTAAGTGCTCATATGTTCAAATTCCAACTTAAAACAACAAGTGCCGAGACGACCTCAGGTCACTCAGGACCCAAACAAACATTCATACAAGTCCAAAATCATCATACGAACCTCAGAATCATCAAAACACCAATCCAAGATTGTTTACCAAGAATGTTGATTATGGTCAACTCCAACAACTTTAAAGCTCTAGAATCAAGATTTCTATATCAAAACATATCTAATCTTTATGGAAATCGAAACGAACCATGCACATAAGTCATATATTATCAAATGAAGATATCAAGTTCTCAAATCACGAAACGTAAAGCTAGAGCTCAAAATGACCTATCGAGTCGTTACATTCTCCACCTCTAAAAGAGACGTTCTTCCTTGAACGAACATAGAAATATACTTGAGCTGGTAAACAGATACGGATATATACTCCTCATATCGTACTCGGACTCCTAAGTAACCTCCTCAGTCAGATGCCCTTTAAAAAGCACTTTCACAGAAGAAATATCCTTAGATCTCAACTTTCAAACTTGCCGATCTACTATAGCTACCGGCTCTTCTTCATTAGTCAAATTCCCATCAAGATGCACCGTGCCGAAGTCCAGAACATACGACTTATCTTCATGGAACTTCCGAAGCATGGAAACATGATATACTAGATGTGCCCCTGCTAGGCTGGGAGGCAATGCAAGCCTACAAGCAACCTCCCCAACTCTCTCTAACACTTCAAACGGACCAATGAACCTCGGGTTCAACTTGCCTTTCTTCCCAAATCTCATTACGCCCTTCATGGGCTAGGCTTTCAAAAGCACTTTATCGCTCTCCATAAAAGCCTCATCACAGAACTTATTGTCCACATAACTCTTTTGCCTACTTTGCGCTGTTTGAAGGTGATCCTGAATCAACTTCACCCTCTCCAAAGCATCACGAACCAAATCCGTACTCAACATCCTAGCCTCATTGGGCTCAAACCAAGCAATAAGCGAAAATCATGATTTACTATATAAAGCCTCAGATGGTGCTATCTGAATGCTGGAATGGTAGCTATTGATGTAGGAAAACTCCGTCAATGGTTAAAACAGATCCTAATGGCCTCCAAAATCAATAACATTCTCCCTTAGTATATCCTAAAGGATCTGGATAGTCCGCCCGAATTGGCTATCCGTTTGTTGGTGAAATGTAGTGCTCAGCTCCACCTACATGCCCAACTCTTGCTGAACAACTCTCCAAAAGTGCTCTGTGAACTGAGTGCCACAGTCTGAAATGACAGAAATGGACACAACATGCAAACGAACAATCTTTCTAATGTGGACTTGAGCCAACTTCTCTGAAGTGTAAGAAGACATCACTGGAATGAAATGCACAGATTTGGTCAATCAGTCCACAGTGACCCAAATAACATCAACTTCCTCAAAGTCCATGGTAATCCTACCACATAGTCCATAGTAATGCGCTCTCACATTCACTTCGGTATAACCAAACTATGAGTTAAACCACATGATTTATGATGTTCATACTTCACCTACTGGCAATTCAAACATCATGAAACATGCCAAACAATGTCCTTCTTTATCTTTCACTACCAGTAATGCCGCTTCAAGTCACGATACATCTTCGTGACACCTAGATGAATAGAATACAACGAGATATGAGCCTTCTGGAGAATCAACTCCCTCAAATCATCAATATTTGGAACACAAATCTGTCCCTGAAGACGCATAACACCATCATATCCAATCACAACCTTCTTCTCGCCACCTCATTGCACCGTGTCCTTCAACACCAACAAATGAGGATCATCGAACCAACGATCTTTGATGTGCTCCAATAAAGATGAGTGTGCCACAACATAAGCAAGAGCTCTACTAGGTTCAAAAATATCCAATCTCACAAGGCTGTCAGCCAAGGCCTGAACATCCATAGCCAATGTCCTCTCCTTAGCTAGAATAAAGGCCAAACTACCCTTACTCTCTGCCTTTCTACTCAAGGCATCAATTACCACATTTTCCTTACCCGAATGATACAAGATAGGGATATCATAGTTCGTCAACAACTCTAACCACCTCTGCAGACTCAAATTCAAACGTTTCTACTTGAACAAGTGTTGGAGACTCCGATAATTAAGGTAAACCGCATATGACACGCTGTACAAGTAGTGTCTCCAAATCTAAGCGCGTGCGCAATATCTGCCAACTCCCAATCATGAACAAGATAGTTATTCTCATGGATCTTCAACTGACGATATGCATAGGTAATTACCCCACCGTCCTGCATCAAAACTACACCAAGACCAATACGTAAATCATTACAATACACGATATAAGGCCATAAACTTGTGGGCAACACCAACATTGGAGTCATAGTCAAACACATCTTGAGTTTCCGATAGATCTCCTCACACTCATCAGACCATCTGAAGGGTGCACCCTTCTGAGTCAACTTGGTCAATGGGGCTGAAATAGATGAAAATGTGATAGTAGTTTGCCAGACCCAAGGAACTCTGGATCTCTATAGCTGAATTAGGTCTAGGCCAATTTTGAGCTTCCTCAATCTCTTAGGATCAAATTTGATACCATCGCTACATACAACATGACCCTAGAATGTAACTGAGTCCAACCAGAACTCACACTTTAAAAATTTGTCATAAAGCTGACGATCCTTCAAAGTCTGAATTACAATTCGCAAGTGTTGCTCTTGATACTCTCTACTATGAGAGTAAACCAAAATATCACCAATGAACACAATCACAAAGGAATCCAATTAAGGTTTGAGCACTCGATTCATCAAATCCATGAAAGTTGGTGGAACATTGGTCAAATAAAATAAAATTACCAAGAACTCATACGGACCAAAATGGGTACTAAAATCTGTCTTAGCAACATCCGAATCCCTAATCTTTACCTGATGATAGCTAGATATCAAATCAATTGAGAACACCTTGGCACCCTAAACTGATCAAACAAATCATCAATATGAGGCAATGGATACTAGTTCTGATTGTAACCTTGTTTAACGGTTGATAATCAATGCACATCCTCATAGAATTATCCTTCTTCCTTACAAAAAACACTAGTGCACCCCATGGAGAAACACTCGGTCTGATGAATCGATTAGCAAGCAAATCATGTAACTGTTCCTTCAATTCCTTTAACTCAGCGGGAGCCATACGGTACAATAGAATAAAAATGATCTTAGTGCCTGGAACCAGGTCAATACGAAAGTCAATAACCCTATCGGATGGCATGCCTGGAAAATATATAGGAAACACCTCTCAGAACTCCCTCACAATTGGTACCGAGTTTATGGAAGAAACCTCCGCACTAGAATCTTGAATGTAAGCCAAATATGACAAATACCCTTCTCAACCATGCATGAAGCCTTAAAAAATGAAACCACCCTACTCGTAGAATGGTCAAGGGTCCCTCTGCACTCTAATCTAGGCAACCTCGGCATAGTGAAAGTCATAATCATAGCGTGACAATCCAAATAGAGTGATACATAGACAATTAATCCATACAAAGAATAACGTCAAAATCCACCATATCCAACAACAAGAGATCAACTATAGTATCAAAATTATCAATAGCAAAAACACAAGGCTAGTACATCCGATCAACTACTATAAAATCTCCAACCGGTGTGGACACATAAACAAAAATATCAAGAGAATCATGAGGTATCCTCAAGTGTGATGCAAACTATGAAGACACATATGAATAAAAAGAACCCATATCAAACAATACCAAAGAATCTCTACGACAGATTGAGATAATACCTATGATGACTTCATCAGATGACTCCACCTTAGGTCTACCCTAAAATGCATAACAATAGGGTTGAGCCCTACCAGCCCGTCCTCCTCCCCTAGGATAGCCTCTACCTGGCTGACCTCCACCTCTAGCTGGCTGACCCCCACCTCTAGCTTTGTGGGATGTGGTGTGGCAACTGGTGCTGGTACCCTACTGTGGCATACCACTCTAAAATCTAGGGCAAAACCTCATAATGTGACATGCATCTCTGTACTCAAGGCAACCCTTCGGCTGAAGTAGCTGCTGAATTCGAAGCTATCCTGGCGACTCGAATGACCACAATAGAAACTCTGTATCGGGGGTGGAGTGATAGAACCCTGAGCTAGAGATGTACTAAATGATGACTACCCTGGGCGAGAACCATTAGAACCATAGCCTCATGAAGTACCATGAAAAACCTGATGTGCTAACAGACCGGCCTAATAGAATGGCCTCTACTTATCTTACACAACCTCCGGACGAGGCACTACTCAAACTGCCAATATGACAAGGCCTCTTATAAGATGTTTCCTCTCTCCCTGGCCAAAAATGTACTCGATCTCCTAGCAAATTCAACTGTATAAGTGAATGAAGTTTCAATCTCCATCTCTCTAGCCATCTGAAGTCTAATACCATAAGAATGCCCCTCTATGAACCTCCGCACCTTCTCCCTCTCAGTAGGGATAACGATAGATGCATGACAAGACAAATAAATAAATCTTAGCTCATATTGGGTGATTGTCATATCACCCTACTAAAGGCGCTCAAATTGACTGCATAACTCATCACTCTGAGTGACTGGAATAAACTTCTCCAAGAAAAGCTATGAAAACTAAGCCCAAGTAAGAGGAGGCGATCCTACTGGTATTACCTATCTCATAGGTCTGCCACTATCTCTTGGCCGAACCATACATTTGAAAGAGAGTAAAATGAACTCCATTGGACTCAACTAGCCCCAAATTACACGAGATCTCATGAAATCGGTCCAAGAACTCTTGGGCATAATCTAAAGGAGCACCGTTGAAGACAAGAGGAAGCAACTTCTGAATCCTATCCGTCCTCTTCAACTCATTAGCTAACATTGCTGGCCTAACCTCAGGCTGCACTGCAACAATAGGCTAAACCGCACCTACTGGTAACACTACTTGGGTCTGATATCCATGAGCCATCTGCTATGGTGTGCGTGTAGCAGGAGTCTGAGCTCCTCCGCGGGCCTGAGAAGCAGTTGGTGCGATAGGAAGTACACTTCCCTAAGTCATGCTTTCCACAAGTCCTTCCATACAGACCAAGGAATCCTAAAGTACTAGGGTATCAATAAATCCCTCTACAACATGTGCTGGTCCCTACTGACTCAACCTGAACTAGAATCTTCTATCATCAAGAGCTATCTATGCTCAACTGATGATGCTCTAGCACAAGCGTGAGTAACTGCAGATGCTGCTACACGTGCACCGACCTGGGCTCTACATCTGCCCTTGGCAGAGGCTACAACATGGGACTCCAGATCCTGATAAGCTATAGTTGAAGCACGTGTCTTCACCATCTGTGAGAAAATATGAAAAGAAAGATTCAAACATTAGCAAAGAACATAGTTGCACAATAGAGATAAAAAGAAGGTGAACTTTTCTAAAGCCTTATAGCCTCTCGAAGAGAAGTACATATGACTCTGTACCGATTGTCAAGACTCTATCAAGCTTGCTCATGACTCGTGAGACCTATGGAATCTATTACTTTGATACCAACTTGCCACGACCCAACATTCCAACCATGGGGTCGTGATCGTGCCTAACACCTCTTGCTTAGAGAGCAAACACTTAACAATAATAATAGAAGCAAAACTAACATATAACATATTAGTATCATATATAAGAGTAAAAGCTCTGTAAAACATAACAATTCTAGAACCAAAACAAACGTCATAAACACCTCCCAAGATTGGAGTCATTGAGTGCATAAGCTTCTAAGAGTAGTAAAATACAATGTCAGAAAAGAAGTACAATACCGTCTGATACAATTAGCAGTAATAAATGAATGGACGGTGACTACAGAGTCTACGAACGGTGTGCAACACTACCTCGAGTTTCTAGAAGTACATATAGTCGCCCCTTTGAACACTGCTAAGGCCAATGCCTAGATCTACACAAGAAGTGCAGAAATGTAGTATGAGTACAATCAACCCAACATACTTAGTAAGTATTGAGCCTAACCTAGATAAGGTAATGATGAGGCTATGACAAGATATTTACTTATAAACCCTGTGCAAGTAATAAGAATAAAGAAATAGAAATAGAGAGATAAAAAAAAGAATAAGTTCAAATAAGATAATAAATAACAAGATTTACAAATATAACAACGAGGCATAACCTTATGATACAAACACCATAGAGGAGAAACATCAAACCAGAAATAAGCTCAGGACAACATATCCATTGTAGTGTGCAACCAGATCTAACCTCAATACTGTTACAGCGTGCAACCCACTCCAATCTTAACACCTTTGTGGCGTGCAACCCGATCCAATCTCAACACCAATAGACATGAAAATATCCAACAAGCAACAAACATGACAAGGAGCATTACATAATACCATGGAAGAAACGAGTAAGCATAATATACTAAGGAAAGTATAAACATGATAGACTATTTAACATTTCAAGAGCCATCGTGCTCATAAATCACAACAAGGTCCCAAACATGGCCAATAACATGTAAGAAATCTAGGAGTCTCACAATCCAACATAGCGTAAGAGAAAAACACAAGAATTAAGCAAGGACATGAATAAAACTACTTATACTCGCATGCTTTAACCCATGACAATGCAAATACTCTTGTCACCATGCATATAAACCATCCTCCACACAGTTAGCACATATCAAGTAAGATGTTTACCACCTAATTCCTCAAAATAAGGTTAACTACGATACTTACCTCTTTTCAGAACAAATCAACAATCCAAGGTTGCTTTTCCTTTTGAACAAGCTTTTAAACCACCCGAATCTGCTGGAGCATTGGTCAAATCAAATGACATCACCAAGAACTCATAAGGACCATAATGGGTCCTACAAGATGTCTTAGGGACATTCAAAGCCCTAATCATTACCTGACGATAGTAAGATGTGAAATCAATCTTGGAGAACACCTTGACACCCTAAAGTTGATCAAGAAAATCATCAATACGAGGCAATGGATGCTTCTTCTTGATTGTAACCTTGTTCAAGTGTCGATAATTAATGCACATCCTCATAGAACCATCCTTCTTCTTCACAAACAATGCTGTTGCACCTCAAGGAGAAATACACAATTAGATGGATCCCTTATCAAGAAAATCTTGTCACTGCTCATTCAATTCCTTTAATGAAGTAAAGCCACATGGTATGGTGGAATACAAATGGGTTGAGTTCCTAGAACCAAGTCAATACAAAAAGTCAATATCCCAATCGGGTGGCATGCCCGATAAATTTGTAGGAAACACCTCTTGGAACTCCCTCTCAACTGGTACAGAGTCTATGGAAGAAACCTCCGCACTAGAATATCAAATATGAGCCAAATATTCTAAATACCCCTTCTCAACCATGCACCAAGACTTCAAAAATGAAACCACCCTACTCGTAGAATGTCCACAGGTCCCTATCCACTCTAGTCTAGGCAACCCCGACATAGTAAAAGTCACAATCTTGGCGTGACAATCCAAGATAGCGTGATGCAGGGACAATCAATCCATACCAAGAATAACCTCAAAATCCACCATATCAAACAACAAGAGATCAACTATATTATCAAAATCATTAATAGTAAAAATACAAGACCGATATTCTCGATCAACTACTATAGAATTCCTAACCGGTGTAGACATAGAAACAGGAATATCAAGAGAATCACGGGGCATACTTAAGTGCGATGCAAAATCTGAAGAGATATTTGAATAGGTAGAACCTCGATAAAACAACATCAAAGCATCTCTACGACATACTGAGATAATATATGTGATGATTGCATTAGATGACCCTGCCTCAGGCCTGCCCAAAAATGTATAAAAAATGGTGCGGAGCCGTACCAACCTGTCCTCCTCCCCTTGGACGACCTCTAGCTTACTAGCCTTTACCTTTAGCTAGCCGACCCCCACCTCTAGCTAGCTGGGCAGATAGTGTGGCACCTAGTGCTGGTACCATGGCCCTTGGTACCCTTCTATGACATACCACTCTAAATTTTAGGGTAAAACCTTTTGATGTGACATGCATATCTGCACTCAAAGCAACCCTTAGGCTGACGTGGCTGTTGAATTTGAAGCTGTCCCTGGCGACCCAAACGATGACTATAGAAACTCTATAACAGGGGTTATTGATAGAAACTTGAGTTGGAGATGCTCTACATGATGACTTCCCTAGGCGAGAACCATTAGAACCATAACTACCTAATGTACCATCAGAAACCTAGAGTGCTAATTAAACCGGCTTGATAGTATGGCCTCTACAAAACTGACACATTTGCCTCTGGACGAGGCACCACTGAAACCAGCAAAATGATGAGGTCTCTTATCTATTGTCGCATCTCTCCCTTAGCCACAAATGCGTTCAATCCTCCTAGAACTCTTAACTACCAAAGTGAATGAAGCCTCAGTCTCGGTCTCTCTAGTCATGTGAAGTCTAATACCATAAGCAATCCCCTCTATGAAACTCCGAACCATCTCCCTCTTAACAAGGATTAGGATCGCTGTATGACGAGACAATTAAATAAACCTCATCTCATACAGGGCGACTGTCATACCACCCTCCTGAAGGTGCTCAAACTGGATGCGTAACGCATCCCTCTAATTGAGTGTAATGAATTTCACCAAGAAAAGCTATGAAGACTGAGTTGATGTAAGAGGAGCTGATCCTACTGGTCTGCCCATCTAATTGGTCTGCCACTACCTCTTAGTTGAACCATGCATATGAAAGATAGTTAGGAGCACTGCTTAAGGGGCACCACCAAAGTGCGGAGGAAGAATCTTCTAAAACCTATCCATCCTCTTCAACTCATATTCTGACATCGTGGGGCTAACCTCAGGTTGTGCTACAACAATAGTCAAAACCACACCAAGTGGTAACACTCCTTGAGTCTAGTATTATGAGCTATCTGCTCTGGAGTGTGAGTAGAAGGAGTCTGAGCTCCTCCCCGGCTTGAGAAGCAGCTGGTGCCATAGGAAGTACACTGGTCTAAGCCATGCTCTTCAGATGGTCCACCATATGGATAAACCCGGCCTGAAGCATAGGGGTAGCAATAAATCCCTCTAGAACATGTGCTGGCCCTGCTGGCACAACATGAACTAGAATCAGCTTATCATTTGGCCCTATCCAAGGCTCAACTAACACTGCTGTAGCATGAGCTCGAGTAGATGTAGGTGTTGCTGCACATGCCCTACACTGGTCTCTACCTTTGACCCTACTTCAGCCTCTACCCCGGCCTCTACCCCTTGTAATGGCTATAATTTGGGGCTCCGGATCTTGATCAGTTATGGATGAAACACTTGTCCTCACTATCTGTAAGAGAATAAGAGAAGAAAGATTCAAAATTTAGCATATAATAGAGTTACGTGACAAATATAGAAAGAATGATGTTACCTAAAGCCTTATAGCCTCTCTAAGATAAGTACGGGTGCCTACGTACCGATCCTCAAGACTCTACCAAGCTTTCTTATTACTCATGAGACATATACAACCTAGTGTTCTGATGCCAACTTATCACGATCCAAAATCCCAACCAAGGGGTCGTGATGGTGCCTAACACCACTTGTTAGGCAAGCCGATACTTAACAATAATATAAGAAGAAAAACTAACATATAAATGCATAACATCATAAATAAGAATAAAATCTCTATAAAACAATACTGTCTTATACAATTGATAGTAATAAATGAAAGGACAGTGATTCCAAACTCTACGAATGGTGTGCAACACTACCTCGAGTCTCTAAAAGTCCAACTAGTCGCCCCTTTAAACATCACTAGGGCCAGTGCCAAATCTACAGAAGAAGTAAAGAGGTATAGTATGAGTACAACCGACCCAATGCACTCAGTAACTATTGAGCTTAACATCGATGAGGTAGTGACAAGGCTATGACAAGACACTTACTTATAAACCTGTGCAAGTAATAATAGAAAGCAATAAAAATAGAGAAACGAACAAAAGAATAAGTTCAAATAAGAGAATTAATAACAAGGTTCACAAAAATAACAACACGACTTAGCCTTATGATAAAAACACCACAGAGGAGAAACATTAATGTTTTTGTTGTATATTCAAACAATACGGGTAGGCGACCTTGTCCCGACCGTAGTACAATTGTATTCTATAGATGCTTGTAGACATGTCCTGTGTGTACATATATCAGCATAGTGGCCTTGTCGGCCCATATATATATATATATATATATATATATATATATATATATATATATATATTGGGTTGTTTCCCATTCAGTTGAGATTAGTTTTTTATTCCTAAGATTTTCATAAGTTATGGCCTTGTAGGCCTAAGATATACATAATGGTATTCAGTTTACCTTGTCGGCCTAAGCAATCATATATGTTCAGATAACATAAGTTTCAGGTGGTACGCTCAGTCAAGTAAGGCACCGGGTGCCGGTCTCGCCTTACCGGATTTGAGGCGTGACAATTTGCCTTAGCCATAGTCATATTTTTTGGTCATGATATTATATCCGCTTATTATATCTCTATATTTGTGCACTTTGTATATGTTATCACACATGTCGTTTGTGTCCTTGTGTGTGACACGAGTTTGAGAGGAGTTGT
Source organism: Nicotiana tomentosiformis (assembly GCF_000390325.3). Taxonomy (NCBI): domain Eukaryota; kingdom Viridiplantae; phylum Streptophyta; class Magnoliopsida; order Solanales; family Solanaceae; genus Nicotiana; species Nicotiana tomentosiformis. Next base: position 57,908,933 of record NC_090823.1, read on the forward strand.
GGCATGTTGGTATATTCCATGCAGTATATTGATTATGATACTGTGAGATATTGACATACTGAGACTTGAGAAGATTGATGATTGATTTTGGGACATAGAGCAAATTGAGCGGATTGATTACTGATCTTGGGCCATAGTGCCATGTTGATATGATAGTGAGGTGACGCTTGCATTAGGCCCCATAGTGGGTTGGGTGATACTGATAGTGAGGTGACATTTGCATCAGTCCCATAGTGGATTGAGTGATATTGACCGTTGATTTTGATCCTCTTGGCGCTTGAGCTAGGATCTGCTCCTCCGAAGTCAGGTGATAACCCATGTTACTTTAGGCCCTATGAGTGCATGCACTTGATATTTGCTTAATGAGGGGCTTATGCACACCTGTACAATGGTGTGTATGTGTGTGTGACGATCTATGGACATTTTGCCAGGCACCGTAAGAGTGATGAGAGTATGGTTTAAGGGCAGTTTGCCAGGCACCATGAGAGATCTAAGAGTATGATTGAGGGGTACTTGTGCCAGGCACTATGAATGTGCTGAGATTGTGAACACTTGATGATTATCCTATGATGTTGTTTGATGTCTCTACTTGATGTTTAGAGCTTGAAATCATAGTTTACCTTTGATAAATCTCTGTCATAGTGATTTTTGTGAAAAATTTAACGCCTTGACTGATATTACTGAAAAGTATGTCTATTTCTCCCCTTATTGTGTTAGAGTAGAGTCTGTTATTATTTGAGCTACTTTTTCCTATATGCCATTATTCTGCTATTAGTGTTGCGTTGGGTGTGGAAAGTGAGCATCGGACTTTGCCAACCTCGCCACTGCTTTCTGCGAGGTTAGGCTTGCTATTTGTTTTGTACATGGGGTCGATTGTATATATACTATACTTTGCACTTCCTGTTTAGATCCTGGTGCTGCTGATTGCAGTGGTTGCTAGCGAGCTGTTTATCCGGATTTGCTTGATGACTTTAGGGTAGCACTGTAGTTCCGTTCACAGGCCTTGATGTACTCTCCTTTCTCTATTGTTATTATTGTTTAGTCTTCCGGACAACATTGTATTATGTTCAGATTTCGTATTTAGTATTCTATAGAGCTCACAGACTTGGTGATGCCAATTTTGAGGTGGATTCGGGTTTATTGACATTACGACTTAATTTATTTGCTATTCCGCTATTTGAGACTGTTTCTTATACTTGTTAAAGTTTGATTCATCATATTTGTTATTGGATTTCTTAGCAAGCGGTGTTGGAGCCATCACGACTCCAGTGAAATTTTGGGTTGTGACAATAAAATAATTTAAGAACAAAACCAGGGTTGTTGTAATTGATTCATTCAAACATTTATGGTCCTATGAATGTGAAAGAAAAGCATGGAGATTCTTCGTTCACCCCTTCCAATGATGATTTTACTTATTTCAATCATGTCTATGTGATTTCACATAAATCTGAGGTAATGAGTTGCTTTACGAAACATAGTTGAAAATTAATTAGTTGAATAAATAAAATCATCGCGAGACCTATTTTGGCGATAAATACGTTTTGGACCTATTATTTTGTGATAAAAAAAATTATTCATTAGTCGATCATTCTTAATACCCCAAAACAAAACAATGTTACAGATAGGAAAAATATAACGCTCTTCGAAATGATTAGATCGAAGATGGCTAAAGCAAAATTTCGAATTTCCTATTATGGAGATGCATTATTGATTGATACTTATGTTTATAACCATGTGCCAACATAATCAATTACTCCTACACCATATGATTATGGACTTTGGGATGTGTGACCTATGTGAATACTCATCTCATGGAAATTGGGTTAGAGAGGAAGCACAAATATCAATATCAGATACTCTAACCGCAAACGATTATGTGTTCATGGGGCTGCAAGACAGTGGAAGCTTAACTGAATACGAATCAAAATATTTCACATTCTTAGAGAATAAATATTTCAAGAAGGGCGAGATAGGTTAAGACTTATCTCCTAATAAAATTAAGGACGCAGATCTAATAGGATCCCTTCATTCGAGAGGGAAAATTTTAAGTGATGACAAATTAGTTTCTTATCAAGATCCACCATCATCATCGGATGCAAATGAAAGTGATCCTACTCCACGTGGGAGCAAATATAAATCTTCTATTCTTGTTTCAAGTGAAAGGGAGAGAGTTGAATAGTTCTAGTCCGAGTAAGATCAATTTTAATTCAAAAGAAAATAATAAGAGGTCACATGAATCTTAATCAAAATGTGATGCTCTTAAATATAAAAATGAGAAATTTAAAAAGGATATTTCCTGGCCTTCAAATGATAAATAGATAAATGCAATGGAAGAATAAATAGAATCTAAAAGAATCAGCCAAGTTTAAGAACTAGTTGATCTTCTAAATGAACGCAAAACTATTGAAACCAGATGAGTTCTTAAAGTTAAGCACATGAATTATGGCATAGCTGAGAGTTATAAGGCTTGGCGTGTTAGTAATGAGTATACAAAATAGGAAGCGATTGGCAACAACAAGACTTTATCACTTTATGAATTTACCTCTATTTTCCTAGTTGTTAGCTTAGATATGTAATTTCATCAAATGGATGTAAAGATATTCTTTATCAATGGAGAATTAAGTGAAGAATTAAAATGGAATAACTTGAAGGTTTCATCCAGAACGACATGAACATATGATTTATAGACTTTTATAATCTTGGTATAGTCTTAAAAATTCGTAAAGGTGGTGGTATAGATGTATTCTTAATGTGATCATGTCACACCCCAACCTTGGGAGGTGCAACCGGCACACGACGTCCGAAGGCCCGTGCGAACCAATGTCCATTCTTATCCTTTATTAATCATAAAGTCTAGGCCAATGAGGCCTCCAAGTAGTAATACTGGAAATCTAGAATATTTACACTGACTTGCAAAAGAAGCATTGACATTATATACATGTTCATATCTATAACAAGAAGTCATAATCCACATTTTTTCATGTGACCAAACTATAGTGTTCAAGCCTCTAAGAGTACTAAAAGAAGATATACATATACATAACCTAGAACCCATCCAAAATGATCCGAAGGCCCCACCTTACCCAAAATGATTAAAATATATGCTTTAGTACCTATCGACTTTGAATAGCTACTCCGGAGAAGTGGAAAACGATAGCCACAACTGAAACATGCACCTATTGGGGAGGGGCATCACTGAGCCTATCCGTACCTGTGGGCATGAGCACAATACCCAAAAGGAAGGGCGTCATAATATAAAATGTTCTGAGTATGTAAGGCTAAGAAAGCATGTAAAAATCAGTGGCATAACGTAAAAGATATGAGTACTCGCTTTCAACTTAAACACTGAAGACAAGCCACCAAGGGTATAAACTGTAGAAACTATAAACTTAAGGATTTGCAAGCTTTATGAACGGTTAAGACACTCATGGAGACTGCACATTAAATACCATATGACATCATTTAGCCCTTCTTTGGGGAATAGTACTTCACGTCATACCCGGCATTTGCAGGGGACTCAGTAAAGTTTATTCTTTATATCATATCGCACCCGGCCTTGGGAGGTCTCGGTTATACCCTACCTCAAGAGATCTAGGTTGTACCCGGCCACATGAGGGCTTGATAGGGATTTATATCACATCATTCCATACCCAGCCTCATAGAGAGCTCAGTCGTACCCGGCCACAAAGGCTCGATAGTGTTACGCCCTGACCTTGGGGATCGGGACTGTGCTCAACCGAGGTAACCCGGTCAAGAAAGCTTACCTGATTCCTACCAACTATCCTTTTCCATGATTTAATTCAAGAATAAATTCAAAAAGATAGACAATCGAGAGGATAAAATGTACAAGGCCCATTTCCTTAATTAGGAAACTTCATTTATAGAAGGCGAAATAATACAAGTTTATAGTTTGTAAGTGAGATAAACTGACAAGAACATCACTTATAGTTTTCTCTCATTCAAAACACGACCCACAATATGTCTACGCAGCCTCTGAATAAAAATGAGAATAGTATGGTAATGCCGGTGATAAGGCTCCAGCTATACCTCAAAATAATATACATATGTCAATACAAACATAAAGCCCCGATATAGAGTATGGCTCACCGAATCAGCTGAGAAGAGGGTACACCTATCAAGAACCCGTGCCGCTTGCAGAGGAACCACCCGTATCCATTAAAGATGCAGCGCCCATCATAAAAGGAACGTTATTACATATGGAATAGTACTAGTATATAAAGCTAAATACCCTCACATGGAATAGAACACCAACACGAGAAGAGAGAAACATGGAAGTAATAAAAGATCAATAATATTTAAATGCTAAGTTAAAAACATAACAAATTTCAAATGAAGCATTAACATTTTCGATGGGAGATTTTTAGCCACCGATCACCACCATGCACGTGGCATGGAGTCCGACCACTGCACGATCGGCTAAGCCGTCTCACCACAGTATATGCGGGTGGACATAGAAATAGAATACCACCATGCTCATGTAATGGAGTCGATCTTCGCTCAATCGGCTAAGACGTCTCACCATGAAGGAATATGGATCTACATGGTGATACAAATCAAATACAATAATTAGAAGGAGGAACCACCATGTGCGCGTCATGGTGTCCGATCTCCGCTCGATCGACTGAGCCGTCTCCCCATAATGTCGTGTGGGTAGACATGAATACATAGACTGATACTAGAAATAAATTCATCTCAATCAAGGGGAGTAATCTCATCATAATGCAATCCGTCCCTCAACCGTCTCCTACACCGACACGTGTAGTTTCGGGCGTGGTCATTTATAACCCAGTAATGATACTTCCAAAAAGATTATTTTAATATATATTAAAGAAATATGTATTCATCTTATAGCCTTTCATAACATATTACATTTTATTGAAACCCGTGGCCACACATAATAATCTTCATTAGCGTAACATTTCATTGGAAGACCATAACTTCATATGCATGAGCGAGTGGCAATTTACAAGTAAGTGCTAAAATATTTTCAAGGAGAATAGCATGGTTTAGGCTATTAAGACATGTATAGAGTTTTATTAGCATTTGGCAATACAAATATTTGAAACATTATGGCTATAAACACATGAGTACATGAGAACTTAGTCAATTGAGATACAATTCAAAGAGTAGGCCATAATGGTGGGAAATGTAACAAATCTCAAGATCATAAGCCTTTGAACCATCAATAACACTTGGAACATTTTTTCAAAGGAGGGTGATACAATAGGGGCAAATGGAACATGAATTAAATCATAAGTATTTGGGCAAATCAATCATTAAAAACAATCCAGAACAATAGGAATAGAACTTTGGACAAACCGTAATTAGGGTTCTCAAGGAATTTGATTCCACGGAAGGAGTTTAGCTAACATACCTAGATTAAGCTTTTCCTTAGAGTTCCTACAAAGTTTCGCTACTCGAAACACCTCAATCTATAGCAACATAACCAATTCGAACCATTATTAGAAGGAATCTCGTGGTAAAGGTCTTTTAGATATTTCATCAAGCACCCAATATGCAAAAATCAAGTACAAGGTTCCATAATAGAAATTCCTCTACCCCGCAACATATTTTCAAGCAACCATTCTTTCTACATTGTCCCTACAATCACCCAACAATCTTCCTTGGCACATGCATGCCCAACAAATTACTTCCAACGCATAAGAATCACATTCTCCACTCTTCCCACACACCAAATTTTGAAATAGAGGGATACACCGTTCGATCACCATTCCATAAGCCATAAAATAATAAAATTTGTACTTAAACCCACTACAAACTTTGCATGAAGTCTAGGGATGAAGTCTTACCTTGTATGTAGATGATCTTGTATGCTTCCTTCCTTGAATTTCCAAAATAGAGCTGACCACTCTCTCTAAAATAACCTAATTTCCCCTAAAAAATGACCCCTTAAATATTTTAATTAAAATAGAGCTGGGTTAGGAAATTAGAAAAAATAACCCTTCGATGCCAATCTACGATCGGGGAATGCACCGCAGAAGTGGCACGCGGTCTGTGAAATGGTCTTCAAAACCTGGTATGGTCTAATTAAGTATGCACTGGATCTGCGGTCTGCAAAATGGTTTTGCGATCATACATCAAACCACATAATCTTCTTCCAAAATTTCCAAGTTGGTTATGCGACGAATATGTTGTCCGCGAAGTGAATCTGTGGTCGCACATTTGACCGCAAAATTCCTCTCAATATTACGCTTCTTCTAATCAGATTTGCGATGGTTCTATGGTAAGGGGAACCGATCCGCGATCGCATAATGGACCGCAAAATTGTCCTTGTTCTGCAAATTTTCTACTAATTCCATGATGCACTGTAAGTCCAAAACTCCATAACGTGAACCTTCTAAACACATTAACTTACCCTGACACCGTAAAACTTAAAACCTTGGAGAACTTTTAGGGGCCTTACATCCTCCTCTACTTAGGATCATTTGTCCTTAAATATGGGTTAGATTCCACCATCAACACCCAAAATGACTTAGCTCTGCATTCACACGGTAAGAGTTTCAAATTTGACTAACTCCCTAGATTTTCAAATATTTCGGTATAATTTCCCCTATTTTTATGCCTATCTACCTGTAAGAGAGCCACGTAAATCAATCCTAACAACACACCCACAATTCAACAAACCATCTCCACATAAAGTAACACCAATCTCAATCATTATAAATATTACATTACCCAAAGGAAATTTTAGCATAAATTGTTAGGGTTTAAAACACTACTCGTAGATAGTACACCTCCAACATTCTTCTAAACACAATCATAGGGTCATACAACAAGTGGGGACACTTTCCTTTCCAACCTTCCTCACTTTCCAGGTGGCCTCTTCGAGGCAATATTTTTATTTTTATTTTTCTTAACTTATGAACTAGTCTAAAAAGGATGGAAATACTAACTGCTTCATGGTTCAAACCCACAGAAATTCCAACATTCTCCATAGGGAAATGAGTGACAAACCCTCAATCACTTCCTTCAACCGGAACACTTGAAACACGAGATGCATGGAGGACAACGATTACTATAATCAAGATTATAGGCTACTTGGCCTATTTTCTTCAAGCGTTTACAAGGCTTAATATGCACTGGACTCAAGTTACCTTTATTAACAACTCACATAACGTCTTCATAGAGAAAATCCTAAGAAACACCCCTTCAGTGTCTCACACTCCAAATCTCTATGACGAACATCCTAATTGGATACTTGGTGACCCTTAACCTCCTCCACATTATTCTACGATGTGTTTGAATGGATATGACCATATAGTCTCCGACCCTGTATGTTGATTGTGGAATGATACTTTCTACATGTTTGAACCTTCTCCCCCGGCAAGTTTAATTCAAATAGGAACGACGAAGTTTGAGATTGAGCTGCAACTATTTAAGAGTCCATCAATGTATTGAGTAGGGGAATTTTAGGAAGTTACATCTTAAGAAGAATCAAGGTTACTACCAAAAGTGCTAACACAGGTAATCATGGCGATGACATCATTGATTAAACTAAATGAGACCAAGAGTCAACTAGTTCATATGAATAATGTGGAAACCATATACATGATCCTAGGATGTAAAAAAAGTGAGTTGTGTAGGTATGTGATATATGGGAGGCATGACCGGGAGGATATAGACGATAATATAGGTTATTCTTAGGAGACGAGGAGTTTCGAAAGAGATAGTGATGAGTTCTTCATGCCACATGTGCCTTGCTTGGCAATGATAAGTCTAAAGAGAAATAGCCAACTATGTGTTACAAGATGCCTTCTTGAGCGTATGGAAAATCAGTGGGGCTCGAAGTGAGAAGATCTTTGCACCATAAATATGATATGAGTTTTAAAAATATACGAAATTATGTTATTACCTAATGGTAGTTGACATAAGGAATCTAGGCCCCAAGCCCTTGGAATTGAAAGAGAGGTTGAGCAGTTATAAGGTTATCATCCTAGCAACTTAACCCTCCTAGCAGTCAATCCTATGTGAAAGGACTAGGGCTTATCCCTTATGCTGATAAATTCAATACAGGTATATAAATATGGAATATCTACCTCAATTGGGGATGGAAAAATCACGGTAAGACTACTTAAGTTCATCCAAACAAGAGTGAGAACACGTAGCTATGCTGCCTGAATATTATGTTGAGGTCAAGCATGGCTTGGAGAGGTCCTAATGGTTAACGTCTTGCTCTTAAAATAAATAAAAGTGATAAACTCCGGTCCATCCAAGGAATGTTAGAGAAGGTAAACTCTCCACACGTTATAATGTACATGACATGGCCAATGATCCTAGAAGCCGAGTGTTAAAGATTATAAAACCCGAGCAAGTACTATAGAGTAAACATGGAAGGTTTGCGAGTGTTCATAATGAGTTTGCCATGGGTTTGTGACTTCGTAAGTACTTAGACGCCAAAGAAAAATAGGACAAGTATGATAGATGAATGGGAGTAACCCAAAAGTGTGCTTGGACTTCATGAAGAGTCCCTTAAGAATCCTACGACAAAGGAAGTGTTAAAGCGATACATGGAAAGGCACGCTCCCTCGTGGTTATCCTAACAAGTGTCAGGAGACTAGCATGATCAATTTACAATTAAGAAAATGATATGACATGTTGTAAAGGTGAAAAGAAAGGGTGAGTACTTGTTACGAGCTAGACATGTTTTTGTCATAATAACTCTCAAACTGCAATACTAGACCACATCATTGGTAGCTACAATACTAGGAACAAGGCGAGTTACTTTTTGAGGATGGAATCATGCAGACTAATCATGCGAATTTGTGAGGATCTCAAATTTTAGAGGAAGCCTTATACTGAAAAGTGACCCTTTCAATATATATGAAGGGCATTGAGAAATGCTCTTAAGTTATTAAATAGTTGAAAGGGTGCATGATAGTGTTCACAAAGGAAGTAAAGTAATTTCTTAAATCCTACAAGCCACTTATGAAGGAAAGGGAGTGGGCTAAGAAAAGTGTCAAACAAGATTGATTTACATTAGACACGATGTCACGTAGGTCAATATTACAAGGGTGTGTGCACAAGTTACATATGTTATTTATTCAACATAGAAGGTCCTATAAGAAACTCGTCACGTAAAGTCCTTTGTAGTGAATTTGGAGAAGCAAGTTAAATGTATTAGCATGAATCAAGGAAATTATTATAGAACTCAATTCCTCAAGAGATTATATGTAAGAGAATTGTGATAAAGAGGTTTCGAGAACAATGCATCTAGTTCAAAGAGTATGTACATGCAATGTTTTATGACTCAAGGTCGTGTTAAGATCATATTTGTGCTGCCCCTTCAATATAGATGCCCAAATTTGACGAAGAAAGTTATATGATGTTCGTAATGATGTACTAAGGAGGGACTTACTTTCTATCCTTTGGTTGCCGAGGCACTGCTTCATCTGATGCCCCTCGAATCCACACCCAAAACATATATTGGTGCCATGGAGGCATACCCTTAAATGATACCTCCTACAATCCTCGCAATGATGATGAGGTCTACTAGGCTCGCTGGCCCCTCTAGTGAGATCTTTGGTAACCATCCTTTTTGCATAGACAATGCGCATCCTCCCTTCTACTTTCTTTTGGCCCTCATGGCAGGAGGGTTCCGAATCTCTGTACTGGCTCGCGATGCGAGTACTGACGCAAATCTCAGTTGTTGTTGGTCGCACTACCTTTGGAAGGGCCCGAGCCTGCCTCCCCTAAAATGCTCCTAAGAGTGCTTGCGGTACGATGCCAAATGTTCCTTTCCACATATCGGGCAGACATGGATGGGTGTGACCAACTTGGGCATCTGTTCTTCTTGTGCCCTCTCATTCCACAACCATAACATATCTCGAGAGTCATGTAACATATCCCCAAGTGGTGCTTCATAAAAATCGGACATTCTGGGTTATTGGTATGAAAAATCATCTTCCGTTTCCCAGACACTTGCACCACATGATTCAGTGTTGTGGGGACATTACCATGAAGGGGAACATGGGCATTTTCCTCGCTTCCAATCCCTCCAATTATCGACCCATTCTCCCTATGAACTGTTGCGCAATCTCCCCCAAATTCAATGGCAGGATCACTCCCTCTTCACCGCCTCAAACTCATGGACTACTCATCTAAAAAAGGAGGCACGATGGGGAAATTAGTTTCCTACCTTGAGTTCTATGTCACGATCTAGAATATCAAAGAAGTTTGACATTCCTAAGTGTCCAAATAGCCTCCTTATTATAGATGTGGTCGACTTCAAACCGATAATAAGGACTCTACTAGACACGGCTCCGAGTCATCCTAGGACACTTTAAAACCTTAGGCTCTGATACCAAGATTGTTATGTCCCGACCTTGAGGTGGGGGACCGACGCTCAACCGAGGTAACCCGATCAAGAAAACATACATGGTGCCTACCAACAAACCTTTCCCATGAATTAATTCAAGAATATATTTTAAAAGATAGGTAATTGAGAGAATAAAATGTACAATGCCCATTTCATTAATTATGAAACTTTGTTTATAGAAGGAAAAATAATACAAGTTTATGGTTTGTAAGTGACATAAACTGACAAGAACAACATTTTTAGTTTTCTCTCCATTCAAAACATGACCCACAATATGTCTACGGAGCCCATGAATAAAAATGAGAATAGTATGGAAATACTAGTGGCAAGGCCCCGGCTATACCTCAAAATGATATACAAATGTCAATAAAAACATAAAGGCCCTATATAGAGTAGGGCTCACCGAATCAGCTGAGAAGAGGATACACCTATCATGAACCCGCACCGCCTGCTGAGGAACCACCTGCATCCATTAAAGATGCAGCGCCCTCAGCAAAAGGGACGTTAGTACATATAGAATAGTACTAGTATGTAAATTCAAACACCCTCACATGTAATAGAATGCACCCACAATAAGAGAGAAACATGGAAGCGATAAAAGATCAATAATATTTAAATTCTACGTTAAAAACATAACAAATTATTCAATTAAGCATTAACATTTTGGTGGGAGATCACTAGCCACCGATCACCACCATGCATGTGCCATGTAGTCCGACCACCGCTCGATCGTCTAAGCCGTCTCACCCCAATATATGTTGGTGGAGATAGAAATACAATACCACCATGCTCATGGAATGGAGTCCGATCTCCACTCGATCGGCTAAGCCATCTCACCACGATGGAATATGGATCGACATGGTGATAGAAATCAAATACAATAATAGGAAGGAGGAACCACCATGTGCACGTCATGGTATTCGATCTCCGCTCGATCGACTGAGCTGTCTCCCCACAATGCCGTGTGGGTTGCCATGGGTACATAGACTAATACTAGAAATAAACTCATCCCAACCAAGGGGTATAATCTCATCATAATGCAACATAATTCAACTCTCAACCATCTCCTATACCGGCACGTGTAGTTTTGGGCGTGGGCATTTATAACTCAACATTCCTTGGTGTACTAACAATACTCTCAAAATATTTTTTTTATATATACTAAAAAAATATGTATTCATCTCATAGACTTTCATAACATCTTACATTCCATTGGAACCCGAGGTCACACATAATAATCTTTATTCTTGGCACGATGGCCGCATTTAATATTTCATACTTTCATTTCACAACATATGTTTTAAGTCATCGGAAATGCATAGAAATGTGTTCAAACTATTGGAAGACCATAACTTCATATTCATGAGCGAGTGGCAATTTACAAGTGCTAAAACATTTTCTAGGAGAATCGTATGGCCTTGGAAATTAAGACATGTCTAGAGTTTCATGAGAATTTGGCAATCAAACGTTTGAAACATTATGGCTATAAACTCATGAGTACACAAGAACATAGTCATTTGAGATAAAATTCAAAGAGTAGGCCATAATGGTGGTAAATGTAACATAATTCAAGATCATAAGCCTTTGAACTAACAATCACACTTGGAACATTTTCCCAGAGGAGGGTGATACAATAGGGTCAATTGGAACATCAATCGAATCATAAGCCTATGGTCGAATTAATCATTAGAAACAATCCGTAAAAATCACAATAGAACTTTGGACAAATCATAATCAGGGTTCTCAAGGAATTCATGGAATTCGATTCTACGGAAGAAGTTTAGCCAACATACCTGGATTAACCTTTTCCTTAGATTTCCTACAAAGTTTCGCTACTCGAAAAACCTCAATCTATAGCAACATAACCAAATTGAACCATTATTAGAAGGACTCTCGCAATAAAGGTCTTTTAGACATTTCATCAAGCACCTAATATTCAAAAATCAACTACCAGGTTCCATAATAGAAATTTCTCTACCCTGCAACATATATTCATGCAAGCAATCCTTCTACATTGTACCTACAATCACCCAACAATCTTCCTTTGCACATGTATGCCCATCCAATTGCTTTCTACATTGTACCTACAATCACCCAACAATCTTCCTTTGCACATGCATGCCAATCCAATTGCTTTCAACCCACAAGAATCACATCCTCCACTCTTCACACACAACAAATTTTGAAATAGAGGGATACAACTTCTGATCACCATCCCATAAGCCCCAAAATAATAAAATTTGTACTTAAACCCACTAAAAACTTTTCATGAAGGCTAGGGATGAAGTCTTGCCTTGTATGAAGAAGATCTTTTGTGATTCCTTCCTTGAATTCCCAAGATTAGAGCAAGAATGAAGAGTAGAATTGTTAGAGCTCCTCCCCTCTCTCTCTAGAGTGACCACTCTCTCTAAAATAACTCGATTTCCCCTAAAGAATGACCTCTTAAATCTTTAAAATAAAATAGAGCTGGGTTAGAAAATTCCAGAAAATAACCCTCTGATGCCAATCTGCGATCACGGAATGCACCGCTGCAATGACATGTGGTTCACGCAATGGATTATGAAATGGTCTTCAAATCTAGTCTTGTCTGATCAAATGTTCGGCAGATCTGCGATCCGCAAAATGGTTTTACGATCTCATATCAGGACGCAGAATCTTCTTTCAAAATTTTCATGCTGGTTATACGACGAATACGTGGTCTGCGAACTGAATCTATGGTCATACATTGGACTGAGAAATGACCCTCGATATTAAGATGCTTCTAATCAAAACTGCGAGGGTTCTGCAGTCAGCGGAACCTATCCACGATCGCTTAATGGACCACAGAATCGCCCTTTTTTTACAAATTTTCTACTAACTCCATGAGCACCGTAAGTCCAAAAATCTGTACCGCGAACCTTCCAAACACATTAGCTTAACTTGACACCAAAAAATATAAATCCTTGGAGTACTATTACGGGGCCTTATAGGTAGTGTCTCACATTGCATCTCTTCATACCCAACTAATCAGTGGTTGCACAATAGACGTAGATAGAATCATATGTTCCGACCTCAGGATACCAACCGGAATCATTTTGGACTTTGAAAGAAATGCTATCGACAAGAATGTAGAAGAACAAGGACAATGTCTTCGGGAAGGACTCAAAACCACCAAATCCTTAAAATACAAGAATCTTTTAGAGGAAAAGAGAGAGCCTTACATCAATCATGCCAATAAAGAAATTTGCCTCACATACCTTGTTGCAGAACTAAATATTCTTCTATGATGGTTACTTTGCCTCCAACCAATCTCTAGAAATAATTTAACAAGATAATAAATGTTATAGTGATGCTCCAAAACGTTTTCATGCTAAATCCTGCCAGAATCACCTTTTAATTTCTTCTAGTCTACTTAGAAGCTTCAAAGGAGATTCGAGAGAATTGTTTGGTGAGTTATAGTGGGTGTTAATCCTAGAATGAAAGAAAAAGAGCCTCACTGCTCTTTTTATTCTGTATTAAGCATAGAAAATTCTTCCACTCCATATGTAAAATGGACTGCAACCGCCCAGGTCACCGCACTCGGTAGGGCATCTAGCGACAATCTATTGAAACATATAGCCACCTTCTGCTCTCTTACTCGTCGTCGGCAGATTGGACCCGAAAGAATCCAAACTTACCAAGCTTTATTCAGGTGTGGGTGTAACATCATCCCCCCTTCAGAACATTCGTCCTCAAATGTTAGATCGCAGTTACCCTTTGCAAGGTTATTTTGTTTTCTAGGGTTGTGCCCGCCATAGTGACCTTAATGTTACTTCCTGTATCATGGAACAAATGGGGGTACCTGGATTTCATATCTTCTTCAGCTTCCCAGGTCGTTTCTTCTTTACTATTGTTCCTTCAAAGTACTTCAACTTAAGTTACCTCTTTAGTTTGCAGTTTATGGACTTGACGATCTAAAATGTCCATCGAAATTTCCTCACAGGATAGGTCTTGCATGATTGAATATCTTCAATAGGGGTAGTACAGGATGGGCCACTCTAGCACTTTCGGAGCATAGAAATGTGGAATACCGGATGTGCTGCTTCAAATTCCAGGGGCAATTTGAGCTTATAAGCTACTTGACCAACATTTTGAATAATTTTATATGGCCCGATATACCGGGACTGAGTTCACCCTTCTTACCGAACCTCATCATGCCTTTCAGAAGCGACATTTTTAGGAATACCTAGTCTTCCACGCCAAACTCCAAATTTCGTCGCCAACTATCTGAGTAAGACTTTTTCCTGCTCTGAGTAGTCAATAAACTATCTCGATTCATTTATACCTTTTCTGCAGCTTGTTGCACCAACTCAGGACCCAATTATTTTGTTTTACCAACTTCGAACCAGCTGATAGAAGATCTGCACTTCCATTCGTATAGGGCCTCATATGGTGCCATCTATATTCTATCATGATAGCTGTTGTTGTAAGCAAATTCGATGAGTGGTAAATGATCCTCTCAATTTCCTTTGAAGTCCCAAAATAGGCTCGTAACATATCCTCGAGTATTTGAATAGTTCATTCGACTTGGCAATCTCTTTGTAGATGGAAAGTTTTGCTAAGGTGGATCCTCGTACCCAATCCCATTTGAAATGATCTCTAGAAGTTGGCCGTAAACCGGGCACCTCAGTTCGATATAATGGAAATCGGAACTCCATGAAGTTGAACTATTTCTTGTATGTACAACTTGACAAAATCTTCTGTCAAGAAGGTGGTCTTAACTGGTAGGAAGTGACCGGACTTGGTGAGTTTATCAACGATAACCCATATGGAATCAAATACTCGGTGTGACCTTGGTAACCCGATAACAAAATCCGTGTTGATCATCTCCCATTTCCAGTTCAAAATTTCCATATTCTAAAGCAATCCTCCTTTTCTGGTGTTCAACCTTAACTTGTTGGCAGTTTGGACAATGAGAGATGTATTCATCAATATTCTTCTGCATGCGGTTCCACCAGTATAACTGTCGATGATCGTGATATATCTTGGTTGACCCTGTGTGAACATAATATCGGGATCGATGAGTTTCTGCCATGACCTGCTCTAGGAATCCCCAACATCAGGCACACATAACCGGTCCTGGTATCTAAGGACTTCGTCCTCTGATATCTCGAAAACTTGCCTCTTTTGGATAGGAATTCTTTCTCTTATTTTCACCAACGTTGGATTGCCGAATTGCCGTGCGTTTACTTCGGCTACTAATGAGAATTCAGTAGCATTTTGAATCGTGGCACCTCTGCCACCGATGTCAAGCAACCATACACTTAAATTAGCCAACATGTACAAGTCTTTTGCCATCTCCAACTTATTATTTTTCACATGTCGTAGATTGCCCATTAATTTTTGACTTAATGTATCAGCCACAACATTGACCTTCCTTAGGTGATACAAAATATCAACATCGTTGTCTTTTAACAATTCTAGCCACCTCCGTTGTCTTAAATTCAACTCCTTTTGTTTGAATATGTACTGCAAGCTCTTATGATCAATGAATATGTCGACATGAACTCCATTCAAGAATTGACGCTATATCTTCAAGGCAAATATAATAGCTGCAAGCTCTAAGTCGTCAATTGTGTAATTCTATTCGTGTTTCCTTCGTTGCCTCAAAGCATAAGCAACAACTCTCCAGTGTTTCATTTAAACATAGCCCAATCCCGCTCTAGAGGCATCACAATATATAACATTCCCCTCAGGTCCTTCAGGAAGAGTGAGAATTGGTACTGAGGTTAGCTTGTTCTTTAACTCTTGGAAGCTCCTTTCACAAGTATCGGTCCACTGAAATTTATCCGCCTTATGCGTCAACATCGTCAATGGAGCAGCTATGGATGAGAAATTCTCCACAAACCTTCGGTAGTAACCGACCAAGACCAAGAAGCTACATACCTCGGTAGGGGTTGTGGGCCTTGGCCAATTCTTAACTGCTTCAACCTTCTGCCTATCAAATTCGATACACTGTCATGATACTATATGCCCAAAAAAAGACACATAGCTTAACCGAAATTCGCACTTGGAAAATTTGGAGTACTACTTGTTACCCCAAAGTGTACGTATGACCTTTTGCAAATGCTCTATATGCTATGTTTCTGATCGGGAATACACCAACATATCATATATGAACTCGATCATAAAAATATCCAAAAATGGCTTGAATACCCGATTCATCAGATCCATAAAGGCCGCTGATGTACTGGTTAGGCCAAAGGACATAACGAGAAACTCGTAAAGTCCTGTAGGGGGAATAGATAACGATTGCATATTAGGTGGCACGTTGATGGTGAACTCAATCTCTTTCTCGAGTGGGATACTCGGTCGCTCGTCAGGGAACACATCGTGAAATTCATTAACAACCAGAACTAGCTGAAGGGTGGGAGGCTTCGCCTCCGCGTCTTGCACCCGTACCAAATGGTAGAAACATCCTTTTGTGATCAACTTTTGAGCCTTGAGATAAGAAATAAACTTCCCTTTTGGCGCTGCAACATCACCCTTCCTTTCGATAAAAGGCTCTCTCGGAATGTTAAAACGAATGACTTTCTTTGAAAAATCCATTGTACCATAACAAAAGGCCAGCCAATCCATACCAATAATAACATCAAATTCCACCATTTATAATTCATTCAAATCAGCCAAGGTATGGTGGTCATGAATCACCGCATCACAACCTCAATATACCCGCTTAACTACAACAGACTCGCCCACGAGCATGGATACTTAAAATGATTGACATAACAATTCAGGTATATTACTACATTTACCTGCAACAAATAGAGTAATATATGATAGAGTAGAACCTGGATCTATCAAAGCATATACACTAATGGAAGACACTAATATTATACATGTGACCACATATGGTGATGACTCTAGGTTCTGTCGGCCTGACAAAGCATAGATGTAGTTCTGTTGTCCACCCGAGCTAGTCACTCCAGCTTTACCTCTTACCACCGGCGGTTGCATACCTTGGTCACAAAGATGCGCTGTTCATGAAGAACCTGTTGCATATCCCAATGGTGGTATCACGCCACCCATATTTTTCACTAGGCAAAACTCCATGATATGACTAGGCTGCTGACAAGAATAACACAAATCTTAATCCTGGATACAATTCCCAAAATGATTCCTAATACATCGGCCACAATATTGTATCCGAGGTCTTGCCCTGCTAGGATCCCCACTGTCCAGTGAACTTTGCCCTTAGAAATTCTGGCCCGGACGGGAATAAGTGGTCCATTATCGATGCTAGCCCTGGGACAGTGATGGCACATTAGCTGTAGGATTAGGCGAATGCCAAGAGAATGGAGACCTAATCCTTCCTCGAAACTCTCCCGTGTCACCCGTGGACCGGGCTCTCTTAGATTGACCCTGGTCTTGTTCTCGAGCAGCTCGCTGTAGCCTCTTATGATCCTCTAAGTTCTGTGCATAAGATTGAATATTAGCAATATCCATAATCGGATTCAAAGAAGCTATGGTTCATTCATTTATTAGATGGGGTCCAAAAACACCCACAAATTGATGTACCCGATCACTCATCTCATCCACCACTGAGGGAGAATACCTAGTAAAGGAGTTAAAATGCATGCTATACTCAAGGACACTCATATTACCTTGCTCCAACTGTAAGAATCTATCTTGTCTTGCTCAATGGAGCTCAACGGGCAAATATTGTTCCAAGAATGCCTAAGAGAATTCCCTCCATCATGCTGTTGGGGAAAGAAATCCCCTAGACTTTTCCCAAGTCTCATACCAAATTATGCTATATCCTACAGTTTGTAAGAAAAAAGCTCTACGGACTCCATATCAGTGGCATGCATAAACTCGTAAAGTCTGCTGCATTTGATATAAAAATTTCTGAGCATCTATGTTTGGATTTGTTCCTGTAAATACCAGGGGGTCCAAATTTATGATATCCTGAACTCTCGTACTAACTGCTCCATCTGAGGTGGCACGGATGTAACACCCGGGAAATTTTCGAACTACTTAAGTGGCTCGGACGTTTTGGATTGAACAATGCACCGGAAAATAAAGGAAATTTTTTGGCGAAAAAGTGCATTTCTGCGGTCCACTATCCGACCGGAGAATCACTCTACCGACCGCATAATGGCCCCAGAGTGAGGTAGTTAATTGGGTCAGTTGCAAGCAATTATGCGGTCGACTATGCGACCGCATAACTATTATGCGGTATACTATGCGACCACAGAACAGTTATGAGGACCGCAGACACAGGCAGATTTTTAGTCATTTCGAACACCAATTATGCGACCGATATGCGGTCCGCATAACTATTATGCGATCGCATATGCGACCATAGAACCTGTTTCAGAGCTTTATTTTTGGATTTTTAAAACCTGACCCTACTTCGTTAAATACACGTTTTGGGCCATTTTTGAGATATAATATGACATTTTAGAGTGAGAGAGAATGCCCTAGTGTGGGTTGTGTATTGTTGCTGGGAAAGACAAACTATGCTATGTTGTGGTTGTATTACTTGTCCATTTGAGACTTTATAAATGGTAAAACTTATGGTAAGAAATTGGTAATTGCAGACATGACCACTTTATTGTTTAATTAAGGAAAACATATATTCTCTTTATTCATGAATGAGTTTGGATAGAAGCAATCTAATAGGCTTGCTCGGTCGGGTTCATCTGGTTGAGTGCCGGTCGCTCTCCTCGATTTTGGGGCGTGACAACGGGCCTGACGTTGGTCCTGAGAGGACACTGATTGAGTCAGAAGCTATACTGCACTTCTCATATTTAAATCTTGGTCAAAAGCAACCCGAGGAGGAATATGAGGTGCATTAGTTTCTCTGTGTTGCACTAGGTGTGGTGGTGCTATCCCCAAAACCTAAGTTCTTGCCTCATCATGTCGTCCATGCTGGCCTAGAAGGGCAGGTGGCAAATGGATGGTACCTTCTCCTGTTGCTTGACTCTCGTGGTAGGCATCACTATAAATATAAACATGATGAAAGTAGAAGCGAATACTTACAGCTCTGCTCTTTCGCACAATCTAGATCAGAAAGAAGGGTATTCAATCTAGATATCCTGTAGCCTCCTATTTATAAGTATGGTGCACAAAATACCTATAAATAAGACTCTACTAGATACAACTTGCAGAGTTCCTAGGACATGACCTGCTTTGATATCAAGTTTGTCACACCCCATCCTTGGGAGGTGCGACCGACACACGATGCCCGAAGGCCTGTGCGAACCGATGTGCATTCTTATCCTTTCTTAATCATAAATTCTTGGCCAAGGAGGCCTTTAAGTAGTAATACTGGAAATTTGAAATATGTACACAGACTTGTAAAAGAAACATTTGACATTTTATACATATTCATATTTATACCCAACAAGTAATAATCCACCATTTTTGATGTGACCAAACTTTAGTCTATAAGCCTCTAAGAGTACCAAAATGATGGGGACAGGACCCCACTGTACACAAAATGATTAGAACACTTGCTTCATTACCTATTGACTTTGAACAACTGCTTCAGAGATGTGGAGAGCGATAACCATAGCTGAAACAGGCACCTACTAGGGAGGGGCGTCACCGGGTCTATCCGTACCTATGGGCATGAGCACAACGCCCAAAAGGAAGGGCATTAGTACAGAAAATTTACTGAGTATGTAAGACTAAGAAAGCATATAAAAATCAGTGGCATAACATAGAAGATATAAGTACTCACTTTCAACCTGAACATCGAAGACAAGCCACCGGGAGTATAAACTGTAGAAACTATAAACTTAAAGATGTGCATGCTTTATGAAAGGTTAAGACATTCATGGAGACTGCACATTAAATACCATATAACATCATTTAGCCCTTCTTTGGGGCATAGTACTTCACGTCCTTCCCTACCTCACAGAGGACTAGTAAAATTCATTCTTTTCATCACATCATACCCGGCCTCGGGAGGTCTCGGTTATATCTGACTTCAAGAGATCTCGATTGGACCAGGCCACTTGAGGGCTTGGTTGGGTTTTGTATCACATCATTCTATACCCGGCCTCATAGAGAGTGCTGTCATACCCAGCCTAAAAAAAGCTCGGTAGTATTCATATTGAATCTCTTCATACCCAACTGATCAGTGGTTGCACAATAGATACCGTACTCGGTTATCTATAGCGTGTCTCGATAAAGTAAAATAGATACATATATATATATATATATATATATATGTGTGTGTGTGTGTGTGTGTGTGTGTGTGTGTGTGTATATATATATATATATATATATATATATATATATATATATATATATATATATATATATATATATATATATATATATATGTATGTATGTGTATATATACATACATATGTATAAATTGACTCTAAGAGCAATCCAGAGTCAATTTTAATAGATATAAAGTTTAGACCTAGAAAGCATCATACGTTCTGACCTCAGGATAATAACTGGAAAGGACTCAAAACCACCAAATCTTTGCAGTACAGGAAAACTTTAGAGGAAAATAGAGAGACTTACACCAATCATACCAAGACTGAAATTTGCCTCACACACCTTGTTGCAGAGCTCGCTATGCTTCTATGATGGTTACTTTGTCTCCAACCAATCACTAGATTCAAATCAACAAGATCATAGATTTTACAGTGACGCTCCAAAACATCTTCATGCTAAATCCTGCTAGAATTGCCGTCTGATTCCGTCTAGTATACCTAGAAACTTCAAAGGAGATTCAAGAGCATTTTTGGGTGAGTTATAGTGGGTGATACCCCTAGAATGACAAAGAAAGAGCATCACCTCCCTTTTTATTCTTTATCAAGCATAAGAACTTCTGCGCTCCACATGTAAAATGGGTTGCCCCCGATCACCGCACCCAGTGGGACATCTGGCACTAATCCACTGAAATGTGTAGCCACCTTCTGCCCTCTTACCCGTCATCGGCGGATTGACCATGCTAGAAGCCAAACTTGCCATACTTTATTCAGGGGTGGGGTGTAACATATCACTTATATTAGCGTCAAAATGATTCATAAGAATCATTATGTCTATATTGAAAGATCTAAGAGCAACTTTGGTGTTATGTTGTTATACGTTTGTGACATATTAATAGCTAAAAATAAGTTGAAGTATGTAAACAAGGTGAAAGCCTTGTTATCGTCTCACATGGAGATGAAACATATCGGTGAAAATATACACTTTCTTAAAGTAAAGAATTAGAGAAAATGTTTAAAAAAAATTATTCTTTGAATGATTTAACTTGCAAAACTTTAACCCTATCAAAACTCCAATCAACCAAAATAATGCATCGTATGCTAGTATGTGTAATGACTCGACCCGTCGATTTGTATGCTTGAGCTCCTTTCCCCATTTGATACTTCTCGTGCGTTTGTTTGTTGTTTTGTGACTTTCAGGGCTAATTGGTTTAGTTTCGGGAAGTCTTGAGAGTGACGGGAATATTTAGTCTTATTTTCGAAGCTTAAGTTGTAAGAGTTGACCAAAGTTTTACTTTTATGTCGACGACCTCTGATTGGTGATTTGATATTTGTAGTAGGTTCGTATGGTTATTTTTGACTTGCATGTATGTTCGAATTTGGATTCGGAGGTTCCTAGAAGGTTTTGGCTCTATTTGCCAAAATTTGACAATTTGAGGGTTTGGAGAGTTCATAGGTTTGACCGGGAGTTGACCTTGTTGTTAGAAGGGTCTGGTTGGTGTTCCAAGACTTTTTCTAGGTTAATTTAGTTGATTGGAACTTGTGTGAAAAGTTTCATTATGATGCGGTATGTCTAAGTATTATTTGGATGCGTTCGGCCAAGTTGAAATGTTTGAAAGTTAAGAGAAGAATTTTGATCTTCGATTCTTGAATATGGTGTTATTGGTGGTGTTTCGAGCACGAATATGTTTGAACTAGGTACATGGACTTATCAATATGATTGGACGGGGTCCCGGGGGGCTAGGACAAGTTTCAGAACACCTAGAGCATATTTGGATATTACTAATTGTTTGGTATCTGGTGTTCATCGTGTTCGCATTGGGTATATCGCATTCATGATGAAGGATTTTGGATCTGGTATGAGTTATTCTTATGTTGGCATTACGGGATTCGTGTTCACAAAGGTATGGAGGCAGGAAGAGGTTTGGACTTCTCCTTTGTGGAGTAGAGCTCGTATTCGTATAGGTTTGGCAAGCTTGGGCATCGCATTTGAGAGAGGGACTTTGCATTCACGTAGAGTTATAATGGGTAAAAGCTTGTTGTGCATCGTGAACGCAAGACAGTGGTCACGTTCGCGAAGGGTATGCTTGGATAGAGCTAGCTATGCTTCTATGATGGTTAGTTTGTCTCCAACTAATCCCTAGAATCAATTCAACAAGATAATAGATTTTACAGTGACGCTCCTAAACATCTTAATGCTAAATCTTGCTAGAATCACCTTCTGATTCTGTCTACTATACTTAGAAACTTCTAAGGAGATTCGAGAGCATTTTTGGGTGAGTTATAGTGGGTGATACTCCTAGAATTACAAGGAAAGAGCATCACTGCTCTTTTTATTCTTTATCAAGCATAGGAAATTCTGCCGCTCCACATGCAAAATGGGTCTACCCCGATCACCGCACCCGGTAGGACATCTAGCACCAATCTACTGAAACGTGTAGCCACCTTTTGCCCTCTTACGCGTCGTCGGCAGATTGACCGTTCTAGAAGCCAAACTTACCATGCATTATTCAAGTGTGGGGTGTAACATATCACTTCTATTAGCGTCAAAATGATTCATAAGAATCGTGATGCTTATATTGAATGATCTAAGAGTAACTTTGGTGTTATGTCGTTATAAGTTTATGACATATTAATAGCTAAAAATAAGTTGAAGTGTGTAAACAAGGTGAAAGCCTTGTTATCATCTCACATGGAGATGAAACATATCAGGGAAAATATACACTTTCTTAAAGTAAAGAATTAGAGAAAACATTTAAAAAAATTATTCTTTGAATGATTTAACTTGCAAAATTGTAACCCTATCAAAACTCCAATTAACAAAAATAATGCATTGTATGCTAGTCTATGTAACGACTCGACCCGTCATTTTGTATGCTTGAGCCCCTTTCCCCATTTCATACTTCTCATATGTTTGTTTGTTGTTTTGTGACTTTCAGGGTAATTGGTTTTGTTTCGGGAAGGGTTGTGAGTGACTAGAACATTTAGTCTCATTTTTGAAGCTTAAGTTGTAAGAGTTGACCAAAGTTTTACTTTTTGTGGACGACCTCTGATTGGTGAATTGATGGATGCAGTAGGTTCGTATGATTATTTTTGACTTGGCTGTATGTTCGAATTTGGATTCGGAGGTTCCTAGAAGAGTTTGGCTCTATTTGCCAAAAGTTGGTAATTTGAAGGTTGGAGAGTTCATAGGTTTGACCGAGAGCCACAATATTGTATCCGAGGTCTTGCCCTGCTAGGATCCCCACTGTCCAGTGAACTTTGCCCTTAGAAATTCTGGCCCGCACGGGAATAAGTGGTCCATTCTCGATGCTAGCCCTGGGACAGTGATGGCACATTAGCTGTAGGATTAGGCGAATTCCAAGAGAATGGAGACCTAATCCTTCCTCGAAACTCTCCCGTGTCACCCGTGGACCGGGCTCTCTTGGATTGACCCTGGTCTTGTTCTCGAGCAGCTCGCTGTAGCCTCTTGTGATCCTCTAAGTTCTGTGCATAAGCTTGAATATTAGCAATATCCATAATCGGATTCAAAGAAGCTATGGTGCATTTATTTATTCGATGGGGTCCAAAAACAACCACAAATTGATGTACCCGATCACTCATCTCAGCCACCACTGAGGGAGAATACCTATTAAAGGAGTTAAAATGCATGTTATACTCAAGGACACTCATATTACCTTGCTCCCACTGTAAGAATCTATCTTGTCTTGCTCAATGGAGCTCAACGGGCAAATATTGTTCCAAGAATGCCTAAGAGAATTCCCTCCATTATGTTGTTGGGGAAAGAAATCCCCTAGACTTTTCCCAAGTCTCATACCAAATTATGCTATATCCTACAGTTTTAAGAAAAAAGCTCTATGGACTCCATATCAGTGGCATGCATAACTCGCAAAGTCTGCTGCATTTGATATAAAAATTTCTGAGCATCTATGTTTGGATTTGTTCCTGTAAATACCAGGGGGTCCAAATTTATGATATCCTGAACTCTCGTACTAACTGCTCTATCTGAGGTGGCACGGGTGTAACACCCGGGAAAATTTCGAAGTACTTAAGTGGCTCGGACATTTTGGATTGAACAATGCACCGAAAAATAAAGGAAATGTTTTGGCGAAAAAGTGCATTTCTGCGGTCCACTATCCGACCGCAGAATAACTCTGCGGACCGCATAATGGCCCCAGAGTGAGGTAGTTAATTGGGTCAGTTGCAAGCAATTATGCGGTCGACTATGCGACCGCATAACTATTATGCGGTATACTATGCGACCACAGAACAGTTATGAGGACCGCAGATTCAGGCAGATTTTTAGTCATTTTGAACACCAATTATGCGACCGATATGCGGTCCGCATAACCATTATGCGATCGCATATGCGACCGTAGAACCTGTTTCGGAGCTTCATTTTTGGGTTTTTAAAACCTGACCCTACTTTGTTAAATACACGTTTTGGGCCATTTTTGAGATATAATATGACATTTTAGAGCGAGAGAGAATGCCCTAGTGTAGGTTGTGTATTGTTGCTAGGAAAGACAAACTATGCTATGTTGTGGTTGTATTACTTGTCCATTTGAGACTTTAAAAATGGTGAAACTTATGGAAAGAAATTGGTAATTGCAGACATGACCACTTTATTGTTTAATTAAGGAAAACATATATTCTCTTTATTCATGAATGAGTTTGGGTAGAAGGAATCTAATAGGCTTGCTCGGTCGGGTTCACCCGGTTGAGTGCCGGTCGCGCTCCTCGATTTTGGGGCGTGACAACGGGCTTGACGTTGGTCCTGAGAGGACACTAATTGAGTCAGAAGCTATACTGCACTTCTCATATTTAAATCTTGGTCAAAAGCAACCTGAGGAGGAATATGAGGTGCATTAGTTTCTCTGTGTTGCACCAGGTGTGGTGGTGCTATCCCCAAAACCTAAGTTCTTGCCTCATCATGTCGTCCATGTTGGCCTAGAAGGGCAGGTGGCAAATGGATGGTACCTTCTCCTGTTGCTTGGCTCTCGTGGTAGGCATCACTATAAATATAAACATGATGAAAGTAGAAGCGAATACTTACGACTCTGCTCTTTCGCACAATCTAGATCAGAAAGAAGGGTATTCAATCTAGATATCCTGTAGCCTCCTATTTATAAGTATGATGCACAAAATACCTATAAATAAGACTCTACTAGATACAACTTGCAGAGTTCCTAGGACACGACCTGCTTTGATATCAAGTTTGTCACACCCCATCCTTGGGAGGTGCGACCGACACACGACGCCCGAAGGCCTGTGCGAACCGATGTGCATTCTTATCCTTTCTTAATCATAAACTCTTGGCCAAGGAGGCCTTCAAGTAGTAATACTGGAAATTTGAAATATGTACACTGACTTGTAAAAGAAACATTTGACATTTTATACATATTCATATTTGTACCCAACAAGTAATAATCCACCATTTTTGATATGACCAAACATTAGTCTGCAAGCCTCTAAGAGTACTAAAATGATGGGGACAGGACCCCACTGTACACAAAATTATTAGAACACTCGCTTCATTACCTATTGACTTTGAATAACTGCTTCAGAGAAGTGGAGAGCGATAACCATAGCTGAAACAGGCACCTACTAGGGAGGGGCGTCACCGGGTCTATCTGTACCTATGGGCATGAGCACAACGCCCAAAAGGAAGGGCATTAGTACAGAAAATTTACTGAGTATGTAAGACTAAGAAAGCATGTAAAAATCAGTGGCATAACATAGAAGATATAAGTACTCACTTTCAACCTGAACATCGAAGACAAGCCACCGGGAGTATAAACTGTAGAAACTATAAACTTAAAGATGTGCATGCTTTATGAAAGGTTAAGACATTCATGGAGACTGCACATTAAATACCATATAACATCATTTAGCCCTTCTTTGGGGCATAGTACTTCACGTCGTTCCCGACCTCACAGAGGACTAGTAAAATTCATTCTTTTCATCACATCATACCCGGCCTCGGGAGGTCTTGGTTATATCTGACTTCAAGAGATCTCGATTGGACCAGGCCACTTGAGGGCTTGGTTGGGTTTTGTATCACATCATTCTATACCCGGCCTCATAGAGAGTGCTGTCATACCCAGCCTAAAAAAAGCTCGGTAGTATTCATATTGAATCTCTTCATACCCAACTGATCAGTGGTTGCACAATAGATACCGTACTCGGTTATCTATAGCGTGTCTCGATAAAGTAAAATAGATACATATATAAATATATATATATATATATATATATATATATATATGTGTCTGTGTGTGTGTATATATATATATATATATATATGTATGTGTATATATACATACATATGTATAAATTGACTCTAAGAGCAATCCAGAGTCAATTTTAATAGATATAAAGTTTAGACCTAGAAAGCATCATACGTTCTGACCTCAGGATAATAACTGGAAAGGACTCAAAACCACCAAATCTTTGCAGTACAGGAAAACTTTAGAGGAAAATAGAGAGACTTACACCAATCATACCAAGACTGAAATTTGCCTCACACACCTTGTTGCAGAGCTCGCTATGCTTCTATGATGGTTACTTTGTCTCCAACCAATCACTAGATTCAAATCAACAAGATCATAGATTTTACAGTGACGCTCCAAAACATCTTCATGCTAAATCCTGCTAGAATTGCCGTCTGATTCCGTCTAGTATACCTAGAAACTTCAAAGGAGATTCAAGAGCATTTTTGGGTGAGTTATAGTGGGTGATACCCCTAGAATGACAAAGAAAGAGCATCACCTCCCTTTTTATTCTTTATCAAGCATAAGAACTTCTGCGCTCCACATGTAAAATGGGTTGCCCCCGATCACCGCACCCAGTGGGACATCTGGCACTAATCCACTGAAATGTGTAGCCACCTTCTGCCCTCTTACCGTCGTCGGCGGATTGACCATGCTAGAAGCCAAACTTGCCATACTTTATTCAGGGGTGGGGTGTAACATATCACTTATATTAGCGTCAAAATGATTCATAAGAATCATTATGTCTATATTGAAAGATCTAAGAGCAACTTTGGTGTTATGTTGTTATACGTTTGTGACATATTTATAGCTAAAAATAAGTTGAAGTATGTAAACAAGGTGAAAGCCTTGTTATCGTCTCACATGGAGATGAAACATATCGGTGAAAATATACACTTTCTTAAAGTAAAGAATTAGAGAAAATGTTTAAAAAAAATTATTCTTTGAATGATTTAACTTGCAAAACTTTAACCCTATCAAAACTCCAATCAACAAAAATAATGCATCGTATGCTAGTATGTGTAATGACTCGACCCGTCGATTTGTATGCTTGAGCTCCTTTCCCCATTTGATACTTCTCGTGCGTTTGTTTGTTGTTTTGTGACTTTCAGGGCTAATTGGTTTAGTTTCGGGAAGTCTTGAGAGTGACGGGAATATTTAGTCTTATTTTCGAAGCTTAAGTTGTAAGAGTTGACCAAAGTTTTACTTTTATGTCGACGACCTCTGATTGGTGATTTGATATTTGTAGTAGGTTCGTATGGTTATTTTTGACTTGCATGTATGTTCGAATTTGGATTCGGAGGTTCCTAGAAGGTTTTGGCTCTATTTGCCAAAATTTGACAATTTGAGGGTTTGGAGAGTTCATAGGTTTGACCGGGAGTTGACCTTGTTGTTAGAAGGGTCTGGTTGGTGTTCCAAGACTTTTTCTAGGTTAATTTAGTTGATTGGAACTTGTGTGAAAAGTTTCGTTGTGATGCGGTATGTCAAAGTATTATTTGGATGCGTTCGGCCAAGTTGAAATGTTTGAAAGTTAAGAGAAGAATTTTGATCTTCGATTCTTGAATATGGTGTTATTGGTGGTGTTTTGAGCACGAATATGTTTGAACTAGGTACATGGACTTGTCAATATGATTGGACGGGGTCCCAGGGGGCTAGGGCAAGTTTCAGAACACCTAGAGCATATTTGGATATTACTAATTGTTTGGTATCTGGTGTTCATCATGTTCGCATTGGGTATATCGCATTCATGATGAAGGATTTTGGATCTGGTATGAGTTATTCTTATGTTGGCATTACGGGATTCGTGTTCACAAAGGTATGGAGGCAGGAAGAGGTTTGGACTTCTCCTTTGCGGAGTAGAGCTCGTATTCGTATAGGTTTGGCAAGCTTGGGCATCGCATTTGAGAGAGGGACTTTGCATTCACGTAGAGTTATAATGGGTAAAAGCTGGTTGTGCATCGTGAACGCAAGACAGTGGTCGCGTTCGCAAAGGGTATGCTTGGATAGAGCTAGCTATGCTTCTATGATGGTTAGTTTGTCTCCAACTAATCCCTAGAATCAATTCAACAAGATAATAGATTTTACAGTGACGCTCCAAAACATCTTAACGCTAAATCTTGCTAGAATCACCTTCTGATTCTGTCTACTATACTTAGAAACTTCTAAGGAGATTCGAGAGCATTTTTGGGTGAGTTATAGTGGGTGATACTCCTAGAATTACAAGGAAAGAGCATCACTGCCCTTTTTATTCTTTATCAAGCATAGGAAATTCTGCCGTTCCACATGCAAAATGGGTCTACCCTGATCACCGCACCCGGTAGGACATCTAGCACCAATCTACTGAAACGTGTAGCCACCTTTTGCCCTCTTACGCGTCGTCGGCAGATTGACCGTTCTAGAAGCCAAACTTACCATGCATTATTCAAGTGTGGGGTGTAACATATCACTTCTATTAGCGTCAAAATGATTCATAAGAATCGTGATGCTTATATTGAAAGATCTAAGAGTAGCTTTGGTGTTATGTCGTCATAAGTTTATGACATATTAATAGCTAAAAATAAGTTGAAGTGTGTAAACAAGGTGAAAGCCTTGTTATCGTCTCACATGGAGATGAAACATATCAGGGAAAATATGCACTTTCTTAAAGTAAAGAATTAGAGAAAACATTTATAAAATTATTCTTTGAATGATTTAACTTGCAAAATTGTAACCCTATCAAAACTCCAATCAACAAAAATAATGCATCATATGCTAGTCTATGTAACGACTCGACCCGTCATTTTGTATGCTTGAGCCCCTTTCCCCATTTCATACTTCTCATATGATTGTTTGTTGTTTTGTGACTTTCAGGGTAATTGGTTTTGTTTCGGGAAGGGTTGTGAGTGACTAGAACATTTAGTCTCATTTTTGAAGCTTAAGTTGTAAGAGTTGACCAAAGTTTTACTTTTTGTGGACGACCTCTGATTGGTGAATTGATGGATGCAGTAGGTTCGTATGATTATTTTTGACTTGGCTGTATGTTCGAATTTGGATTCGGAGGTTCCTAGAAGAGTTTGGCTCTATTTGCCAAAAGTTGGTAATTTGAAGGTTGGAGAGTTCATAGGTTTGACCGGGAGTTGACTTTGTTGTTAGCAGGGTCCGGTTGGTGTTGTGGGACTTTTTCTAAGTTAATTTAGTGGATTGGACCTTGTGTGAAAGGTTTGGTTGTGATGCAGTATGTCTAAGTATTATTTGGATGCGTTCGGCGAAGTTGGAATGTTTGAAACTTAAGAGAAGAATTTTGATTATCGATTCTTGTTTGTCGTGTTATTGGTGGTGTTTCAAGCCCTTGGATATGTTTGAACTAGGTATATGGACTTGTTGGTATGATTGGACGGGGTCCCGTGGGGCTCAGACAAGTTTCAGACTACCCAGAGCATATTTGGAGATTGTTGAATATTTGGTATCTGGTGTGCATCGCATTCACATTGGGTATATCGCATTCACGATGAAGTATTTTGGAGCTGGGATGAGTTATTCTTACGTTCGAATTCAGGGATTCGTGTTCACAAAGGTATGGAGTCAGGCAGAGGTTTGGCGTTCTCCTTTGCGGAGTAGAGCTCGTATTCGTATAGGTTTGGCAGACTTGGGCATCGCATTCGCGAGAGGGACTTTGCATTCGTGCAGACTTATTATGGGTAGAAGCTGGTTGTGCATCGTGAATGCAAGACAGTGGCCGCGTTCGCGAAGGGGATGCCTGGACAGACCACTTAAGTGATTTATTTCGGAATTTTTCCCACTCTTTCATAGTTTGAACTCTAGACTTCGCGAGGTGAAGATTTTTATGAGAAATTTCACTACTTAATTGAAGGTAAGGAATTTTCATTTGTATTTGACTTTATATATTGATGCCCCATGGATTTCTACACTTAATACATATATTTTTAAATGAAATTTGGGATTTTCCCCTACAACTTAAGAGGGTGTATTTTAAGGATGCGAGGGTTGATTTGGACTTATTTTAGGAAGCGAATCATATATTTGGACTCATCGGTAGTCAAGATCTACCCTTTGAATCGTGTTTTGACCACGTGGGCCCGGGTTGGCTTTTGTCAATGTTTGGGGATTTGATTAAATATTGAAGCGTTATTGTTTGGAGTTAATTCCCATGGCTTTGTTTGACGTTATTGATTTATTTTTGACTAGATTCGAGTTGTTTTGGAGGTTGATTTGAGAGGAAAGTTTAACTTGGAAGGTTGAAGCTATTATCGGGGGAGATCAGTCTCTTGTCTATCCTTGTAAGAGAAAATTCTCCCCATAGGTCATTTATTTGCTACTTGCTACTTGATTTAGGTGTTTCGTATATGCAAGGTGACGAACGTATATGCGTGGCTAGGTTATGATCATAGCCAGTTGGAGTTAGGCTTATGTTATGCCTTGTTGAGACTATATGAAATTTTCACGACCCAAAACCACTACTGGTCATGATGGCGCCTAACCCACTTTCTAGGCAAACCAATCATACAACAATAACAAAACATAATAATAAACTACATAATAAATGATTCTGGAAGTCAAGTAACCACAGATAGAAATCGACTCAATATATAAAACCCCAAAAATTGGTAATACTAAGTCATGAGCTCTAATATATGAATATAAGTCTGCTAATACAACATACTATTTGAAGCAATAACATTAATGAAAATAGAAAGAGACGCTAGAGACTGCTATCGGGATGCGGCTCTATCTCGTGTCTCAATAGCAATAGCAACCGGGCTCAATATTCAGTTGGGTCCCACACTTGGATCTGCAAAATTAAGTGCAGAGTGTAGTATGAGTAAACTGACCCCATGTACTTAGTAATTATTATGACTAACCTCGGTGATGTAGTGTAAAGAGTGGCCAATGATACTCACTAATTAAACTTGTACAATTCATGAATATATATGTACACAACAATGATACAAGAATCTAAGCACAAGATACCAGTGAAACCAACGGTGCAAATAGAGAGGATATGCACAACCATCGTAATCAAGCTAACAATTCATCATATAGAGAAGATATGAAAGAATAGCAAATCAAGTTACACATATTGACATATAGAGAAGATATGCCATGTGAATCATTTCATCAATTAAGTTGGCATATAGAGTAAATATGTATAAAAGTCATGTACTTTCCGAGGCTAGCATATAGATAAAATACGCAGTAAAAGCATGTATACATCTAAGAATATGTATATGGATAAGATACACAAAGTCCAAACATTGATCAGTTTCCATAGACCGCTTGTACGTCATCAAGAAGAAACATGAGAGGGCAACCTTATGGGGATGGGTCCTTATCCACACGGTACACAGACAACTCATGTGCCATAATTATAAAATCCGCACGGATAACTCACGTGCTCCCAAACCAGTACATATCACAGAAAACATATACAAGGATACATGTATACGAACAACATATATAAAATCACATACTCATAGACTGAGGAAAAATAGCACGCTAAGGTGTATGCATGTGCGAAGTCTACAACTACAATACAAATTAGGCGAATACGCCATACAATAACAAATATCATTCACAAACAGGATATCAAAGCCTATACATGGTCTCTAGCATGATTCAAGGACTTCAAGTAACCACACAATGATCAAAACAGGAATCAAAGGGAGTACACAATCCAGGCAAGGCATACTAGAAGCCTAAAGTCCAATCCGGTAAAAATTATACATAGTGCCCACATATTCACTCGTCATCTTGCATATATGTCGCTTTTCACACATTCCAATTATCTAAATAAGGTCATATCGTTAAGGGCATTCTCTCAAAATAATATTAGGTAAAATACTTACCTCAAACAAGCAAAATAAATACTCCAAAAATGCATTTCCGTTAGAAATCACCTCCAACCAACTCGGATCTAGCAAAAAATAACTCAATAACATCAAATAAAACTATAGGAATAAATTCCAATCAATAAAGCTTCAATCTGTAATCATTTTCCAAAAAGTAAACAAAAGTAAACCCGGGCCAACATGATTAAAACCAGAGCTAAGGGGTAGATACCGTTTATTCATACCCCCACAAGTCCAAATTTGTGATTAGATTCCAAAGCCAAGTCCAAATCGACCCTCAAATCCCTAATATATACTCTCTAAGATTGTAGACAAAATACCCCAAATTTCACCTTAAATTTCCATAATCTATGTTTAATAATCCATGGGGAAACAAGATCTAATATCAACATCAAGTAGAAATTTCTTACCTTAAAAAGTATGGTTCCTCCACAAATCGCCTCTAGCCGTGCCCCAAAACTCCAAGTAATAAAAATGACCTAAAACTCGACTTAAAAACCTCTTTTCACGCATCTCGCACTTGTTGTCACGCCCTGACCTCAGAGAGCGCTACCGGCTCTCAACCGAGTGAATCAGGCCGAGCAAGCCTATTAGATTTCCTTCTACCCAAACTCATCCATGAATAAAGAGAATACATATTTTCGTTAATCAAACAATAAGGTGATCATGTCTGCAATACCAATTTCTTACCATTAGTTACTTCATTTTGAAGTCTCAAATTTCACACACATTTTTCATAGTCTGAAGTGGAAGAAGTAATTCAAACATAACATAACTAGTTTAACTTCCCCAGCACCAATATACAACCCATACTACATCTACGGATCCTCTATTGATACAGAAGAGTACTATGATAATGCCGGCAACAAGGCCCCGGCTATACCTCAAACAAAATATATAAGCAACAAAAGATATATGACCCCAAAATGAAGTGGGGCTCACCAAGTCAGCTGGGAAGAGGATATACTGCTGTCACTGATCAATGTCTCCTGTTGTGGAACCACCTGCATCCATTAAAGATGCAGTGCCACCAGCAAAAGGGACGTTAGTATATGTCAAATAGTAATAGTATGAAAACCAAAACATCTATTCAAGAATTTTGAAATACAACATGAATATGATGAATCATGGTAACAATCATAGGACTTAGACAGCCATAAAAGTCAAACAGATTTGTTAAGACCTTCCAATAGCATTTATAAATTTCCAGTCGGGGATTCTCTACAACTACCTTTTCACAGAGCGGCTTTGCCACCTCACCCCAATATATGTGGGTGGAGGTGTATTCCACTACACCTAAACTTTACATAAAGCAACCTTGCCGCCTCACCCCAATGTATGTGGGTGGAGGTCTATTCCAAAATCCCAAAACTCTACATAAAGCGGCCTTGCCGCCTCACTCCAATGTATGCGGGTGATGGTGTAATCTTAATCACAATCTCTACAAAATTTAGCATCACAGTTTTCATTTGAAATACGACTTGAAGTTGTAATACTTAGATAAATATATATCTCGTGTCACTAAGCTTATTCGGAATAATCGGTTCGTGGTGAACAACATGAAACTTACAAGAATAATGTGAGGTTCAATTCTAAGAGAAACGTTTAGCCAAAATACCTCAATTGAGCTTCCTTAAACTCTAAAATGTTCCAGAATTCTTAGCAACATACCCCAAAACTGTTGCCGCCTGCTTGGGTCTGCGGTATTTATGCGCCCCGCAGACCTGTTTTGCGGTTGCATAATGTACCGCATAACTGGTATGCGATCGCATAATGCACTGCATACCTTCCTCCTAGCTGCCCCGCCTTTGATTCACTCTGCGACCATTATGCGGTCCGCAGAGGGATTCTGCGACCGCATAGTGGGCCGCAAAAATGACTTTTTCTGGCAAAACTTTTCCTTTACTCCTAGTGCATTGTTCAACCCAAAAAGTCTGAGTCGCAGCGAGCTTGCTCGCCGCGAAGAATTTCTACAATCCTCAAACACGTAAGCCTAAATCGGCACCATGAAACCTTAATTCCTTTATAAAATTTTACTGGGCCTTACATTCTCCCCCACTTAGGATCATTCGTCCTCGAATGAGGGTCAAATTCTGTCATTAGCATTCAATGTGACTTAGATGATATAACACACACCTGCAGTTCCAAATTTTTTGACTAACTTTCTAAATTTCCAAACATTTCGCTAGAGTCTCTATCCACCTGTCAGAGAATCCCAGAAACCAATCCTAACAACATATACATAATTCGATGAGGCAATATAACATAAAAACAACACCAATTGTGGCCTCATAAGTAATATATTACGAGAAAAGAAACACCCTTAACATCAACTGTACAAATGATACATAATTCATAGAAGGTAACTCTTAGCATTTTCATAGAACGCAAATTTATAACTACATGACTATTCAAACAAATAAGGATACTTCTTCTTCATTACTTTCTCGGTCTCCTAAGTAGCCTCTTCAACCTGTTGGTTTCGCCATAGCACTTTTATGGAGGCAATTTCTTTATTTCTCAACTTTCGGACTTGCCGATCAATAATAGAAACTGGAATCTCTTCATAAGTAAATTTATCATTAATCTCAATAGTCTCAACCGAAACAATGAGTGTTGGGTCTCCAACTACTTTCTCCAACATAGACACATGAAACTCCGGGTGCACTAATGACATTTCAGGTGATAACTCAAGCTTGTACGCCACCTCACCGATCCTCTGTATGATTCTGTATGATCCGACATACCGCAGAATCAATTTCCCTTTCTTACCAAATCGCATTACACCCTTCATGGGGAAAACCTTCAAGAATACCCAATCATCTTCTTTGAATTCCAAATCCCTACGATGAATATCTGAATAGGACATCTGACGACTCTGAGCCGCCTTCAACTGCTCCTTAATGATTTTAACTTTTTCCATAGCCTGATGCATGAGGTCTGGCCCTATCAGCTCTGCTTCCTAATTCTCAAACCACCCAATGGGAGATATACATCTCCTACCTTATAAAGCTTCAAACAGTGCCATCTGAATGCTAGCATGATAACTGTTATTGTAGGAAGACTCTATGAGTGGCAAATGATTATCCCAGCTACCTTTGAAGTCTAGAACACAAGCGTGTAACATATCCTCAAGCGTCTGAATAGTCTATTCTGCATGTCCATCGGTATGTGGGTGCAAGGCTATACTAAGATTCACCTAAGTACCCAAACCTTGCTGAAATTTCCTCCAAAAAGTGGCCGTGAACTGTGCCCCTCGATCTGAGATAATAGAAACTGGAGTGCCATGCAACCTGACTATTTCCTTGATGTATAACTGAGCATACTATTCCACTGTATCGGTAGCCTTAAATGGCAAGAAGTGGGCTGATTTCGTGAGTCGATCCACTATCACCCAAATCGAGTCAAACTTACGAGGAGTGCGAGGCAGTCCTACCACAAAGTCCATAATAATCATTTTCCACTTCCACATTGGAATTTCTATGTTCTGTGCCAACCCACCGAGCCTTTGGAGTTCGGCAATCACTTCCTGACAATTTGGACATCTTGCCACAAAGTCTGCTACATTCCTCTTCATATCATTCCACCAATAGACTTCCTTAAGACCATGATACATTTTTGTAGAGCCCGGGTGCTCTGAATACCTAGAAGTGTGAGCCTCGATCATAATTCTCTCCCGGAGACCATCTACATTTGGAACATATAGAAGCCCTTAATACCTTAGTGTACCATCGCCCATGACAAGAGAAAAGGCCATGGTCTTATGTTTATTAATCCTCTTTTTCAATTGTGCCAACAATGGATCGTTGTATTGCTTCTCCTTCACTTCCACAACAAGTGATGATTCAGCCCTATTCTACAATCCTCAAACACGTAAGCCTAAATAGGCACCACCAAACCTTAATTCCTTTACAAAATTTTACGGGGCCTTACACCTGTGGTTCACTTAGCTAGTTCTGCGATGTTGCTTCTCTGATGTTGCTTCTACGACATATTCCTCGCATCTATGAGATTTTCCCTAAGCCTTCCTGCGCTTCTACGCATAATCCTTCGTATCTGCAGACTCACTGATGCGTAAAATATCTACATCTGCAGACCTCCAGTCCCTCAGCCAAACCCCGCAGGTGCAATCACATCATCGCTTTTGTGGCCTTGCACCTGCGTAAAAACCGTTGCAGGTGCGACACACTAGTACCAGAACTGCCACTCAACTCCAAAATAGCCTGGAACCCATCCGAAATATACCCAAGCCCCCGGACCCTATACAATCATACCAACAATACCGATTGCCTACCCCAAACTTATCCAAATGTTCAAAACACCACAAATAATATCAAAACCGTGAATCGACGTCCAAAATCCATCTCTTAAGTTCCAAACTTTCCAACTTCGGCTAACATGTCTGAATCATGCCTTAACATTTAAGAGTCTAACCAAACTTCGCACACAAGTTACAAGAAAATAATAAAACCTATCCGAAGTTGCAAAAAAATAATCCGGGTTCGATATCATAAAAGTCAACTCCCGGTCAAACATATGAACTCTCCAAATCTTCAAATTGCCGATATTTTAAAAATAGAGCCAAAACATCCTAGGAACCTCCAAATCCTAATCTGAACATACGTCTAAGTCAAAAATCATCATACAAATCTATTGGAACCATCAAATCACCAATCTGAGGTCGTCTACTCAGTATCAAGCTTTGGTCAACTCTAACAACTTTAAGCTTCCAAAATTAACATTAAGTGTTCCAATCACTCTCAAACCTTCCGAAATCCAACCCAACCATCCCCTTAAGTCATCATACATCAAATATACATACAGGAAATATCTAATAGGAGAACAGTCCTCAAATATACTAAATAACTGACTGGGTCATTACAAAATTGTTATTTATGTTCGATTGATTCATTGACTACGTGACGAATAATAAATCATGCTTAAAATTGATGTTAGAATTATGACTTATTGGTTTAAACTTGTTGGACTTCTTTCACCATGTTCGGCTTTCTACTTTAGCCATATTCATGCAATTTCCTTGCTTGGCGTATGATTTGGTGATTACACGCTCATTTTTCTCATATTTGATATCATGATCTGACTTAAGAATCATAAATGAACATATTAGATTGTTATGGAAAATCGAATCACATGGTCAGTTGTAGCTATTTCTTATTTATGTTAATATTCATTCGCCTTCTATTATTTTGTCATGGTGCGACTTTATTACATCATCTCATATGCATATACATGAGTTGAAAAGTTGGACATTAAGGAAAGTTGAGGATTTGGCGCAAAGGACATTATGAGCGGATATTGATTAGGGATTTTGATATTATTGTGGATCGGGTAGCACGCCGCAATAACTATAGGGGTATCAAGTTGCTGACTCACACTATGAATGTTTGGGAGAGGGTGGGAGAGAGGAGGATGAGGAGAAGTGTGTCTATTTTTGAGAACCAGTTCAGATATATACCAGTTCAGAAGCCATTCACCTTATGAGGAGATTGGTGGAGTAGTATAAGGAGAGGAAAGAGGACTTGCATATGGTGTTCATTGGCCAAGAGAAAGCCTACGACAAAGTCCTGAGGGAGGTTCTCTGGAGATGTTTGGAGGTTAGTGGTATTCCGATAGCATACACTAGGATGATTAAGGACATGTATGAGGGAGTTAAGACTCAGGTGAGGATTATGGTAGGAGACTCGAAACATTTCCCAGTGGAGATGGGTTTGCATTAGGGATTATCTCTTAGCCCATTTTTTGTTTTCCCTGACGATAGATGTGCTGACGTGACATATACAGGGGGAGGTGCTCCATGGTATATGTTATTTGTTGATGGTATAGTTCTAATTGACGAGACAAGAGGCAGGGTTAACACTAGGTTGGAGGTTTGGAGACAAATATTGGGGTCTAAAGGTTACAAGTTGAGTAGGTCAAAAATTGAGTACTGGGAGTGCAAGTTCAGTGATGGGATGCATGAAGAAAATGTGGAAGTGATGATTGATACATAAATTATCCTAAAAAAAGATAGTTTCAAGTATCTTTGGTTTGTAATCCAAGGAAACAACGAGATTGACAAGGATATTATTAATTGTATTGGAGCGAGCTAGATGAAATAAGGTTTCGTTTATGGGGTTTTCTGTGATAATAATGTGCCACAAGACTTAAGGGCATGTACTATAGAGTAGGGGTTAGGACGACTATATTGTAAGGGGATAAGTGTTGGCCCACCAAGAAGTCTCATATCAAGATGATGAAAGTAGCATAAATAAGGATGTTGAAATAGATGTGTGGGAATACTAGTAAAGATATTATTAGGGACAATGAGGGTGTGGCCTCTGTGGAGGACAAGTTGCGGGAATCGAGACTGAGATGGTTCGATAATGAGAAGATGATAGACATAGATGCCTCGGGAAGGAGGTATAATAGGTTGATCATGGCGGATTTGAGAAAGAGTAGGGTTAGGCCAAAGGAGTACTAAGGAGAGGTGATTAGGCAAGGCATGTCATTGCTTCATCTTACGGAGGACATGACCCTCGATAAGAATGTGTGCTGATCAAGAATTAGGGTTAAAGATTGACTGGTAGTCGTGAGTTTCTCCCAGGCTTACTAGTAGTACTAGTACTATTCTTGTATTTTCTTATTCCTGGTTCTTTATTATTACATGTTATGTTATTTGCTTCCATTACCCTATTATCTTGTTGTTGCTATTGTTTGTTGCTTTATTTTCACTATTACTTGAGCTGAGGATGTATTGAAAATAACCTCTCTACCTTCACAAGCTGGGTTCGTTGTTGTTGTTGGTTACACGCTATAATGGCACTTGAATTTTGATCCGTCCCTATGGAGTCAGGTGATTACCCATGTTACTTTGGGCCCTGTGAGAGCAGGTACTCAGATTGGTATTAGTCTGAACACTTGGCCAGTGTTGGCATGTGAATTGGTACAGGTGTTGACATTTGATCATGAGCACCCATATGCATTCAAGATTCAAGTAGTAGCTCTTATATAGATATTTTATCTGGTATTTCATGATTTTGGAAGTAATTGAGATATTGACCTATATTGTGCTTTCTTTACCTGCAGAGCATTTCTAAATAGCAAATATTATTGTCTCTTGCCTTTGTATCCCTGTGATGATATCATGCCTTACCTATTGCTTTATTTTATGTTTTACTTACTTATCATACTCCTAGTAAGTGTCAGTGTCGACCTCTCGCCACTACTTCTTAGAGGCTAGACTTGATACTTACTAATTATCATGGTTTTGTACTACTACTATACTTCTCCATATTTTGTTCGAATTCTGAGGCCGATACAAGTCATACCCATCCAACTGCATAGAGATTTACATCGGAGACTTCGTGGTGATCTGCCTTACTATTCAATCTGCAACACATGGAGTCCTCCTTCTTTGATTATAATTTTTTGTCCTTTGTTTCTTCCAAACATATACTATTATTCGGATAGACATAGTTCACTCTTATTAGATGCTTGTGATGTTGTGACACTGGGTTTTATGCATTTCTAGACAGTTGTGTTCATTTTTAGATCCTGTCTCGGATATATGTATATAATAATTTTGAGAGTAATTATGCTTTTATGTTTTATTATCACTCTATTCATAATTTGATAAATCTGCTTCTTTTATCGGTATTGTGTGTTGGCTTGCCTTGCAAGCAGGTTAGGCTCCATCACGACCTTTTGTGGCATTTTGGATCATGACAAGTTGGTATCAGAGCTCTAGGTCCTAAGGGTCTCACAAATCACAAGCAAGCCTAGTAGAGTCTTATGGATCGATTGAGATACATCGATATCTATCTACGAGAGCATATAGGTCCTTAGGAAACTTTCCGTTTTCGTGATTCCTTATCGTGCATTGATTATTGTCTAAGTCAAAATCATTCTCTTCTACTCTCTAATAGATGGTGAGAAATCGCGCTTCAGTAGTAGCTGATGATAGAGAGGTAATACCACCGGCTGTAGCTAAGAGAGGTAGAGGCAAGGTAAGGGCGAGGGCACCCGCTTACTAAAGCTAGTGGTGGGGCATCCACCGGAGCCCGTAGCCGCGCCAGGGCAGTTGCAGCAAAACCACTTAGAGAACAGGTGGAGGATTAGATTATTGATGAGCATGTTGAGGCCCAGTTCCAGCTCAACATCAAGAGGGTTATTGCTGCACTAGTGTTTTTGGAGGCTACGGCCAAGATGGTTAGTTTTATTGATGCTTTGACTCAGGCTGGAGTTCTTCCATGGACCCAACCACGTCTTAGGCTATAGGGGAGCTTAGACCCTTTTCCATACACTAGAGAAGGTTATGGCGATGTTTTAGATACAGGGTGTATTGCCAGTTAGTAGCAAGCAGCCTGTAGCTATAGATAAACCCCTGGTGGAGCATGCTATATCTATTGAGGAGTACAAGAGGCATGACAGGTTCCAGAAGTTACGTCCTCCTCACTTTGATGGGGATGCTTCTAAGGATGCCCAGGATTTTATTGCCCTATATCATCAGATGCTCTGCAAGTTCAGCTTGGTAGAGTCTAATGGTTTGGACATCACTACATTCTAGTTGAGAGGGGCTGGTTGGAAATGGTGGAAGACTTATGAGCTAGGTAGACTAACATGTTTATCTCCCCATAATTGGACTCAATTATTGCACTTGTTTTTGGAGGTATACATCCCACACACCAGGGGGATAAGTTGAGAAGTCGGTTTAAGCATCTTCTATAGGATCACATGACTATGACTGTGTGTGAGGCGAGATTTACAGAGATGTCTCATCATGCTACTTTCTTGGTCGTCACCGAGGTTGAGAAGGTGAGGTGATTCATTGAGGGTTTGCATTATGTTATTAAGATTGCTATGGTCCGAGAGTCAGATACCAGGACTACTTTTCATTAGGCTGTGGAGATAGCTCGGAGGATTGAACATATCCATAGTTAGGGAAGAGAGGTTATGATGAGGAATAAAAGGTCTTATTATTCAGGTAGTTTTAGTGGTACCCCACTGGGAGGAAAAGTAGGTTTGGTGGATGCCATCATGGTAGTCTAGCTCATTTCATACAACATGGATCCCCTGGTGTAGTAGCTCGATCATCTTTCAGCACTCCAGTTCCATAATCTTTTAGTGCTCTCCTATTGAGTTTGTACCATGCTCCATCAATTTAGGGTTCTTCTTGTGGCTATTCGGGGCATTCGGGAAAAATTCAGGATTAGTAGCCTCCATCAGCTCGGGGTTGTTTTGAGTGTGGTGGTTAGGCCATGTGAGGAGGCATTACCCCAATGCTAGAGGTGCAGCTCCGCAGATTGCTCAAGAAGTATTCCCTGCACTAGTTGCTTCATCCCCTACTCAATCAGCTAGAGGGGGAGGACATGCAGCCAAAGGTCGCCCTATAGGAGGAAGCCAGGTTGGTGGTAGTCAGATATGTGATGATTAGGATCGATGCTATGATTTTCTTGGTATTTCTGCGGTGGTGACCTCAGATGATGTGATTACATGTATGGTTTTAGTTTGTCATAGGAATGCTTTTGTGTTTAATTCGGGGTCTACTTATTCCTGCGTGTCATCATATATTACTCTTTATATGGATATGCCTCGTGGTTCACTTATATTTGATATTCATGTATCTACACTTGTTGGCAATTTTGTTGTGGTGGATCTTATATATCAGACTTGTATACTGTTGGGGTTATGAGACTAAGGTTGAATTCTTGTTTCTTAACTTGGTGAATTTCTATATGATTTTGTGTATGGTTTGGTTAACTCTGTATCATGATATTCTTGAATCTCACACTATGACCATGAAGTTGGCCATGCCGGGGTTGCCGAGGTTTGAATGGAAAGGTTCTTTTGTTCACGCTCCTAGTAGAATGAATTCATTTCTGAGGGCTCAGGAGATGGTTGAGAATGGGTGTTTGGCATATTTGGCTTTTGTTAGAGATGTTAGTTCTAATACTCCTACTATTGAGTCTGTTCTAGTAGTGATGGAGTTTCCGAATATTTTTCCTGCAAACCTACCGGCGATGCCGCTAGATGGGATATTAATTTAGTGTTGGGAACTCAGTGCATAACTATTCCATAATATCGCACGGATCCAGTTGGGTTGAAGGAATTGGCGAAACAAATTGTAGGAGTTATTGGATAAGTGGTTCATCAGGCCGAGTGTTTCACCTTGGATGCGCCAATGATGTTTGTGAAGAATAAGGATGGTTCTATGAGAATGTGTACTGAATAAAGGAAGTTGAACAAGGTCACTATCAAGAAAAATATCCATTGTCTTGCATTGATGATTCATTTGATCAACTTCAGGGTGACATGGTGTTCTCGAAGAATGATTTAAGATCGTGTTATCACCAGTTGAAGATTAGGGCTCCAAACATAACTAAGATGATTTTAGGACCTGTAATGGGCATTATGTGTTTTGGTGATGCCTTTTGGCTTACTAATGCCCCAAAAGATTTCATGTATTTGATGAACAATGTGTTCTATCCTAATTTGGATTCTTTTATCATTGTGTTCATTGGTGATATCTTGGTATATTCTCGTAGTGCTGAGGAGCACGAGCAACATTTTAGGATTGTGTTTTAGATTTTGAGGGAGAAGTAATTGTATGGCAAGTTATCGATGTGTGAGATTTGGACGGACTCAGTGCATTCTTGGGCCATGTGGTGTCTAGTGATGGGATCAAGGTGGATCCGAAGAAGGTTGAGGCAGTGCAGAGTTGTCTTAGACCTTCTACTGCTGCAGGGATCAGGAGTTTCTTGGGTCTGTCTGGTTGGTATCGTCGCTTTGTGGAAGGGTTTTCATCTATTGTAGCTCCATTGACCAAGTGGACTCAAAAAGGCATTTTGTTTAGATGGTTTGACGATTATGAGGGGAGATTTCAAATGATCAAGACTGCGTTGACTGCATCTATAGTTTTGGTGTTGCCTTCGGGATCAGAGATGTACATTGTCTATTGTGATGCCTCGCGCATTGGCCTTGGGTGTGTTGATGCAGGACGTTAGGGTGATTGCCTAT
This sequence comes from Nicotiana tomentosiformis, assembly GCF_000390325.3. Lineage (NCBI taxonomy): Eukaryota > Viridiplantae > Streptophyta > Magnoliopsida > Solanales > Solanaceae > Nicotiana > Nicotiana tomentosiformis. The sequence goes on from NC_090823.1 coordinate 57,952,620, forward strand.
GCGTCACTCCAGTTAAAGCCCTATGAGAAGAAATATCTGGTGCATGATTTTGAGTTAGCAGCTATTGTGCACGCGCTCAAAAATTGGAGGCATTACTTTTATGGCATGGCTTGTGAGGTTTACACTGATCATTAGAGTGTTCAACATTTATTCAAGTAAAAGGATTTGAATTTGAGGCAGCGAGGGTTGTTGGAGGAGTTGTTTAAGGATTATGATATCACTATTTTATATCATTCGGATAAGGCTAATGTGATAGCAGATGCCTTGATTAGGAAGGCAAAGAGTATGGGGTGTTTGGAATTTATTCCAACTATGGAGAGGCCTTTGGCTATAGATGTTCAAGACTTGGCCAATAGACTTGTGAGATTGTATATTCATGAGCCTAGAAGAGTTATTGCTTGTGTTGTTTCACAGTCGTACTTGTTTGAGCGCATCAAGGCTCGTCAGTACGATGATCCCCATTTGCTTGTTCTTTGGGACACGAATTTGAAAGGCAGTGCTAAGGAGGTGGTTATTGGTGATGATGGTGCATTGTGACTTCAGGACTGGATCCGTGTTCCTTATGTGTATGTCTTTAGGAAATTGATTCTTGTGGAGGGTCATAGTTCAAAGTATTCTAATAATCCAGGTGCTACAAATACATATTGTGACTTGAAGCAATATTATTGGTGGCGGAGAATAGGAAGGATATTTTTGGGCATGTTTCGCGGTGTTTGAGTTCTCAGCAGGTCATGTGTGAGCATCAGAGACCTGGTGGTTTTATTTAGAGATTAGATATACTGGAGTGGAAGTGGAAAAATATTATGATGGACTTTGGGGTACGATTGCGACGAACTTTGAGGAGATTTGATGCGGTTTGGGACATTGTGGACAAATTGAAGAAGTTTGCGCATTTCATTCCAGTCAGGACTTCTTACACTTACGAGAAGTTGGCTCAAATCTACATCAGAGAGATTGTCCATTTGCATGGTGTTCCTATTTATATAATCTCGGATTGGGGCACTCAGTTTACATCGCACTTTTGGAGAGTTGTGCAGTGTCATTTGGCCACGCAAGTGGAGTTGAGTACTGCATTTCACCCTCAGATGGCCGGGCAGTTCGAGCGGACCATTTACATCTTGGAGGGTATGTTGAGAGCCTGCATTATTGCTTTCAGAGGCCAGTCAGATCAATTTCTACCACTGGCAGAGTTTTCTTACAATAACAACTACCGGTCTAGTATCCGGATGGTTCCATATGAGGCATTATACATAAGGCAGTGTCGTTCTCCGGTGATTTGGTTTGAGCCCGATAAGGCCCTAAGTTGAAGGGTGAGAAAGTTCTTCTTTGGAGAAAGTGAAGTTGATTTAGCTGCGGCTTCGTACAACGCAGTCAGACAGAAGAGTTACGTTGATAGAAAGGTTCGTGATGTTGATTTCATTGGAGGGTGAGAAGGTTCTTCTTAGAGTTTTGCCTATGAAGGGCATGCCGATATTTGTGAATAAGGAAAATTTGAGCCCCTAATATATTGGTTCATTAGTGATTTTGGAGAAAGTTGGTGAGGTGGCTTACAAACTTGCTTTGCAACACAGCTTGTAAGGAGTTCATCCGATGTTTCATGTATTCATGCTTTGGATGTATCATAAAGATCTGTCACATGTTTTGGATTTCAGATCAATGCCGTTGGATGAAAATATTTTTTATGAAGAAGAGTCGGCGGCCATTTTGGATAGGTACGTTCGGAAGCTGAGGTCTAAAGATATTGCATCAGTGAAGGTTCAATGGAGAGGTCAACCGGTCAAGGAGGAGACTTGGGACATCGAGCATGATATGTGGAGTAGATATCCTTGTCTTTTTGGAATTCTAGGTATGATTCTAAACCCGTTCGAGGACGAGCATTTGTTTAAGAAGGGGGATAATACAATGACCCGGCCTATTATTTTGTGTGCATGAGCCCCTTTTCACTATTTGGTGCTTCTCATATATTTGTTTGTTGTTATGCGACTTGCGGTGGTGATTGGTTTGGTTTCAGAATCAAACATAAATCTCCCAAATTGAGAATTACTCTTCCAAATCAATCCCCAACCACATGAAAATCAAAACCAATTGTACACCCAAGTTATAATGCATCATATGAAGCTACTCAAGGTCTCAATCCACTAAATAGAATGCTAATGTTCAAAATGACTAGTTGAGTCGTTAAATTCTCCCTACATAAACATATGTTCGTCGTCAAATATTCCAAGAGTAATCCCTGACCCGTCAAATAACTATATAAGCTTATCATACACACACCCACGAGTTATTATATGCTACCGCAACCCATATATATTCATTAACACAATTACGATTGAAGACTCTTCCTTCAGCCTTAGAATCAAATTCCAACATTCGGAATTCGAGATTAGATTCGATTCTTGTATATATAAACTAATTAACACAATCATGATTGAAGACTTTTCTCCCTTAGAATCAAATTCTAACATCAGGAATTGCCTAGAAGATATATATATATATATATATATAGATATATATCATATACACACACATATATATTGAATCATCCCTACAAGCTGCATAAAGCCATAAATATACTCCCAAGATATAATCACACAGTGTACCACATAACTCATATGCCCATGGCCATATCTTCATATCCCAATAACTGATCACTACCAAACCTGGTATCGATAGCTTACATCATATCAAATAAAATCTTGTTCCAAACCCCCGCAACACTGCCAATGATGAAAGAAATGTGTAGAAACGCATAACCATCATTCAAAAAAATAAGTCAAGGAGTTATCTCGCCAAACAAGAACCATTGCCAAAGTCTTAGCTGACCTACGGCATTCTTCTTCCAGCATGCTTATCCAAATTCGATTATATTAATTCTAGGTCCAATAACCTCGTCACACACAGTACAAGTTGCTCGGCTGAAAGGCCACATTATATGCCACCTAGATCCTCATACGAAACAATTTGTGCATCCGACAAACAACAACTCGAATTTGACTAGTAATAGAAAGAGAGCCAAATAGGAGGGCTATCCAACAAGTTTAACAGATATAACAACAAAAGCATAATGCTATGAACTTATCCCACAAAGGGAAAAACAAAACACACAAAATAAGCACGAGGAATCCTATCAAACATAATTCTTTAGTGGCACACAACCCGATCCAAATATATCAATCCATATGGGAATACTTATCTAGCCATAAGGCTCATACTCAACAAATACATGTGTATCTACAACAAGCACGTAAGTTGCACAAACATAACCATAGGGAGACGAATAGCATAACGCGTACGGGAAATGTAGGCATGACTAAGGTGCAGTAGGTAAATCGACATCTCAAGAGCCATCTCGCTCAGATATTGCCACAAGGCCTGAATAAGGCCACAATATGCATGTAATCAAATAGTCTCACAACCCATCACGACATAACAGGGTATCACATGAAATAGATCATGGCGCGAATAAGATCAATTCCACCCGGTGACATACCCAAAGCAAATGCTACACTGGGTGAGAAAATTTAATCTAGTGTAGGATATATATATACACTCCCATAAAGCCCACCAATAGGCCCCCAAACCCATACAGATCATTCTAAAATAGGTAAATAGTGTTCCAAAAGTACACAGTGACCCTATATATGACACATGCAATCAGTAATTTAACCAAGAACACACTCTCACAGTCCAAAATCAAGGGATAGTCTGCCTCCACGAGAATCCAATCTCTAAGCCTCAAGAATACAAAACCTTCGTACTTGATCTCTAACTCCCCAACTTAGGTGAATGCCACATCACACATAAACAATCACATCTTGAGAAATACTTCCATAAATCTCCCATTCCGAGTAGCAAAACCTGAACATCAATGATTATCAACCATGCGATCTTTGTAGTACTATTCAAGTATCTGCAAATCAATACACAATACATCTTCTACAACACACACCCTCTTCAGGCGATACAAGATAATGCTAGCATTCTCTTAACCTTCTAAGATTTCAATCCCAAATCCACATGGCTCACTGTATTTATCATGCTACCATATGAATATACAGAAATCCCATTATCAACATAGAATCACACGTATAATAAACACTCCGACGACCATAAACCTTCCACTTAACTCAATTTAGGAGAACGTCACAACATGCAATAAACTTCCCATAATCATTAAAGACATAAACATCAGGTTGTGGTCAAAATAATCATAAACTCTTCGAAACCCATATGCACATAACTAAGCCATAAAAAATGAATCCCTCTGAATCAATCAAATCAGGAAGACCGCGAGGCCAAAACTCTTGCCACAAGAGCACTTGTAAAGCCCTATTATATGAAAGGAACCGATCATTAACACTACCATGCAGATACAAGCCGCTGCTATACTGACCCAACTTCTTCAGATTACTCATGACCTGCCTTTAAGGCAACATTACTATTTTTTGGTACATTATGGCCCTCAACCGAAACTCATACCAAGTGATCCCATCGTGAAACTACACCATCCTAAGACACATAAGTAGCTTTATTCTCCTCATGCACCCAAAAGAACCTCAAATCAAAATACCTACTCTGAAAGGACCTTCTATTAATCCGAGTTGTTTCTTTCATATCTCAAACATTGCATCATAGAACCGATATTGATACCGAAATACTCCAAGTCTCTCTCACAAATCAACGCAATTCTCAAATCCTTAGCCATACATGAATTAGGAAATCCTTAGGTACCACCACTGGGACCATTAACCTAGTAGAACTCTTCTAGAGAGTCATCCATTCTGACGTAGTCCCAAATGCATAATAAAACATATCAAACGACTAGTTTCTCGATAGCACAAAAATACATCAAAAAGAAGCAACCGAGCAAATCCTTTCCCATTACACACTACATCCACAAAAAACTATCAAACCTGGGCCATTTAATAATCTCCATATGTCAATAAGGTGAAATATAACACGTATTCAGCAATTCCTCACTCAAATCATCCTCAAAGTCATCCTCTTCATATTATAACTAATCCACGAGCGTCTCTTATTGAAGAATCTACAATAACACATGACCATGTGACCTAATTGTCAATGATATTCTCCCCCCACTCGGCTTTAATCAACAATCACATAACCCATGAACCCACATTGACTGCTCCCCCTTATGTACCATAATCTAACACTGTTACTCAACTGAATTTCTCATAAACTCACGTTGAACTGACCATAACACATACCACATTATCAGCCTTAATGCACACTCAGCCCCATGAAAGTCATGCCATCTTCCTCAAGTTATCCAGACCCACATCATGGTACATACATTAAACTATATTGAAGGTAAAACTTAGCATGGGAACTTCATAAGTAATTATGCAACCTCCAACCTTCCCACAGGAGATAGCCGACCCATTTTACCTTGTATCTATATCGTTCTATTATTGTACCACGAGTACTCCTACTATGTAATCTAGTGATCCTCCCTAAGTCTACACTCATCCCAGGTTGTAAGAATCTGTTTCATTCCACCAATGAACAACCGAAAGATCCATCAACATATCCAATACTCAAGACTGATTTGCACACCAAGATGATAGTCAAACATTCACATTCCATTTGTAGCTCAGGAAAACCCCTCCCATCACATTCGAACTCTCTAAATGTAAGTAGTCACCAGACCCTACCAAAAAATATGAGCCCCCTCAAGGATCTAATCCCTAAGGCCATCACTACTAGAAACACAAATCTGACCCTGACGTAGCAATACATCATCATTACAAAGGACCACCTCCTTAGCACCACCTCGTAACACCGCATCCCTAAGGTAGAGAAAATTGAGGCCATCATACTGACGAGCATTAATAAGCTCAAAGAAGGATGACTCCGCAACAACACAAGCAAGAACTCTACTAAGCTAAAAAATACTGGATCTCACAAATCTATCGGCCAAAGACTATACATCCATAGCCCAAATAACTCTCCACTGCTAGAATAAATTCTTAACTCCAAGTCATTAACCTAATAATCCTCCTCATAGGGCTTCGACTGCTGTGTCGTATAAGCAATCACCCAACCTTTCTACACCAACCCCGCATAAAGACAAATGTATGAAACATCACAATACACTATGTAAGGCCCCTAACCTGTGGGCAAAACCAACACTAGGGATGCAATAGATGGAAACCTCTCCACAAAGCGACAACAATAGTCTGCTGTCATAACAAAGTGGAAAAATATCCTACACCATATTTGCAATATCATCGCAAGTCGTCAATGCCCAACTGATATCGAGTACTCAACATTGCAGGTGAATGAATAGGAAGGAACTGAAGATATATGCTTCAAACAGAAATAAAGTCACATGACGAAGGATAAAAAAGGAAAGTTCCTAAATCCCTATAGCCATTCGCAAATAGATACTGACATCTCTATATCGATCCATAAGACTTTACTAGGCCTGTTCATGATTAGTGAATCCCTCAGAACCTAAAGCTCCTGATACCAACATGTCACAACCCAAAATCCCACCAAAGGTCCTGATGCTGCCTAACCCGCTTGTTAGGCAATCCAACACTCAACAGAAATAATAAAACCTAATTATTAAGCTATTAACTATTTCATGATATAAATAAATGTGGAATAAATCTCAAATCAATATCATAAGTACATAACCAAATACAGGGTCTAAATATTACCGCAACTATCTAACAAATTCCCAAAATCTGGTATCACTACATAACAAGCATCTAATAAGAGTAACAAATTTCAACTGAACAATAACATTTATCTGAAAAGGAAATACATAGAAAAAAAAATGAATAAGTAGGGAAGGGGGGGTGGGGGGACTCAATGTGCTACAGATTAGATCAAGCATAGCAGCTCACATGAAGTCTCCAATAACACACTGCTACTCAGCTCGATGGGTAAATACAAGTCTTAGAACCTACAACAGATGTGTTGTATTAGTACAAAACCACGATACTCAATAAGTATCAAGTCGACACTCAAAGAAGTAGTGGTGAGAGGTCGACTCCAACACTTTCTTATGACTCAATAAGCATATGAAGCATAAATAGTGCATGGAATAAAGCATGATATGATCAATCGAGTATGCCAACAGAAACATAATAAAACTTGAATTTGGACATGCTTAGCAGACAAAGAGATAGAATACATTATCAATTATCTTAGTTCTTCTCATAATCATAATACGGGTCAATCAACATTTACATATAATATAGAAGCCACTACATGCGTCTAAGCTGCCAATGAATGCTTAAACAAGGGGGATAACACAATATCCATTATCACAATTTGTCCGAATCACAGTATATGTTAACACAATATCTGTTATATATAAAAGAGCCATTGCTCGAGTCGAGGCTGTCAGTACATGCTCATAATCCAATACCAAATGACACCGCACAATTCTATATAAAAGAGCCATTGCTCAAGTCGAGGCTACCATTGCATGATCATAATCCAATACCAAATCACACCGCATAATTCTATGTATCTGATACTAGCCACGTGTCCAAATTAGCACCAATCTGAGTGACTGCACTCATAGGGCCCAAAGTAACATGAGTAATCACCTGACTTCGGAGGGATGGTACCATATCCAAGCCTCGTTGCAGTATGAAACTTGCTACGCTAATAATAATAATAATATCATTGCGGCGTACAAACCGATCAACATGTAATACCGTTGTAGCGTGCAACCTGATTCACATGACACCATCAATAATTAATATCCTCTCGTAATGTCTATGATGTCAAAATTCTTATCTTTCACAATATTCAACTTTCCAACTCATAAATATGTATGTGGCAATATAATTGAAGACATCAGATTATAACTATAGAAGTGCGAATAAAAGCTCATATGGTTAAAAAATGGCTATGGCCAATCATTTAATTCAATTCATCTCAATAATTCAATCAACAATATCTTATTCAACAGTCTTTTCATAATATTTAACATAAATAAATTAAATCATGTAACCACCAAATCATGACTCAATAAGATAAGTTTATGACTATGGCTCAACAAAGAAGCTCAATATGGCAAAACAATCATTTAGGCCTAATTAAATAAGTCATAGCCTTAAGTATGATTCTAAGTTACAATCAAGTCATTATATACTCATAAAATCACGAAACAATATTAATAAGTTCACATAGTCCAAACAAAGCATAAATAAGCCAAACCTCATCGGATATGGGAATAACCTAGCGATGCATATACGCTCATCACCTTGCATATACATAGCTCCTAAATAAATCAAGATGTAGTAAATAGATCACATATTGGGAGAATTCCCTCTTACAAGGATAGACAAGAGACTTACCTCAAGCCGACAAGCTTTAATCAACAACAACTGTGTTTCCTTTAATAGCCATCACCAAATGACTCTACTCTAGTCAAATGTAACTCAATAACGTCAAACAAAGCCATAGGAATCAATTCCAAATAACAAAAGTAAAATACGGCCTACATGATCAAAACCCGAGTCAAGGGGTAGATCCCAATTACCCATAACTCTACGAGATCAAATATGTGATTAGATTTCAAAATCGATTCAAAATCGACTCCCAATTCCCCATTTACACACCCTTGAATTGTAGATAAAACTCCCAAATTTCTCTTCAAAATTCAATGATTATAGTGTATAATTCCATGGGGAAACAAGATATATAATCAAAATCAAGTAGAAGTTGTTTACGTTCAAAACATGAGTGAAGTCAATCTCCAAAATCGCCTCTTCCTAAGCTACAAAACTCAAAGTATTAAAAGATAAGTAATTCCTAAAATTCTGGATATAAGATTACCCTAGAAGCAAAATACCTTTCACGATCCCGGCCAATAACCACGGGATCGTGAATAACAAAATCACCTAGGCGTCCAGCCCTTCTACGCGAATGCAACCAAGGCACCGCGATCACACAAGCCTTCAGTTCTCACCCCTACGGGAACGTCAGTCTCCATCTACGAACGCGAAAGCCAATCTCGCCAATTCCACTCTTCTACGCCTTTGCGCAACACTTCATGCGACCGCAATAAAGCCACACTAGCCACACACCGCGATCGCGGACTCTCATGCACGATCGCATAGTACAAAATGCCTGCTGCCCTATTTCCTTATACACAATCGCGAGACTATCCTCTGAATCACAATGAATACCACTAACTAAAGAAACCGGCAACTCAACTTGCTCCAAGATGACTTGAAACCACCCCGAAACAGGCCCCAGCCCCCAGGCTCCCCTCGTGTCATACAACAAGTCTGAATACACTATCCAAACTTATCGAAGGGCTTGAAACACCACAAATAACATCAAAACTAAGAATCAAAGATCAAAATCTTTTATTTAACTTTTTAACATTCTAACTTTGCTGAATTCGTTCAAATCACATTTAGACATGATTAGGGATTGCAATCAAACTTCGTACAAAATATCCAATCGACTAAATGAACCTACCCAAGGTCTGAAAACCTGTATCGGAGTGTGATAATACAAAAGTCAACTACTGGTCAAACTTAATAACTATCCAATTCTTCAAATTGACAACTTTCGGATCATCCCAAACCTCACGAAAATCTAAATCTGAACATACTCCCAAGTCCAAAATCACTATTCAGATCGTGTACTCAAAAAATTAAAGCTTGGTCAATTCTTCGAACATAAAGCTTCCAAATTGATTATTCTTTCAAATCAATCCCAAACCTCACGGAAATCAAAACCAATAATACAAACAAGTTATAATGTATCATATGAAGCTAGTCAAGGTCTCAATCAACTTAATGAAATGCTAAAGCTCAAAACGACTATTTGGGTCGTTACAACTTCCGGATATATTTACTTCTCTATAATGGTGCCATATTATAGAGCAAATGAAAAGATATTATGTGTAGCTTTATCCATGATAGGAGCTGAGTTTGTGGCTCTACCTCAGTAGGGCAAATGGTTGTTTGGTTAAAAAGGGCCTTGGACCGTTTATTGGTGTATAGTACTGATCTAGTAACAGTCTTCTTAGCAGTCAAACAACTATTTTAAGCACCAAGGACCCTAAATATAATTTAAAAGCGAAATACATTGACATTAAAGTTAATTTTAAAAAGGCATATATACATACAAAGAAGTAAACATAAAGTGTATCTTCACAAATGGTTGCAGATTCATTGACTCAAACAGTTCCTAGAGATGCATGTTGTTGTTCTCAAGGATTGTGTCGGCTTTAATATAGAGTCATTGATTTTTTTTTTCTCGAATATTTGGTGTCTTGAATATCAAATAATTTTGATTTGCCTACACTTATTATCTGAATGTTTGTGTATATTCTTAATATTTTTATTGTATATTCATATTATGAAATGCTTTTGGTGCATTATTTTGATATTACTTAAAATAAAAATATCGGGCAGATGGAGGTCAGCCTTCTCACACAGCAATATTCATGTTATTGTCTAGGTAGGCTTAGGTTCACATCATGCTATAGCTGTACTATTTGAGCAGTCTCTCGCCTATTAAATTCCTCTGTTGTACATTACTACTTGAGACTAGACTTGCTATTGTAGAGACTTCACGAGTTCATGATTAGTCACCGAATAATTTTACTCCTCTTACGACATGTTTCCTTGATATATGTGTGTCATTGAAATATTTTTGTTAAAAAAATTACAACTCACACGTTTATTCGTGAGCGGGGTCATGGACCCGTCAAAGCTCTTTATTCTAATGGGATCGGGCGACCGCCTCGCAAGGATTATGTACTTCTTATTCTAATGGGATCGGGCCGTTCGCCTCGGCAGGATTTATATACCATACTCTCATGGGAGCGGGCCGTTCACCTCGGCAGTTTAATGGATGTATCTATGGTTCATGCCGTTCGACCCTCGGCAGTGCACAGTTTATTATTTATGTTAGATCTAACCGTACGCCTCGACATTTCTATAAAAATATCCTCATGGAATCGTGCGTAATATTTGGCAAGAAGCCAGAGTATCTGTGAGTCTTTTCCTGATGTGAATTATAACAACCTATTTGGTGAGGTCCATTATACATATATATATATATATATATATATATATATATATATATATATATATGCTCCGGTTGAGGCGGAACTTCTAATTAAGAGCTTGAGGTTATTGTAAGGAGGATAATTGTACCACAGATTTGCAATTGTTTATTTTATTTATTTACTTTGACTCATATTTGTTCACTTCCTTACTGTACCTGATATTATTGGACCACTAGTGAGTCTCGATATCGACCCCTCGTCACTATTCTTCCGGGGTTAGGCTAGATACTTACTGGGTACACGTGAATTTACGTACTTATACTACACTTGCTGCATATTTTTGTGCAAGTACTTTTATGTCCGATGGTCATTTGGGCACGAAGGCACGGATGATGCGGGGACTTGCCGCGAGTTGCATTTCAGGTTACGATCTGCAGCCAGCAGAGTCTCCTCCAGGGTTATTTGTATTTTTCATGTCTAATTTGTATTCCTGACAGATGCTGTATTTTATTTTACTTCCTAGTTGATACTCATGCACTTGTGCCACCGGATTTTGGGGGTACTTATGAGTTATTCAGTATTGTAATTGGGAAAATATTATCATTTACTCTGTAAATTTTATTTCTAATTATTTAATTGAAGGAAAATTTTTATTTCAAAATACAAAAATGAATAATCGAGTTAATCAACTATTGTTGGCTTTCCTGGCAGTGGTTTTAGGCGCCATCACGATCATATATGGATTTTGGGTCGTGACAGGCTTATGGATCTTGGATAGGGGCAATTTTTGCGAGGGATTTCGCTATAATTCAAGAGGTTGGCAACTTTTGATCACTTTTGTCCATTAATATTGAATACCCATTGATTTTCCCACCTATATTATTTGTTTTTGAGGTAATATTTTGGGGATTTTGGACTAGGTATTGGAGAGTAAGATTTGGGGATTTGAGGGTCGATTCGTGGTTGGAATTGAATGGTTTTGGTATGGTTAGACTCGTTATTAAATGGATGTTCGGAATTTTTGAATTTTGTTCGGGTTCCGAGGTGTGGACCCGGGGTTGACCTTTTGGGTTGACTTTTTTAAATTTGGTTAAAGAACTTAACTTTATCGTATGGGATCGATTCATGTAGCTTGTATTGATTATATTATGTTGTTTGTGATTAGATTCGAGTCGTTTGGAGGCCGATTCGCGAGGCAAGGGTTTGTTGGAGCATTGAGTTGAGCACTTTGAGGTAAGTAACATATCTAAACTTAGAACTAAGGGTATAAATTCCTGAAAAATATGATATGCGGGTGCTTTTGAGGTGAAGCACATGCTAAGTGATGGGTGTGTGGGCGTGCACCCTGGATATAATAATCCGGGTGGATGTTTATATTGTGTTGATATTAAGTCTTGTTTTATCCATGTAATCTCTACGTATTAGTGTAATTGAGCTGCAATTCATGTTAGAAATCATGTTTAGGGTATATAATTATTCCATTGGAACACACTGAGGTTATATATATACCATTGAGTTATTTGCTTAAATTGTAATTATGTACTCATTCATGTTTATTCATTTTCATGTCATATCTCAGTTTCCATTATCATTCACGGTAACATCATGTTATCATTGTTTGGGCTGAGTAGTAAGAGATCTGTGAGCTCGTGAGACTGGAGAGATTGATGATTGAGTTGAGCCTGAGAGCCAGATTGTGAGTGTTACTTTGGATCGGGCTGCGCACCGCAATAGGCCTTATTGGCTTATTTATTATTGTGGATCGGGCTGCACGCCGCGACAGTCCTTATAGGCTTTATATTAGCACTTGGGCTACATCCGCCCTTCCGGAGTGCAACATACCAACAGTGAGCGCATGCACAGTGATTTATATACACGTGCTTTGGTGAGGGGAATTGATTCCATTCACCCGTATAATGCTGAGTGATTGTGTGTGTTGACTGGGAATATGAGATAGACAGATTGAGCACTCTGAGAGTGTGAGTACCTGGGAATATCACTGTAATACATTATATTTGACATTCATATTTGACATGTAGTCATGGAGATGTAACATTCCTCATGCTAGCTGTACTTGGCATATTTTATCAGTGTTAGGCCTAAATTGTTGAACTTGAAAGCATGCCTAAATTTCGGTACTGTGAATGAGCTGAATATGGATGTTTTCTCTGAGTTATTACTATAATTCTATTTGTTATATCTATGTTATCATTATTTTGGCTCTGGCTTTATCCTTTTGACCTCGTCACTACTTTCAACCCAATGTTAATCCTGTTACTTATTGAGTACATTGGGTCCGTTGTAGTCACACCACACTTTGCACTTTGTGTGCAGATCCAGATACATCTGGATGCGGTGATTTCTAGATTTGGTGCTAGTACCTGCTCGGAGACTTTGAGGTAGCTGCTATGACACCCGCAGACGTTAACTCTCCTCCCTTTCATTTTTATTTAGTACTGTTCTATTTTCTCAGACAGTTGTATTAGAGTTTCAAACTATGTTAACACTTACTAGGTCATGTACTCGGTGACACCAGGATTCTAGGGATGGTTGTAGTAGAGATACAGTTGTTTTTATCAGTTATTTATGAGACTTTCCACTGTTGAGCTTATTAAATCATGTTTTTAAATTAAAATGTGTAGTTGTTATGTGATTTTGGCTTGCCTTGTAATGTGTTAGGCGCCGTCACGATAGGTTGGAATTTTGGGTCATGAGAAGTAGGTATCATAGCACTAGGTTACTTAGGTCTCTGATATTTAGCTTAAAGCATATATATTTATATGTATATCGCCTCATGTTTTAGTCGTGTTTCATGGATTTCGGATATAAAATGTATTGATTTATGTTAATTCGTGGTGTTTTTATATGTAGGAATCATTTGGAGGGAATAGGGGGCGAAAGGTGCGAGCTTAGAGCCAAAACGGAGATAAAATAAAAAATGTTGATTTCCAGCGCCATAGGCAATGCCCCACGCCACATGTGGTGCAATTTACAGAAAGTTCAAAGGGCCGCTAGCCCTAGCGCTGGTGACGGCAATTTCTCCAACTTTGCCCGGGACAAGGTTATTTAGGCTCAAGACCTACCCAACGCGTATAAAAGCAAGACTAAGCCTACTTTGGGGAGGGGGGGAGACGCCACTTTGAAGGAAAAATACACACAAGAAACATCGGGGAGCGAGGATATCTTAGTTTTCTTCGTCTGTTCTTAATTTTTTTAATTATCCAACACTTGTGAAATTGTTTGATATTATCGTGAGTGGCTAAAACCCATAGTTCCGGGGTTTTGATTTAGCCATGAATATTGTTGTTTAACGTTAACTTAACCTTAATTACAATTCACCAATATATGGTTATTTCTTCAATTCTATGATTGATTGCTTAATTGTCTGGCCAGCAGTTAGGTTCTATTTACTATCTATGCTATACTTGGGAAAGCCATGTTTAGATTAGAGAAGAATTGGAGAGAGCATAATCTTAACTCTGGGGGGGGGGGGGGAGGGTTGCGGTTAGGATAGGAATATACCTAGTCACCGTGCTTAATTACATATCATAATCTTAATGCGTTCTTAATATATTGATTCCATAGGAATATATGCATTAATCTATTTTGAATAGGCGAGTAGTACTTCGGGAGAAGGCTTCTAGAGCATTTGTTCGACTAATTAGCAACCATGAGTGAATTGTATGGAATGGAGTGTTAATTAGAACACAATAGGTTTGGTGAATCGATCACAACCCCGGAATATTTGTCTCTATTAATACACAACAACCATTTTGCTACTTGATAATTTATTTACTAGTTAGAATTATTGTTTAGTATAATCACACTTTTGAACTCAGATTGACTCAACTGAATAACAATCTTGGTGAATTTAGTGGGTAGTTAATACAAGTCTTTGTGGGTTCGACTCTTGACTTATCATTTTATTATTCGTACGATCACGTATACTTGCGTATGCATTTGGGAGTAACAAGTTTTTGGCTCCGTTGCTGGGGACTTAGAAATTAACTATTTTACTATATTAGATTTTTACTTTTTATCTATTTATGTTTTTTATTTTATTTTAGTTTAGTTAGTATTATATATTTTTTACATGGCATCTTTGAACGAAAAGTGGTGGAATGGTAAGTATTCTTATTTTTGTGATCCTTTTCCATATTGTAAAGACCCCACTTGTGGTAACAGTGTAAAAATATTCCCAGGACCGAGTTATGTGCACCATCTCAATTATGTACTATTTGTGGTGAAAATTGGAATAATTGTCCTAAGTGTTGTTACCCTACTCCAATCCCTTTTTACAGTGATTCTAATAATTCGTGTGAGTTTGACAAGAGTAACGAATTGAATGATGTGAAATATGATGTTCGCATTCTTGATATGCACATGAAATTATTAGAGGAATATGGAGGTTTCCGTGAGAAAATTACGAATGAGATGCAACAATTTATAGAAGAAATAGCTGAACTGAGACAAGAGATCAACCAATTTGGGAGTTCTATTCACGACTTGGAGGCTCAATTGCGTGCAAAGGTTGTTGCGTCTAACGCCCAACAATTTAGTAATGAGTTATGTGAAGCCGTAAAAGATCTTTTAGGCCAAATTGAGGAGCGAAAACAAGAATACCAAGCATTAGACCGTGTTCTTGTTGATGATGTCGAGGTTGAGGCAACATATATTATTTAGGAAGTCAAGAATAATGCAGTTTTGGAGTTGGGGCATGTTGGTCATCATTCTAAAATTTTTTCTATATTATGTTTGGATGGGGACATGGATATATAGCATTTGAATAGATGTATAGATGAAGAGCAAAACCCTTACATTCTAAAATTTGCCACTCCAAAAAGGCAAAACGACATCTGTAACGACCCGACCAGTCGTTTTACTTTCTAGAACCCTGTTCTCCTAAATAAAACTTTCTGTATGTCCTTTTATTAATTTATGGCTTACGGGGATGGTTGGTTCTGAATTTGGAAGGGTTCGGATTGAAATCGGAACACTTGGTTCCTTAAGGTTGGCTAAAAAGGCCAAGTTTGACTTCGGTCAACATTTTAAGTAAACGACCTCAGAATTGGGATTTGATTGTTCCAATAGGTTCGTATGATGATTTCTGACTTGGGCATATGTTCGGATCGGGCTTTGGATGACCCCGGGAGCATTTTGGCGCCTAATAGTGAAAGTTGGTTCTTGAAGAATCTTGAAGTTTTTTAAATTTGGTTTGGAGCGGGTTTTGGTGATATCGAGGTCCGAATAGAATTCCGAGATAGGGAATAGTTCCGTAATGTAATTTAAGTCTTGCACGCAAAATTTGGTGTCATTCCGAGTAGTTAAAGTACTTTTCGGTGCATTGGGAGTAAATTGAAGAACTTGAAGTTCTTAATTTCGATTCAATTGGTTTTGGGGTGCGATTCTTGGTTTTGATATTATTTCGGGCTTTCCGAGAGTTCCAGCGAGTCCGTTTTATGATTCCGAACTTGTTGATACGTTCGGGCAGGCCCCCAGGGGCCTCGAGTGTCAATCGGAGGAGGCTCGGACCAAGATGAGAATATGGAGCAACAACTAAAGTATCAGATCTGTCATAATCGCACCTGCACTTGGCCAGCCGCAGGTGCGAGCCAAGCCTCACAGAAGCGGCCTAGATTCCACAGGTGTGAGACAAGCCTCGTAGAAGCGGGATCGCAGAAGCAAAAACCCGTCCGCAGAAGCGACGCCAGCCGGCCCAAGAGAGTTCCGCAGAAGCAGACTTTTCTCCGCAGAAGCGAGGGTGTAGGTGCGGCCATATGATCGCAGGTGCAGAAATCGCTGTAGGCAGTGAACTTCATTTAATATGGGACTTAGGCGTTTTTCTCCCATTCTTCACACATTTGGGTGATTTTAAAGCTTCAAAAAGGGAGACTTCAACCTAGCTATTGAGGGTAAGTAATTCCTACCTTAATGTGAGTTTAATACATAGATTATGGGTAGATTTCAATATGAAAATTGGTAGAAATCATGGGCTTAGATGAAAAACCTAGGGGTTTATAAAAATGAGATTTTACAACGAAAATGATTATGAAACTTAGTTAAAACCATATATTTATATTCCTAAGGTAATGGGTAACACCTTTCTTCAAAAATTTCCGAAATTCGGGTATGTGGGCCTGGGGGTGAATTTTAGGAATCTTGTAATTTGGGTTGGGTAATGACTCTAATAGTGGAGATATGAACTTTTGAGTATAGATTGATTGATTTAAGTAATGTTTGACTAGTTTTGAGTCGTTTGGCATCAAATTTAGAGGTTTAAGAGCATTCTTGAATTGGGAAGTAGGCTTTGAGACGAGGTAAGTCTCTTTTCTAATCTTGTAAGAGGGAATTAACCCCATAGGTAAATTATAACTAAAATGTGCTCCTACGTGTAGGGATTACGTACGTACGAGGTGACGAGAGTCCGTACGTAGCTACTAATTATGCTATTGTCCGGGTAGTCTAGGACCTATACCATGCTATACTTGAAATGTTTGCACTCCAATTTGTTGATTTAATTGTTTAAGGCATATTTGAAATTGATAAAATAATTTAAAAAGGTTAAAGTTACTTACTTAAAGTTGCGAATGGAGCACCTGACTATAAATGAGAACTTGTGTGTTATTTGAAATGTTTTCTATGTGTGGAGTGGGCCGAACGCCTCAGTAGCAGATAGATGCATCTATGGTTCATGCCGTTCGACCCTCGGCAGTGCATGGTTTAAATATTATGTTGGATCGGGCCGTACGACCTCGGCATAATATGCGCATGAAAACCTTTGGAATTTTCATGATTTACATTTCTTAAAATGCCTTGAATTACAAGCTGTTAAATAATGAAACTAAGCTTGGGATTTAATACTTACGAAAGAAGAATTTACTATTTCCTAATATTGAGCTTTCAGTATTGTTCATGAAATCCATGCTTAGTATATATTTGATACATCATTGTGGGCCCATAGTAAGTGTTAAAGTTGACCCCTCGTCACTACTTCTTCGAGGATAGACTGGATAGTTACTGGGTACATATTGTTTATGTACTCATACTATACTTCTACACTTGATTGTGCAGGATCTGAGGTAGGTACATCCGATTACCAGTCCGGTGCGCATATTTGATCCCCACTACAAGACTACAAAGTGACTGCCCTTCAGAGTCGTTCTGCAGTAGACATATTCTATTTCTTTGTTTATTTGTTTTTTCTATCCCATTTCATACAGTAGGTTAGAATTCTTTTGTATATTCTACTAGTAGCCCATATACTTGTAACACCGGGTCTTGGCACACATTAGTAGACTTATGGTTTTGGGTTGTATTTCTATATTAATGATTTCATTTAGCTATTTTCATTTTGGTCACTTTAAATTCCGTTATTTGCTAAATCCTCTAAATTTTTAAAGAAAGTTAGCTGTTTGACTTATTAAAAATGGAAATCACTAGATTGTTCACTGTCGGCTTGCCTAGAAACGGTGTTGGGCGCCATCACGGCCTAAACCAGAATTTGGGTCGTGACAACATGGTATCAAAGCAATAGGTTCACGTATGTCTCACAACTTATGGACAGACCTAATAGAGTCTTGCATAACAGTGCGGAGACGTCCGTGCTTATCTTCAAGAGGCTATAGGGTGTTAGGAAGCTACTCTTTATTCATCTCCTATTATGCAGTTGATGGTATACTAAGTTCTTTTCTCTCATTCTCTCACAGATGGTGAGAACGCGTATGGCAGACATTCCAGACCCGGGAGGAGCTGCTCCCCCCGTTGCTAGAGGTAAAGGTAGAGGCTGGGGGAGGGCATCGGCCTGAGGTAGGGGACGAGAACGTCCCAAAGCTGCACTAGTTGTACAACCAGCGGATCCAGTGGAGGATCCCATCATTAAGGAGCAGGGTGAGGTGCCCGCAACATAGCCAGCCTTGGTAGATTTCATTTCAGCACTGGGCTATCAGGAAGTCATGGGCCGTATGTTGCGGTTCATGGACACTATGACTCAGGCTGGATAATTTCCAGCAGACCCCACCACCTCTCAAGCAGGAGGGGGAGAAGAGACCCCTACCGATCAGGCTCCTGGGCATGTAGCCACTATATATCATACCCGGGGCACTCTCCCCATGGGTGGAGCCCAGACAGTTGCAGCAGTTGTACCTGAGCTTAGACTAGCTGCGGCCGGTGAGCTGCAGAAGCTTTTAGACAGATGGACTAGGCTTCACCCTCCGGTCTTTGGGAGTGAGCGACACGAGGATCCTCAGGACTTTATTGATAGGTGCAGGGACAGACTGCACAACATGAGGATATTGGAGTCTCACGGGGTGGATTTCACTACCTTTCAGTTGGAGGGCCAAACACGTAGGTTGTGGTAGTCTTATCTTCTTAGTAGACCAGCAGATTCTCCTCCCATGACTTGGGGCCAGTTCACACGCCTATTCTTGGACAGGTATATTCCACCCTCTCAGAGGGAAGAGTTGCGATTCCAGTTTGAGCAGCTCCAGCAAGGTTAGATGTCCGTGACCAATTATGAGGTGAGATTCTCTGAGCTGTCTCGCCATGCACTGATGATACTCCCTACTAAGGCGGAGCAGGTGCAGAGGTTTGTTGCGGGGTTGCACTTAGGTATCCAGGCTAGTATGTCCCGAGAGGTAGAGATGGGGACTTCCTACCAGCTAGTAGTGGAGATTGCTCGGGGGATCGAGGGCTATCGCCAGAGAGGTAGGGAGCAGATGCAGCAGGACAAGAGGGTCCGTTACTTCGGGGATTTCATAGGTGCCCCAACTAGGGGCAAAGGTCAGTTCAGGATGGGTCAGCCTAGTAGGCCCCCATATCCAGCACCGCCGCCTCCACGGGGTGCTCCAGCGTGACCCTATTTTAGCGATATGCCAGAGAGTTCTTACCGACCGCCAGTTGCTCAGGGTCCTTCAAGTGGGTACTTCGGTCATCAGGGTTCTTCTAGTGCTTACTTCAGTGCCATGCTAGAGAGTTTATATTGCCCACTAACAATTCAGTGTTCTTCCGGTGGGTATTCAGGCTATCAGGGTCAGACTTCAGGGCAGCAGATCACCGCGCCGAGAGGTTGTTTTGAGTGCGGGGATCTTAGTCATTTACAGAGATTTTGCGGAGATTTTGCGCCGAGAGGTTATCTTCGGGGCAAGGCAGTGCAGCAGGGCCAGCAGCCCATGATTATAGCTCCAATAGCCGCACCAGCCATCAGGCCACCCAAAGGCGGAGGGGAGGTGGGTAGAGGCCGACCCAGAGATGGAGGTCAGGCAGACGGAGGCCAGTCGGGGGGAGCTCCAGCTAGATTTTATGCTTTTATGGGAAGAACATATGCAGTTGCCTTAGATGCCATGATCACAGTATTATTTGATCCAGGATCTACCTATTCGTATGTGTCATCCCTATTTGCCAATTTTCTAGATATTCCTCGTGAGTCCTTGGGTACTCCTGTTTATGTGTCCACTCATGTGGGCGATTCTGTTGTTGTGGATCAGATCTATCGGTCCTGTGTGGTTACATTTTGTGGATATGAGACTAGGGATGATCTTCTGTTGTTTGATATGATCGATTTGAGACCATCCTGGGCATGGACTGGCTATCCCCATATCATTCCATCCTTGATTTCCATGCCAAGACTGTTACTTTAACGATGCTAGAGTTGTCGAGATTGGAGTGGAAGGGTTCATCTGTCAGTACATCTAGTCGAGTTATATCTTTTTTGAAGGCTCGACATATGGTCGATAAGGGTTGCTTGGCTTATCTAGCCTATGTTCAGGATACTACCGTAGAGTCTCCAACGATTGATTCAGTGCTAGTAGTTCGGGAGTTCGCCGCTGTGTTTCCTTTGGACCTTCCAGGTATGCCACCAGATCGTGATATTGATTTTTGAATTGACTTGGCTTCAGGCACTCAGCCTATATCAATGCTACCGTACCGAGTGTTAGCAAAGGTGTTCATAAGGCCGAGTGTATCACCTTGGGCTGCACCAGTATTATTTGTGAATAATAAAGATGGGACCATGCGGATGTACATTGATTACCGCTAGTTGAACAACGTCACCATTAAGAACAAGTACCTGTTGTTGCATATTAATGAGTTGTTTGACCAGTTGTAGGGTGCTAGAGTGTTTTCTAAGATTGACTTGAGATCGAGGTACCATCAGTTGAAGATTCGGGACTCAGATGTTTCGAAGACTGCCTTCCGTACTAAATATGGCCATTATGAGTTTCTAGTGATGTCCTTCGGCTTGACCAATGCCCCAGTGGTGTTTATGGATTTGATGAACAGGGTGTCCAGGCCTTATATTGATTCCTTTGTTATTGTCTTCATTGATGACATCTTGATTTACTCATGTAGCATGGAGGAGCACGAGTAACATTTGAGAGTAGTGCTTCAGATCTTGCGGGAACGGAAGCTATATGCTAAGTTCTCGAAGTGTGAGTTTTGGTTAGATTCCGTGGCATTCTTGGGGAATGTGGTATCAAGCGAGGGTATCAATGTAGATCCCAAGAAGATTGAGGCAGTTCAGAGTAGGCCTCGTCCCACTTCGGCGACTGAGATCAGGAGTTTCTTGGAATTAGCAGGTTATTATTGCCGGTTTGTGGAGGGATTTTCATCTATTGCAACACTTTTGACTAGGTAGACCCAGAAGGGTGCTCCGTTCCATTGGTCCGAGGATTATGAGGCGAGCTTTCACAAGCTCAAGACAGCTTTGACTACAACACCGGTTCTAGTGTTGCCTTCCGGTTCGGGGATGTATACAGGTTTTTGCGATGCCTTACACAATTGTTTGGGTTGTGTACTGATAAAGAAGAGGTGAGTTATTGCATATGCTTCGCGTCAGCTGAAGATTCATGAGAGAAATTACCCTATGCACGACCTAGAATTAGCCGCGATTGTTCATGCTCTTAAGATCTAGAGCCATTACCTTTATGGAATGTCCTGTAAGGTTTACACTGATCATTGCAGCTTGCAGCATTTGTTCAAGCAAAGGGATCTTAATTTGAGGCAGCGCAGAGGGCTTGTGTTATTGAAGGATTATGACATCACTATTCTTTATCATCCGGGCAAGGCGAATGTGGTCGCAGATGCCCTGAGCAGAAAGGCAGAGAGTATGGGTAGCTTGGCATTCATTTCAGTAGAGGAGAGACCACTAGCCTTGGACATTCAGTCCTTGGCTAACAGACTTGTGAGGTTGGATATTTCAGAGCCCAATCGAGTTCTTGCATGTGTTATTGCCCAGTCTTCACTATTGGAGCAGATCAAGGCTCGACAGTTTGATGATCCACACTTGGTAGTTCTCAGAGAGACGATTCTATAGGGTGGTTCCAAGGAGGTTTCTATTGGCAAAGATGGTGTTCTGTGACTCTAGGGTCATCTATGCGTTCCTAATGTCGATGACGTGAGGGAGAGAATTCTAGAGAAAGCACAAAGTTCTCGATATTCCATTCACCCAGGTGCTACGAAGATGTATCGCGACCTGAAGCATCATTTTTGGTGGCGGCGGATGAAGAAAGACATAGTTGAGTATGTAGCTAGATGCTTAAATTGCCAGCAGGTTAAGTATTTTCTTAAATTGCCAGCAGGTGCACTTTATTTGTGTTTGAGCTTTAATTAGTAGTGATTTGCACTTATTGTGTGTTTTATGCCTTGTAGGAATAATTTTGAGATATGTAGATGTTATGGAATGAATTTGAGCGATTTGGAGCTTTGAAGTCCGAGTAAAAACCCAAGGGATTATGCCAAGATCGTGTTCGGGGGTGGTCGAGGACCATCTCTGGACGTCAAAAATCAAGTTTGAAGGCATACTCTAAGAAAACCCCACTGGCGCGATGCGTGGGGTGCCGCGGCTGCCTTTTCCATACTACCTGACAGATTTTGACTCTCTGGATTTCCCCACTAATGCCCCGCATTGCACGTCATCACATTACGCGTGCCTGTGTAATATTTACAGAGCCAATGTCCTATTTTGGCTAGGAGAAGGTGATTTCGTCTGGGCCCAACCCTACTCGGTATAAATATATGGAAAAACGTTATTTTCTGGACTTTTGACACACTTTCGACCTAAGGAGGCTAAGGAGGAGTTGGAAGAACACAAGCACACGGATTTCATCATTCATTGCTCACTAAAGACCTGAGTTTGGATTGAATTTATGTTTTCCTAGACTCTAATTTTATTTGTGATAAATTTCTCCATGTCTATGGTGTAGTTCTCTTTAGGCTTTGATGGATTTGGTGTATTGATGATTGTTTGTGGATTATAACTCTAGTTTTATGTATTGAATCGTTTGGATGATTTAATTTTTGCATCTATATTCACTAGTTCATGTAATCGAGAGAGCCATAACGGTGATATCTTTGCATTATATTATTGGTTTAGTTCATAGATTCTAGTAATAATCGAAAAGGGCTAGTTGAATTGTTGATTAAACCTAGTTAGGAGAATAATCAAAAGAGGTTTTCCTAAAGACCAATCCATTACGCATTCTTGCATATCCTTACGTACTTAAATTAGTTCATCTTGTGAGGTTAAGACTTAATCAATAGAGGATTTTTGTTGAACGTTTGAACTAATAATTGAGTGAATTCGAAAGACTCACTTGAACATTAGAAGTGAATTATCTAGAGTTAGATCCCAAACAATTATCTTGCACATATACTATCAAATCCCTATCTTATCCCATTGATAATCGTCTTTGCTTAGTCCTTGTTTCGATTGTCATTAGTCAATAACTTTAGATTCTTAGTAAAGTTTAGTTATTAATCATATAAATCTTAATTGTTGATCACCTTGGATAGCAACCGAGCTAGAAACTACGAGAATACTTTTGAAATCCAATCCCTGTGGATACGATATTATACTATACTCATTACAAACAAAACTGGAATTAGCTATGAACGTCGTCGCTAATCTATCGCTAAATTGCCCGTAGCTAGCAGAATTGCTTGATAATCTGTCGCTAATCCGTCGCTAAATGAGATTAGCAACGAATTTTTCTGTTTAGCTACAGAATTTGTCCGTCGCTAAAACCATATTTTTTAGTAGTGACTATATTTGATTATCGAGCATAATTTAAGTGTGAGTTTTGCGCTCATCAAAATTTGGCGCCGTTACCGAGGATTGGCAATCAATAGTGTTTGAAATAGTTTGTAGTGCTAATTTAGGAATTTTATCTTTTTATTTCTATTTTCTCTTTTTATGTAGTAACGACCCGGCCAGTCGTTTTGAGTGTATTAGCCCCGATCCCCCTATTTACTGCTTTCCTCATATCTGTTTCTGCTTATGTGACTTACCGGGAGGTCTTGTTTTTGGTTTTGGAGTGTTTTGGGATAATTAGTCCCTAAAACGGAAGCTTAAGTCTTAGGATTTTGCTAGTAGTAGGAATTATATGATGATGACTCCGGAATGGAGTTCCGTTTATTCCATTATCTCCGTTGAGTGATTTTGGACTTTGGAACGTGTCCGAGCTGTGAATTTGAGGTCTGTAGCTAATCTAGGCTTGAAATGGCGAAAGTCGAATTTTTGGAAAGTTTGACCGGGGCGTTGACTTTTGATATCGGGGTCGGATTCGGATTTCGGAAGTTGGAGTAGGTCCGTAATGTTGAAGGTGACTTGTGTGCAAAATATGAGGTCAATCGGACGTGGTTTGGTATGGTTCGGCATCGTTTGTAGAATTTGGATGTTTAGAAGTTTTTTAGGCTTGAATCCGGGTGTAATCTGTGTTTTGATGTTGTTTTTGGTGATTTGAAGGTTTGACAAGGTTCGCATTGGGTTATTGTACTAGTTCGTATGTTTGGTTGAGGCCCCGGGGCCCTCGAGTTGATTTCGGGTGGTTAACGGAGTAGATTTTGAGTTGATAAAGCAGCTGAAGTACTGCTGCTACTGGTGTGACCGCACCTGTGGAGTGGGCACCACATGTGCGAGCCCACAGAAGCGGGGTAGGAACCGTAGAAGCGGCCAAAGATGAGTTGAGCATAGGTCGCAGGTGCGAACATTTTCCCGCACATGCAATGGCCGCAGAAGCGGGCAGGTAGGTGCAGGAGTGAGATCGAGCCGCATGTGCGATAGGATTCTCGCACCTACGATAGGTGTCGATGCAGTCCTTTGATCACATAAGCGGAGCCAGCGGATAAGTGACTTCCACAAGAGCGGGAATGTTTCTGCAGAAGCGGCCCCGCAGGTGCGGATAGATGGTCGCAGGTGCGAAAAGTCTAGGCAGAAGGTTTAAAAGCATGGGTTCGCGATTTTAGTCTTATTTCAACATTTTGGACTCGGATTTAGGTGATTTTGGAGAAGATTTTCGAGGTTATTATTGAGGTAAGCTTCTTGTACTCGTTTTGGAGTGAAATTTGGGGGTTTAGGGCTTGAAAATTTGATAGTGGATTTTGGGGATTTGGATGACCAAATGGTGTCGAATGTTGATAAATTTGATATGGTTAGACTCATGAGTGAATGGGATTTTGGATTTTATGACTTTTGTCGGATTTCGAGGCATGGGCCTGGGGGCCGGGTTGAGCCTATTTCAGATTTTGGCTTATAATTTCATTTTTTTTGTGGAATTGATTCTTTTAGCCTATATTAATTATATCGTACTGCTTATGGCTAGACTCGGGGTGTTTGGAGATTGATTCGAGGGGAAAAGGCATTGCGGAGTAGGATTTTGCGCGGTTTGAGGTAAGTAATAGTTTTAAATCTGGTCCTGATGGTATGATACCCCGGATTATTGGATTATGTGAGTATTTTGGAGGTGACGCGCATGCTAGGTGACGGACGTGTGGGTGTGCACCGTGGAAATTGGAACTTGGTCCATTCCGTGAAACTGTAAAGTTGAATAACTTGTTGCTAGCTATATGCTCTCTCTGTGTTATAGAAATTTGACAACAAATTATGTTAGAAATCATGCTTAGGCTATGTGATGGTACTGTTGGAACCCGCCGATGTCACGTACTTGTTGAATTACTTGCTAATTGCTGTCTTGTACCCACTCATGGTTTTACTTGCGTATCATATCTCAGTCGTTTCTTGATTCTTGTTGATGCACTATGTTATCTTTTTTTGGGCAGATCGTTGTGATTTCTGAGAGCGCGAGAGACTAGAGAGGTTGATGACTGAGTGAGGTCGTGGGCCTGTCTGTGAGGTATTGATACTACGGCACGTGAGTTGTTCGTGCAGTACATGAGTTGTCCGTGCGGATCCACATATTGATACTATAGCACGTGCGAGACCACTAAAGGAGAGATAACATTACCGGTGAGCACCGCCAGAACCATTCAGGAAATAAAGTTCTACGTGATCGAAGGAGACATGAGGTACAATGCTCTGTTCGGGAGGCCATGGATTCACAACATGAGGGCATTGCCCTCGACGCTGCACCAGGTGTTGAAATTCCCAATGCCAGGAAGGAATAAAATAATTTAGAAAGAACAATCGGCCACAAAGGAGATGTTTGCGGTCGACGAAGTGGTCCTGATATCCGCACTTTCAACACCAAAAGATCTGGGTTCGGTCACCAAGGGAGAAACCAAATAGCAATTACAACCACCGGCCCCTCCCCAACCGGAGAAGGAGGGGACGGGTAAGGACAACGACTACAGAGTTCCCAGGTCTTTCATAGCCCCCGATGATTACGACGCCACCAAATCAATGGTCGAAGAACTGGAGCAAGTCATATTTTGATTGTAAGGTATACCTGGGCACGGGGTTAAGTCCCGAGCTTAGGAAAAAACTCATTAAATTCCTTATAGCTAACATAGATTGTTTCGCTTGGTCCTACCTCGACATGACAGGGATTCTACCGGAGATAACTACTCATAAGCTAAGCCTGGACCCGAAGTTCTACCCGATCAAATAGAAAAGGAGGCCCCAGTCCGACGTCAAGCATGCATTCATCAAAGAAGATATATCTAAACTTCTTAAAATAGGGTCCATCTGGGAAGTTAAGTACCCGGATTGGTTAGCAAACATAGTGGTAGTCCCTAAAAAGGGGAATAAATTAAGAATGTGTGTAGATTATAAGGACTTGAATAAGGCATGCCCTAAGGACTCTTTCCCTCTGCCAAACATCGATCGCATGATCGATGCGACAGCCGGCTACGAGATCCTTAGCGTTCTTAATGCCTACTCCGGGTACAACCAAATTCGGATGGACCCGAGCGACCAGGAAAACGTCCTTCATCACTAAGTACGGCACCTACTGCTATAATGTAATTCCATTCGGACTAAACAATGCCGGTGCCACTTACCTACGCCTAGTAAATCGGATGTTCGAAGAACAAATAGGAAAATCAATGGAGGTTTACATTGACGATATGTTAGTTAAGTCCCTACAAGTAGAGGACCATTTGAAACATTTGCAGGAAACCTTCAACATATTGAAGAAATACAATATGAAACTAAACCCGGAGAAATGCGCATTCAGAGTCGGGTCCGAAAAATTTCTCGGGTTCATGGTGTCTAACCGGGAAATCGAGATCAACCCCGATAAAATCAAAGCCATAGAGGAAATTACCATGGTGGACAATGTCAAGGATGTTCAAAGGTTAACCGAGCGTATAGCTGCGTTAGGCCGATTCATTTCAAGGTCCTCCGATAAGAGCCATCGGTTCTTCTCGTTATTAAAGAAGAAGAATAATTTCTCGTGGACCCCGGAGTGTCAATAAGCCTTGGAAGAACTCAAGTGGTACCTTTCAAGCCCGCCTTTGCTCCATACTCCAAAGGAAGATGAACAGTTGTACCTATACCTGGCGGTATCCAAAATAGCGGTAAGTGGAGTCCTAGTACGGGAAGAGGAAGGTACGCAATTTCCTATCTACTATGTTAGCTGGACTCTAGGCGAGGCCGAAACTAGGTATCCTCACCTGAAAAATTGGCGCTCGCTTTGCTAAGCGCCTCTAGGAAATTAAAACCATATTTTCAATGCCATCCCATATGTGTCGTGACTACTTACCCATTAAGGAACATAATGCATAAGCCTGAACTCTCGGGACGATTAGCCAAATGGGCTGTGGAAATCAGCGGGTACGATATCGAATATCGACCCCGAACCACCATCAAATCTAAAATTTTGGCGGACTTTGTGGGCGACTTCACACTGGCCCTAATTCCAGAGGTCGAGAAGGAGTTGTTGTTGAACTCGGGGACCTCCTCCAAAATCTTGACCCTCTTTACGGATGGTGCATTGAACGCAAAGGGGTCCGGGCTTGGCATCGTGTTGAAGCCACCAACGGGTAATGTGGTTAGACAATCTATTAGAACTGTAAAATTGACTAACAACGAGGCCAAGTATGAGGCCATGATTGTAGGTCTTGAACTGGCTAAAAGCCTGG
This sequence comes from Nicotiana tomentosiformis, assembly GCF_000390325.3. NCBI lineage: Eukaryota > Viridiplantae > Streptophyta > Magnoliopsida > Solanales > Solanaceae > Nicotiana > Nicotiana tomentosiformis. The sequence goes on from NC_090823.1 coordinate 57,980,950, forward strand.
GGGCTGAGGTGATCGAAGCTAAGTTTGATTCCCTCCTTATGGTGAACCAGGTCAATGGAACGTTCGAAGTCAAAGAAGAACGGATGCGAAGGTACCTGGATAAGCTACAGCTAACATTACATCAGTTCAAGGAATGGACATTGCAACACGTACCTCGGGATCAAAACAGCGAGGCCGATGCTCTTGCTAACTTAGGATCGTCGGTTGACGGTGATAAATTTAGCTCGGGAACGATCATACAACTCATGAAATCGGTAGTGGAAGAAGGCCACACTGAGATAAATTCGACAAGCTTAACCTGGGGTTGGAGAAAAAAAAATATAGATTACCTGAAGACCAGAAAACTGCCCTCGGATTCTAAAGAATCGAGAGCTCTACGTACAAAAGCGGCCTGGTTCAGCTTGTCCGAAGACGGTACCCTATTTAGGAGAACATTCGATGGTCCACTCTCCATATGTCTAGGACCAGGAGATACCGAGTACGTTTTGAGGAAGGTCTACGAAGGCACCTGCGAAAATCATTCGGGCATCGAATCGTTGGTTCGAAAGATAATCAGAGCCAGATACTATTTGATCCACATGGACAAAGACGCGAAGGAGTTCGTGCGAAAATATGACGGATGTCAGAGGCATGCTCCGATGATTCATCAGCCCGGGGAACTGCTGCATTCGGTCTTGTCACCCTGGCCATTCATGAAATGTGGAAAGGACATTGTCGGCCCCCTGCCATGGGCAACCGGTAATGCTCAATTTATATTATTTATGACTGACTATTTTTCTAAATGGGTGGAAGCCCAGGCATTTGAAAACGTCAGGGAGAAGGAAGTTATGGATTTCATTTGGGACCACATAATATGTCGGTTCGGAATGCCGGCCGAGGTCGTGTGCGACAACGGGAAGCAGTTCATCGGCAGCAAAGTAAGCAAATGTTTCGAGGACCATAAGATCAAAAGGATCCTATTAACACCCTATCACCTTAGTGGGAACGGGCAAGCAGAGTCCACGAACAAAACCATACTCCAAAACCTCAAAAAGAAGTTGACCGACGCCAAAGGAAAATGGAAGGAAATTGTGCCCGAAGTCCTATGGGAATATCGTACGACCTCAAAATCCAGCACTGGGGCCACCCCGTTCTCGTTGGTCTACGGTGCCGAAGCTCTAATACCAGTCGAAGTAGGAGAATCGAGTCTCAGGTTCTGATATGCGACTGAAGGGTCAAACGACGAGGCCATGAGTGTGAGCCTGGAACTGTTAGACGAAAGGCGCGAGGCCGCCCTCATCTAGTTAGCTGTCCAAAAACAACGGATCGAGAGGTATTACAATCGAAGAGCCAACCTCCGACATTTTAATGTCGGGGACTTGGTGTTGAGGAAGGTGACACTAAATACCCAGAACCTGAATGAAGGGAAGCTGGGATCGAATTGGGAAGGTCCATATCGAATTATCGAGATCACCAGCAAAGGATCATACAAACTCGAAGCAGTGAACGGTGAGCGACTACCAAACAACTGGAACCTACCGCACTTGAAACGATACTACTGCTAAGGTACGACCCCATTCATTTCTTTTATTTACATACATTATGGATTGGACTAACACTTGCAGGTAACCGACAACGAATGATGAAACTTTTAAGCCTGAAAGCACGCGTTGCACTCTTTTTCCCTTGAACCGGTTTTGTCCCAAATGGGTTTTCTGGCAAGGTTTTTATCGAGGCAACAGTGGATCGTGCTAACTTAAAATTTAAGACCGAATATGGACCGGAGTCAAGGATTACATCGACAGTATTCAAGCATTCTCTATAATCAGCGAATACTGGGGGCCATCACCCTCGGATAATGATTTTAGCAAGGAAAGAAATTTTGTGCGCGAACAATCTGGGCTCGATGGATAGGATTTATTGTAAGGACCAAACGGTCAAATGAACCGTGCCTACATAGACCACTCAAGTCATAGCACGAAGCTTGTACACATTTCCAACCTTGTATGTTGCACACAGAAATGAAAGAAAGTTTCTACTTTGTAGATAAATATTTTGTCTCTTAGAAACTACTACATTTATGTTCCTTAAAAGACATCGAGCCCAAGAGCCACCCCTATTCGGATCCAAGAGATCACCCTCACTTGGGGACTGTCATCCAAGGCAAGCTCGGACGGCTTGGGCTATCGAAGCCCGGGGGCACAAAACCTATTAGGCAATGCCCGAACTTTAAAGGCTACGGCCATCCCCACTCGGGGACTATTATCCTGGGCAAGAACGAATGGCTCTGGTATCTAAGCCTGGGGTAATAAGCCAATTGGGCAACACCCGAACTTAAAAGGCTACGGCCATCCTAGAATGGCTCGGAGACATCCGAGATCCGTAACCAAAACACGAGGCCTTCAAAATTTCTAAACCGGTTCAAAGGCTACCCTCGGCAAAATTATAACCTAAAATATTCTAAGTAAACACTACATGGAAAGCTTCCGATCATTCCAAGCCCCCGTGAGTCTTAGCAAAAATTACCTAAAAAATGAGCCTTGTTCGAACCTCCGAACAAGACCTTATTATTGCGTGCTAAGGCATTCGAGATCTTGGCAATCGTAAAGAAAAAGCAAATAGGAACAAACTTGAAAATTGTCGAAGGGAGAAAAGAGCCTTGTATATATACATAAAAATTTACAAAGGCCAAATGGCCTCGACAAAAAATACAAAAGTACAAAAACGAAGAAAAATCTACAATGCACCTAAGAAGCCTGATCTTCGCCGGAACCCGCCTCATCACCGGGGCCATCGGGGTCTTCTCCGTCCTTGGATCCGCCCAAACCCTCGGAGTCTTCCTCGTCCTTGGGGTATGCCAACTTCTTGGCCTCAGCCTCGAGCCTCTTAGAATTTTCGATCTCGGCCGATAAATCGAATCCCTGGGCATGAACTTCCTCGATAGCCTCCCTTCGGGACTGCCACTTCACATATTCGACAATGGATTTCAGGCGGTCCTGGGCTGCCTCAGCATCAGCTTTGTACTAGGCCACCATCTATTTAGCATCGGCCCTGGTTATTTCCGCCACTAACTTGGCTGCTTCAAGCTCCTTAGCAAGGGTATCCCGTACGGCAACGGCCGAGCTTAGTTGAGACTGGAGGTCTTCGATATTTTGGGACCGAGCTTCAACTTTCTCCCTCACTGCTCGAAGTTGGACCTCCACCGAGGCCAGCTACTCCCTGGTAATCTCCTTTGCCGAAGACAATCTGTCCATTTTGCCCTTCCACTCTTTGGCCATGGCCTTGACCTCGTCCATCTCGCCCTGAAGCTGGTCGACCCGATCAACCCTCTGCTAGACCTGCGGATTCTAACCATTAGTCACCGTGTCTAGATCATCATCACTAACTTCAAAGATTTTTACCTGTTCCACCAGGTCAGCGTGTTCTTTCTGAGCCGTGTCCAACTCGGCTCAAAGACTCTTGACTTCTCCTTCGCATTGCTCGTTGAGAAGCTTATACATTCCTATCTTCTCAACAAGCTCTTTGACTTTGGCCTCGAGTTGGCTCATCTCATCCCGGTACCGGAGGAAGGTTTCATGGTGGAGCACCGAGGCCTCCAAATATGCGAAGAGATATTAGAATCATCAAGAACAAAAGTTGAAAAATAAAAAAGTTTGGTAACACCTTACCTGGTTTAACACCTGTTTTGCTTCGTTGAACAGGCATAGCAAATCTACCTCGTTCATTTTTGCCTGGTCTTTATCGGTTACCAGGCAAGGAGCATCCTCCGAGATGGTGATAACGATTGATTTCCGGTCAGGATCCATGCTCCGAGTAGGAAACCGGTTGACCAACCTCGGGCGCGAGTTTAGCCTGCCGACCTCTGAGGATTGGACTTTTCCTCGGCACCTCTAAGTCACCCAATCTGGTGAAGTCCTCCAGGGCGGATGAGTCTACACCTTCAAAGAAGCCTCAGAGGGGATCATCCGCTCCATGGACCCCCTCATTAGAACGCTCCTTCGTTGTTCGGGCTTCATCGAACATTGATTACGTGAACGAAGGAGATCCCAAAATATCTATAACGCCGGGCGGGGCACAGCCGACGTCTAGAGAGTTCTCGGCCCTCATTTCAGCATCAGCCTGAGGGGGATTAGCTTTCGTCATTTCCCCCTCGGCTGCCATCTATTCCTCAGGGACAGACGGCTCATGGGCCACAAAGATTTAATCCTCCTCGGGCTCGTCCCTAAGCCGGAGGAGTGAGTCCAAGTAAAGCACTTGGGAGCTGGAGGTTTCCTTTGGCTTATGTACCAACCTCCTTCTCGGTTTCGTTTTCTCTGAGCTCGGGGAACTCGGGATCCTCCTCCTTTTACTCTCCCCTGTTGTGGCTCCGGGATGCCCTAAAGTAGAGGAATTAGCGGGTTAATCCTCGCCCCCTACCAAGGGCCTGAGCTCGATGGTCTTGGGCAAGCCTGCAGAAAAGAGTAGAATCAATGAGGAAATAAGCGCTGAAAAGGAACGTCTAGAACTGCTTATTCGGAGAGAAAGATCTTACCATGAGAACGGGCTACCCAGCGGCCCTTTGAGAGCTCGATCCATGAGCATTCGGAATAAGGCATCTGCGAACAGATGCCATTGATCCACTCCTTGAGCCGAGGGATGACATTTGGAACTCGAGCAAGGGCTGCACCACAACAAACACCGTTGAGAAAAAGGAAGATAAAACATAAAATTGACGCTCGAAAGGAGGTGTACCTATGTGATACGTTCCACTTTTCGAGAAATGGCCTCCACTCGGCGGGTATCAAGTCGGCTGTCTTTACCTGGACAAAGCGTCCTTGCCAACCCTGATTCTGGTCCTCGTTGATGCTTGAGAATGTGGCTTTACTGGCCCGACGTACAAGCTTTATCAGTCCCCCTCCCCTAGAAGATTTAGGTACTGTATAAGCGAAGCAGATGATTGATGGTGAACGTGCACAAATCAATTTTATTCACAAAGAATCAAAGGAGGATCGCAATCCTCCACAATGATGGGTGAATTTGGCCGAGGCACACATTGTACCTCCTGCAAAGTTCCAAGATGACCGAGTCTACCGAGCCCAATGTAAAGGGATAAGGGTAAACACTTAGATATCCCTCAACATGTGTAGTGATATCATCATCGGGCCCGATAATCACTACGTCCTTATCCATCCAGCCGTAGTCCTTTCGAACCGTAGGGAGAACGGCCTCGGTGATGGAGTAGACGTATCGAGACACCTCCTCGCACCGACCTTGAACAGAAGAAGGTTTTTCAACCTTGAAGTCATCATTGACCGAACATCCCCTGGGGACGAACATTCTCAAGGGAGGCTCAGGTACCGGTTCTTCAGCGGCCGCACTCGGAACGGACTTCTCGAGGATGACCACATCAGGGGTCATCTCCTCGGCCTCAGTGGTCGGCCGCGAAGAAGAAGGAGCATCTTTTTGGGGAACAGATTTGGAGGTTTTGGCCATTGTTACCTGAAAATGCTTGAAAAAGGTAAGGGAAAGGTTGAAGGTTGAAAGCTCAGATATGTTGGCTTGAGTAGAAAATGAGTAAAACTCTTGCAACGTGCTGAGGAATATTTAGTAACGGGGGTAAAAATGCTAGAGTATAAAAGAGGGTTCTGAATTTGTAAAGGCACGAGGGTAGAGGTTTGGACGTAAAGTAAAAAATGAACAAAGTAGGGGATATTTATAGGGGCCTCGCGATGCTTCGCCAACCGATGACTGGCACACATCTGAAGTCATAATGACATGACTGATAAGATGTTTCGGGTTTCTTGTCGCTTCTGTCATGGCATGTTGAAGAAGGAATCGGAGAGCTCATGTAGTTTCTCATCAAACTTACTCTCTGAGAAATGAGGGGACTATGTGTATACGGGTAAACTGGGCTCATGGCGCACCCCAGCTTCTGATAGGGTAAACAAAGCTCGAGACATGATGATGAGTCACCAGAATCGAGGCAAGGGTCTCACCGAGTTAGAGCTCGGGGGCATGACGCCTGCCCTCGAGAATATCGGGGTCATAATCTGGGATCGGTCCACGTCCCAAAAGACTTCGGAGAGCATTGTCAGGCAACCAAGCACGACCAATAGAAGGCCATATTATCTGCGATCGGATATCACGATATGGATCTCAGTACGTATTGATGGAGAACCGACAATCAGTTAAACAAAAGATTTTTTACCTTTTACAGAATTGTACCTAGAGTAGGATTCCCCTACTACATAAAGGGGGGGGGGGTCTGACTATTCATTATGGACATTGTAACACACATCCTAAAGCAATACACTATTATTTCCACTGTTATTCATAGCTCTTTTTCTTGTTCATCAGTACTGGCCATTGTGAGCCCGGATTGAGGGTGAATATTTCACTAAGGCTGGAATCATCCTCCTCACGTGGCTTGAATTTACCATATCTTTATTTGTTCAATCTAACTTAATTTATCGTTTTATATCAAATTAATCCGTGTATCCTTAGAACCACTTACAAATTTAATTGTTATCCGATTTTGAGGGTAAACATACATGCAAATCTCCATCCCACTTAACACACCACATCTATCATTCCATCATAGGAATGGTACAAGAACCTCATAATCAGCTCTGAGTCACAAGCAAACTACATACTCAATTAGCCAGAGACCTTCCATTTGATCTCATCCCGGAGAAAATCACAATACGCAACATGTTCCTCATGCCGGTAGGAAATATACACCTCTAACCGTGGTAGAAATCCTCAAGAGCACTTTGAAACCTATTAGCACACTATCAAGTCATGAGAACTGAATCTCTCTAACTCAACCAAGCCATGCAGGTTTTCAAATCCAAGAGTATTGCCGCCGAGCACCTGTAGAGACTCACCTTATTATAAGTACCCAAAGAACCGATCATATCTATTAACTTGCTAATCCAACCTACTACCAAGTTGTATTACTTCTCTGAGTTCCTTCTGAATTACCCTCAAGGTGACAGTTCTTATTGCTAGAACACCACGATCCTTAACCAAAACTCACCCCGCAAGATCCTAAAATCAAACCGCACCGCCCTAAGGCCCATAAGCCGTTATATTCCCTCTTAAGTACCCCAAAATTACCACAACCGAGATACCCATTTTGAAGAGACCTTCTATGAATCTAAAGTCATTTTCCTCCACCTTCCTGATACCGAAATGTAAAATCCATAATGACATAAAATATCGCGAGTCTCGACACCATCCAATGTAAATCTCAGATCCTAGCCATATGCTAATCCGAAAAAACTCACAACTACTACATATAAATCTTGAATCCATTAGATCCTTCTCGAGAGTCATCCATTCTGCTCCAATCTCAATTGCGTCGCCTAAACGGGCCAAATGACCTGTGCCCCATTAGCACAACAACACCCAAAGAAGTAATCCACACCTTTAAGCAACCAAGCAATTTCCTACTCCACGCGCACTGCATCCTTCACGAATAACAACTCAATCATCCCATGATTCCCATATACTCATAAAGTGTTACATAACCCGTATCTAGAAATTTCTTTACTCGAGTCATCCTCGATCTCAACCTCTGCAAGTCATAACCGATCCATAAGTATGCTTCAGACCAAAACCAATACAACACGTAACCATGCAATCAAATCATCGATAGCAGACTCCCCCACTTAGCTCAATACCATAGAATAGAACATCTGATAACTCACCATACCCATACTCTATTACTGCCATAGTACCGCAGGAAGATTCAACTAAATCCTTCATAAGCTCACATAACACAAACCATATAGTACCTCAAATCATCTACTAAGCTCGCATACATCCACATGACGATCATGTCAACTTTCTCAACCAAATTCAAATTCAAATCTCAACACATATACCCCGCTGGTATAAAACAAACTCTCCATGCAACATTATAAGGATCACAACTCCGTATATTACTCTGCATGAGATAAACCACCTGCTTAGCCTCAAATTGGCATCTTGCTATACCCTTTCGCAGCCACGATTACTATGTCATCACTTAATCTTCCTGAGTCTAAACTCACAACAAGACATGAAAATCTAATTCGTTCCACAATTAAACAACATGTAAAATATTTCAACACACCTATAACTCGAGACTATACGTCACATCAAGACAGCAATCAAGCACCCAATTGTCATTTTCACATCCCAAGCAAACTCTTCCCGTCACATTCAAATCATCTGAACACATCCCGCAGTCACATCATACTCATCATATGGCCATCCAGCCACTCATTGAGTCACAAATTCCGCACATAGGGACGCTACCAGACATATAAGTCCAAAAACATGTACTCACACAACCGAAATCCCTGTGCTCAAGCTACGGTCAAAATCCGGCCTCAAGTCCTCCAGACTGGCCCATCACCAAAACACAGAAAACACATCTCGCACCTCATCCATGGGATCCATAAGTCGTCGATGCACAGCTAATACCTAGCGTTCACATGAGCATACGAATGCATGGAAAGAAATTCAAAGAGTTACACTTCAAGCTAAATCAATAACGTAGGATAAGGAAAGAAATATGGGAAGTTTATCCTAAATGACCTATAGCCTCTCGAAGATAGGTATGGACGTCATCATACCGATTCGCAAGGCTTTACTAGACACTTGCTCATGACTTGTAGAAACTATGAACCTAAAGCTCTGATACCAACTTGACATGACCCAAAATCCAAACCGTCGTGATGGCACCTAACCCAACCCGCTAGGTAAGCCAATTAACAAAATAACATAATATAATAACAATGATGTGAATCAAAGATGAGATAACTGAATTTTATACAACTCCCCAAGGACTAATAGTACAAATCATGAGCTTCTAAGATTTAGATATTATAAAGCTGGTATGAAATAAAGTACATCATCTATTTGAGCTATACAGGAACAGATTAAAATTCTAAAGCTACCAAGATCAAGAGGCAGCTATGTCCGAAATGCAGGTACATCTTCAAATCCAGCTCCCGCCGTGCACATCATCATCAGCATCCAACATCTGCACGCAAGGTGCAGAAGTGTAGCATGAGTACAACCGACCCCATGTACTCAATAAGTAACAAACCTAACCTTAGGTTGAAAGTAGTGAAGAGTTGAGACAAGGGTCAGGGTCCAACTCCAATAACCAGCAACAGTTCATAACAATATGATAAAGATGATACAAGAAATAATTCAACTAGTTCACAATTGCGGAAAATAGGCATGATTTTCAAGTATAACAGTAGATACCAGTTCTTTCACCGAAAACCTCAAAATATATGAATGAGTTTGAAAACTGTTATTTTCCCAAAAAAAACTTTCAACAATAAACAAGATGTTTCATTTTCACATAGCATGAGAAAAATACATCTCTATGCCTACATGTCAATATACAGGTGAAATCATGGATATCACCAAAATCGGGTAGCATTAGGAAATGCATCTCTATGCCTGTATCTCAAGTACACATGTCAAATGCAATACATCTCAATGATGAACTCATGTACTCACACTCTCAGAGTACTCAATCTCACTGTCTCGTATTCTCACTCATCATGCTCAACACTCAGCACACTCAGTCACTCAGTACTGTACAGGGCAGATCCAGCCCAAACATAATAACTGCTAGCAATTGCTCTCACTGGGGGTGTGCAGACTCCGGAGGGGCTCCTTCAGCCCAAGCGCTATAATCCGCACGGACAACTCACGTGCTGCACGGATAACTAGTATCAATATCTATATCTGCACTGACAATTCACGTGATGCACGGACAACTCACGTACTATAGTATCAATATCTGGATCCGCACGGATAACTCACGTGCTGCACAGACAACTCATGTGCTATAGGATCAATATCTGGATCCGCACGGACAACTCACGTGTTGCACGGATAACTCACGTGCTGCACGGACAACTCATGTGCTATAGTATCAATATCTTCACAATCAGGCCATCGGCCTCACTCAGTCATCAATCTCTCCAGTCTCTTGGGCTCACAACACTCATGCTAAGCAGCCCAAGTCAATGATATGAGATGCGACAATATATAATAACAGAGACTGAGATATGATATGTAATGATGAATACGACTGAGTACATAACTGTAATTAAACAAATAACTTAACAGCAAGGAACAACCATTGTGGGTCCCAATAGAGCCAACATATAGCCTAAACATGATTTCTAGCATAAATTATAGCTCAAGTGCTCTAACACAGTTTCATGGAATCAACTAAATCACAATTCACATGGTGCACGCCCACACGCCCGTCACCTAGCATGCGCGTCACCTCAACATTAATCACATAACACGTAATTTGGGGTTTTATATCCTCAGCACCAAGTTTAGAAGTGTTACCTCGAACAAGCCAAATTCAATGCCGAGCAGGACAAGCAATGCTCCAAAAATGCCATAACGTGCGTACCGACCTCTGAAAGGCTCGATACTAGTCAAAAGCAACTCAAATACATCAAATAATGCCAAAGGAAACAAACCCAAATCGATAAAGGTCAAATCTTTAATCAAAAGCCAAAAATCAACCCAAGAGTCCAGCCCGGGCCCGCACCTCGGAACTTTGATGAAACTTATAAAATCTGACGACTCATTCAATTATGAGTCCAACCATACTAGTTTCACCCAAATCCGACTCTGAATCGATGTTCAAAACTCAAAAACTCCATATGAAACTTTAGGCTAAAACCCCCAATTTCTCTTTAAAATTCATAGTCTAATTACCAAAAACGAAGATAGAATCACGAAATATAATCAAAACCGAGTATAAAACACTTACCCCAATCCTGGTTATGAAATTCCTCTCCAAAGTCGCCCAAAACCGAGCTCAAAGTCTCAAAATGAGAATTAAACGACCAACCCTCGAAAATATAGCTTCCGCCCAGCGATTTTCGCTTTTGCGAACAAAGGGCCGCTTCTGCGGCGTTGCTTTTGCGATAAAATTCCCGCTTCTGCGGAAAACACTGGAGGTCTGCTCTTCCACACCTGCGCAATAGGTACCGCTTCTGCGCAAGCGCAGGTGCAAGATAAAACACGCTTCTGCGCACATACCCGCTTCTGCAATCACAGTTTCCGCTTCTGCGCACACGCAAGTGCACCTCTTCCTCTTCATCTGCGATAATCCCCAGCCAAGCCTTCCTTCACTTCTGCGACCAACTACCACATCTACGGACTCGCATCTATGTCCCATTCTTCCACAGATGCAAAAACACCAGAACCAGCAGCCTTAGCCAAATGCAACATGCGACGAAATGGTCCAAACCTTATCCGGAACTCACCCGAGCCCCTCGGGACCCGGTCTGAATATACTAACAAGTTCTATGACATAACACGGACCTGATCGAGGCCTCATATCACGCATAACAATATCGAAATGACGAATTGCACCTCAAATCAAAAGTAATAAACTTAGAACTTTCAACTTCCAAAACGCGCACCGAAACATATCCATTCAACTCGGAATGAACTCAAATTTTGCACACAAGTCCCAAATAACATAACGAAGCTATTCCAATTTCCGGAACCACAATCCGAATCTGATATCCACAAAGTCAACTCTCGATCAAACTTATGACCTTTTCAGTCCTTCAAATTTTTAATTTTCGCCAATTAGTGTCGAATCCTTCTAGAAATATCCAAATGCAAATCCGGGCATATGTCCTAGTCCAAAATCACCATCCGGATCTGATGGAACTATCAAAACTTCGTTCCGGGGTCAAATTCACAAAAGTCAAACTTAATCACCTCTTCCAACTTAAAGCTTCAATCATAAAATTCATTCTTCCAAATCGATTCTGAATAACCTAAAAACCAAAACCGACAATTCACACAAATCATAATACATCATACGGAGCTACTCATGCCCTCAAACTACCGAGCGAAGTGCAAATGCTCGAAACGACTAATCGGGTCGTTACAATAGCTTTGCGCGGTCCCATCGTCTACCGAGATCTGATACCAATTGATACCAAATTTAGGTATCACTTCAATGAAACAGTAAAAATGCAACAGAAATGAGAGAAGAGCAGAAGAATTGGTCGAGGAAGAGATCAACTTAGAGATAAGAAGAATAGGAGAAAGAGGTGAATTCAATTCATATATCAATCTCTGCCTTTACATTTGGTGTATCTCCTATTTATAGGATTGTAATGAAGCAAAAATGCTGAAATAAAAGGAAAAGGGAAATACAAACACGCTAATTGTGTGATACAAACAATAACTACTTTTTCCACCAAAACGTGTGCAACTAACTTTCAAAAGCTAATGGCTAATATTTGTATCAGATCCGCCCCTGATTACCAGGCTTCCTCCATTGAATATGAACATAAGATGTTAAAGGAACATGCTTATGAAGACTTTTTTATGACAGCAATTGCTAATCAATAGCTGCTAAATTCTTAAAGAAGAAAATTCAATAGTTGAAGTCTTCGAGGAACCCCACGAATTTTTAAGAGCTTATTCCAAAGACGATACCTATAATAATAAAATGAAAACGAAAATAAAAGTTGTTAACAAAAGAAAGATACCAACAAAAAAACTAAAATAAAGGCTTTTATCAAAAGAGTTGTAGCCGAAGGCAGTTTTCGCAAAAGGAACCTAAACCTAAACAAAAAAAAAAAAGACATAACTAAGTAATATTATTTGGTAAAAGAATCCTAAAGCTAAAATGAATCCAAAACCTAAATAAAATAAAAAGGGGTATCCAACAAAAAAGGTAATAAATGACAACTTTTGGCTATAATTACAATTTTATCCAATATAAAATATACTTATAAAAGTATATATATATATATATATATATATATATTAAAAGCACGAAGGCCTTAGCGAAATGTCATTCGTCTTTTTTACCCTTTTAAAATAGTGTCACGACCCGAAATCCACCTAATCATGATGGCACCTAATCCAACCCGTCAAGTAAGCCAACTAACTACTAACCAATTCTAATAACAATTAATAAAGCAATTAAGTAAAGAAATATATGAATCCGATACATTCCCCAAGGACTGGTAGTACAAATCATGAGTTTCTAAGAATAGAGTTTACAAAGTTGAAATAAAATAAATACATCATCTGTTTGAAAAGTACATAAACAGAGTTTGATAGATCTAAGGCTACCATGAACAAGAGGCAGCTACAACCGGAACGTAGGTACTTCTTCAATTCTCGCTCCCGTCGATCACAGCAACGTCAGCAGTCAATATCTCCACGCAAGGTACAGAAATGTAGTATAAGTATAACTGACCCCATGTACTCAATAAGTAACAAACCTAACGTTAGGTTGAAAGTAGTGACGAGCTAGAACAAAGGTCGGGTCCAATACCAATATCCCACAATAATTCATAACAACATAGTACAAGTAATAAAAGGAGTTTCTCAGAAATAAAATGCTCAGCTCGTTCATAGTTCAAGAAAATAGGCATGCTTTTCAAGTATCTCAGTGAAAACCCAAATCTTTTACCGAAATGCCAAAATACGAGTAAGTTTGAAAACTGTGATTTTTCGTAAAACTCCTTTCAATAATAAGTAAGATGTTTCATTTTCAGATAGCATGAGGAAAGTACGTCTCTATGCCTACATGTCAAGATACATGTAAAATCATAAATGTCACCAAAATCGAGTAGCAGAAGGAAATGCATCTCTATCCATGTATCTCAAGTACGCATGTCAAATGCAATGCATCTCAATGATGAGCTCATGTACTCACACTCTTAGAGTACTCAATCTCACTGTCTCTCATTCCCTCTCACTATGCTTAATGCTCAGCACACTCAATCACTCAGCACTGTACAATACCTGCTACGGCGTGCAGCCCGATCCACATATGACCATAAGTCCCGTTGCAGCGTGCAACCCGATCCACATATATATAGCCATAAGGCTCGTTGCGGCGTGCAACCCGATCCACATATATATATAGCCATAAGGCTCGTTGCGGCGTGCAACCCGATCCATATACATATAGCCATAAGGCTCGTTGTGGCGTACAACCCGATCCATATACATATATATAATCAACTGCGCTCACTGGGGGTGTGCAGACTCCGGAGGCGCTCCTACAGCCCAAGCGCTATAATCCACACGGACAACTCACGTGCTACATGGACAACTCACGTGCTATAGTATCATTATCCTAACAAACAGGCCCCCGGCCTCACTCAGTCATCAATCTCTCTAGTCTCACTCACGGGCTTACAATGTCATGAAACTAGCCCGACAACAATGATATGATATATCAATAAATAATAACTAAGACTGAGATATGATATGAATGCATGAATATGACTGAGTACGATATATCAGTGAAATGACAGCAAGAAATGACCATTGTAGGTCCTAGCAGTATCGTCATACAGCCTACACATGATGTCTAGCATGATTGACAGCTCAATTACTTTATCACATGGTGAAAATACGGACATCAACAAAGTAGGACCACTATACAGTGCCATGGAAACAACAGAGTCCCAATTCACATTGTACATGCCCACACGCCCGTCACCTAGCATGCGCGTCACCTCAATACCAATTACATACACGTATTTTGGGATTTCATACACTCAGCACTAAGTTTAGAAAAGTTACTTACCTCTAACAAGCCAATACCAATGCCGAGCAAGCCAAGCGATGATCCAAAGATGCCATCGTATGCATTCCTACCTCCAAACGGCTCAAAACTAACCAAAAATAACTCAAGTACATCAAACAATGCTAAAGGAACCAATCCCAATCAAAAAAGATCAAATCTTGAATCAAAAGCCCAAAATCAGCTGAAAGCCCAACAAAACACGGACCAATTCAATTACGAGTCCAACCATACTAGTTTCACTCAAATCCGACTCCAAATCAGTGTTCAAAACTCAAAAATTCACATTATGAAACGTTAGGCCTAAACCCCCAATTTCCTCTTTGAAAATCATCAACCAAAAGCTAGAATCGAAGATAGATTCATGAAATATAACCAAAACCGAGTAGAGAACATTTACCCTAATTCATATTGTGAAAATTGCTTCAAGAATCGCCTCAATCCGAACTCCATAGCTCCAAAAATGAAAAACTATCTGAAACCTTCAAAATAGAGTACTATATACACTCCCCAGTCGTCCTCTTTCGCGAACGCGGGAAAACCATCGCGTTCGCGATGAACAAGATATCAGTCACCCAAAAATACTCTACGTGTTTGCGGCACAAGCCTCGCGAACGCGATACACACCAGGGACAGAACTACGCGAATGCGGTTCCAACTACGCGAACGCGATGAAGAAAGGCCTCCAGCTCCAGCTCCAGCTCCAGCTCCCAGCTCAACCCTACACGAACGTGATCCCTCATACATCAACGCGAAGAAGACTTGCCCCAACTGTACGCGAACACGGACCAATATTCGCAAACACGATGAAGATATGCCACTGCCATCAAAATACACTACGCGTTCGCGGTACTTGCCATGCGAACGGGATGAAGGGCTGAGACACCAGAAACCAGCAGAACACAGTAGTGCCAAAATGAAGGAGAATAGACCGAAATCAATCCGAAACACGCCCAAGCCCCTCGGGACCCCGTCCAAACACACCAACAAGACCCATAACATAACACGGACCTACTCGAGGCCTCAAAACATACATAACAACATCAAAACAATGAATCACACCTCAATTCGAAATCAATGAACTTGAAACTTCAAACTTCCACAACCGATGCTGAAACCTATCAAATCACGTCCGACTAACCTCAAATTTTGCATACAAGTCCCAAATGACATAACGAAGCCATTCCAATTCCCGGAATCACAATCCGAATTCGATATAGAAAAGTCCACTCCGGTCAAACTTTCCAAAACTCAAACTTCCGCTATTTCAAGCCAAATTCCACTACGGACCTCCAAATCACAATCCGGACCCGTTCCTAAGTCCAAAATTACCCAACGAACACACCGGAACCATCAAAACTTCGTTCCGGGTTCAAATTCACAAAAAGTCAAACTTGGTCAACTCTCCCAATTTAAAGCTTCAACAATGAAATCCATTCTTCCAATTCGATTCTGAATAACCTGAAAATCAAAACCAACGATTCACATAAGTCATAATACATCATACGGAGCTACTCATGCCCGTAAACTACCGAGCAAAGTGCAAATGCTCAAAATGACTGGTTGGGTCATTACATTTTATCACGTAAACATACGTTCGTCCTCGAACGTGCCAAAAGTTATTCCTAAAACCATCAAACCACCGTATAACCTTACCATGCATATACCCGGGGGTGATCCCACGTCACCCTATCCCATACAGGTCTGATAACACAACATAACTTAAATTTCTCAATTCAGCCTAGCCCACAAGCCTTAGAATCCAATTTCCAACATCCGAAATTTCTTATAAGATCTGAATCTCGCAACCTACACCCTGTATAAGTCTGAACAAGCTGTACCAAGCCGTAATCATAACCTAAGATACAATCGCACGATATATCATATAACACGGATACTCGTAGCAATGATTTCTAATCACAGTAGCTGCTCAAAACAACCCAATGCCGGTAATAAACCTCTTATCAAACTAAACCTCATCCTAAAACCTTCGTACACTACCGATAATGAAAGAAACACGTAGAAACTCGTAACCATTCATCAGATCCACCAGTCATGGAGCTCCCTCTCCTTCGACAAGAACTATAGCAAATTTCTAAGCCGACTTTCAATATTATCCTTCCAACCATGCTGTAATCTATTCCGATAGTATCCATTCTAGGTCCAATGACCTCATCTCATCCAACACGACCACTCTAGTGACATGACATACCCATACAATCTAAAGCCACAACCCGTGCAATCCGTGCACCAATAAGCAACATTCCAAATGTACTCAATCATGGAAAAATGACTCAAACGAGAGAACTGTCCTGCAAGCTCAACAAGTACCATCACAACACAATGCTAAGAACCTATCACACACCGTAGAATCAAAACACACGAATCTAACACAAGGGATCATATCTCAACATAACTCCGATGCAATGCGTGACCCCATCCAAACACTGATCCATATGAAATACCTCAGCCACCACGCTCAAAATTAATAACCACGTGCAATCCGACATCAAGTACTCAAAGTGCATTACCATAACCATGGAGAAGCAAATGACACAATGCCACACAAAACCCGAAAGAACATAACCCATACGCCATCAACCATGCAATACCCAATTACTCATCTCGCTCAAATTCCGCTAAAAGCCCAAATAGAACCGCACCAAGTGTGCTTATAGCCAACGAATCACAACTCCTCGTAGTATAGAAGAGTAACTCACATATCCTTTCAGAACACGAATAAGCTCAACAACAACCGAATGGCACATCTCTCAACAATAGCAGTATGGAGCCAACCAATCCGGCTCGATGTAGAATGCACATCCTAATTGGGCTTACCAATGGAACCCCAAATCAAATCCGGGCACCTACAAATAGATAAATAACCCTCCAAAAGCCCACAATGACTGAATCATAACACATACTATCATCTGGCTAGCTTCGGCCATGACTTCGCAATCCACAACCATGAAACAATCTGCTCTTGAGAACTCACAGTCTCCAAATCCATAGAACACACGAATCACTATATCTGATCCCAACTCCACCGCCAGAATGTCTAACACATCTCTCATACACGATCATCCCACAAGAAATACTTCTAAAATTCTACCGTGCCACATAGAAAAATTTGAATATCAACAGTCGATCAACCAGGAGAGTACCGCAGTACCAGTGAAGTATCCATAAATCAAAACACATTGCCCCTTCTGAAATGTATACTCTCATCAAGCCATACCGATTAGTAATATCATTTACCTAGTCATCTGAAACCGTTCATACTGCCTACGAATTTATGCCCTTCCCTTCCAAACTGACCCGTGACCTTGTACATGCAAATCTCAATCCCACACAACACACCGCATCTACCATGCCATCTTGTGAAGAGTACAAGAATCTCATAATCAACTCTGAGTCACAAGCAGAATACATAGCCGTTCAGTCAGAAACCTTCCATTTGATTTCATCCCTGAGAAAATCCCAATACGCAACATATTCCTCACGTCGGTAGAAATATACTCCTCGAACCGTGGTAAAAACCATTGAGAACTCTTCGAAACCCATTTGCACATAACCAAGCTATCAGAACCGAATCTCTCTAACTCAACCCAGCCACGCAGGTCGCCAAAACCCAAGAGCATTTCCACGAAAGACCTATGGAGACTAGCCACATCATAAGTACCCAAAGAACCGATTATATCCATTACTGTGTTGATCCAACCTACTATCAAGATGTCTTAGTTCCCCGAGTTCTTTCTGAATTACCTTCAAATTGATAGTTCTCCTCGCCATAATACCACGATCCTCCACCAAAACTCACCACACAAGAGACCCTAGTATAAAACCACAATGCCCTAAGGCCCATAAGCCACTGACTTCCCTCTTAAGCACCCCAAAGCACCACAACCGAGACACCCACTCTAAAGAGACCTTATTTGGACCTAAAATTGTTTCCTTCACCTTCTTGATACTGAAATGCATAATCCACAATGATATAAAAATGCCACAAGTCTCGACACCGTCCAATGAAAATATCAAATCCTAGCCATATACCTATCTGAAATTCTCAATTGCTACATATAATTCTTGAATCTATTAGAACCATTCTCGAGAGTCATCCACTCTGCTCAAATCTCAATTGCACCGCCCCAAACGGGCCAAACAACTAGTGCCCCATTAGCACGACGACACCCAAAGAAGTAACCCCACCTTAACGCAACCAAGCAAATTCCTACTCCATGCACACTATATCCGTCGCGAATAACCACTCAATCATTCCATGATTCCCACATACCCATAGAGTGTAATACATCCCGTATATAGAAATTCCCTTACTCGAGTCATCCTCAATCTCAACTTCTGCAAGTCATAACTGATTCACCATTATACCCCGAACCGAAACCAATACAACACATAACCGTGCAATCAACTTGTCAATAGTAGACTCCCCCACTCGGCTCAAAGCCATGGAATAAAATATCTGATTACTTACAGTAACCATACCCTATTACTACCATAATACCACAGTGAGATTCCACTAAATCCTTTATCCGCTCATGCAACACAAACCATCTAGTACTCAAATCATCTGCAAATCTCGCGTTCATCCTCATGATGGTTAAGCCAACTTCCACAAGCGATCCAAACTCAAATTGCAACATATATCATTCACTGGTAAAAGAGAACTCTCTACCAAACATCATAGGGATCACACAACCTCAGGACACCTTGCAGGAGATAACCCACCTGCTTTGCTTCAAACGGATATCTCTTTATACCCTTCCACAGTCACGACTACTACACAATCACTTAATCTTCTCGATTCTGAACTCATCAACAAGACATGAGAATCTACTTCACTCCACAACTAAACAACATGAGAGATCCCTCAATACACCCATAACTCGAGACCATACGCCAAATCAAGACAGAAATCAAACACCCCATAGTCCTTGCTACATATCAAGTAAACTCTTCTTGTCACATTCGAACAATCTGAACACATCTCGCAGTCACATCATAATCACCACATAGTCATCTAATCACAAATTCCACTAGTAGGGACGCCAACGGACCTATAAGTCCCAAAAGCATGTGCTCACACAATCGAAATCTCCTTGCTCAAGCTACCATCGAAACTCGGCCTCAAGTCCTCCAGACTGGCCCATCATCAGCATGCCAAAACCACATCTCGCACCTCAACCATAAAATCACAAGCCACCGGCACATAGCCAATACCGAGCGCTCACATGCGCATACGAATTCATGGAAAGAATTCAAAGAGTTACACTTCAAGCTGAATCAATACCGCACGATAAGGAAAGAAAGATGAGAAATATATCCTAAATGTCCTGTAGCCTCTCAAAGATAGGTATGAACGTCATCATACCGATCCGCAAGACTCTACTAGACACTTGCTCATGACTTGTAGAACCTATGAACCTAAAGCTTTGATACTAACTTGTCACGACCCAAAATTCACCTAGTCGTGATAGTACCTAACCCAACCCGTCAGGTAAACCAATTAACCACTAACCAATTATAAAAACAATTAATTAAGCAATTAAGTAAAGAAATATATAAATCTGATATATTCCCCAAGGACTGGTAGTACAAATCATGAGCTTCTAAGAATAGAGTTTACAAAGCTGAAATGAAGTAAATATATCATTTGTTTGAAAAGTACATAAACAGAGTTTGATAGATCTAAGGCTACCATGAACAAGAGGCAGTTATAATCGGAACGCAGGTACATCTTCAATTCCGGCTCATGTCGATCACAGCAACATCAGCAGTCAATATCTGCACGCAAGGTGTAGAAATGTAGTATGAGTACAACCGACCCCATGTACTCAATAAGTAACAAATCTAACTTTAGGTTGAAAGTAGTGACGAGCTAGAACAAAGGTCGGGTCCAATACCAATATCCCACAATAATTCATAATAGCATAGTACAAGTAATAAAAGGAGTATATCAGAAATAAAATGCTCAGCTCGTTCATAGTTCCAGAAAATAGGCATGCTTTTCAAGTATCTCAGTGAAAACTCAAATCTTTTACCGAAATGCCAAAATACGAATAAGTTTAAAAACTGTGATTTTTCCCAAAACTCCTTTCAATAATAAGTAAGATGTTTCATTTTCAGATAGCATGAGGAAAGTACGTCTTTATACCTACATGTCAAGATACAGGTAAAATCATAAATGTCACCAAAATCGGGTAGCAGAAGGAAATGCATCTCTATACATGTATCTCAAGTACGCATGTCAAATGCAATGCATCTCAATGATGAGCTCATGTACTCACACTCTCAGAGTACTCAATCTCATTGTCTCGCATTCCCTCTCACTAAGCTCAATGCTCAGCACACTCAATCACTCATCAATGTACAATACCTATTGCGGCGTGCAGCCCGTTCCACATATGACCATAAGGCCCGTTGTGGCATGCAACCCGATCTACATATATATAGCTATAAGGCTCGTTACGGCGTGCAACCCAATCCATATATATATAGCCATAAGGCTTGTTGCGACGTGAAACCCGATCCATATACATATAGCCATAAGGCTCGTTGCGGTGTGCAACCCGATCCATATACATATATATTATCCACTGCGCTCACTGGGGGTGTGCAGACTCCGGAGGGGCTCCTACTGTCCAAGCGCTATAATCCGCACAGACAACTCAAGTGCCATAATATTAGTATCTGGATCCGCACGGACAACTCATGTGCTGCACGGACAACTCATGTGCTATAGTATCAATATCCTCACAAACAGGTCCCCGGCCTCACTCAGTCGTCAATCTCTCCATTCTCACTCACGAGCTCACAATGTCATGAAACTACCCCGACAACAATGATATGATGTATCAATAAATAACAACTGAGATTGAGATATGATATGAATGCATGAATATGACTGAGTACAAAATATCAATGATGTCAGTGAAATGACAGCAAGAAACGACCATTGTGGGTCCTAGCAGTATCGTCATAAAGCCTAAACATGATATCTAGCATGATTGACAGCTCAATTACTTTATCACATGGTGAAAACACGGACATCAACAAAGTATGACCACTATACAATGCCATGAAAACAACAGAGTCCCAATTCACATTGTGCACGCCCACACGCCCGTTACCTAGAATGTACGTCACCTCAATACCAATCACATAACACGTATTTCGAGATTTCATACCCGCAGCACTAAGTTTAGAAGAGTTACTTACCTCGAACAAGCCAATACCAATGTCGAGCAAGCCAAGCGATGCTCTAAAGATGCCATCACGCACGTTCCGACCTCCTAACGGCTCAAAACTAACTAAAAAAACAAGTACATCAAACAATGCTAAAGGAACCAATCCCAATCAAAAAAGATCAAATCTTGAATCAAAAGACCAAAATCGGCTAAAAGCCCAACCCGGGCCTGTACCTCGAAACCCGACAGAACTCACAAAATCTGACAACCCATTCAATTACGAGTCCAACCATACTAGTTTTACTCAAATTTGACTCCAAATCAGTGTTCAAAACTCAAAAATTCACATTATGAAATTTTAGGCCAAAACCCCCAATTTCCTCTTTGAAAATCATCAACCAAAAGCTAGAATTAAAGATAGATTCATGAAATATAATCAAAAGCGAGTAGATAATACTTACCCTAATTCATATGGTGAAAATTGCTTCAAGAATCACCTCAATCCGAGCTCCATAGCTCCAAAAGAGAAAAAAAATCTGAAACCTTCTAAATAGAGTACTATATACATTGCCCAGTCATCCTCTTTCGCGAACGCGGAAAAACCATCGCATTCGTGATGAACAAGATATCAGTCACCCAAAACTACTATACGCGTTCGCGGCACAAGCATTGCAAACGCGATACACGCCGGGGACAGAACTACGCGAACGCGGTTCCAACTACGCGAAAGCTATGAAGAAAGGCCTCCAGCTCCCAGCTTAACCCTACGCAAACGCGATCCCTCATACGCGAACGCGAAGAAGACTTGCCCCAACTCTACGCGAATGTGGACCAATATTCATGAATGCGATGAAGAAATGCCACTGCCATCAAAATACACTACGCGTTCACCGTACTTGCCACGCGAACGCGATGAAGGGCTGAGACACCAGAAACCAGCAGAACACAGTAGTGCCAAAATGAAGGAGAATAGCCCGAAATCAATCCGAAACACGCCTGAGCCCCTCGGGACCCTGGCCAAACACACCAACAAGTCCCATAACATAACACGGACCTACTCGAGGCCTCAAAACACACATAACAATATCGAAACAATGAATCACACCTCAATTCCAAATCAATGAACTTGAAACTTCAAACTTCCACAACCGATGCCGAAACCTATCAAATCACGTTCGATTGACCTCAAATTTTGCACACAAGTTCCAAATGACATTACGAAGCTATTCCAATTTCCAGAATCACAATTTGAATCCGATATCAAAAAGTTCACTCCGGTCAAACTTTCCAAAAATCCAAGTTCCGCCATTTCAAGCCAAATTCCATTACGGACCTCCAAATCATAATCCGGACGCGCTCCTTAGTCAAAAATCACCCAACGGACCTACCGAAACCATCAAAACTCCGTTCCGAGTTCAAATTCACAAAAAGTCAAACTTGGTCAACTCTCCCAATTTAAAGTTTCAACAATGAAATCCATTCTTCCAATTCGATTTCGAATAACTTGAAAATCAAAACCGACGATTCACATAAGCCATAATACATCATACGGAGCTAATCATGCCCGTAAACTACCGAACGAAGTGCAAATGCTCAAAACGACCAGTTGGATCATTACAAATAGAGTTTATACTGGATAAAATAGTTATTTAATTAGTTCCTAATATTTAGGATTTTAAAATCAACTAAAATATTTAGTATTTTAAAACCAACTAAAAATTTACTTGTCGGGTCTTTCCTTATTTGAGATATGTATAAAGTTAGAACTTTAAAATCAATTAAGATTTACCTTATAAAAATTGTCCTTCTCTTCTCTTCTATAATTAATTAATTAATGTATTATTGCTATAGAAAAAAAAGAGTTTGAGGCAACGGTAGACTAAATTCACTCTGAAGCCCTAATCTTTAGGGCAGTATATATATTATTCCGTTTTGTAATGTATTCCACATACGTTTGCATTGTGTTAATTGTGAAAAGATTATTCTTTTGTTATATAAATTAGGTAACACAATTATTATTTTTTATTTTTCTTATTGCCATACAATTCGTTTTTTAGGAAGAAAAGATTATACCACTTAACACTTTAGGTTAAAAAATGATTCATCAATTTTGAATTATATTTAAGAACCATTATTTATTACTCTATATAAAGAAGCTCCCCTCCAGGCTCCAGCCACATATATTGTTACACCACTTATTTTCGTACGTGAGAGTACATCATAAGTCAATTGATGTAACCTCAGAAATGAGATCATTTTTGAAAGTACATATGGACGTGAGTTCGATTAATTTCGATCATTTTAGAACTCACTGGACTGTGATCGGAAGCCGTGAGTTCGATTTATTTCACTTTTAGTGGACTATTTTGTAGTCCACTCGTGTTGGCCTATTGTGCTGCTGATTTATAGAGTTTGGAAGGATGAAGGGCACGGTGAATTGCCACATATGGTAGGGTAGTAGGCTGGTCGCTCGTCGTTGCAATTTCAGATTAATTGATAACTTATTGATTGGGTGTGTTATGGTATATTTGGGGGTTTTGTTGTATTGAAGGTCCCGAATTGTAGTTGGGTTGTTTTTGAGTTTCTAATTGTATTGCGTTTGTATCTCTCCTATAGTAGGCTTGAGGGAGCAGTGAAATCAGGGGAAATGCTGTCCGTTTTATTTTAGAATCGAGTTATCATTTGAGATACGTGATATACTACCGCCATCTAAGTTGTACACGTATTTCTTTGTTATAAGGTTGGCGCGCTAGTTGTCATAAGCTTCTTGTTGAGTTGCATTGATGATTTGAGGTATATTAAGGCTATTCCTTATTTCCTTTTGGCATGATCCATATGATACAAACGAAATGAGCAAGCACACAACGTTCATAAATGATTATATTCTTAAAAGTACTAGGGGTTCCTATGTTCTTGATTCCCCATGTGTCCTATTATTCTATCATCTGTTCATGGATCTCAGAAAATATGTAAGCTGATAAAGTTTATTTCATGATATTAATCGAAGGCATAATGATTTTATGACATTCCGAGAGATCTTATTGACTTACTTCTCATGCATTGCATTCATTTATACATGTACATTGACCCATGACCAGATGGCGTTATATACGCGTATATTATATGTATATGGGGTATGAGGAAAGGTTATGGCGTTATATACGCACCACCACCTGATCAGCTAGTATACATTGATGATTTTTCCCACAGTGGCTGAGACGATATGATGAGATGCCCTCAGAGGCCTGATGATGCTATGTATGCATATACCTATGCATGGTATGACATTTATACGCACATGCATGACATTATAAATTTTTCATGATTCACAGATCTATTCAGAATTACAGGTTGAGTTTTTTACTCCATATTTTTTTCAAGTCTTTTATATACTACTTTTATGCCGGATATACTCGGTACTTTATTTGTACTGACGTCCCTTTTGCCTGGGGACGCTGCGTTTCATGCCCGCAGGTCCCGATAGACATGTTGAGAGTCCTCCTAGTAGGCTATCAGCTCAGCGGAAGGGGTTGGTGCACTCCACTTGCTCTGGAGTTGCCTATTTGGTCAGTATGATTTGGGCATGTATTGATTGGTATGGCGGGGCCCTGTCCCGATCTTTATGACGTTCATGTACTCTTAGAGACTTGTAAACAGATGTCATGTATATGGATACTTGTATGGCCTTGTCGGCCTATGTTTTTATTATACAAATGATCATGTCGTCCTTAGAGGCCCGTATGTCACATCTATAAGTTTGTATATCATGTTGGGTCATCCTATATCTAGTATTCCCTTATGTTTTTTTTTCGTTATCTCATGACGTCCTTTCTGGTCCACTTACCTATGACGGTATGATAAGAAAGATATGTTACATTGGTATTCGGTAGTGTAAGGTACTGGGTGCCCATCGCGACCCTGCGATTTGGGTCGTGACATATATCAAGCAACTTTTTGAGGTGTAATTCCTACTTTTCTTTTGTGATTTAACTTTTCTAAGGTATGCTATATATTACTTCTTGATCATCTGACCAACAATATATAGGTTGTGTTGCATGATATGTTAAACTCAATACAAAATCTCATGTTGATGCACTTTTTCTATTTATTTTTTGTTTGATTTTTGTTTTTCTAAAAAGTTCAAATTTGAATGCATTGTTTATGTAGTCTCATTGTAGGTGCATTGTAGGTATAATTAGTGTCAAATATTGTAAATTTTTATCCAAAAAAGTGATCTTTTTTATTTTATTTATTATTATTGTATATCTACTTCTTGCCTGATTATTTGAGTAACAAAAATTCACAATTTATTTAAAGTTAGAACATGTTGTGAATTTTGATGGCTTGTAAATAGTCTAATACTTGAACTGTATAAATAAAGTACCATGTATTATGTGGTATGAATTACATATGAAGGTTATCCATAATTCAAAATAGTCAAATTGAAAATATAATTCCGATTAATGAAGCGCATCCATTATTCTTCCTAATTAAACTCACAAAGAGATATCTTCCCTATCAATGTACTTGCAATATAGGATTCTTCAAGCTTTTAGTTTCTATGTTTTAATTTGTTTTGAAGTTTGCAATAGTATTGTCATTATATTGCATTTAAAAGTTTTGATAGATATAAAATTTAGCCATTTAAGCATCAGCTTGGTGGGAGCCGAACAATTATGCATAAATTTTGAGTGAGTGCGACTATTAGATATAAATTTTGAGATTCTTATGTGATGACTGAAAGTATAATTTATCATTAGCTTGAATGACTAACATGGCAAAAAGATCACAAAGATCATAATCATGTGTTTCCACAAAATTGTTTGTCGGACAAGTCTTAATTTCACAAAAGATCTAATAATATATTTAGAATGTACTACTGGTTAAAATTGTTATTTAATTATCTTTTTAATATTTTAGATCTTGAAATTAATCGAAATTTTAGCTATTAATCTCTCTCGTCATTTGAATTATGCAAAATAATTTAATATTTAAAATTTTAAAATTGAGTAAGATTGTACTTATTTAAATATTTTGCTTGTCGTCATAATTTTGAATATTATTTCTATAATGCCTACGAGTACAAATAGATCTTATACAACATACATAATTATTAATTTAACAGATATCTCCATAATAAAGTTTGTAGAATTTAAAAATGTATTATTGGTAGTGATGAGTGCATGGACTTGGTAACTAAAAAGGAAGTATGATACTTTAATTGGTGAAATTGAAGTGATGAAATTATAAAATTAAAAAAAAAATTAAGTTGGATAATAACTAATGCTTGAGAAGTTCTATTTTGCCCTTCCTTTTTTTCTTGTGAGTTAGTTGTATGGATAATACTTAAAATCACCCTCGGGTTCACGTGCCCGGATTCCGAAAATTTTTGAAGATAAACTTTACCCATAACCTCACGAACTCAAATATACAATTTATTCTAAATCCAATGTCCAATTTCGTGGTCAAAATCCAAAAATATCAATTTTTAGGTTTTTCTTCAAAATCCCAAATTTTCACAAATTTTCAAGTCTAAATCCTTATATAATCCAAGTATTTAACTTGCAATAAGTCGGAATCACTTACCTTGACATAGATGACGAAAATCTCTCCTTGGAGCTCTCCAAAATCGCCCCAACCAAGTGAAATATGGGGGAAAAATGAGCCAAGTCCCGTTCTTAAATCAATCTGCCCAGTCTGATATTTGCACCTACGGTCAAATAGCCGCTTTTGCGGCTCCACACCTGCTGAAATTCCATCGCAGGTGCGCCTCCAGCTCGGCCCAACAATCCCCGCATCTACGCCCAATGTAGCGCATCTACGTGTCCGCTTCTGCTGCTCTTCATGCGCAAGTGTGGTCCCGCTTCTGTGGAACTTGACCGCATCTACGATCCCAGCCTTCCCCAGCCAGAACCGCTTCTGCTACCCTCTTGGCCGCTTCTGCGGCTCCGCACCTGCGGCCAAAACCTCGCAGGTGCGGTTACACCAGATACCAGCTGCCTTAGCATTTCTTCCAAGTCCAAACTCGATCCGTTAACCATCCGGAATCCACAAGAGGCCCTCCGGACCTCAACCGAATATACCAGCATGTCCCAAAACACATTACGAACTTAGTCGAGCCTTTAAATCACATCAAACAACGCTAAAAATACGAATCACCCTCCAAATCAAACTTAATGAACTTTGAAACTTTAAACTTCTACAATCGATGTCGAAACCTAGCAAATTACGTCTGATTGACCTCAAATTTTGCACACAAGTCACATTCTACATTACGGACCAACTCCAATTTTCGGAATTGGAATCCGACCCCGATATCAAAAGTCCACTCCCGGTCAAACTTCTCAAAAACCTTCAAATTTCTAACTTTCGCCTAATAACCCCAAAATGACCTACGAACATCCAAATCCACATCCGGATGCGCTCCCAATACCAGAATCGTCTTACGGAGCTATTCCCAGACTCAGAATCCCAAACGGATATTGATAACATTGAAATGAACTTCAATTCAAATTTATGAAATTCTTCCAAATGCCAACTTCCATAATAGGCGTCGAAACGCTCCCGGGTTATCCAAAAGTCGATCCGGACATACGCCCAAGTCTAAAATCATTATACGAACCTGTTGGAACCTTCAAATCCCGATTTTGAGGTCATTTACTCCAAAATTACACTTTAGTCAATTCCTCCAACTTAAGGCTTCCGAAATAAGAGTTTTCTTTCTAAATCGACTCCGAACTTCCCGAAATTCAATTCCGACCATACGCACAAGTCATAATACCTGAAGTGAAGTTGCTCAGGGTCTCAAACCGCTGAATATCGCGCTAGAGCTAAAAATGATCGGTTGGGTTGTTACAGAGGAAGCACAATCAAAGCTAAATCTTAAACAAGAACAAGTTTTCAAGACTATATTATAAAGAGTCGACTCTGGTATAAC
The DNA here is from genome assembly GCF_000390325.3 of Nicotiana tomentosiformis. Taxonomy (NCBI): domain Eukaryota; kingdom Viridiplantae; phylum Streptophyta; class Magnoliopsida; order Solanales; family Solanaceae; genus Nicotiana; species Nicotiana tomentosiformis. The sequence goes on from NC_090823.1 coordinate 58,009,664, forward strand.
GGGATTATTCTTTGTAAATGCCTCCGACAGAATTGAAATAATATTTCTATGTCCTGCATTACTTGGAAATATCATATCAAGAGGCATGACATTATTAACAATAATAGCAAGTGGTGTACTACCTACGATTTTATTGTAAAACCACTCACTTTAGATTTTATATACTTTTTCAAACAACTTAAATAACCATCACAAATATATCAAAGCAGAGCAATGGTGCTAAATTTATAAGGAAAGCAAAATTGATAATATGGGATGAAGCACTTATGGCTAAGTGTCAAACGATCAAAATAATTTACCGGAGTTCTAAAGATATATTGGATATTAATGAATTGTTTGGTGAAAAATTAATGGTTTGGGAGGTGATTTCTGTTAAGTACTACCAGTAGTTCCAAAATCGACAAAAGTGGAGACTTTAAAAGTTAGCTTGCCAAAGTTATAATTTTGGCCTCAAACGAAAAAAATTCAACTGACAAGAAATATAAAGTAAGAACAGATCCAGTATTCAGTGTCTTCTTGCTTCGTGTTGGAAATGAAGAAGAGCATCCAATAAAAGATTATTAGACTCTTCCTAAACACTTGGTTATCAATCCCAATGGTAATAATATTGCATTTAATAAGAAAAATATTTCTATCATTAGATTAAAATATAATTTGTGCAAATCTCATGATAGAATTAAAAAGATATCTTAGCTAGCAGAAATGAATATGTTGATCAACTAAATAAAAGGTTGATTGCAAAATTTTATAGTAAAAACAAAATGTTTTTCAGTTTTTGACTCAGCAGAAAATGATACCAATAATTACTATCAAAAAGAATACATTAATACTTTAATACCAAATTACCTTCTACCATACATGTTTGTTGTCAAGTTTCTTATTTCTTACGTATGTTAGTGTCACCGTATATATAATAGAATAAGTTAAAATTGATCTTCCATTGTATATAGGTTAATTTTGAAGAAAAATATGTTTGTCATGCTACTGAAAAACTTAGATACGCCGAGTAGCTTATGTAATAGGACACAGATGGTATATAGAAGTTTTGACGATAATGTCATACATGCAAAAAATTATGATACTGATTAATGTGCTTCTAAGTATATTCTTATCCCTGAATTAAACTTTCGTCTTCCGAAACTAAGGAATATCCTTTTAAATTTGTGTGAAAATAATTTTTAGTATGTTTATTTTTTGCAAATATAATAAATAAAACATAAGGACAAACATCCTAAATATTGGACTATATTTACCACAATATTTTCTTGCACGGACAATTGTATATTGCACTTTCAAGATGGATATCAAGATCTATAACAAGAGTTCTGGTTAAGGCAGAGCAACCAACGCATTAGGTGTCACGACCCAAAATCTGCTAAAGGTCGTGATGGTTCCTAACACCACCGTCAGGCAAGCCAACGGTGATTTACCAATTTAATTACTCATTTTAGTATTTTTGAAATAATAATTTTCCTTAATTGAATGGTATAAAATAGAACTTACAGAGTAAATGAAAATATTTACACAATTACCACAACGAACAACCTGTAGGAAACCCCCAAAACTTAGTGTCACAAGTGCATGAGCATTTTCTAAGGAATATAATAATAATACAACATCTGTCCCGAATGTAATAAGACAGAATAAAATAAATAGTATAATGGAGACTCGGTGGACTGCGATGCGTAACCTGAAATGCAGCTCACATAAAGTCTCTTCAACAGGTGCGCCTACGCGCCAAGGTGATCATCAATGAACCTGTTAGATCCTGCACATTTAGTGCAGAAGTGCAGCATGAGTACATAAATCAACGCGTAACCAGTAAGTATCTAGCCTAACCCCGGAGAAATAGTGACAAGGGGTCGACGTCGACGCTTATTAGAGGTCTAAATAAATAATATGATAATTCATAACAGATATGAAGTGTACATCTATAGTGAAGTAAATCTATAATCTCATAATTTATTTTTACAATTTATTCCCTTTAAAGCTTAATTTTCTCGATCTTGCAATCTACCTTAATGGCTCAAAAAATGCCAAGTGTCAATACCAAATAAATAAGGAATACAATAAAATATCGGCCATCAGTGGGAAGTTTATCTCGTGAACATTCGAACGACTAGCGATATAACGCATGATTCCGCTAAGGTCGTTTGGCCCGATCCAGAATAATGTGTACACTGCCGAGGGACGTGCGACACGATCCATAGATGCATCTATATATTGCCGAGGTGTTCGGCCCGCTCCACAAGAAAAGGAAAGGAAATCACTGAATTACGAGACACGTGTTTACAATACAGCACATGAGCATCAATTGAATATAATTTTACCATTTCTCAAATTACTCGCCCACAACTTAAAGTGTTAAGGCTTAGCCCAGTATGCATATATTTACTTCTAAATCAATTGCAGTTATAACTTCAATTAAGTAAGCCAACAGAATGAGTTCAAATAATTTAAATATTTCATGATAAGATCCTAAGTCTACCCGGACATAAACATGCTTTAGCTACGTACGGACTCTCGTCACCTCGTGCGTATGTAGCACCCACAACTAGTAGCACATAGAAATAAATATCACCTAGGGGTGGTTTCCCCCTCACAAAGTTAGACAAGAGACTTACCTCGCTCCGAAGTTCCATAACCGACTCCAAAGCCTTTCTAACACCTCAAACCAATGCCCGTCGATCCAAAACTATTCAAACAAATATGCAAACCAATCAAAATATACTCTAATACCCATAATTAATCATTTTAAACAATTCCCAATTCCGGTCCAAAATAAATCCGTTAACCGTCCGGAATCTACCCGAGGCCCTCGGGACCTTAACTAAATATACCAACACATTCCAAAATGCAATACGAACTTAGTCGAAGCCTTAAACCACGTCAAACAACATCAAAATCATGAATCGCGCCTCGAATCAAACTTATAAATTTTCAAATTTCCAAATTCTATATCCCGTGCCGAAACGTATCAAATTAATCCGGAATAACTTCAAACTTTGCACACGAGTCATAAATGACATAACAAAGCTATTCCAAGGCTCGGAACCCCGAAGGACATCTATAACACGAAAGCCCACTTCAAACCAAACTTAGGAAATTCTTAAACCTTCAAAATGCCAACCTTCCATAATAAGCGCTGAAATGCTCTCGGGTGATCCGATACTCAACCCGAACATATGCCCAAGTCCGAAATCATCATACAAACCTATTGGAACCTTAAAATCCCGATTTTGAGTTCGTTTAATCAAAAGTCACACCTTAGTCAATTTTTCCAACTTAAAGCTTCCGAAATTAGAATTGTCTTTCCAAATCAATCCTGAACTTCCTGAAATTCAATTCCGACCACACGTACAAGTCATAATACCTAAAGTGAAGCTACTCAAGGCCTCAAACTGCCGAATGATGCGCTAGAGATCAAAACGACCGGTCTGGTCGTTACATTAGGAGGAAACATACACAAAAAAATATCGCCCACAAAGAAGTGTTCGTTAAGATACAATCACATTAAATACTTTTAAACTATAATATATAATTATCTAACTAACATGACAATATTGATCATTTGTGTAAGTTTTGATGATATCCTTTTATTTTAAATTCATGTATTATGCTAATGTAATAATATTTTTCGGCATTTAGATGATTATTGTATTATTATGCATAAAATTTGTCTCATTAATTTAAATTTTATTATTTCTTCATATAAATAAATGTTTAAATTATCACGTGCCATTATTAACATGCAACGCACGTTCATAAATACTAGTGTGTGTATGTGTGTGTGTGTGTGTGTGTGTGTGTGTGTGTGTGTGTGTGTGTGTGTATATATATATATATATATATATATATATATATATATATACCTTTTTCAAACTTATCCAAAGGATCGAAACACCACAAATAACATCAAAATCATGAATCGACGATCGAAATCCTTATGAGCTGCTATCGAAATGTCGTTCGCCTTTTTTTACCCTTTATAAATACATTCTAAATTTACCACGACCCGGAATTCCCACCTTTGGAACCGTGATGGCGCCTAACATTTCACTTGCTAGGCAAGCCAACATTAGAGAACCGTTTAAGTCAATTATTATTCAATTCAATAGATACAGTCAATTAAACCAAAATGAAATAAAACTGAGTGCGGAATAACATAAAGATCATAATATATGATACAATTAGGATCTGGAGTCACAACTCACGAGCTTCTAAGATTTTCTACAAACAGAGTATGAACAAAATACAAATGTTCTGAATGAAAAGAAACAGTAAAATAAGGAAACTAGAAAGGGACTCCAAGGTCTCCGGACGCTAGCGGATCTACCTTGAGTCTTCGATAAGCAAGTCCGGATTGCCGAGTCTTGCGATCATCTAGGGTCTGTACCAAAATCTGCACAAAAAGTGCAGAGTGTAGTATGAGTACAACCGACCCCATGTACTCGTAAGTGTCGAGCCTAACCTCGACGAAGTAGTGACGAGGCTATGACAAGACACCCACATAATAAACCTGTGCAGATAACAGTATATGTACAAGAAAACAGCAATAACAACTAAACATGTACTATTGGGAGGGGGCATGCTAAGGGGATACAAGATACGAGAAATACAGCGGAAATGATAACAAGAACGATCAATATGCCTTTAACCAGTAAAAATAATTAAGCACAATGAAGAAAATTACACGGCATCATCCTTCGTGCTTTTACTCTCAACTTCAAAATGTAAATCAATAGATACGGCACGGCATCACCCTTCGTGCATTAACTCTCGTAACATGGCACGACATCACCCTTCGTGCATTAACACCCACAATATGGCACGGCATCACTCTTCGTGCATTAACACTCACAATATGGCACGGCATCACCCTTCGTGCATTAACACTCACAATATGGCACGACATCACCCTCCGTGCATTAACACTCTCCCTTACCACACAACGATGAACAAGTAATAGCAGGGAGATAGAATCAACAAGAACAAGTCTTATTTCAACAATGGTTCCACAATACCAATCTCAACTTTGGAATCAATACTCAATTATCACAAAAGCCTGTAAACACGATAAGAACGATCAATTTAGTAAGTAACTAGTCTAAGCATGGATAACAAGATCAAAGTAAGCAATAAACTACAAAGAACAAGTCCCACCCACATGCTTTAATCTGACAACAACGCATAAGTACTCGTCACCTCACATATACATTGTACCCAACATCTAAACATGTAGCAAATAGACAATTAAGTCCTAATCCCTCAAGTTAAGGTTAACCATGACACTTACCTCGCTCCAAAGGTCCACTCAAAGCTCAATCACAGCTTTGCCTTTCAAACGAGCCTCCGAACCAATAGAATCTAGCAAATTACCAACCAAACGATTCAAATTAAGCCTTAGGAAATACCCACGATTGCAAAGAATTCAATTTAGGTCATTGTTAAAAAAGTCAACAAAAGTCAACTCCCGGACCCGCTTTGTCCAAATCGGAAATTCGGACCAAAACCTCGTTTATCCATTCACTCCCGAGCCCAGTTATTAATTTATTTTGGAATCCGTCCTCAATTCGAGGTCTAAATTCCCATTTTACAAAAATTTCTAATTCTACCCAAACCCCCAATTTCCACCATGAAAATAATAGATTTTAGGTTGAAATCTTAGGAAATGTAATGAAAGATTGAAAGAAAATAGGTTAGAATCACTTACCAATGATTTAGGGAAGAGGAGTTCTTTGAAAAATCGCCTCTAGGGTTTCTAAGTTTGAAAATTTGAGAGAATGAACAAAAATCTCGTTTTCTCACCTATTTGGTCAGTTGTAGATGTCGCATTTGCGACCTGGGATTCGCAAATGCGAGCCCCGCAAATGCGAAAAAATAGTCGCAAATGTGAAGTCCCTTCCATTCCTTCTGTCATCGCATTTACGATGATTTGTTCGCAAATGCGAACTTTGACCTTCCGCAAATGCGACCGTTTGATCGCAATTACGATCAATGTACCCCCTGTCCCATTTTGCAAATGCGAAGTTTTGTTCGCAAATGAGAACTTGAGGTGCCCCAGCTACTCTCCGCAAATGCGATGAGTTGCTCGGAAATGCGGACCCATCAGAGGTCGCAAATGCGAAGCCTGACCTCACAAATGTGAGGTTTGAGGCCTGCACCAAAAACTGAAGCACACCAGCAATGTTCTAAGTCAAATTCCACTTCGTAGCCTATCCGAAACTCACCCGAGCCCTCGAAGCTCCAAACCAAACATGCACACAAGTCTAAAAACATTATACAAACTTGCTCGCGCGATCAAATTTCTAAAATAATACCTAGAACTACGAACTGAACACCAAATCAAATGAAATTTTCAAGAAAACTTTGAAACTTCTATTTTCACAATCGAACATTCGAATCACGTCAAACCAACCCCGTTTCCCACCAAATTTGACAGACAAGTCATAAATATAGTATTGGACCTATACCGGGTTCCGAAACTAAAATACGGACTCGATATCCAAAAAGTCAAACATTTGACAAACATTTCAAAGTCATTAAGCCTTTAACTTTCAAATTTTAACAAAGTACGATAACTCAAGCTAGGGACTTCCGAATTCAATTTCGGGCATACGCCCAAGTCCCAAATCACGATACGGACCCACCGGGACCGTCAAAATATGAATCCAGGTCTGTTTACTCAAAACATTGACCGAAGTCAACTCAAATAGATTTTAAGGCAAAAATTTCATACTTTCTCAGTTTTTAACATAAAAGCTTTCCGGAAAAACACGCGGACTGCGCACGCAAATCGAGGAATGCTAAAATGAGGTATTTGAGGTTTCAAAGCGCAGAATTAGGTTCTAAAACATAAGATGACCTATCGGGTCATCATATTCTCCACCTCTAAAATAACTATTCGTCATCGAACGGACATAGAAAAGTACTTGGGCTGCTGAAAAGGTGGGATATCTACTCCGCATGTCCGACTCGGACTCCCAAATAGTTGCCTTGATGGGCCGACCTCTCCACTACTCTCGGACTGAAGGATAACTCTTCGACCTCGATCGACGAACCTGTCGGGCTAGAATAGCCACTGGCTCCTCCTCGTAAGTCAAATCCTTGTCCAACTGGACAGAGCTGAAATCTAACACATAAGACGGATCGCCGTGATACTTCCGGAGCATGGACACATGGAACACCGGATGAACTGCTAATAAACCCGGTGGCAACGCAAGCTTGTAAGCCACCTCTCCCACTCTCTCAAGAATCTCAAAAGGCCCAATATACCTAGGGCTCAACTTGCCCTTCTTTCCGAACCTCATCACACCCTTCATGGGTGATACCTGGAGCAACTCTCTCTCTCTTACCATGAATGCAACATCACGAACCCTGTGGTCGGCATAACTCTTCTATCTGGACTGAGCTGTATGAAGTCGATCCTGAATAATGTTGACCTTATCCAAGGCATCCTGTACTAAATTTGTACCCAACAATCGAGCCTCCCCCGGCTCGAACTATCCAACTGGCGATCGGCACGGCCTACCATATAATGCCTCATAGGGATCCATCTGAATGCTCGACTGGTAGCTGTTGTTGTAGGCAAACTCCACGAGTGACAAGAACTGATCCTAAGAAAGTCTGAAGTCTATAACACAAGCGCGGAGCATATCCTCCAATATCTGAATAGTGCGCTCGGACTGTCCATCCGTCTGAGGATGAAACACTGTGCTCAACTCAACCCGCGTGCCCAACTCACGTTGTACTGCTCTCCAAAAGTACAAGGTGAACTACGTACCTCGATCAGAAATGATGGACATGGGCAGACCGTGAAGACGGACGATCTCGTGGATGTAAATCTCTGTCAACCGCTCTGAAGAATAGGTAACTGCCACAGGAATGAAGTGCGCTGACTTGGTCAGCCTGTCCACAATGACCCAAACTGCATCAAACTTCCTCTGAGTCCATGGGAGTCCAACAACGAAATCCATAGTGATACGCTCCTACTTCCACTCAGGAATCTCTAACTTCTGAAGTAAACCACCAGGTCTTTGATGCTTACACTTTACCTGCTGACAATTTAGACACCAAGCTACATATGCAACTATGTCCTTCTTTATTCTCATCCACCAATAATGCTGTCGCAAGTCCTGATACTTCTTGGCGGTGCTCGGATGAATAGAATACCGGAAACTGTGAGCCTCCTCAAGAATCAACTCACGAAGTCCATCCACATTAGGCACGCAAACACGACCATGCATCCTCAAAACTCCATCATCTCCTACTGTAACCTGCTTGGCATCACTGTGCCGCACTGTGTCCCTAAGGACAAGCAAATGAGGGTCATCATACTGCCGCTCCCTGATGCGCTCAAACAAGGAAGACCGAGTAACTGTACAAGCTAGAACACGACTGAGCTCAGAAACATCCAATCTCACGAACTGATTGGCCAAGGCCTGAACATCTAATGCAAGCGGTCTCTCACCAACTGGAATGTACGAAAGGCTGCCCATACTCGCTGACTTTATACTCAAGGCATCGGCCACCACATTGGCCTTCCCGGGATGATACAAGATGATGATATCATAGTCCTTCAATAGCTCCAACCACCTTCTCTGCCTCAAATTGAGTTCCTTTTATTTGAACAAATACTGCAAGCTCCGATGATCTGTGAATACCTCACACGACACGCCGTAAAGATAGTGCCTCCAAATCTTTAACGCATGCACAATGGTTTCCATCTCTAAGTCATGAACAGGGTAATTCTCCTCGTGAACCTTTAACTACCGCGACGCATATGCAATCACCCTGCCATCCTGCATCAATACCGCTCCAAGTTCAATACGAGATGCATCACAATATACCATATAAGATCCTGAACCTGTGGGCAACACCAACACTGGCACCGTAGTCAAGGCAGTCTTGAGCTTCTGAAAGCTCATCTCACACTCGTCTGACCATCTGAACGGGGCATTCTTCTGGGTCAACCTGGTCAACGGGGTTGCTATAGATGAAAACCCCTCCACAAACCGACGGTAATAACCCGCCAATCCCAAGAAACTCCGGATCTTCATGGCTGAAGTGGGCCTAGGCCAGTTTTGAACTGCCTCAATCTTCTTAGGATCCACCTGAATGCCCTCTACTGATACAATGTGTCCCAAGAAGGCGACTGAGTCCAACCAAAACTCGCATTTCAAAAACTTAGCATATAACTGGCTATCTCTCAGAGTCTGAAGTACAATCCGAAGATGCTGCTCATGCTCCTCTCGATAGCGGGAGTAGATCAAGATATCATCAATAAACACAATCACAAAGGAATCCAGATAGGGCTTGAACATCCGGTTCATCAAATCCATAAATGCTGATGGGGCATTTGTCATCCCAAATAACATCACTAGAAACTCATAATGCCCATACCGAGATCGAAAAGTTGTCTTAGGGACGTTGGATGCCCTAATCCTCAACTGATGGTAGCCAGACCTCAAATCGATCTCTGAAAACACCTTGACACCCTAAAGCTGATCAAATAAGTCATCAATCCTCGGCAATGGATACTTGTTCTTGATAGTGACTCTGTTCAATAGCCGGTAATCTATGCACATCCTCATTGATCCATCTTTCTTCTTCACAAACAACACGGGTGCACCACAGGGCGAGACACTAGGTCTAATGAAGCCTTTTTTCAAGCAAATCTTGCAACTGCTCCTTCAACTCTTTCAACTCTAGTGGGGCCATAAGGTATGGCAGAATAGAAATGGGCTGAGTGCCCTAAGCCAAATCAATACAGAAGTCAATATCCCTGTCGGGTGGCATCCCCGGCAGGTCTGCAGGAAACACCTCTGGAAACTCACGAACAACTGGTACTAAATCCATGGAAGGAACCTCTGCACTAGAATCGCGGACATAAGCCAAATAAGCTAGACACCCCCTTCTCGACCATACGTCGAGCCTTCATGTAAGAGATAACCCTACTGGTAGAATGTCCAGAAGTCCCTCTCTACTCTAATCGAGGCAACCCCGGTAAGGCTAAGGTCACCGTCTTAGCGTGATAATCCAATATAGCATGATAAGGTGACAGCCAATCCATACCCAAGATAATATCAAAGTCTACCATATCGAGAAGTAAAATATCTACACTAGTCTCAAGACTCCCAATGGTAACCACACATAAACGATAAACATGATCTACAACAATAGTATCTCCCACGGGCGTAGACACATACACATATGCACTTAAAGAATCATAAGGCACAACCAAATATGTAGGAATAAGTAAAACCCGGATCAAATAGAACTAACGCATCTCTACTGCAAACTGAAACAGTACCTGTGATAACAGCGTCAAATAACTCAGCCTCAGGCATGGCAAGAAAAGCATAGCATCGGGGCTGGGCCCCACTACTCTGGACTACATCTCTAGGACGGGCCCTAGCTGGCTGGCCTCTACCTCTAGTGGCCTGACCTCCACCTCTAATGGCCTGACCTCCTTCTCTAGCTGCCGGAACCCTACCTCTAGCTGGCTGAGCGGGCGGTGAAGCACCGGGTGCCGGGACTATGGCACGAGAACCCTGATGCTGTGAGCTACTCGATGCACAAGGGCAAAATCTAGCAATGTACCTCGGATCACCACAAGTATAACAGGACCTCGGTTGCTGTGACTGCTGACCCTGGAACTGACCCTGTTGACCTGAGTAACCACCCTGAAAACTCTGGAGCAGAATTGCACTAATAGGAGCTGGTGGTGCACTGTAGGCTAGTTGGTCGGAATAAGGCATATGAGGGCCACGTCCACCTGAAGCACCGTGGGATGCCTGAAGTGCTGAATGAAACGGCCTGGGAGGATGGCCTCTACCAAAAGTACCCCTGCCTCCAGACGAGGCACCGCTAAAACCACCGGAATGACGAGGCCTCTTGTCAGACCCCTGACCTCCCCCCTGTGTAAGAACCATCTCGACTCGCCTAGCAACATTGGCAGTCGTCTAAAAAGAAATCTCACTCCTGGTCTCCTTAGCCATCTGCAACTTGATAGGCTAAGCAAGTCCCTCAATAAACCTCCTCACCCTCTCTCTCTCTCTCTCTTTCTCTCTCTCAGTAGGAAGCAGAAGAATAGCATGACGGGCCAAATCCACAAAGCGGGCCTCATACTGAGTAATACTCATACTGCCCTGCTGGAGATGCTCGAACTACTGACGATACTCCTCTCTCAATGTGACAGGAAGGAACTTCTCAAGAAATATCTGAGAGAACTGGTCCCAAGTAAGAGCAGGCGACCCAACTGGTCTGGTCAACATATAATCTCTCCACCACCTCTTGGCAGATCCTATCATCTGGAATACTGCAAAATTGACCTCATTGGTCTCAACTATACCCATGTTCCACAATACCTTATGGCAGCGGTCAAGATAATCCTGTGGGTCCACCAGTTTGGGCCACACTCTCCATAAGGCCCACCAAACGGACCAAAGCGTCCCGAAGTACTGGGGTGGCGATGAACCCCTCCGGGACCTGAGATGGTCCAACAGGTACAATCTGGACTGGAACCTGCTCATCAAACTCCACCTGAGGCTCCATTGTTGGTGTTGTTGCTCGAGCTCTGGGCTGAGTTCTGCCCCTGCCTCAGCCTCTTGCACGACCTCGGCCTCGACCTCTACCCCTAGTAGGAGCTGCCACTGGGGGCTCTGGCTGCTGTTTAGCTGAAGATACGGTATGTGTTCTCGCCATCTATGAGAGAACAAGAATAGAAGAGTTCAATTAGCAATGAGAGAACAAAATCGCACGACAGAGAAGAATAGAAGTGAAATTTGTTCCTAAACTTCATAGCCTCTGGAAGATAAGTACAGACATCTCCGTACCGATCCTCCAGACTCTACTAAGCCTGCTAGTGAATTGTGAGACCTAGGCAACCTAGTGCTCTGATACCAACTTGTCACGACCCGGAATTCTCACCTTCGGGACCGTGATGGCGCCTAACATTTCACTTTCTAGGCAAGCCAACATTAGAGAAATGATAAGTCAAATATTATTCAATTCAATAAATACAGTCAATTAAACCAAAATAAAATAAAACCGAGTGCAGAATAACATAAAACCCATAATATATGATACAATTCTGATCTGGAGTCACAACTCACGAGCTTCTAAGATTTTATACAAACAGAGTCTGAACGAAATATAACTTTTCTGAATGAAAAGAAACAGTAAAGTAAGGAAACTAGAAAGGGACTCCAAGGTCTGCGGACACCAGCAGATCTACCTTGAGTCTCCGATAAGCAAGTCCGGACTGCCGAGTCTCGCGATCAACTAGGGCCGGTACCAAAATCTGCATAAGAAGTGCAGAGTATAGTATGAGTACAACTGACCCCATGTACTCGTAAGTGTCGAGCCTAACCTCGACGAAATAGTGACGAGGTTATGATAAGACACCCACATAATAAACTTGTACAGATAACAGTATATGTACAAGAAAACAACAATAACAGCTAAACATGTACTATTGGGAGGGGGCATGCTAAGGGGATACAAGATACGAGAAATACAGCGGAAATGATAACCAGAACAGTCAATGTGCCTTTAACTAGTAAAAATAATTAAGCACAATGAAGAAAATTGCACGGCATCACCCTTCATGCTTTTACTCTCAACCTCACAATGTAAATCAATATATACGGTACGGCATCACCCTTCGTGCTTTAACTCTCGTAACACGGTACGACATCACCCTTCGTGCATTAACACTCACAATATGGCACGACATCACCCTCTGTGCATTAACACTTACAATATGACACGGCATCACCCTTCATGCATTAACACTAATAATATAGCACGGCATCACCCTTCGTGCATTAACACTCTCCTTTACCACATAACGATGAACAAGTAATAGCAGGGAGATAGAATCAACAAGAACAAGCCTTATTTCAACAATGGTTCCACAATACCAATCTCAACTTTGGAATCAATACTCAATTATCACAAAAGCCCTTAAACACGATAAGAGTGATCAATTTAGTAAGTAACTGGTCTAAGCATGGATAACAAGATCAAAGTAAGCAATAAACTACAAGGAACAAGTTCCACCCGCATGGTTTAACCTGACAACAATGCATAAGTACTCGTCACCTCACATATACGTTGTACCCAACATCTAAACATGTAGTAAAATAGACAATTAAGTCCTAATGCCTCAAATCAAGGTTAATCACGATATTTACCTCGCTCCAAAGGTCCACTCAAAGCTCAATCGCAGCTTTGCCTTTCAAACGAGCCTCCGAACCAATAGAATCTAGCAAATTACCAACCAAACGATTCAAATTAAGCCTTAGGAACCACCCACGATTGCAAAGAATTCAATTTAAGTCATTGTTGAAAAAGTCAACAAAAGTTAACTCCCGGGATCACTTGGTCCAAACCCGAATTCGGACCAAAATCCGTTTACCCATTCACCCTCGAACCTGGTTATATAATTTATTTTGGAATCCGACCGCAATTCGAGGTCTAAATCTCCATTTTATAAAATTCCTAATTCTACCCAAACCCCGAATTTCCACCATGAAAATACTAGATTTTAGGTTGAAATCTTAGGAAATATAATGAAAGATTGAAAGAAAATAGGTTAGAATCACTTACCAATAATTTGGGGAAGAAGAGTTCTTTGAAAAATCGCCTCTAGGGTTTCTAAGTTTGAAAATTTGAGAGAATGAACAAAAATCCTAATTTTTTAGCTATTTGGTCATTTCCCGATATCCCATTTGCGACCTGGGGTTCGAAAATGCGAGCCCCTCAAATGTGAAGAAACAATCGCAAATGCGAAGTCCCTTCCATTCTTGCTGTCATCGCATTTGCGATGATTTGTTCGCAAATGCGAACTTTGACCTTCCGCAAATGTGATCGTTTGATCGCAATTGCGATCACTGTACCCATGTCCCACTTCGCAAATGCGAACTTGAGGTACCCCAGCTACTCTCCGCAAATGCGATGAGTTGCTCGCAAATGTGAAGCCTGACCTCGCAATTGCGAGGTCTGAGGCCTACACAAAAAACGGAAGCACACCAGCAATGTTCTAAGTCAAATTCCACTTCGTAGCCTATCTGAAACTCACCCGAGCTCTCAGGGCTCCAAACCAAACATGCTCACAAGTCTAAAAACATCATACAAACTTGCTCGTGCGATCAAATCGCCAAAATAACACCTAGAACTACGAATTGAATATCAAGTCAAATAACATTTTCAAGAAAACTTTGAAACTTCTATTTTTACAACCGGACGTCCGAATCACATCAAACCAACTCCGTTTCTCACCAAATTTGACAGACAAGTCATAAATATTGTATTGAACCTATACCGGGTTTCGAAACTAAAATACGGACCCGATATCCAAAAGACAAACATTGGTCAAACATTTCAAAGTCATTAAGCCTTTAACTTTTAAATTTTAACAAAGTGTGATAACTCGAGCTAGGAACTTTCGAATTTGATTCCGGGCTTACGCCCAAGTCTCAAATTACGATACGGACCTACGGGACTGGCAAAATACGAATCTGGGTCCGTTGGCTCAAAACGTTGACCGAAGTCAACTCAAATGGATTTTAAGGCAAACATTTCATATTTTCTCAGTTTTTAACATAAAAATTTCCGGAAATACACCCGGACTGCGCATGTAAATTGAGGAAGGCTAAAATGAGGTATTTAAGGCTTCAAAGCGCAGAATTAGGTTCTAAAACATAAGATGACCTATCGGGTCATCACAAAATTGAATATAATTTTAATTGTAATCAGTAATAAATTTTTATTTTTGGGAAAAAGCCAAAAACTACCAGTATTTAGGTACGTGTATTTAGGTTTTAGAGTCTTTAGATTTTTCTTTGCTTAGGATTAGGATTTTTCACTGCCGTGTGGCTTTTCCTTATGTTTAACTCTTTAGGTTTTTCTTTCTTTAGGATTGTTCCTTTTCTTTGCTAAGGTATCCATAAATTCAGAGTTTATTATGCAAATCTCAGAAGTTGCGAATATATATATATATATATATATATATATATATATATATATATATATGTCGTTCGCCTTTTTTACCCTTTTAAAATAGAGTTCACATTGGATAAAATAGTCATTTCATTATTTTTTTTAATATTTAAGCTCATTAACAACTATTAAGCTCATTAGTTATTTTCCTAATATATAAAACTTAAAATTTTCAATTCCTTTATTTATGGAATTTCAAATAATTTCAACTAAAAGTAGGAAATTTTCGTACTAGGAAAGTTTCGTGGAGTATTAAATTTCTCCTTGCACTTTCAATTAAAACTAGAAAAGTTTTGGGCCTTTTTTCCCCTTTTAAAATAGAGTTCACATTGGATAAAATAATCATTTCATTATTTTTCTAATATTTAAGCTCATTAACAACTATTAATATCATTAATTATTTTCCTAATATATAAAACTTAAAATTTTCAATTCCTTTAATTATGGAATTTCAAATAATTTCAACTAAAAGTAGGAAATTTTCGTAGTAGGAAAGTTTCGTGGAGTATTAAATTTCTCCTTGCACTTTCAATTAAAACTAGAAAAGTTTTGGATAGGAATATTAGATTCTCTTTAGGTTATAGTTACGAAAATTTTGATAGATTAATTCTTTATAAAAATAATAGGTAATATCGAGCACTTTGCACACCTTTTCGGTTTATATACTATTTGAACTATCTCATATAAATTCTTTTCTATTTCAAATTATATACCTGAATACTTCAATGGAAGAGGCTAAAATTTTATATTTTGATCATCAAATTAAGGATTCTCATGTTCTCTTTCTTTGAGCAAAATTCTTTTGTATTAGTAGTTGAATTTTCCTTCACATATTTGTATTAGTAGTTGAATTGAATTAATATATTTATATTAATAGTTAAATTTTGCATTCACGTGTTCAATTAATACATTTTTATTTTGGTGTTCTTAATTGAATGACTGTACTCTTTATCTTAAAAGCTTTTGTACCAGCTTTTCAAAAGTCTTTTGTTAACATATAAGTTTTTGTTTCATGCATTGGATTTGATGCTTTCATTTCTGTCTTAATGTATAAATTTTGTACAAGTTGTTTGGATTAGGCATTTAATCTAAGTCTTTATCCCTTTTTATTTACGTCATTAATTGTAAGTATTATATTTTTATCTTGAACACAATTTAATTCGTTCTTGAAAAGTGTCAAGTTCATTTAATTCCCTGTAAGAAAAGAACCATCCTTACTTCCCTGTAAAATTACTTTAATGTGAATTTGTCTTCTAAATTAAGAATATTATAACTCAAAAATAATTATTTATGGATAAACATATATCATTGTAATATTAACAGATCCTGTTATCTCTCAGTTATGTACTATTTCTTCAAAATAACATATAAAATACTATTATTTTATTATGAATAATAGATAAAACTAAAGCATATTTAGTTTGGAAATTGATGTTGAATATAATTTGGTGATATTTGAAGAAGAAAAAAATAGTATTTGAAGTTAAGTTGAAAAAGCTTATTCGGAAAGCACGTTCCAACTTATCATTTACGTTGTTTCCTATAAAAAGAGATCAAAGATTATATACGAACTGAAATATTATTATGAACAATGTTAATACAAGTTGATGTTGAATAATAGAATACTATTATTTTATTATGAACAACATATAAAATACTATTATTTTATTATGAATAATAGATAAAACTAAAGCATATTTAGTTTGGAAATTGATGTTGAATATAATTTGGTGATATTTGAAGAAGAAAAAAATAGTATTTGAAGTTAAGTTGAAAAAGCTTATTCAGAAACCACGTTCCAACTTATCATTTACGTTGTTTCCTATAAAAAGAGATCAAAGATTATATACGAACTGAAATATTATTATGAACAATGTTAATACAAGTTAACACACTATGCCTACTTTGCTTGGACTTCTAAACCAACAACAATCCATGTATAAGAATTACTATAATACATATGAGGACTTCTTTATAGAATTAGCTAAGCAGAATCAACATTCATTATTTTTAGGAACTTACACTATTATATAAAATTATACTATTTTTTAATTTACAATATTTTTAATAATATTTATGTGATTTTCAAAAGGTCTTTACTCATGATTCGGGGTACACGCACAATGCTCGATATAAGATATATATATATATATATATATATATATATATATATATATATATATATATACACTATATTAAAAGCGCGAATGCCTTTAGCAAAATATCGTTCGCCTTTTTTACCCTTAAAAAAGATTTTACAGTGGATAAAATTGTAATTCAATTACTTTTCTAATATTTAGGAGTTTAAAATAAAATCAATAAAACTTTGGTTATTTAACCATATAGGTGTAATGACCCAACCGGTCATTTTAACTTTTAGAATCCCGTTCCCTAAAATAAAATTTTTCGTATGTACTTTTAATAATTTTTGACTTGCGGGGATGGTTGGTTCGGGATTTGGAAGCATTTGGGTTGAAATCGGAACACTTGGTTCCTTAAGTTAGCCTTAAAAGGCCAAGTTTGACTTCGGTCAATATTTTGAGAAAACGACCCCGGAATCGGGATTTAACGGTTCCAATAGGTTCGTATGATGATTTTGGATTTGGGCGTATGTCCGAATCGGATTTTGGATAATCCGGAAGCATTTGACGTTTAATAGTAAAAAATTAACTATTTGAAGGTTTAAAACTTCTTTAAATTTGGTTTGGAGTAGAATTTTAAGTAATTGAAGTCTGTTTGGAATTCCGAGTTTGGAAATAGTTCCGTATAGTGATTTAAGACTTGCACACAAAATTTGTGTCATTCCAAGTAGTTTAAGTATATTTCGATGCATTGGAAGTAAATTGAAGAACTTGAAATTCTTAAGTTTGAATTAATTTGGTTTGGGGTATGATTCTTAGATTTGATATTGTTTTACGCATTCCGAGAGTTCGAGCGAGTCCGTTTTATGATTTCAAACCTGTTGGTATGTTCGGGCGGGGCCCCGGGGGTCCCGAGTGTTAACCGGACGAAGTTCAGACCAATTTCGGACCTGGGAGAAAAATGCTGAAGCTTTCTGCTTCTGGTACGTTCGCACCTGCGCTTGGACAGCCGCAGGTGCGACCCTCGTAGATGCGAGCTTCAATCGCAGAAGCGGAAGGGGGAAAGAAGGCCTGCCATCGCAGGTGCGGAACATTGGGCGCACCTGCGAACGCGCAGGTGCGAGAATTCTTGCGCAGATGCGACCGTGGCCCAGGCGAGTGGAACTCGCACCTGCGAGGAATTTCCGCAGGTGCGAAACCACTGCTTGGCAGAATGGTTAAAAATCGGGGCTCAGACATTTTGAGCCCATTTTTCCTTCATTTTCGGGAGATTTCAGAGCTTTTGAGAATGGAGTTCAACTAACAACTTGGAGGTAAGTTAATTCTACACCTTTTGAGTTAAATACATAGATTATGGGTAGATTATAACTAGTAAATCTTAGCAATCAAGGTTTTAGGTGAAAAACCTAGATTTTTATAAAAATGAGATTTTAACCACAAAAATAGTTATGGAATTGGATAGAAATTATATATTTGAGTTTTTGGGATTATGGGTAATGTTTTTATCCGAAAATTTCCAGAATCCGAGCACGTGGGCCTGGGATGAATTTTAGGAATTTTACCATTTTGGATAGGGCAATTTATTTAATAGATGAATTTTGAATTATTGAACATATATTAATTATTTTATATAACTTTTGGATAGTTTCGGATTTTTCGGCATTGAATCGAGAATTTTTCGCGATGCGATAATAGGAAAGTGGACTTTGAGACGAGGTAAGTCTCTTGTCTAATTTTGTGAGGGAAAAATTATCCCATAGGGATTAAATTGAATAATTGTTACTAATTGTGGGGGCTACGTACGCACGAGGTGACGAGAGTCCGTGCGTAGCTACTATAAATGCTAAAGTCCGGGTAGTTTAAGACTCAAAGCATGAATTACTTGTGTAAATTGTATTCCCTGATTAATTAATATTAAATTGATATATATGAATATATTGTGAATTGTTAGATAAAGATATTAAAGGATGGAAATCTCATATGCTTGATTTTCTGTTTAAATTAATTAATTGTTAAAAGAAATTAGTCTTTCTCCCAAATTTATCTTATAATAAATATATACTCTCCTTCCGGAGGTACATAAAAAAATGTCCTCCTTTCTTGTGGAGCGGGCCGAACGCCTCGGCAGGATAGATGCATCTATGGATCGTGTCGCACGTCCCTCGGCAGTGTACACGACACTCTGGATCGGGTCGTACGTCCTCGGTAGAAATCGTGCTTAATAATTATAATTACACGATACTTTAATAATTTATTTCAGCTTGCGAAGCTAATTGATAAATTGGAAAATTCTTGAAATTTAATGAATTATTATTCTTGCTTGTTAAAGAATTAATTATTATTCCTGCAAAATGATATTTAATTGATAAATTGAAAATTATTTGAATTGAAAGAATTTAATTAATATATTGAGAATTGTTGCATTTGAAGAAATTTAATTATTTCCGCTGATTAAATAAATTATTTTAAATTCTGTAAATCATGCTGATTTAAATATCCTAGTTGTATTTTAATTATTATTATTGACCCATAGTGAGTGTCAAAGTCGGTCATCTCGTCTCTACCACTTCGAGATTAGGCTTGATACTTACTGGGTACACGTTGTTTACGTACTCATACTACACTTGCTGCACTTTTTGTGCAGGAACTGAGGCAAGTACTAATGAGGGACCTATCGTCTTACACCCACGTTATCCAGGAGCATAGTGGTGAGCTGTTTCTATGATCCGTTCTGCAGCTACTAGTGTCTCTCTTTGTATTTTTTTTTATTCTGTCTATTTTTATTTCAGAAAGTAGTTGAGATTTTGTATAATCTACTAGATGCTCATACACTTGTGACACCAGGTCTTGGCACATACATTGGTAGAATTTGGATTTTATTATTTCTATTGGTTTTAAATTTTGTCAATGAATACTTAATTTATTAAGTTGGCTTGCCTAGCCGTAGTGTTGGGCGACATCACGACCTATAGGTGAAATTGGGTCGTGACAATAGGAAATCCTAATATTTAGGATTTTAAAATTATTAAGATTTTGTCTTATAAAAATTCAAATTTGAACTATATAATCTACTAAGATTTACCTTATATAAATTATACTAATATATTAAGATTTTCACTTATAGTAACACGGCACCCTTCCTCTCCACGTCTTGTAGTTCTTGTAAGCTATCCTGAGAGGTAAACTTCAACTTCTATTTATTTATTTGTGCAATCATGGAACTTATTGATCATATTGAGGTTCTTTTCTTTTCAATTTTTGATGTTGCATATGTGCTTTAAATGTTTTGCGCCTCTTTTAATTTCTTCTTTAAAATTATAAAGAGATTAAGAATTTGAGCTTTTTTCCTTCACTGAATATGAATTGGAGTTGGAACATGCACTTGACGTGATCAGTAGAGATTCGATTGTGAAGAGAATGAAGAATAGCCATGGAATGTCAAGCCAGTGTAAATTAAGGTATGGGATTGAAATAATATATAAATCCTTTTTTGATTGAATAATTGTGTAAAATAAGCTATTTTAAAAGTTAAACTTTTAAGTTTATAGTTATTTAAAGTACGAAATACTAAGCATGTTAAAAGTTAAGTTATACATTAAACTCTTTGCATACGAGACCTTTTAGTTCAACATTATACATCTTAAAAGTTATTTGTGAATTTATTTTCTACGTTATTATTTTCTTATTATGTAGTCTAATAATACTTTTATCATTACTTAGATAAGTTTTAAGTTCTCATTTATTATTTTGTTGGTTTATTTATTAAACGTGGCTCATTGATAATTTTTCTTCGCCTTTTCAGTTCTTTAATCCGTAGACTCCTTGTGGATCTTTATATATCAGGTTACTTGCTAAGATATTGGTTTAACATTAATAATTTTTAGGCTTTTAATTATTTATTATCCTTTTATTATTTTTATGAGTAGTAGGACCAACGTTCACTTCTAAGTTTCTAAAAGACCAAAATTGTCGACCCTTTTATAAATAATTGTGATAAAAGTGTGTCACAAATAATATCTAACTAAATTTAGTTTTTCATATTTGCAAGTTCAAACGAAATGCCATTATTAAAAAGTTCATTTCTCCCTCAAGGCATCAATTAGTGGAATATTCACCTGGATCTGCTTCGACATCTCCATTAATTTCTTATACTACTCATCCTTCTAATATTTGGCCAACCTCTGTGGGAAGGGTGCTGGCGGTCGCTTCTTTCCTGTGACTTGAGTTCGATCCTGCTCAGGCACTTTTTCTAATGCCTTCTCTTGCACTTCCTCAACCTCCTTTGCAACCTCTTTTTCCTTGTTTATTTCCTCCTGGGCTGGCTGGATTCTTACTTCTGTTAGCTCAGTTGACTCATCTACCTCAATCGGTATTGGCACGAGTGTCCCAATTGGTCGGCTTTCGCGAGCAATTTCTTGCTCTAGATCAAGATCTCTACCATTTCTCAGACTCACAGCCATTAGCTTCTTTGGGCCCTGATCTTTCGGGTTAACATATATGTGTCTGCAGGTAATGTCCCTTGAGGACGATTGTTAATGGCCATGGATATTTGCCCTAGTTGAATCTCAATGCCCTTGATATCTGAGGCGTGTGATACTACCTTTTCTTGCATCTGGTGGACCTTTTCTTCCATTTTCCCGCTGGACCCAATGAGTTGTTGCAGCATTCCTTTAATTTCAAACAACCCATCATCTTGTCGCACTATCTGCTGCTGTTAAGGTTGTTGATAAGCTAGTTATTGATTCCGTTGATTGTACCCTTGTTGCCTTTGATAAGGCACAGCCTGACTCTGTGGTCACATACCTCCAGGATTGTTGTTGTTATTGTACTGCTATTGTGCTGGTCTGTACTATTGATTTTGTTGCCCCCAATTCTGACCACCTTGCCTCTGGCCTCCATAATTTCCCACATAGTTCATATTCTCTTGATAGTTTTGATTGCCACTCTCACCATTCCACGAGCATACATATGGTTGGTTAATGCATAGTGTGCATAATCCTCCATTTGTCGTGTCAACTATGTGCACCTGCTTTTAGCCCGACTCATCAATCTTTTTGGTGAGGATACTCAATTGTGTCATCATAGTAGCCATATTCTCAGCCATGGAGTTGTTTGGGTCTAGAGCTACTGAGTGAACTACCGGAGTAATTGTAGAGTCCCTTGTCATCCATCTTGAGTTTTGAGCCATTTTATCAAGCAAAACCTTACACTCTCTGAATGATTTGCTCAAAAATGCTCCACCTGCTGAAGCATCAACGTTGGCTTTCAAGTTGTCTGCCAATCCCATGTAAAACCTTTGTCCCAACATCTGATCTGGAATGCCATGGTGTGGACACTTAACCAGCATCCCTTTGAATCTCTTCCACGTCTCTTGCAATGTTTCAGCGGGTTTCTACCTGAAGCTCAATATCTCACCAACTTGCTTGGCAGTCTTATTGGGTGGGTAGAATTTGTTCAAAAACTACTTGACTAATTCCTCCCTAGTAGTGATCGAGTTTATGGGGAGCGAATTGAGCCAAGTCTGAGCCTCTCCCGTCACTGAGAATAGAAACAACAACAGCCTTATTGCTTCCGGTGTCACATTTGGTTGCCTTTGCATGACACAAATCGATAGAAAATTTTTCAGATGCTGTTGAGGATCTTCAATGTAAGACCCCGAGAACAGTCCCTTGTTCTGCAACAGATATAGCATGTTGTTTGTGATTTGAAATGACTCTGCTTGTATCTGAGGGACTGCAATTGCGGTTGCCAGATTTTCAGCAGTGGGTTGTGCCCAATCATACAAGGCTGCTTCTAGCACAAGAGGTGCCACACCCTGATTGTTCGGGCCATTCGCATTATTTTTGTTGTTTTTATTGTCATTGACGTCTCCCATGTCTAGTTAGATTTTTTCTGTTGAGTTTTGTTGTCGTTTGTCTTTCTTGTTTGCTCAATTTAGTGCCTTGAAAGCTTTCTCAGGGTCCGGTAATGCTTCGTAGAATTTGATGTTGTGCTATAATTCTATATATTTTGACGGTATTTACCCTGCTTGTTTGTTATTTGGATGCTAATTTGTGCGACAGTTGCGCTTAATAGAGCTTATTTCATGTGTAGGAATGCTTGGACATGAATTGGAGAAATGTTGCACGGAATGGCGCCCCAGACAGTGCCTTGCACAGAAACAACATGTCACGCCCCAAACTCGGGGAGCGCGACCGGCGCTCAACCGAGAGAACCCGGCCGAGCAAGCCTATTAGATTTTCTTCTACCCAAACTCATCCATGAATAAAGAGGAGATGTACTCCATTAATCAAACACTCAAAAGATTTTATTAACAACTTCCTTTTTATTCCCATTAGCAGCTTCATTCATAATTTTCAAAATATTACGAGTTTATAGAATTAATGAAAAATATGATTTCCAAATACCAATATTTCTAGTTCAATTCCCAACATCAACCACAACCCACAACCTATCTACGGAGCCTCTAAGTACAATAGAAGAGTAATATGGAAATGCCGGCAACAAGGTCCCGGCTATACCTCAAAACACAGTACATGAGAAACAAAAGATACATGACCCCGAAATGAAGTGGGGCTCACCAAATCAGCTGAAAAGAGTGTACTACTATCACTGATCAATGCCGCCTATTGTAAAACTACCTGCATCCATTAAAGATGCAGCGCCCCCGGTAAAAGGGACGTTAGTACTGTCGAATAGCACTAGTATGTATAGCTAAAAGTCCTCTTTCAAAATAGAATGCCCATATAAAAAAAGTCAACACATAGAAACAGCAAGTCACATTCAACAATATCCAAATGTCCGGTTAAAGCATAATAATTTTCAAAATACGAACTTCATATATAATTTTGGTTGGGAGATCATTAGCACCGATATACCATCGTCTTTGTTAGCACGGAGTCCGATCACGCTCAATCGGCTAGGCCATCTCCCCACAAACAATGTGGTTTGACATGTGATGCGAAAGAAAGTTGTTACCAAGAGTAGTACCACCATGTGCGCAACATGGCATCCGATCTCCACCCGATCAGCTAGGTCGCCTTCCCACATATCCCGTGTGGGTTGACTTTTCCAATCCACAATTGTTACCAGTTTCATCCCAATTAAGGGGAATAATATCACAATAATTCAATTTCATCCCAAATAAGGAGGAATAATCACAATCCACCCCTACACCGGCACGTGTAGTTTCAGGTGTGGGCCTTATGACCCACCCTTCCTCGGTTTTGCTAATGATGCTCCCAAAAATATTTTTGATTTGATTTGCACAAAAAGGTAACATAAATACAGTTGTACTCACCTCAACATCTTTCATATTGTATAAATTCTCATTAGTATTTCCAGTCATTCATAACGACAATATTTCCTTGGCTCATTTGGCCATTCACAAGATTCTTTATTCTTGGCACGATGGCCATATTTCATATTTCACACTTTCACCTCTTTCAATTTCAAAGATCACCATCAAATATCAACATATAGAATATTTCAGAAATCATATACTTCAAATCTATTTGTAATGGGAATTTTAAACACAAATGGTTTCTTCCCTAAGAATAAAGCATACCAACCAGCAATAGAAACACACATCAAAATTATAAACAATCAATACACCACGTATTCTTTCAATACTTTTCCCCAGAAATGATAATGTACAATTTCAACACATGAGTATGTAAGAACTCGAATCACACTGGATATATTTATAAAGCAAAACATTAGTTAAAGCATCCACTTATGGGCATGAATTGAGTACAAAAGCTTTTAGGCAATTCTATTTTCGAAATCATTTTAAAACACTTGAGTCGAGGCTCATTTCATATTCTCTATCGCATCCTCTCAAATCATTTGCACTACTAGCCACAATCATAACTTAAATTCTTGGCACGTTGGCCACACTCTATATCCCCAATTCACTTATTTCACTTCCAACCATCTTTATAGATTATCAACAATAAGACATTTCCAAATCAGGACTTTAGGTACACATATGAGCAATTAAGAGTCTTAAGCATATTGAGTTTTTCTCACATAATTTGGCATACTAGATTTCATTTGAAACACGACTCAATGCCATAACATTTTAATACACATATCATTCTTGAACACATTCCCGAAGGATACTATAATATGATAGGAACATTCGGAATAAGTTTTGATTACACAATTCTCATCACTTTGCTTATTCGGGACAACCGAATTTATTGGGAAGAAATCGGAACATAGAATAAGGAACTTGAGACAACCTTACTTGGAACTTACGGGAACATCATGGTATTCAATTCTAAGAGAGAAAGTTTAGCCAACATACCTCAATGGAGATTCTTTAAACTCTAAAATGTTCCGAAAATCTTAGCAACTTCAATCTATTTTAGAAATATAATAAATTGAACCAAAATTAGGAAGATGATCATGGTTCTAGCTCATTTGAGCATTTTATCAAACACTAGGTGTGCATTAAGGTTTCAAGGTTCTTTTATGGTGGATTCCATCATCCTAAACCCATTATCTTCCATTCTTAGCTCAACAATCTTCTTACATCCTTTGATAACACATGCATACAAGATGGACAACTCCCATGCCCTAAAATTAACTTACTAATTACCCAATTCTAGACAAAATTCGAAATTGAGGGTTAAGGTGTAGAATCTCACCTTGAGGATGAAGACCTTTTGGGTTTTCCTTGTTAATCTTCCAAGATTTGAGCAAGACTTGATGAATAATTACCTAGGGTTTCCTCTCTCTCTAAAACACTCTCACTTCTCTCTAAACACTCTCACTTCTCTCTAAAACATCAGATTTTAGCTCAAAAATGGTCCTTTGCGTGTATTTAACGAAGTAAGATCGGGTTATAAAAACCTAAAAATGAAGCTCTGGAACAGGATATGCGGTCCGCATATCGACCACACAATTGTCCTCCAAAACTGGAAAAAATCTGTCTGGGTTTGCGGTCACTATGTGGCCTGCAGACCTATTCTGCAGTCGCATAATGAACCGCATAACAGTTCTGCGGTCGCATAGTCGACCGCAGAATGGCATCCAAAACTGCCCCTTTCCTGCCTCACTCTGCGGCCATTATGTAGTCCGTAGAGTGATTCTGCGGTCGCATAATGGACCGCAGAAATGCATTTCTCTGCCAAAACTTTTCCTTTATCCCTCATTGCATTGTTCAATCCAAAACGTTTATACAATCCTCAAACACGTAAGCCTACTCCGGCACCACAAAACCTTGAATTAATTTGTAAAATTTTATGGGGCTTTACACTTAAATACTATGAAATTTTCTGGGGTGTTACATAACAGTGCCATAGACAGTGCAAAGCATTGTCCAGGGCACTGTCATTGGCACCCCAGACAGTGCCTTGCGCTGAAACAATGGTGCCATAGACAGTGCCTCGCGCCGACGATGCCATCCGAGCAAATTTTAATTCCTCATTAGTTTTGGACATGTAGAATTCGGCCCCTACCTTATAAATACCCCTTAAAGTTAGTTTTTTGAGGGAAATACATCATTAGAGAGGGAGATACATCATTAGAGAGGGAATCGACCTAAGGAGGCAAGAACACACAAGGAGCAAGGCGTAGAATTCTTCTACGAGTTTTTCACTTTCTTCTTCCTATTTTCATTATTGGTTATGAATTCTAGTATTATAGTTTTGCATACTATTATGAATAGCTAATTTGTTATCTAGGGTTTTGATGAAACCTTTTGTAGGATGAATGCTTGATACGTTTTGATATAATTGAGTCTTTGAATTTTTCTATTTGTTCAACTATGTTCTTATTTTAGTTAATTGAAGAGCTCTCAATTAATGGTGCCTATTTATTATGTATTTCTTGAAAAAGAATACATATTTAGGTGGTTGTTGAATAACGTCACTCCTAACGTATATGAGAGATCAATATGGAGGGTTTAAAAGCGGGATTAGAGATAATGAAGTTTTGACGTGATCATAGTGAGCGGTGAAACAGTGCGAGCTAGCGTAATTCGAGAGAATATGACTAGTACATTGTTGTAGTTGCTCGAGAGAGAATTATGATAAGTCGAGTGCTCATGATCAGTAGAGGATACTTAGGCGATATTATAGGAGATGTAGTGATAAGTGGGGATTTTGACTACTTATTAGCACCTTTTAGCTTTTGTTTTTAGTCTAAAAGCGTTGAATTGTGTTTTCGAAACTGATGAAATGAGCAAAATTGCTAAAATGGGGATTTTGACTACTTATTAGCACCTTTTAGCTTTGTTTTTAGTCTAAAAGCGTTGAATTATGTTCCCGAAACTGATGAAATGTGCAAAATTGCAGGTATGTTGGAAGTTGGACTCCCGAGATGAAACCTGACTCAAAAAGGAGTAATCTAAATATAAGGCAATAAAAGGAACAGAAGCTCACAAAGTGCGGACCGCAGAATTCCATATGCGGTCGCAAACAATGAAGAAAACCCTAGCAGGCTTTCTAACAAACTGCGGACCATACAGGAATTGTGCTATCGCAAATGACGAGCTGGAGATCAACTTCAGAGGGTTGCGAAATTTCCAAAGTCTAAGTCCTTCAAAATTGCGGACCGCACAAGAATTGTGCGGCCGGAGAAGAAGTGCCTTGCATACGCAAAAGACCAGATTGCGGCCGCAAAAGTAAAGATGCGGACCGCAGAAGACCAAATTGCGGAAGCAGTGATAAATCTATGAACCGCAGAAACATTGCCTCGCTGCCGCAGTTGAGAATTGTGCGGCTGTAGAATCCCAGCTCCTGCAAGATGAAGAATTTTGCGGACCGCACAAGGAATTGTGCGGCCACAGAACCTCCCGAAGGGAATTTTTGTCCGAAATTTTCAGCCCTGTATAAACAGACGAGTTTCATAAAATTAGGTTAACTTTTTGGCATCAGCAAGTCCTGTAGCCATTTTTCTTTGCCTCTTTTGGAAGTTTTCTATATTTTGGAGTATTTTACTATAGATTTTATCATTTTAACTTTACAGTATGAGTTTAATTAGTATTTCTTCTTCTATTTCTTCAATTTCAAGCATGAGTAGCTAGATTTTTACTAGAGTTGTGACCCAACCCTAGTGTGTAAACCTTATGGGTATCTAATTTAGTGCTTGTTTATGATTGGGTGTTTATTATTTAGCCTTATTCATGCTTTAATTACTGAAATTAATGGTTACAAACATTAGTTCATGCCTATTTGACTTAGTCTCTACTTGAGAAAGAGAGACTTAGTCTTGAAAAGCTTGGTTAATAAGAAATTGGGTCAATCGAGAGATTGATTAACCCAATTAAAGGGTTCAACCTAGAGATAGTAATAACCCAACTTGAGCATTTATCAACTGTTTGGTGTGATACCCAATTGGACTTGAGAAAGCCAAATTAGACAAAACTACTCCTTGACCGAGAGGTATTGAGTGGGTAATTGAGAGTTGATAGCTATAATACACCCCGATCAACAAAACAAGCATTAAGGTTTATATCTCATTAGGCGAACACCTTGGTGATGGTCATAGCCCTAGGCTTTTTATAAACTTGAAAAATAACAAAAACAAATATCCTAGTCTTATTTCTTTGCTTTGCAATCTTTTGCTTTAAAAAAATAGAAATAGTAGCAGAAGCATCTTGTGGAAGTGCATATTAAGATAGCTCAAATTCACGCATTAGAATATATACTCCTAACTCCCATCTAGCTCCCAGCGGATTCTATCCCGACTCTTTGTTGGTTACTATAATTATAATCGATCATGTCATACCTTGTTTTGAGGTGTGCATTGCGTGATAGGTCACGTAGCGAGAGGAATTCTAACAATTGGAGAAATCATAACTCTAGGACTCCTTAATCGTGTCCCTAAAACCTTAGTATCTTTAGTTGTTAATTTATTATTTTTATTTGCTAGTTAATTAATAAGAAAATAGAATCTTGATATTGATAAATTAGGAGTTGTTTGGGCTTGTATTCTTAGTGATACTTAACAGTTACAACAAAACCTTAGTTCTCTTTGGGATTTGACTCCGGACTTTTAGACCGGATTATATTTGAAGCGACCGCTTATCCTTTTTAGGACTAGAGTTGGGCGTGATCAAATTTTGGCGTCATTGCCGGGGAACTAACGGTGTAGTTGTAGCTGTACATATTGCTAGGTTTCAAGTTTGAACTTTTATTTTGTTTTATTTATTTTTAAATTTTATTATATTTTACTTGTTGATTTGAGAAACATGACATCTTGGAATCATTGACATGATGAAGAGTCTCTCAATCAATGTGCCATTAGTTGAAGCCTTGGATCAAATGCCCGGTTATGCAAAGTTTATGAAGGATTTAGTGACAAAGAAGCGGTTGATGAATTTTGAAACTATCAAAGTCACTCAACAAGTGAGTGCAATTGTGCATTCAATGGCTTCTAAATTGGAAGATCCCGGTGCTTTCACAATCCCTTGTACCATTGGAAGTGCCGAGTTTGCTAAAGCTCTTTGTGATCTTGGGGCAAGTATCAATTTGATGCCCTATTCGATTTTCAAGACCTTGGAAATTGGGCAACCAAGACCCATATCTATGATATTACAAATGGCCGATCGTACCATGAAGAGACCGTTGGGAGTGATTGAAGATGTATTGGTTCGTGTTGATAAGTTCATTCTTCCGGCAGATTTTGCCATTCTTGATTGTGAAGTGGACTATAAGGTACTAATTATTCTTGGAAGGCCTTTCCTTCCTAAGGGGAAGGCTCTTGTTGATGTGGAAGTCAGAGAACTCACTTTCCGAGTAGGTGATGAAAAGGCGGTATTCCACGTGTGCAAATCTATGCGGCAACCAAGTAGTAATGAAGTGTGTTCATTCGTGGACTTGGTGACCGATGTGATTATTGATGATATAAGTGCCACGATAAATGTGGGTGATATGTTAGAGGCCGTTTTGCTCAACTTTGATGATGACGAGATGGATGGCTTTACAGAATGTGTGAACTCTTTGCAAGGGATGTGGTCATACAACTATGCACCCCAGAAACTTTCCTTGGATCTTGAAAATAGGAAAACTCCTCCTACAAAGCCTTTAATTGAAGAGCCTCCTATCTTGGAGTTGAAGCCATTGCCTCCACATCTTCGGTATGAATTTCTTGGCCCTTGTTCTACTTTACCGATTATTCTTTCCTCTTGTTTGACTAACGTGCAGGTTGACTCTACATTGGCGGTGCTCCACAAGAGGAAGAAGGCTATTGGGTGGACTTTGGCGGATATTCGGGGAATAAGCCCCGTATTTTGCATGCACAAGATTAACTTGGAGAAAGATGCCAAACCATCTATTGAACATCAAAGGAGACACAATGAGGCTATGCAAGACGTGGTCAAAAAGGAGATTATCAAGTGGTTGGATGCCGGGGTTGTCTATCCTATTTTTTGATAGTTTGTGGACTTCTCCGATGCAATGTATCCTAAAGAAGGGGGCATGACTTTAGTCATCAATGACAAGAATGAGTTGATTCCCACAAGAACGGTGACCGGATGGAGAGTGTGTATGGACTATCATAAGCTAAACAAAGTCACAAGGAAGGATTATTTTCCACTTCCCTTCCTTGACTAAATGCTTGATAGGTTGGTCGGCCGTGCTTTCTATTGATTTCTAGATGGATATTCGGGCTACAACCAAATCCTTATTGCTCCGGAGGATCAAGAGAAAACAACTTTTACATGTCCCTATGGTACTTTCGCCTTCAAGCAGATGCTATTTGGTCTATGTAATGCACCAGCGACTTTTCAAAGGTGTATAATGGCGATCTTCACGGACATGGTAGGGGACTACCTTGAAGTTTTCATGGATGACTTCTCGGTGGTCGGGGATATCTTTGATGATTGCTTGGCAAATTTGGATAAAGTATTGGCAAGATGTGAAGAAACAAACTTGGTGCTAAATTAGGAGAAGTGCCATTTCATGGTCGAGGAAGGCATTGTCCTTGGTCACAAGATCTCAAAGAATGGCATAGAAGTCGGCAAGGTAAATATTGAGGTGATTTCTAAACTTCCACCTCTGACTTTGGTGAAAGGCGTGCGGAGTTTCTTAGGTCATGCGAGGTTTTACTGGTACTTCATAAAGGATTTCTCTAAAGTGGTGAACCCGTTGTGAAAGCTCTTAGAGAAAGATACAAAGTTTCACTTCAATCATGATTGCATGAGAGCCTTTGAATTGCTAAAGTTCAAGTTGACAACTACTCCCATTATCACCGCTCCTAATTGGAGTATCCCTTTTGAGCTCAAGTGCGATGCTAGCGATGTAGCGGTTGGGGCTGTTTTGGGGCAATGCGTCAACAAGATTTTTCATCCGGTCTACTATGCTAGTAAGACTATGAATCTTGCCCAAGTTAACTATACCATTACGGATAAAGAGCTCCTTGCCATTGTGTTTGCAATTGAGAAGTTCCGCCAGTACTTGATGGGTGCAAATTATTGTTCATACGGATCATGCGGCACTTCGCTATCTTATGAGCAAGAAAGATTCAAAAGCTCTATTGATGCGGTGGGTGCTATTATTGCAAGAGTTTGATATTGACATCCAAGATCAAAAAGGGAGTGAAAATCAAGTGGTGGACCACTTGTCTCGTTTGGAGGAGGAGGGGAGGCCACATGATGGCCTTGAAATCAATGACCCCTTCCCCATTGAGCAACTCTTGGCTATCTCAATGAAGGAGGTGCCATGGTTCGCAGATCTAGAAAACTTCCTTGTGTGTGGAATCATCCCGGATGAGTTCTCTTCAAATCAAAGGAAGAAGCTCAAACGGGATTGTTAAGATTATTATTGGGATGAGCCATACCTTTTCCAAATTTGCACGGATGGGGTAATTAGAAGATGTGTGCCGGAAGAGGAGCAAAGTAATATTCTTGGGGCTTGCCATTCTTCGCCTTATGGTGGTCACCATGGCGAAGTGAGAACGACGGCCGAAGTGCTAAGTTACGATTTCTATTGGCCTACTCTTTACAAAGATGTAAGTGATGTGGTGAAAATATGTGATGAATGTCAACGGGCCGGTGGAATCTCGAAGAAGAATGAAATGCCTCTCAATACCATTTTGGAGATTGATATCTTTGATGTGTGGGGTATTGACTTCATGGGTCCTTTTGTGAGTTCTTGTGGAAACACCTACATCTTGGTCGCGGTTGATTATGTGTCTAAATGGGTTAAGGCAATTGCTCTACCCAACAATGAAGCAAGAAGTGTGGTGGTGTTCTTGAAGAATTTTTGCAAGGTTTGGTACTCCACGGGCTATCATAAGCGATGGGGGGTCGCATTTTTGCAACAAGACTTTTGATACTTTGCTTAGAAAGTATGGTGTCACTCATAAAGTTACAACTCCCTATCATCCACAAGCTAGCGGTCAAGTGGAAGTCTCCAACCGGGAGATAAAGAGTATCTTGTCCAAAACAGTGAATGCTAACCGAGCGAATTGGTCAAAGAAGCTTGATGATGCATTATGGGCTTATCGGACTGCTTTTAAGACACCTATCGGAATGTCTCCATACCGGTTGGTGTTCGGCAAAGCTTGTCATTTTCTGGTGGAACTTGAGCACAAAGCCATGTGGGCTTTAAAGAAATTGAATCTTGATTGGGATGCAGCCGTTAACTTGAGGGTTGCACATTTGAATGAATCGGATGAGTTCCGGTACTATGCCTATACAAGTTCGTCCTTTTACAAAGAGAAGATGAAGTACCTTCATGACAAATACATTTGGAACAAAGAGTTCAAGGTGGGCGATCTTGTTTTGTTGTTCAACTCTCGGTTGAGGATGTTTCTCGGAAAGCTGAAATCTAAATGGAGTGGTACCTTTGAAATTGTAAGTGTGATGCCTTTTGGTGCATTGGACTTGAAGAATAAAAACAATGAGGTATTCTGAGTCAATGGGCACCGGGTGAAGCACTATTTAGGAAAGGTTGGTGATGGCCACGTTGTGGCAATGATTCATTTCAAATGATAGTAATCTGCGATGTATCGCGACGTTAAATCAGGCGCTTCTTGGGAGGCAACCCATAATTCTTTTTCTTTTCTTTTCTTCTTTTATAGGTAGGTGTTATTTTTGTGCTAACTGGATTTGAAGTGTGTTGCAGGAATGAGTGTGTTTTACAGGAAGAGTGCCCAGAAATCTGGTTAAGTGTGGAACGTATTGCGGACCGCATAATTTTGGTCGTTGCAGCAACAGGTACTCTGCGGGGGCACAATTGCATTGGGGACCGCACAAGTTGAAGGTGGAAAATGTCAACTCTTTGAACTTGGTCCGTCAGAGAAATGGCCAATCTGCGGCCGCAACCTAAATTCTGCGGACCGCAATAGAATCTACGGCTACACAACAGAGTGCGGACTGCAATTGAAATTTTGCGGCCGCACTCACCTCCCCTTCACTTGCCAGAAACCGATCACTATAAATAGAAGAGGCTAGGGCATTGTTCCCTTTTTGACTCTCTGAGCTCACAAATTGCACTAAATTGAAATTTCTTGTTACATGATCTGCTCACAAGTGTCACGACCCAAAATCCGACTAGTCGTGATGGCACCTAACCCAACCCGCTAGGTAAGCCAATTAACCACTAACCAATTTCAATAACAATTTATAAAGCAATTAAGTAATGAAATATCTTAATCTTATACATTCCCCAAGAACTGGTAGTACAAATCATGAGCTTCTAGGAATAGAGTTTACAAAGCGAAAATGAAATAAATACATCGTCTGTTTGAAAAGTACATAAACAGAGTTTTACAGATCTAAAGCTACCACGAACAAAAGGCAGCTACAACCGGGACACAGGTATATCTTCAATCCAGCTCCCATCGAACACAGCAACAACAGCAATAAACATCTGCACGCAAGGTGCAGAAGTGTAGTATGAGTACAACCGACCCTATGTACTCAATAATTAACAAACCTAATCTTAGGTTGAAAGTAGTGACGAGCTAACACAAGGTCGTGTCCAATACCAATATCCCACAACATCTCATAACAGCATAATGCAAGTAATAAAAGATGTATCTCAGAAGTAAAATGCTCAGCTCGTTCACATTTCCAGAAAAAAAATAGTCATGCTTTTCAAGTATCTTAGTGAAAACCCAAATCTTTTACCAAAAATGCCAAAAATACGAGTGAGTTTGAAAACTGTAATTTTTTTCCATATATCCTTTCCACAATAAATAAGATGTTTCATTTTCTTTCCAGATAGCATGTGTGAAATACCTCTCTATGCCCACATATCAATGTGTGTAAAAAGTCATGAATGACGTGATACCGTACATCATGAGGAAAAATGCATCTCTATGCCTGTATGTCATGTGTGCATGCCAATGCCATGTATCTCAGAGATGAATCATGTACTCACACTCTCAGAGTACTTAATCTCGTTGTCTCACACTTTTCACTCATCATGCTCAACCACTCGGTACTGTATGTGGCCCATACGGCCCAGGGAAGATCCATCCCG
Source organism: Nicotiana tomentosiformis (assembly GCF_000390325.3). NCBI lineage: Eukaryota > Viridiplantae > Streptophyta > Magnoliopsida > Solanales > Solanaceae > Nicotiana > Nicotiana tomentosiformis. The sequence continues at coordinate 58,044,192 of NC_090823.1, forward strand.
GAATATATACATCACTGACCATCAGTCACTCAGTAACGAGGAAGGCCAATCTGGCCCCATGGAGAAGATCCATCTCCAGGTATATAAATGCTTCAGACAAGATCCATGTCCAGGGAAGATCCATCCCTCAATATAATCAACTGCGCTCACTGGGGGTGTGTACAGACTCCGGAAGGGCTCCTATAGCCCAAGTGCTATCATAAGCCAGATCCAGGCATAAATCAATATAACATGTTGCGGCATGCAGCCCGATCCCATAATTGTCACTCATAATCAGGCTCTCGGCCTCACTCAGTTATCAATCTCTCTAGTCTCACTCACGGGCTCACAATGTCATGAAACTAGTCCGACAACAATGATACGATGTATCAATAAATAATTGAGACTGAGATATGATATGAATGCATGAATATGACCGAGTATGAAATATCAATGAAATCAATGAGATGACAGTAAGAAACGACCACTATGGGTCAAAACAATATCAGCATAAAGCCTAAACATGATATCTAGCATGATTGACAGCTCAATTACTTTATCACATGGTGAAAACATGGACAACAAAATAGGGCAACTATTCAGTGCCATGGAAACAACAGAGTCCCAATTCACATGGTGCACGCCCACACGCCCGTCACCTAGCATGTGCGTCACCTCAACACAAATCACATAACATGTATTTCGGGGTTTCATACCCTCAGCTCCAAGATTAGAAGAGTTACTTACCTCGAACAAGCCAATTCCAACACCGAGCAAGCAAGCGATGCTCCAAAATGCCATCCCGCACGTTCCGACCTCCGAACGGCTCGAAACTAACCAAAACAACTCAAATACATCAAACAATGCTAAAGGAACCAATCCCGATCGAAAAAGATCAAATCTTGTATCAAAAGCCCAAAACTGGCCAAAAGCCCAACCCCTACCCGCACCTCGGAACCCGACAAAATTTACAAAATCTGACAACCCATTCAATTACGAGTCCAACCACACTAGTTTCACTCAAATCCGACTCCAATTCGATGTTCAAAACTCAAAACTTCATATTATGGAACTTTAGGCCAAAACCCCCAATTTCCTCTTTGAAAATCATAAACCAAAAGCTAGAATTGAAGATAGATTCATGATATAAAATCAAAAGTGAGTAGAGAACACTTACCCTAATTCATATGGTAAAAATTTCTTCAAGAATCGCCTCAATCCGATCTCCATAGCTCCCAAAATGCAAAAATGGTCGAAACCCCCGAAATAGAGTACTTTATACTTCTACCCAGGCATCCTCTTACGCGAACGCGACAACACTATTGCGTTCGCGATGAACAAGACAATCTGCCACCATAATACACTTTGCGTTCGCGGTAAAAACCTCGCGAACGCGACTCACAGCTGGCTCAGACCTTCGCGAATGCGGCTCCAACTACGCGAACACGATGAAGAAGGCCTCCGGCTCCGGCTACCAGCCCAACCCTACGCGTCCGCGATCCATCATACGCGAATGCGAAGAAGACTTGCCCCAACACTACGCGAACGCAGACCATTACTCGCAAATGCGAAGAACAATTTGTTGCTGCCATCCAAATGCACTACGCGTTCGCGACACTTGCCACGTGAACGCGATGAAGAAATGAGATACCAGAAAATAGCAGAACACGGCAGTACCAAAATGAAGAAAAAATAATCCAAAATTAATCTGAAACACGCCCGACCCCTCGGGACGCCGTCCAAACATACCAACAAGTCCCATAACATAACACGGACCTACTCGAGGCCTCAAAACACATAAAACAACATCAGAACGATGAATCATACCTCATTCGAATTCAATGAACTTTAAAACTTTAAATTTCCACAACTGATGCCGAAACCTATCAAATCACGTCCGATTTACCTCAAATTTTGCACACAAGTCACATTAGACAATACGGACCTGCTCCAACTTCCAGAATCAAAATCCGAACCCGATATTAAAAAGTCTGATCCCGATCAAACTTTTCAAAATTTCAACTTTCGCCATTTTGAGCCAAATTCAACCACGGACCTGCAAATAACAATCCGGGTGCGTTTCTAAGTCCAAAATCACCCAACAGAGCTAACGGAACCATCAAAATTCCAATCCGAGGTCAAATACTAAAAAGTCAAACTTGGTCAACTCTCCCAATTTAAAACTTCAACAATGAAATCCACTCTTCCAAATTCGATTCTGAAATACCTGAAAATCAAAAACGACGATTCACACAAGTCAAAATACATCATACGGAGCTACTCACGCCCGTAAACTACCGAGAAAAGTGCAAATTCTCAAAACGACCGGTTGGGTCGTTATAACAAGTCTAACAATTGTTGATCACTCATATCTTGCACTCATTCATATCTGGTATGCATCATCATCTTGATTAATTTCTTTTAATTTTTAGATTTTTAGTGAAATTTTGGACCATTTATCTGATTGAATCTATTTGAACAACCTTGTGGGGTAAATATGTAGTGGGTAGACTGGTAAATGCTCTAAGGGGAACTAGTAAATTGATTTTCATGCTTAGATGTTGTTTTCATGTCAAAATTGCGCAAAAATTTCAAGCCCTAGGTGAAAAACGACCATCTGTTCATAATTGCTGGAATATGCGACCGCACAAGAAATTGTGCGGTCCGCAGAAGTTAAGGTCTAGGGCACTATAGTAAGGCATGGTTCTGAGGCCGCAATGAAAAATGTGCAGATCGTAGAAATCCCATTGCGGCCGCAGAAAAACTTAATCTTTGTGATCAGAGAGTTGTCATTTTGGTGACTCTCAAGTGCGGCAGCAAGACTATTTGTGCAGATCACAGAAAACTGGTTGCGGGCGCAAAACAGCCAACTCTCTGTCATCAGAGAGTTGTCATATTGGTGATATCTGAATTGTGGTCACAATGAGAAATGTGACTGCAATCCATTTCTACGACCGCAAAGGAAAATTATGCGGTCCGCAATGCCCATGTTGCTGTCGCAATGACAATTATGCGGACCGCAATTCCTTACCCTGCAAGCATATCTCTACTGTGTTTTTCACTGTAATCTCTGGAATGTCCTTGCATTCATTCTGTGTCTGAACTTGAATTGCAACTAACAATCGCCTTTGCTTGGTACAGAACATGGTTCGATCTAGAGAACGAGGCGAAACTTCAAAAGGAAGGGGTGACCCTTCTCGGGGACGAGGGAAGAGACCCTTACCCAGGGCTCAACAGCCTGAAAGCAGAAAGAGGGTAGAGGGAGAGGTGCAGACCTCTCGGAGACCAGTTCTTATGTCCCATCTAGGGACGTCTCTTAGGGAAACTCAGCCTTAGTTCATGAGTAGCCGACAGTGCAATCAAGGCCACCAAGGAGATATCAGCTCAGGGATGAGCCGTCTTCATCACATAGCACCTTCGAGGGTTCGGAGAGTGCCAGTCAGACTTTTGAGCCTTCCACTACACATGTGCCCCAGGCACTAGAGACATCAGTTCAGGACATCCCATATGATGGCCGAGGGGGAGATGCTACAGTTGTCGGCCTTGAGTGATCGAAGAAGAAAGAGGTGTGTGAGGACCGGTTCGTCAGTTTGGCTGCCTTTTCTAGCTTCCGTGAGTGGTGGCCAGTGAGGTCACTCACTCTTGAGCGACAGTTCCAGTTGAGAGATCCAGAAAAGTGCAACCCTGTAGTTTTGAGGCACTTTCGAGAGCGCAAGGGGTGGATGTGGTTCACCCAGAGCGTGGTGGATGCGAATGAATACCTATTCCGGGAGTTTTATGCCAATGTGGTGCATATCAAGAAAGGGACAAAGATAACTAAAGTGAGGAACCTCAAGGTGCGTTTTGATCAGCACACATTGAACACTTACCTGGGGTTTGATGATGTCGAGCCCAAAGAGTAACCTTGAGAAATATGCACTTAGGGATGTAGCTCGTCCTTGGCTAGCTGAGATTTTAGCAGCTCCTGGGCCACCACCACCATGGATCACAGCAGGGGTGTCTATTGGCCGGGTACTCGATCAATGTGGGTGTCGTGATGTCGGCCAACATCTCTGTGGTCGCCAGGAAAGCGGACACATCCTATCCGTATCCCAACACTATTACAGAGTATCTTACAAATGCAAGGGTGGAGCCAAGAGATTTTGATACGAAGGTGTGGGCAAAGAAGACCTTCTTATGGTACTCGTTGATGGATGCACACAACCCTAAGAGAAAGGGTCAGCCATCTACCACCATAGGCCAGTCCGATGAGCCATCGGTTGTAGCTGCAGAGGCAATTGGCATTCCATCCACCTCAGCCGAGCCTTCAGCTAGTGCCGCAGCTATGCCTCTACCTCTAGCCTCAATGCCTTCAGCAGCCCCTATTACAGGTTCCACCTCGGCTTTGAAGCTGGTGCCGATGCCTCCTGCTCCATTATCTGTGCTGCGAGTCTCCCAGACATTGGCAAGCCTCAACAACTAGATGCAGACAGCTACTGCAAAGTTATCTAACATATACAGTACTGTTGCAGCATAGTCCTATATTCCGGTACCTCAGATACCCCCAACAGTGGAAGAAACATTGAAGAAGCTCCTGGAGAACTAGAACACGATTATGGATACATTGGTGCAGAATGGGTTAGTGATAGAAGAGCAGGGCAAGGAAGTGAAAAAGATGAGAAAGTCCCAGGCCTCCAAGAAGTCAGTGGACAAGCTCTGGAGATAGGTTACCAAGCTTGCAGCAGCTGGAGACATTCACTTTGACATACTGATTGACCCACACCATCCAGGCCCAGATCCTACAACACCTTCAGCACCAGCTGGCCAGCTTGAGGAGCTTGACCTTGCTGCTGATACTGCCGAGGTAGTGCGTTAGATATTCACCAACCCAGTTACTCCCTGAGTTAAGCATAATGAGATCCAGTTGGATGAGACTGAGGTCGGTGACGCTGCTGGGGACACAAAGATGGCCAAGGAGCCATAGGGAGTTTTCTTCACTCTTACCCTTCCTTTACTCTTATTTTGTTAAGCATTGGGGACAATGCTTATTTTTATTTGGGAGGGGGGGGTGGAGTTTATTTGATCTAATTTGATGATTCTGAGACAATTGGTTTGTAATAACTTAACAGTATTTTCTTCTCTTCCTTTTTATGTATATATTCTCTCTTTTCTTCTCTCATTATGTATATATCTTCTCTCATTATGTATATTCGTTATGCTTTCAATAGTTTTTGCTTATAGCTTCTTTATGTTTGTTTCTCCTACTAGTTAGTGTTTAAATTAGTAGCTTCTTTTTGATTTAGTAGCTTCTTCTTATATTTTCGTAGTTAATAAGCCTTTGGTTTTTTTAATACCACGGTTCTTTCTAAAGATAGTTTTTGTGTGAACCGAGTGATTCTTCCCAGCGATGGATGGCGTGATAACCTTCTTAAGGGACTGGGTCCGTTTTTTTGTGTTTAGGTAATTATAGTAGTAGTAATGAATAAAAAGACCTAATTAAATCATGCTCGAAGAGTCAAACATGCTTCACTTGGTACCAACACACTTAATTACGTGCTTATGGTTAGCAACAAGTTTTTTGGAAAGAAATAGCTCTAGTTAGTGACTGTGTGACTCTTGTGTTGACTTAGGCAATCATCGAGTGGTTTAAGCGAACCATAGCGATTTTCAATCTTGAATGTGGTCATTGTGGGCCATCGACTCTATCCTCTTTAACAATCCAGTTATGTGAGGGGTGAGATGTTTTGTTGCTAGTCCAAGTAATCGTGCGAATGGTCTAGAACTTGCTCTGAATGTGTTTCAAGGTGAAATCTTAAGCTTTGCTTGGCTTGAGAAGTGATTGTAGGCTTTCCTTGACCCGCTTGAAGTTTTTTGTTGCCTACCAATGTTGTTATCCCTAGTCAACCCATTTGAACCTCGAGCCTTTCTCATTTGATAACCATGTTACAAGCCTTTACCCGTTTTGTCGTGACCCTCTCTTGGCACCCGAGCTTTCCTTAACACTCTTGTGAGACAATTGGCTAAAAAATATAAGTTTGGGGGAGAGACGAGAAACTTGAAAGAGGTATAAAGGCACAAAAAGAGAAAAAAAATGATGAGAAGGAAAGGCAAGGAAAGGAAAGAACAAAAAGAAAAATGCAAAAGAAAGTGAATAAGTGGAGGAGTTGAAGGGATTCAAAGAAACGTAAGGATACAAAGCATGAATAAATCAAAGAGGGAGAAAATGAATGTCATGATCAATAAAGAGTGATGTTAAGTCTCTCTAGTTCCCCAAGGAAAAGAAAGTGCCTCAAAGAATTGGCAAAGCATGAGTCGAGAATAAAAAATGGAGTGCTTAAGGAAAGGTGAACCCACTCAACCATAGTATATCCAACCTTAGTCCAAAAGCCTTCATTACATCCCGAAAAAGCCCTACTTGATTTCAAGCCGAGTGAGCTTACATTAGTGGTGATCTACATGAGGGGCAAGCCTATGGTACTTGAAGCCGTACTTGCGACATTCTCCTGAGAGAGATGAGTGAACCTTTCGCAAATCTTTGGATTGAGTGCTAAAATTCTTGAGTGAGCTAGGCAAACGGAGAGTAGAGGAGGAGGAGTTTGGGATCCACAATGACCTACATGAGAGAGCGAGCTTCCTTGATGAATAAAGTCAACTCTTGATGCTCAAGTATCACATTAGAAATATATGTGCATAAAAGTTTAACTTGTCACCTTGTCGATAATACATAAGTAGTGTGGGTAATTGTTGGTCCCAACTGATGTGTGAATGGCTCACCTTTGACTGGCTCAAATAACCCTTAACTTATGGAGGTGGGAACTATTTTATTTCCTTGAGGACAAGCAAAAGCTTAAGTTTGGGGGAGTTGATAACTGGGGATTTTGACTACTTATTGCACCTTTTAGATTCTGTTTTTAGTCTAAAAGCGTTGAATTGTGTTCCCGAAACTGATGAACTGTGCAAAATTACAGGAATGTTAGAAGTTGGACTCCCGAGATGAAACCCGGCTCAAAAAGGAGTAATCTAAACACAAGGCAATAAAAGGCACAGAAGCTCACAAAGTGCGGACTACAAAATTCCATCTGCGACCGCAAACAATGAAAAAAAATCCCAACAGGCTTTCTAGCAAACTGTAGACCGCACAGGAATTGTGCGGTCGTAAATGATGAGCTGGAGATCAACTTCAGAGGGTTGAAAATTTTTCAAAGTCCAAGTCCCTCAAAATTGCGAATCGCAAAGAACTGTGCGACAGTAGAAGAAGTGCCTTGCGGTCGTAGAAGTAAAGATGCAGACCGCAGAAGACCAGATTGCGGCCGCAGAAGTAAAGATGCGGACCGCAGAAGACCAAATTGCCGCCGTAGTGATAAATCTACGGACCGCAGAAACATTACCTCGCGGCCGCTGTTGAGAATTGTGTTGCCGCAGAATCCCAACTCCAACAAGATGAATAATTCTGCGGACCGCACATGGAATTGTGCGGCCGCAGAACCTCTCGAAGGGCATTTTTGTCCGAAGTTTCCAGCCCTGATAAATAGACGAGTTTCACAAAATTAGGTTAACTTTTTGACATCAGCAAGTCCTATAGTCATTTTTCTTTTCCTCTTTTGGAAGTTTTCTATATTTTGGAGTATTTTACTATAGATTTTATCATTTTAACTTTACAATATGAGTTTAATTAGTATTTCTTCTTCTATTTCTTCAATTTCAAGCATGAGTAGCTAGATTTGTACTAGGGTGTTGACCCAACCCTAGTGTGTAAACCTTATGGGTATCTATTTTAGTGCTTGTTTATGATTGGGTGTTTATTATTTAGCCTTGTTCATGCTTTAATTTGTGAATTAATGGTTGCAAACATTAGTTCATGCCTATTTGACTTAGTCTCTACTTGAGAAAGAGAGACTCAGTCTAGGAAAACTTGGTTAACAAGAAATTGGGTCAATCGAGAGATTGATTAACCCAATTAAAAGGTTCATATAAGGCCCCGTAAAATTTTGCAAAAACAAAATAATATTTCGTGGCGCCAAATTGGTTTTACGTGTTGAGCCGCGGCTCGGACTTTTTGGGTTGAACAATGCACGGGAAAGTAAAGGAAATTTTTTGGCAAAAAAGCGCGTTTATGTGGTCCATTATGCGATCACATAATCACTTTGCGGGCCGCATAATGGCCGCAGAAGTGGACAGGAGAGGGTCAAATCTGGCAGCAGCTATGCGATTGACTATGCGACCGCATAGTGAGCACTTACACTGACAGATTTTTGATCAGTTTTGTCAGCAAGTATGCGACCATTATGCGGTCCGCATATCCATTATGCGGTCGCATATGCAATCGCAGAACCGTTCCGGAGCTCCATTTTTGGGTTTTTAAAATCCAACCCTATTTCGTTAAATACACTCTTTGGGTCATTTTTGAGCTATTATCTAACATTTTAGAGTGAGAGAGAGTGCCCTAGAGTGAGAATGTGTTCTTCAATAATTGTTCTTCAATTCTTGCTCAAGTTTTGGAAGATTAAGAAGGGAAGCTCACTAGGTCTTCATCCTAGAGGTCAGATTCTACACCCTAAACCCTAATTTCGAAATTTTCTGAAAATGGGTAATTAGCAAGATAATTTTTGGGCATGAGAGTTGTTTATTTTATATGCATGTGTTATCAAAGGGTGTAGGAAGATTATTGAGCTAAATGGTAAAAAGTGGGTTGTGGGATGATGGAATTCTCCATAAAAGGACCTTGAAACCTTGTGCACACCTAGTATTTGATAAAATGCTCAAATGAGCCAGAACCATGATCATCTTCCTAATTTTGGTTCAATTTGTTATATTTCTAAAATAGATTGAAGTTGCTAAGAATTCCGAAATATTTAGAGTGTAAGGAATGCTCAAGCGAGGTATGTTGCCTAAACTCTTCTCTTAGAATTGAATCACACAATATTCATGAAAAATATGTAAGTCCCGAGTGGTTCATTATAAAATTGGCTATTCCGAGTAAGATTGGGTTGAAAGATATATATATTCGACAAGTATCTCAAATGCTTTATTCATGTTATGTTATCAATTGAGGATGTGTTAAAACATGGGCTGTGCATTAATAATGTTTTGACTTCAAGTCAAGTTCAAACAAAGGCTATTATGCCAAATTTTGTGAGATATCTCTATGTGCCTTAGACTCTAAATTGCTCACATATGTACTACACACCTTGATTCGAATTGTATTTGTTATTGATGATGATGATGATATTTGAAATTGAAAAGGTGAGCATGAAATACTAAATATGGCCAACGTACCAAGAATGATTTTATAATTTTGGCCACTAGTGCCAATGAGATGAAAAGATGTAAAAGAAGTATGAAATGCGATGATTGATACAAAAAGGTTGATGTCTCGAATAAGACAGCCTAGCCGATCGGGTCATGATCGGACACCATGCCGCACACATGGTGGTGATTATGCTGGAAATTGTAATTGAAATTGTGATTATAGTCGATGTCCCTAATGGATAGCCTAGCCGATCGGGTCGTGATCGGACTCCGTGTTAAAGACAGTGATACTGACACTGAAAGAAATTATGGTTGATGTCTCTAATGAGATAGCCTAGACGATCGGGTCGTGATCGGACTCCGTGCTGAGAGTACGGTGGTATTGGTATTGTGGATATTGGTGTTGTGAATAATGGTATTGTGAGCAATGGTATATCGATGCTAAACATCTCCCAATGTGAGATATGGAAATTAATTTGAACATTGTCTTGATCCTAAGTTGAGGTTTGATGTTGATTAAGGCTTTCATTGATATTATGATAATCTTGTTTGTATTATTTGTCATTCTATTGAGAGGGTGTTTAGTTATACATACTAGCGTTATTCGACAGTACTAACGTCCCTTTTGCCGGGGGCACTGCATCTTTAAATGGATGCAGGTGGTTCCACAGCAGGAGATACTAATCAGTGATAGCAGTACACCTTCTTCCCAGCTGACTTGGTGAGCCCTACTTCATCCCGGAGTCATGTATCTTTTGTATTTTGTATATTCTGTTTGAGGTATAGCCGGGGCCTTGTTGCTGGCATTATCATTGTACTCTTCTTTATCCATAGAGGATTCATAGACATAGTGTGAGTTGTGTATTGGTGCTGAAAAAGTCAAAATATATTATGTTGTAGCTGTATTATTTGTCCATTTGAGACTTTAAAAATGATGAAACTATTGGTAATGAATTGGTAATGTAGACATGAACACATTTTTGTCTAATTAATGAAAATATGTATTATCTCCAGTCGTGGATGAGTTTGGGTAGAATAAAATTTAACAGGCTTGCTCGGTCGGTTTCACTCGGTTGAGCGCCGTTCGCATTCCTCGGTTTTGGGGCGTGACAGTTCAACCTAGAGATAGTAATAACCGACTTGAACTTTTATCAACCGTTTTGTGTGATACTCATTTGGACTTGAGAAAGACAAATTGAGCAAAACTACTCCTTGACCGAGAGGTATTGAGTGGGTAATTGAGAGTTGATAGCTATAATACACCCCGATCAACAAAACAAACATTAAGGAATATATCTCATTAGGCGAACACCTAAGTGATGGTCATAGACCTAGGCTTTTTAATAAACTTGAAAAATAACAAAAACAATTATCCTAGTCTTATTTCTTTGCTTTGCAATCTTTAGCTTTTAAAAATAGAAATAGTAGCAACACCATTTTGTGGAATTGCAAATTAAGATAGATCAAATTCACGCATTAGAATATATATACTCCTAACTCCCATCTAGATCCCTGTAGATTCGATCTTGACTCTTCGTTGGGTTACTATAATTGCAATTAACCGTGTCATACCTTGTTTTGAGGTGTGCCTCTCACGTAGTGAGAGGGATTTCAATAATTGGGGAAATCATAACTCTAGGCCTCCTTAATCTTGTCCCCAAAACCTTAGTATCTTTAGTTGTTAATTTATTATTTTAATTTGCTAGTTAATTAATAAGAAAACAGAATCTTGATATTTATAAATTAGGAGTTGTTCGAGCTTGTATTCTTAGTGATACTTAACAGTTACAACAAAATCTTAGTTCTCTGTGAGATTCGACTCCGGACTTTTAGACCGGATTATATTTGCAGCGACCGCTTATACTTTTTAGGACTAGAGTTGGATGTGATCAAATTTTGGCGTCGTTGCAGGGGAACTAATGGTGTAGTTATAGTTGTACATATTGCTAGGTTTCATGTTTGAACTTTTATTTTATTTTGTTTTATTTTATTTATTTTTTAATTTTATTTTGTTTTACTTGTTGATTTGAGAAACATGACATCTTGGAATTATGGAAGTTTAGGTGTTGGTAATTTTACTTTTGATTTGTATACATATTGTGAGGGAAACCACCCGTGGCAAAATTTTCAAAACGTTCCCGAGAGCGAGTTATGTGCACCAACTCAATCTTATTTGTGGAATGTGTGTGATGTGTGTGGTGGTCAAAATGGTCACTTTTATGGTTGTGCTTATATTTATTATCCTCCCCCAACCCCTTACTATGATAGTTCTACTTTTTCTTATGAAGTTAATAGGAACAAAGAACCAGGGGATGTGGACCTGAAGGAGATCAAGGATATGTTAAAGTGCCTTCTGGAACAAAATAATGAGAAACAACTGCAGATAGAAAGACAAGAGGCAACTATTCGCAACTTGGAGGCTCAAGTGAGTCAAGTGGTTGAAACTTTTAATGCTCAGAAGCCAATTTTGGAGATAGTAGCCAAGAAGAGTGTGAATTTGAGGTGCTAATTGAGGAGGTCAGAGTAGAATATCAACAACCTAGCCAATTACAATTTGAGGATGTCGATGTTGAAGAAATGAGAATAGAGTCAGCCAAGGACATTGAGGATATAAATTTTGTTGACTCTAGTATCATTGATGTTGAGGATGTTGAAAGTCCTGCAGTTCATGTGTATGAGCGCATTGGTCCTCACTCCAAACATTTTTCTACATTAAAATTGGATGATGATATGGAGATAGAGTCATCTGAGCCGATTGAGGAGTCAAGGAATGAAGAACAAGGTGCCTACATTCTGGAACTTTTCTTGCCTCAAACTTAGGATTATACACCTCATGTAAAGGCCAAGAAGTGCAGAATACTGCTTTATTTCCTGGGGCCAGTTCGATTTGTTCCACCCCCCTTGGAGCATAACCGAAAGCTTGAATCAAAACTTGGTGGTTCAATTCATAAGCTCGCGGTGGAGGCAGAAAGTGGTTCACGTCATGCCGCGGCGTTAAATCAGGCACTTATTGGGAGGCAACCCAACTTTACTGCTTTCTTTCATTTTTAGTTTTTTTATTTATTTTATTATTGTATTATTTTTGGTAGTGTCATTTTTAAGTTTATAGGAGCATAGGAAGCATAGCTATTGGAATGATGCAATAGCAAGTAGATAGTTAGAACTAAGTGTGGGGTGCCCGCACAAAGGAAAAAATCCGAGAGAAGACCGAGTACCCCATGAGCTGCTAGTGCTTCGGCCTTTGGCCTACCAGGGAGTTTTTTTTACCCTCTTATTATTTATGTTGTACATTGGGGACAATGTATAATTTTAAGTGTGGGGTGAGGAGATTGTTTGGGTGACTTTCTGTGCTATTTTAGTTATGTTAGTTTAATTGATAAATTTTATTTTTAGAAAAATAAATTTGGATTTTTTCCAACGATGAATCACCTAGACAGTTTTCTTGAGGGATTTAAGTCTAAACAAAAAATACAAAAAAAATGAGAAAATAGAAAATTCAAAAACATATCTTTTATTTTTCTTAGGTAGTAATAATCCCCCGTAGTTTTTCTTCGTGCCTTGGTTCTTTTTCATGGGATGTAACTTGAACCGGGTAATAGATTTAATTTTTTATTTTATTTTTTTACTTTTTGAGTAGTATGTAGGAAAGAAAGGAGAAGAAATAATGTGATTCACACCTTTTGACTTGTTTGATGGTTGCATACTTAGGTTCTAGCATGTGTTTCACCTTCCTTTATCTTTACATATATGATGATGCCTTTGTTTTAATGAATAGCATGTGGTATAACTCCTATGTTTCGGTTGCTTGACTTGTGTTCACTTTGTGCTTCATGGTTAATATGTCTCTTGGCTGTGTGAATACTTATTTGATTGAGAGTTCGAATGGGACCGTCCTTAGAGAGTCATGTGCTATGTGTGAAGTGAGTTCTTTGTATAGTCCATGTTATTACATTTGAGTCTAGAACTTGCCCGGAATGTGAATTGAAGCGAAATCCTAGGTGTTACTCGGTTTGAAAAATGATGTTAGTATTTCTTTGATCTTTTTGAGTTTTGTTGCTTATCATAAATAAAATCATCCCTAGATACCCTTTTGAGCCTATAAGCCTTTCTTTTGGCACCCGCATTACAAGCCTATCCTCTTTTGTTCTTAATTGAATCATTTTGATCCTTATATCTCTTAAAGCACTTGAATTGTAAAGAGAGCGCTAGAAATAAGTAATGAGGAAACTTAGAGTAGCTTTTGAGTGGAACCAATAGAAGGAAGAAATGTGCACTTGTGCTTTAAATAAAAATCCACTAGCGGCAAGGTAAAAGTAAAAAAAAGAAAGAAATAATAAATGAATAAATAAAGGTTTCTTATTTTTACTAGTGGATGTGATCTGAAGCAATGCGTACAGAAGAAGGAAAAATATTCTGGGGTGAGCTATCTTGTGATGATTGAAGGAATTTTGCGCCTAAAATTGAATACGTGATGTGTTAAAGTGCTTAGGAGGGTTAGCCACTATATCCTAAATATATCCTGCCCGTCCCTTAGCCCACATTACAATCATAATAAAGTCCTAGTTGATTTCGGACCGTGCGGGCCTACAATACTAGAGGTTTACATAAGGGGCAAGCATATGGTACCTTTTGCGTGCATGTGACTTCTTTGAGAGAGTGAGTGATTTTTCTTCATATGTATGAGTCCTTAAAATATATCCGATCATGTGATTTGGATGTGTGGACTGCTTACTCTTTATTTTATTGTGAGGGCACATGGTTTCACAAAGGATAGGTAACATTATTAGACCTCTCTGTTAGATTAAGTATTCAAACCTCGGGTGCATTGTGACATTGAGTTAGTTTTCGAGGCTAGGATTGTTATAATCATGTTACTCCTGGGTTGGATGTTTTGAAATTGGTCATGAGTATGGGAAGTGTTGACAGCATATGCTAGAGCTTAATTGTTACTATCAACCATGGTCATAGGTGTAGTGTGCTGTGAATGTGTGGCTTGCTGTGTCCTTAAAGCGGAAGTGTTTGGTTGGTTGACTCGAGGGCGAGCAACATTTAAGTGTGGGGTGTTGATGTCGTGCTATAATTCCATATATTTTGACATTATTTACCCTATTTGCTTGTTGTTTGGATGCTAATTTATGCGACAGTTGCGCTTAATAGAGCTTATTTCACGTGTAGGAATGCTTGGGCATGAATTGGAGAAAAGTTGCACGGAATGGCACCTCAGAGCTACAAAATGGAGCAATAAAAGAAGAAGTGCAAGGCAACAAAACAACAGTGCCATAGACAGTGCAAGGCATTGTCCAGGGCACTATCATTAGCGCCCCAGACAGTGCCTTGTGCAGAAACAACAGTGCCATAGACAGTGCAAGGCATTGTCCAGGGCACTGTCATTAGCGCCCCAGACAGTGCCTTGCGCCGAAACAATGGCGCCATAGACAGTGCCTCGCGCCGACGATGCCATCCGAGCAAATTTTAATTCCTCATTAGTTTTGGACATGTAGAATTCGGCCCCTACCCTATAAATACCCCTTAAAGTTAGTTTTTTGAGGGAAAGACATCATTAGAGAGGGATCATTAGAGAGGGAGAGACATCATTAGAGAGGGAACCGACCTAAGGAGGCCAGAACACACAAGGAGCAAGGCGAAGAATTCTTCTACGAGGTTTTCACTTTTTTCTTCCTATTTTCATTATTGGTTATGAATTCTCGTATTATAGTTTTGCATACTATTATGAATAGCTAATTTGTTATCTAGGGTTTTGATGAAACCTTCTGTAGGATGAATTCTTGATACGTTTTGATATAATTGAGTCTTTGATTTTTTCTATTTGTTCAACTATGCGCTTATTGAAGAGCTCTCAATTAATGATGCCTATTTATTATGTATTGCTTTAAAAAGAGTACATATTTAGGTGGTTGTTGAACAACGTCACTCCTAACGTATATGAGAGATTAATATGGCGGATTTAAAAGTGGAATTAGAGATAACGAAGCTTTGACGTGATCATAGTGAGCGGTGAAACAGTGCGAGCTAGCGTAATTCAAGAGAATATGACTAGTACATTGTTGTAGTTGCTTGAGAGAGAATTATGATAAGTCGAATACTCATGATCAGTAGAGGATACTTAGGCGATATTATAGGAGATATAGCGAGAAGGATTCCGACAATTGGGGAAATCATAACTCTAGGCCTCCTTAATCTTGTCCCCAAAACCTTAGTATCTTTAGTTGTTAATTTACTATTTTAATTTGCTAGTTAATTAGTAAGAAAACATAATCTTGATATTTATAAATTAGGAGTTGTTCGAGCTTATATTCTTAGTGATACTTAACAGTTACTGCAAAACCTTAGTTCTCTGTGGGATTCGACTCCAGACTTTTAGACCGGATTATATTTGCAGCGACCGTTTATCCTTTTTAGGACTAGAGTTGGGCGTGATCAGAATTCACCAGTTCTTGAGGAGTTTCTAGGCATGCACCCGTAACACACAAGACTACAAACGTTAGAGTTTCAATATAATGAATTTCAAGTCGAGAAAGCTGACTAAACAACGAATTCTAGTGATTCTTCTAGCCGTAATTAATAACACCGTTAATTCCCCAACAACGATGCCAAAATTTGATCACGCCCAACTATGCCTCCTAAGAGGTCTAGCGGTCGTTGCAAATATTTACAAGTCCGGAGTCGAATCTCATATGGAATTAACCTACTAATTACAACCACTAGATTCGCATGAATTCAAATAATCGACCTTCAGAAATATTAAATAATTGTTTGAGTGTTTACTAACTAAAGGCAAGGTAATTAAACAAGGCAAATATTATAGACAAGATTGGAAAAGTTTAGGGTTATGATTTCCCATCTCGTCGGAATCCTCCCCGCCACGTCTCATATAAATTTGCCTAGATATTCTCTACCGATCGTGAGCACTTTGGGTGTCGTAGTTCTCTTCTGAGCAAATACAATAATTTACTAGACGTATTCTTCCAAACTACGCTAGCTGACACTAGTTTACTGCTCACTAAGATCGCACCAAGATTTCATTATTCTTAATCCCACCTTTAAACCCTCCGTATTGATTCCTCATATACGTTAGAAGTGATGTTGGTCAATAACTACCTAAATGTGTACCCTTTTCCAAGAAATACACACTAAATAGGTACAGTCAATTGAGGGCCCTTCAATCAACCACAATAAGCATATAGTTGAACAAGTAGAGAAAAGTAAATGACAAATTCATATTAAACGCAGTGGAAAAGTCATCCTTCAAGAGGTTCCATCAAACCCTAGATGGGAAGGTTTAGCTACTCATAACCATACTAACAATCATGATAATAATTGAAAGCATTAAAATACAGATTAAGGAAGAATGGAAGAGAAAAACTCTTGCGGTTCGATGCTTCTAAGTGTTCCCGTCGCCTTTTTCCTCCCCAATAATGTCTAACCCTAAGAAATAGGTTTAGAACCCCTTTTATATATGTTGGGGACGTGTAGGGTCGAAACTACTAAGTCCTAGCCGAATTAGGACGAAATCCGCCCTTAGCCGTCTCGCTTGGCATCTGGCGCCAACCAAGACACCGAAATTTTTCACTATTCTACCTTTGGCGTTTTGGTTGGTGCCAGGCACCAACCTGGGCACCAAACTCATACTCCCTCCAAATGCTTCTGTTTTTACTTCACTTTGCATGCAAGCTTGCCAAATCACTTCAAATTGACTCCTACATATATAAACACCATTGTTAAGCTCGAGTCACAAATATTTACACCAAAATTAACAAGATTAAGGTATAATGCAAGGCAATTACATACAAAAACATAGATTTTTAGCCTAACATCAACGATATACAATTATTATTATTATAAATTACAGAAGTCCAATCCAAACTATAGATAGGCTTTTTCACCTCTAAAAATAGATTCTATATTAAACAAAGTTATCATTTAATTATTTTCTAATATTTAAAATTTTAAAAGCACCTACAAATTTTGGTTCAAAATATAGCTGTTGGATTTTACTTTAGTGGTAGCAACTTATTCTTTCTATTCCGTCGAACACAATTCATATAGTTATTAATTTTTATTGATTAAAATAATAAAATAATTTGTATTTTGTACGCGAGAAAGGAAAAAGGATTGTCTTATTTTAATTACTTGATAATGTTTATGTCTTATAGAATGAACTTGAAACATGCCCAAAAAACAAAAAGGCCGAATTTGAAATTAAATAGCTCTAAAAAACAAAAATTATGGCCCTTAAATCTTCAAAAGCTACGGAGGCGATGAAATTATAAAACTAGAACTATGTTTAAGTTGAATATATGGAATGATGATCGTGTTTCCTTTTTTATTAAGTTAGCCATATAGGTTCAACATTCGTCAAATTCATGAGTTTAAATTTTTATTTTATAAATCAAACACTATTTTAATATAATATTTATATAATTGTTTTTTAAAAAAATATTCATTAAGAAGGGGTACACGCGCAACGCGCGTATCCAAAAACTAGTATATATATATATATATATATATATATATATATATATATATATACTAGTTATATTGTACGTGCGTTGCACGTGTCAATAAACTAAAAATTACGTACAAGAGAAACAAATCATATAAAATAGCAATAGGCGTTATAATAAATGCAACATTATTTATATGACAAAATAATGTTAACGTTGAGTCTGTTGCTGAATAAAGACAAAATAAAGATACTCACTATGCTAAATAGAATAGGTTTCTCCTTTGTTTCTCTCACTTATATGGATTAGATTTTTTTCCTTTTCAATAAACTAAAAATTATATACAAAAGAAATAAATTATATAAAATAGTAATAGACGTTATAATAAATGCAACATTTATTTATATGACAAAATAATGTTAACATTGAGTCAGTTGCTGAATAAAGACAAAACAAAGATACTCAATATGTTAAATAGAATAGGTTTCTCCTTTGTTTCTTTCACTTATATGGATTAAATTTTTTTCCTTTTCCAATTTAAATATTTTATTTAGACGAATTTATCAAGAGAACTTCCAGTGGCATTGGGTTTCTACTATGTACACAATTACTTATGCACAGTGGGTTTCATAGTCAAAACGTTGAAATAGTAGAAAACAAATTCTAAATAATTCTACTCTTTACGGGTAGGATCCCAAGTGATTATGGACATTTAGAAATAATAAAAAACAGAAGAGAATCCTCTTAACTGATGAAAGACAGAGGGATATAAAATAACCAATCAATATAATTTGTAAAAGAAATAAGCACAATCACAGATAATTTAATCCACCAACCGATCATCTATAGTTTTTGAAGAGCATCAACTTATATAGATGACAACATAAAGATTTGTATAAATCAACCAAATAAAAAGTACCAAATATCAATGACTCTATTCTTAGTTCTCTCAAAATATTATTGCAAAAATCCGGGTGAATAGCATAATACACGTATCAATGCTAACTCAAATTCTTTGTTCTGCTTCTTCTATATACACGATGTTACGGAAAGAAAAAAAATTTGGCTTAAAAAGAAAACCTGGAAACACACAAAGCTGGAGATTGAATGAATCTAGTAGCACCTGCAACTTCGAACTACGATAAAGTTCATGAAGATTTTGGAATTGTAACTCCTTTTATAGAAGCATTTTCAAATATACAAAAAGTCGGATTCATAAACCAAAAAGAATTTGAGTAGGACACTATTTGTAGGAGACCACCGAATGTAAAGAAGACTCCTATATGATTTGTACATTCTTACGATATTAACAGAATTTTTTTATTTTTTCCAAAAAAGATATATATTATTAGTGTTTATATATAATTACAGTTTTATCCAACTTAAAATATATTTACGAAGGATAAAAAAGACGAACAATATTTCGATATGACCTTCGTGCTTTTAATATAGTATATATATACCAACTAGCGCCCCCCTAATTCATTCAGCTAGAAAAAATAATCGATCAATCCGATTGACTATTTGTGTAAAGATGGTTTTTAAAATTATGAATTTATGAGAAGGACAGTAGAGAAAAGATACTCAAGAGCATATGGGCAAAGGTGTAAAAGCCCAATACCCGAATAACCCCGACTTCTTCACTCTAAAACCATATAAAACCTAGCGCCACCCTAATTCACCCAGCTGCTCAAATACAAAATCCAAAACTAGCTAACCTATTCTCAGCCGAAGCAGCAGCAGCCGCCACCATGGTAAACCCTTACTCCCCCGTTCTATTCTTGATTATTGCATCAATTGCTTGATTTTATGACTCTTTATTTGTGCTTGAACTTTTGATATTCTATGATGCTGTTGCAGGTGAAGTACTCCCAAGAGCCTGATAATCCCACCAAATGTAAGGGTCCCACATTGATTTTTTGCTTAGTATTTGTTTTTTTTGGGGAGATTTAAGTGTTTTATCTATCTATTATTTGATGACAAAGAACCCATCTTTGCCAATTTATAATTACTATGTTCCAAAGGAGGGTTAAAGCATCTATTGTTCGTTTTATTTGTTTTTATGAAACAGCATTTATATCTAGTGTTTATTTCAATTTATTTGTCGGGTATTTTGTTGATAGCAATTTAGCGTTTGCTTTTAGATTCTAAGTTGTTAGTAGTGCAAAACCTGTATTCACCATACATACATTTCCTGTTTTGCAGCCTGTAAAGCCCGGGGTGCTGATCTCAGAGTTCATTTCAAGGTACTATTTCTTCTTTTTTCGACCACTTTAATTGTTGACATAAATTGGATTTAAATGGTGCCGAGTGGTAGATTAGGATTGAGCGTTAGTTGTTGGTTTCTTAAATTGATTTATTCATGTTACACTTTGAATATGTTCTTCTGGGGAGTTTAGTATGTGGGTCTCAAGGTTAATTACTCAACAGATCTGGTGAGAGTGACAACCTGATGATAAAAGCAGTGGCCCTATTGCCTTTTTGTGAATGGGTCGCTCGTAAACTCCAGGGAAACAAATTTGCATTGATATTGGGTGAACCTCTTGAATTTCTTATGATAGATGGTTCAATAAAGAATGATACATGTTTAAGCTTTATAAAATATTTCAAACAATGATAATAATGACTCATGTGGGCTGATGGTGGCTTTTGGACTGTTTATGAAGTTCAGATTTCAAGCCTGGAGATTATTTTTGTGTCTGCTATGTTAATAACATGAGGTGCAATATTCTATTAACTGACTCAAATATTATGTTGGAATTTAGGTGTCATATATAATTGTCTTCTTAATGAGATTAAAATGCTTATTTTTCCCTTGTTGGGAGGACGGAGCATTGTTTCTGTTGTGTGCGTTGTGGTTTCATAATTGTACAAAAATCTAGTGCAGAGATTGTGTGTATCGGCTTTGTGCTACATAATGCACTTTGAACGAAAGAGTTCTCTGCCATATTGATAATATGGGCAAGATGGGCAGTTGTTTTTCATCTTTGTTGGTTGAAAATTTCAACAATCATCTAACCCACACCTCTAAACATTTGGACATCCTACAATGTCATTTGCTTCTGTACAGCGGTACATGTTTTGAGTTGATTAGCATTTCGTCATTTACAAACTAATTGATGAATTAATCAGAACACAAGGGAAACAGCCCATGCTATCAGGAAGCTTCCGCTGAATAAGGCCAAAAGGTACTTGGAGGATGTCTTGGCCCACAAGCAGGCCATACCATTCACACGCTTCTGTCGAGGTGTTGGCCGAACTGCTCAGGCCAAGAATAGGCACTCAAATGGTCAAGGACGTTGGCCAGTCAAGTCTGCTGGATTTATTCTGGATTTGCTTAAGAACGCAGAGAGCAATGCTGAGGTATACCACCTTGTCGTGCTATTGATTATTTTCTTCAACTTCTCTCGAAATATGAGCTGGCTAACATTTCTTTTATATATTGCAGGTGAAAGGATTGGATGTAGATTCACTCTATGTTTCTCATATTCAGGTTAATCAGGCACAAAAGCAAAGACGCCGTACATATCGTGCTCATGGAAGGATTAACCGTATGTTTGATCTCTATCTGCGTAAATTTCCAGAGGTTCTTATGCTCCTTTATGCACACTAAAGATTTTGTATTCTAATTATGTCAGCTTACATGTCTTCTCCCTGCCATATCGAGCTAATATTGTCTGAAAAGGAAGAGTCCGTGAAAAAGGAGGTATTATATAATTGCCCGTCAATATACCTTTATTGTTTAAAAGTCATTGTAATCAGACTAAACACTTGTTTGTTCATATTGCAGGCTGAAACACAGTTGGCAGCAAGCAAATCTAGGAAGGCATAGAAATAGTTTGCCTTGGTCATTCGAGTTTTAAGCAGTTATTTTATAAGATCTCGAAGTGTTTTATCCCTTTTTGTAATTCTTTTTCAGCACAAGTATCAGTTTGGCCCTTTGGTATGATTAACATATCAAACAACAATCTAGTTGGGAAAAGGTCTGCTCTTCTATTTAGTTATATATTTGATGACTTGCATCTTGCAACAATGAGCTTGGATCTAGCTGTTCTAGTATAGTAATATTATTAACACAGTATCCTCATGATGAATTGGATAAAGATTTATTTAGTATGATAAATATCATCCGGGATTTATCTTTCTCAAAGAAAATACGATTTAGGCCTTGCCACGCCCGATGTCATGGCCACGCCCTGTGTCGGGCCATGGCTTGTCATGCCCTGCGTCTGGCCATGCCTTGTCATGCCATGCCTTGCGTCGTGCCATGGCCACGTCGTGCGTCGGGTCATGGCCACGCTGCCATGGTCTGTTCTGTTTGGCTTCCTTGCGTCGAGAGTCAAAATATTTCTTAAGGGAGAGTCAAAATATAAAGAAATAAATTTAACAAGTATCATTATCTATATATATATATATATATATATATATATATTACCAAGCTAAACAGTGTAATTTTCTGACATGCTTGTTTCGTTCATATCGTGAGTGATGTGTCAAATGGGCAAATAACGTGTATTTTTTTTTTAAAAAAGTAATTTTTTTGTAAAATATTTGTATTTTTTCTTTAGAATAGAGAAACCCCCTCCTTTACACCCCCCTCTTCTTCCAAAACAAAATGTCAACCAGCAATCTCCCTCTTATTCAACCTTCCTCCGACGAACTCCTTTCTGGCTCCTGCCCACTCAGCTTCCACTATTTTCTCTTCATAAATTTCACCCAAGTACCACCTCCATTTCCATTCTTCTTCACCGTTAATTTGAACCCAAATCCCTCCTGCCCATATTCTGTTTCTTCTCTTTTGAAATTCAATTGGAACGAGTTTACTTTCGAAGCTCCAAATGAAATCGGACATCATAGGAGTTATTTTTTTGACGTAACAGAAAAAGAAAAGAAAAGTGACTTTTGGTAATGAATACAAAGCTTAATGACCATCTATAAAATTATAAATTGAAATTGAAATAATGTTTTCCCCCGAAATTCAAAATATGAACTGAATTAATCTTTACTTATTTTGAAAATTGATTTTCCATGGTAGCTGAAGATGTTGGCGGAGGTGCGGTGATTCTGGGTTAATTTTATTTAGAATGTTCTATCTAGATTGAATTTGTCATTTTCAATTATTGGATATGGTTTCAATCTCCCTTTTCTTGTTCGCCACTGTATTTTTTATTTTAATGATTTAGTGATAGAGTAAAAATTAGCGGGCTGATTGAATGATGTATTTCGTATTACCCTTATTAGGGTTGCGGCGTGAGAGTGGTGATGAAGTTGTAGCTTGGTCGTGATGTGGCGGATGGGTGGGGTAGTCAGTGGTATTCACGAAAAATCAAAAGATCGAACTAAACTGAAAATCAAATCAAACCAATGAAAAATAAAAAATTTCTTAATTTGATTTTGATTTTGAATTTTAAAACCAAGCAAATTTGATTAGATTTTGGTCTTAAACAAAAATAACTGAAAAACTCAAACCAAGTCGACTATAAAGTACCTAGTTAAAACTTTTATATATATATATATATATATATATATATATATATATATATATATATATATATATATATATATATATATATATATTCTAAAAGTTTAGAAACTTAATGGTTTATGTTAATCGTTTGACTCTTTGTTCATAATCTAGTTCTTTACCTTTATGGTAATCTAGTTCTTTGCCTTATATTCTAGTTTGATTTTGGTAGTCTTATGTCTAAGATTCGATTTCATGTTTAAAATAACTTGTCTTTAATTGAGTCATTAAATTTAATATCACTATTTAAAAATATTTTGGTAAATAACATATTTACTCAAAGATTATTAGTTTGACAAGTGTTATGTTAGAATATAGTCGTTAAAATATGTATTTGGTAGTGTATATCTCATATTTAAGAATTGTTTTGACAAAAGTCAAAAATCTCGGTAAAATCTGACTTAATTGATATGGTTTGGGTTTGATATTTGAAAAACGGACTTAATTAGTTTGATTTCTTTTTAAGGAAAAACCGAGCTAACTCGAACCATAAACACTCCTAGTAATGGCTATGGCTTGATTAGAGATGAAAAAAAAGTACGCTCCCCATGAAAAAAAGACAAAAATATAATTTTAAGGGCTTTCATACGCCGAAAGTTGTGTGAAAATCAAAATATTTGGTTCACGAGACACACCTAAGTCAAGTTGTAATGACCCGACCGGTCGTTTTGAGCTTTGACATTTTGTTCCGTGGTTTGAACCTTCGAGTAGCTTCATTTCTTATGTATTACGATGTTTGTTTTGATTTTCGGAAAATTCGGGATTGAGTTGGAAGAGTAATTCTCAATATAGTAGGTTTAAGTTGGAAGAGTTGACTAAGGTTTGACTTGTGAGGAAACGACCTCAGATTCATATTTTGATGTTTCAATAGGTTCATATAGTGATTTTGGACTTCGATGTATGTTCGAATTTGGATTTGGAGGTCCCTAGGTTGATTTGGCTCTATTTAACGGAAGTTGACAATTTAAAGGTTTAAAAAGTTCATAAGTTTGACTGAGAGTTGACTTTGATTCTATTGGGGTCGGATTGTTATTTCGGAAGTTGGAATCAATTTGTTTTGTCATTTGAAACTTGTGCGCAAAGTTTGGTTGGATTGGGGATTGGTTAGGCTTGAATAGGACATTGGGTTGAAGTTGAAAGTTGATGAACTTAAAAGATTGATCATGGTCGATGATTCTTGGTTTTGATGTTGTTCGTGGTGTTTTGAGCCCCCAGATAAGTTTGTATTAGGTATTTGTACTTGTTGGCATGATTCGATGGGGTACCGGAGGACTCGGGTGTGTTTCAGATTAATTTCAAACCATTTCCCTCATGTTTGGATTGTTGGTTTTTGCTGCTGGTGTCAAGCAAACATCATATTCGCGGCAAATATATCACGTTCGCGAAGAGTAAGGGAAGCTGGATGGCATTGTTGATCACGTTCGCGAAGGTTCTACCGCGTTCACGATTGATTTGGGTGTGAAGTCCTCGCATCCGCAGGTCCTGGGTCAGGTTCGCATAGTGAATTTGGGAGGTGGAGCTTTATTTTGCGCGTTCGCATTGTGCGTCCACGTTGGCGGAACTTGGGTGCCAGTTAGCCACCGCATTCGCGCGCGTCAGAAACGTGTTCGCGAAATTGGTTCTGAGGCAGCACATTTTTATGCATCGCGATCACGAGGGTACAACCGTGATCGAGTAGGGTACCGCTGGGCAGTGCATATAAGTTGTCATTTTAAGACTTTGAGTATCATATTTTGAGATTGGGAGCTCGGATAGAGGCGATATTTGAGGCAATTTTCATCACTTGGATTGGGGTAAGTATTCTTGACTCGGATTTGATTATTATTCATGATTATATCATTGATTTTCGCATTTGATTGATGAATCTAAAAGAGAATTGGTGGGGGGGAGGGGGTTGGTTAAGCTTTTCTAAAGTGAATAATTCGATTTTGAACATCGATTCAGAGTTGGATTTGGATGAAACTTATATGGTTGGACTTGTATTTGAATGGTGTTGACTGAATTTATGTGTTTTGTCGGATTTCGGGGTGCTGGCTCAGCCTGACTTTTTGGTTGACT
The DNA here is from genome assembly GCF_000390325.3 of Nicotiana tomentosiformis. Classification (NCBI taxonomy): domain Eukaryota; kingdom Viridiplantae; phylum Streptophyta; class Magnoliopsida; order Solanales; family Solanaceae; genus Nicotiana; species Nicotiana tomentosiformis. The sequence continues at coordinate 58,069,446 of NC_090823.1, forward strand.
TTGAGTATTTGATTAACGATTCGACCTTTATCGTTTGGGTTTGATTCCTATGGCATTATTTGATGTTATTGAGTTGTTTTTGGCTAGATTCGAGCCATTCAAAGGTCGATTAGCGTGGGAAGGTATTTTTAGAGTATTGGTTTGGCTTGTTTGAGGTAAGTGTCTTGTCTAACTTTGGTTGTGGGAATTTTTCTTGCTAATTAATATTGTTTGCTACATGCGGGGGTGATCTATATATGAGGTGACAAATGTATATACATGTGCCATAGGTATTCATGCTCGGGATAGAGTCTAGCTTACTCTATGCCTTATTTGGTATGTGTGTTCTACTTGATTCTATGTATTATTTCATTAATCAACTATACGAGCACAATAAACCATGCTAGAGAAGTGTTGAGACTATCGGTATCATATTCTGAACATGATGATCAAATCTTAAGACTTTTGCTATAGTTGCCTCGGAGATAGATAAACGTATGTTATGAACACACATCCGTACTTGTTCTTGTGTTTTACTTTGATTGGGTCGTGTATACTCTGTGATACATATGTGATCCTTTGTATAATTACTTGAACTTAGTTGCTATAATTGATTTAGCCGTAGTCATGCCTTATCCGTTTTTTTATTGTTATCATGTCATTGTGCACTTTATTGATGAGTTATACGGATATGCCTCTTGATAATAAAGTATTATTTGGCATTGTTGTGATAATAGCACATGTGGACATATTAGATGGATTGTTGGGTATTGGAATAAGGTTTTTGCCATGCTATTGCCATTGTTGATATTGCACATGTGGCGAGATAAGGCAGGCTATATCAGGTTTGCACATGTGGCGAGACAAGGTGGGATGAGTTGTTAATACGCGTGTGGCGAGATAAGACGAGCAATTACTTTATTTCAGCACATGCGATGAAATAAGGGTGGCATTATGGTGATAATTTGTGATAGCCTGGGGGGCGTTTTTATTGAATATATTTGTGTGGTGGTACAAGAGAAGCATTGTTGTTCGTGCTTATTACTTCTTTTTGTGCGCCATATATTTTTACATGATTTGGTGCGTTGTTTCTAACATGCTAATCTATGCCTTTGTTACTACTTGATGATTTAATTTCCAAGATGGATTTACCTACGTGGACTTATTATCTCATAATCTGTTGAGTTGTTGGTAGCGTAACAAATTAAAGTAAAAAGGGAAAGTTGTTATCATGCATTACTATATTTGATTCTTGAAAAGTCCTTTTGAATGTGTTATTTGTCAATTGACACAGAATTGGATTATAATGTGTCGCGAGGTCTTTGTCGTACAAGTGTGATTTATATTGTGACACAGAGTCCTTGCCGTGCGGGTGTGACTTATATTGTGGCACGAGGTCTGTGCCGTGCGAGGGTGATGGATAATATGGGCACGAGGTGCCATGTGTGTATCGCTACTTGATGAATTTTTGTGAAGCCGAGCCTTTACTTGTATTAAATTGTTATCATTTACTCTGATGAGATTATATTCATTATTTTTCAACTATACTTTCTGTTGCTAGTTTTTGATATACTACACAGATTATTTGACTAGTGAGTATCTTTTAACTTAAAAACCTCATCACCACTTCTCTGAGGTTAGTCAAGATGCTTACTGAGTACATGTGATCGATTGTACTCATACTACACTTCTGCACCTTGCGTGCGAATTTTGGAACTGAGTAGTGTGAAGACGAAGCCTTACATTGGAGATGTACCAGCATATCGGATTCATGCTAGCTTTTGTTCACGATATCTTAGGATTTCTTTTCTGTTTATGTATCTCTCAAATAGATATTGTATTTATTTCTCACATCAGTTTTGTAAATCTAAATCATAGTTGTTCATGACTTGTACTACCAATCCTTGGAATAGTTTTATTAAATTCTTTTGCAGTCTTATTTATAATATTGATGATTTCTCATTGTAGTAGTAACTTATACTGTTTGGTTTACCTAGCGGGTTGGGTTAGGTGCCATCATGACATTGGTGGAATTTTAGATCGTGACAAGTTATTATCAGAGCTCTAGGTTCGTAGGTTCTACGAGTCATGAGCAAGTGTCTAGTAGAATCTTGCTGATCGGTGTGATGACTTTCATATCTATCTCGAGAGGATACATGACATCTAGGAAACTTTCCATCTTTCTCTCCTTATCGTGCGACCTTGTTTCAACTTGAAGCCTGTATCTTCGATTTTCTTCTATTCACTCGTATGTGATGTTGTACACTTGGTATCTGCTATGCACCGACGACTTGTGATGACGTGGATGGTCTACGAAGGGTTAGGGATTCTTGATTATCATTGCATTATGTCGTCTAGTCTTGGAAGTGGATATGGTGGTAGACCTTTCATTATTTATTTGTGGGTTGCGGTGGATTCTTGTATCTAGTTGATGAGTAAGAACTCGGGAGGATTAATTAGTTTTAGGATTTGAGGTTGTGTGATTCGTATGAGGCTTCTATTCAGCGGAATGCATATACTACCATTTCGGATGACTTGAAGAAGTTCAACAACTGTCACAAGGATGAGTATGCACTTTGCAGAGTCATTGGAGTGTTTTAAGACTAGTGTTGCATAAGTTTATGAAGAATTCAGCTAATTAGCAGTGCGAGATCGGGGTAGTCATAAAGGAAGGGTAATGTGGGTTACAAATGATGTGTTCTTTGGCTTCAAGCCAAGTAGGGGAGTCTTCTATCGACGATCGGATTGCATGTTCATGCATTATATTGGTTCTTGGACTACGATGTGCTTGTGGATTAGTTATGATTTGAGAAAGATTTCATCAAGGAAGATTTCAAGCAAGGGATTGGTTGGATATATGATGTACGACGCCTTATGGGTATGTAGAGGTATTAGGATAATTCAGGTTTGTTACTCGTTGTAGATGTAGTGTGCAAGGAAATGGTCGGTTGTTTCTTTTTGATATTCATGTGCCGATGGAGTAGAGGTTGTTCGATGCGTATTGGCTGCGCATCAGATATTGGTGTGAGGTGAGTGACTTTCGAGAAGGTAATGCGTTCAAGATTCTTATTTGGTATTTAAGGATTCCCGGATTTGTGTATAGTTAAGACTTGAGATCTCTGTTGGATGGTGTCTAGACTTGTGGTGCTTCTATATCATTATTGACTCTTCATGGTAGTATTAGAGAAATGCAAGAAACAACTTCAGATTCATTAAAGGGTTCTTCAGTGCAGGCATTCTCATGTTGAGGTACTCTTGCTTTTAGAAGTCTATGTGATTTGGTTAATTTAGAGGGGTTTAGTTCTAATGACTTGACTAGATGCAAATGGGTTCCGACGAGTTTGCGATTATTTGGTCATGCCTTGCGGTTGATGTACCCTACATGCATGGGGAGTTCGTTACGTGTTATGATTTTGCTCTACGAGATTGAGTAAGTCGAAGGTTTTTGGTTGATGGGATGTCTATCCTACTTGTGATTTAGAGTTGAGAATTAGATTCTCGCGTTTTTATATGATAGCATGATAAAGGTGGTACGCCATGTAGGATTGAGATTTCATGGGCAAGGTTACAGTTCATTTTTGAAAGGAAGGTCATGAGTTCTAGACGACATGGAGATTTCAGATGTTTAGAGGATGATAGTACTACCTTGTATCGCCTGAGGGGTGTGCGTGTTAGGAGACACATGGTGATCTGGACTTACGGATGCTTGACTAGTATTAAGATAATTGCCTAAATGTTGACTGCTGATGTTCAGTTTTTTGCTACATGGAGCAGAAGATTTATGTGAGTAATTTCTATGATATTATTGGGTACGAGTGATATGTCAATCATCTGCGTGGTGGAGTTGGGATCCAATATGAAGATTCCTGTACTCTTGAGGTTTAGAGACTGGATGTTCTCAAAGGCAGACTATTCCTTAGTTGTAGATTGTGGGGATATGTTAAGAGTTAGACATCTGATGATATGTGTTATGGATAGGTTACTATGTACTTTTGAAAGGTTATTTGCCTATTTTGGGATGATCGAAATCTGGTCTGGGGGCTATTTGTCGGCCTAATAAGAATGCGTATTCTATATCGGATCAGGCTTGCTTACTATGGTGCAACATTTACAGTGGGTATGTTATCGGGAGGAACATATGTTATTCGTGCACTGGTTTGTTTCGTATATTGCTCTCTTATGCTACGACGGGTTGTGAGACTGCTTGGCTATTCACACGTATGATGCGGACCAGTTTAGGCCCGGTGACAAGATTTTGAGCGAGATGGCTCTTAGGACGTTGAGTTTCTTTTTAACCTTTTCTTATCGGTGGTATATCATGCTATCTATTTCTCTATGGTAGTGGTCATGCATTTCACGTGTTTGTTGTTGATACACATGTTTGTTGATTGTGAGCATTATGGATCGATAATTATTTCATGTGGATCAGTATGTTTGGATCGGGTCACGCACTGCAACAGTATTATGTTAGGATATGATTTTTGTGCTTGCTTCATGTGTTTTGCTTCTCCCTTGTGAGATGAGTTCATAGCGTTGTGCTTTGTGGTGGTAGTTGTTGAAATTGTTGGGTGGTTCTCTCATTTGGCTCTCCTTCTATCTTTGGTTATATTCGAGTTGTTGCTTGTTGAAGGCACGAATTTTGTCGTGTGTGACTAGGTGGATTTTGGCTTGGCTTGACAGTCGAATAACTTGTATCGGATGAGATGAGATCATCAGACCTGGATTAGTGCAATCAGAGTTGGATAGGGTACAGTAGGATCAAAATATCATTAATCAGCTTAGAATTTAACAATGGTTCTTGTTGGGCGAGAGAACTCCACGACTTATTAATTGGGTAAGTGGTTATGAGTTTCTACATGTTTCTTGCATCATTAGCAGTGTTGCAAAGATTTAGAACAAGGTTTTATTTGATATGAGGTCTGTCACCAGTACCAGATTTGGTTACGGGAAACTACTATGGTCCGAAGGTATTGCTATGGGCATATGAGCGATGAGTTACATCATGTGGTTATATCGTGGGATTATATTTATGATTTGCTGCAACTTGTTGAGATTGATGTATGTGTATACGCGAGAATCAGATCGTATCAGGAATTTCGAATTTTGGAATTTGGTTCTAAGGTTGATGGATCAAGGTTGAAGAAAGAATCTTCTGACGAGATTGTGCTAATGGGATTTTATGGATTGTGGTGGCATGGGACCGCCCTTGGGTAAGTGTATGGTGAGTTTATACAGTGACTTGATGGCTTTGGAACGACTTTTGGCATGTTCGAGGATGAACGTATATTTAAATGGGGGGATAATGTAATGACCCGATCATTTTGTGCTTTGGCATTCCGTTTGGCGGTTTGAAGGTTAGCATCATTTTTGTGTATTACGACTTGCATGCATGGTTGGTTTTTATTTTTGGGAAGTTTGTGATTAATTTGGAAGAGTAATTCTAAATTTAGTAGGTTTAAGTTGAAAGAGTTGACCAAGGTTTGACTTGTGAGAAAACAACCTCGGATTCATGTTTTTATTGTTTCAATAGGTTCATATGGTGATTTTGGAGTTAGGCATATGCCCAAATTTGGATTTGGAGGTTCCTAGGTTGATTTGGCTCTTTTTAGCGGATGTTGGTAATTTGAAAGTTTAGAAAGTTCATAAGTTTAACCGGGAGTTGATATTGATGCTATCGGGGTCGGATTTTTATTTCGAAAGTTGGAATAAATTCGTTTTGTCATTTGGAACTTGTGCAAAAAGTTATGTTGGATTCTGGATTGGTTAGGCTTAAATCAGATGTTTGGGTTGAAGTTGAAAGTTGATGAACTTAAGAGATTGATCTTGGTCGATGATTGATGGTAGGATAGAATCCCGTATTTTAGTCATAATTTGCACCCTAATTACTTCATTTTACTTGTGTTTGAGCTTAAATGATAGTGAATTGCACTCATTATGTATTTTATGCCCTGCAAGAAGTGATTTCGAGTTATTAATATTATGTGGAGCTAAATCGAACAAGTTGGAGCTTTGAAGTCTCAGTAGAAGCCCAAGAAATTAAGTCGGGATCACATTTGGGGATTGAGGACCAAGTCCGGATGTCAAAAAATGGATGAAACAATTACTCTGAGAAAAAGACACAGCCGTGCCGCATGGGGTGCCTCGAGGCACGGTGCGGCAGTGCAAAATGGCATATCTGACAAAAATCAGCTTTCTGAAAATTTACACTAGCGCAACGCGGGGCGCGAGGCATAGCATGACGCATTAGTGTATTTTCACGGTCCAATTTTCCTGCTTCGACTTGGAAAGGATAGTTTCATCGGGGCCCATTCCTATATGGTATAAATACACCAAAAACATAATTTTTAGAGGAGTTTTGAACCTAGGGAACTATTGGAGAGCATTGGAGGCTTCAAGACACAAGATTTCATCATCCTTCCATCAATTCAATACGCGAGTTTGGATTGTAACGTTAGATTAATATTTTCTATGTTCTTAAACTTATTTCTGATGACTTTCTCCATATCTATGGAGTAGTTTACCTTAGGGTTTGAGATGATTTGGTAATTTGGTTGTTGTTTATGGATTTGATTACTATTTAATTGCTTTAATTTGTTGGAGGAGCTTTAATAGAGTTGTGATTTTTTTCTTTATAGTGTTTAATCGAAAGAGTAACATTTTATCGAATATCATTACAGCGTATGCCTTAGTTTATTTTGATGATTCTTTGAAGTAATCGAGAGAGCTTTTTGAGTTACCGTTTAAATTAAGATTGAGAAATATTCGCAAGAAGTCTCTCTTAGATCATTCCTACTAATAGATTCTTGCAAGTTTCAATGTACTTCACATTAGTTTATTTGAAAGATTTAGATTTAATCGAGAGAGGAGTCTGAATCGGAAGCATAAGCTAATCACCTATTGAATTTGTGAGAATCGATAGAACCTCAAGAGTGAAATATAACAGTATCATAATCCATAATAACAACCTTGCACCTATCATGTCAAAACCCTCATTTCTCACAATGATAAGAAACCGACTTTACTAATATCTAGTTTGTTGCAGTCAATTGTCAATTGCTTTACTTAATAGTTAATCGTAGTTCGTAATCATTCCAATCAAGTTCTGATCATCCTGAATAGCAGTTAAACCAGGAATTACTAGAGCATTGTTTATATTCAATCCATGTGGAGATGATAATTATACTATACTATCTTTGGCTAGCGAGCATCAATTTTGTTTGTGTTTTACGCTCGTCAAATTTTGGCGCCGTTGCCGGAGATTGGTAATTAATAGTGTTTAAAATAAATTTTGGTGCTAATTCGGGAAATAAATTTTTTTGTTTCATATTATTATTTTTTATTAGTTAGCTTCTCTTCAAGATTTCTTTTGTAGTACCTGACAAGTGCTTGGAAGAAAACTTGAAGAATTATTCTTGATAATGAACTCTAATTGTTGTTGAAGATGGAGTACAACCTGCCTAAGAAAACAGTTGCAGAGTTAGTAGCTGAACATTATCACAAGTCTGCTATTTGTTTTAAATGTAGGGGAAATCATCTATTGGTTGATTGTCAAGCAGGTAAGTATTCCTCTTATGGTTCATCTTTTGAAGAGTCTCACTCTGTTTCTAGTCCGTACATGTATGAGATTTCATATGGGCTTAATCTTAACTCTGCTTGGGATGAATACTCTGATTATGACTAGAACGAAAGCGAAGTGAGACAACCACATCAAGAGGAGAATGGTAGTTTAGAAGAGCTTATGTATAATTTCATGAATATTGTTGAAGAGAGATTTATACAAAATGATGAAGCCATTAAGAATCTAACAACGCAAGTGAGTCAAATAGTAAGTATACTTTTAGAAAGCTCATTGTATTGTGATGGTGAATATATGGAGGAAATACCCTGTGAGAATGAGCCTACCCAAGAGGAAGAGGATTTATAGAGAGAACTTTTCACTATGCAAGAAGACTCCAATTCAATTTAGATGATTAAAAATGAGGCTTTGGTTGATTTTGATGCAATAAAAGAAGATTTCAAACCCCCATCTACCTTTTCACATTTACAACATATATTACAAGAGAATGAGAAACAATTGGTCTTCGACATACCATAGGAATATTCTCATGACCTTTCTTATTTATTTTCTTATTATAACCTTAATCATATGGATTTTATTTTTGGAGATTTACAGGAAAATACATGGATTGATCCTGTAAAAGAATGCAGGAATAAGTCGAGGATGATCATACAAGAACAATTCACCGCTCAGTAAGAGGCCAAGAAAGAAAAAAAAGAGCGGGTCTTGTAGATATCTTCAGATGACTTTGGCCTGACGAGCTCCATAAATAATCTAAAGGAACGAAAACGAGGAATGAATTCAGAATTAGGAGTGAAGTTCATAAGTTCTCAAAAAAGAAAAAAATTCAGGGGAGATTTACTGACCTCTTACTTTTTACTTGTGTGTCATGGGGACATGCCACAATTTAAAGTATGGGGTGAGAGATGAAAATATATATATGTATGATGGTATTTTTTTTGTTTGTTAGTAGTAGCTGAAGAAAAACAAATTTGACTTTTTCCGACGATGTATTTCCTCGACTGTCTTCTTGAGGGATCAAAGTCAAAGAAAAAAGAATATTTTTTTCTTAGGTCGTGTAACAATTCCCCCTTAGTTTTTCTTTGTGCCGCAGTTCTTTTCCAAGGGTTTTGCTTGAACCGAGTGTAGTTAGTTTTGTTTTTGGTTAGGAATATGGAAGTCTTGTGCTATGATATTAAATGAAGATGACTTTTCTTGACGTTGTTGTGCCTTGAGAGTAGTGAGTGCCTTAGTTGTGATGCCTAAGCTCAGTTCTTGACTCATGTATAAGTATCTTAAACTGTTTGATTTTGACTTTGCCTAACTACTTTAATTAGAGAGTCGGGATAGATCCGATCCTAAGTAAATTATGTGCCAACGTGTGTGTGAGATTTTGTTGATATTCTGTGCATTTTAGTTGATGTCTAGAACTTGTCCCGTGTGTTTGCAAAGTGAAATAACAGTCTTGTTCAGTCTAGAAAGTGATATAGGCATTTCTTTGTTGAGCCAATTATATGTTTTATCCACCTAATTGTGAAGTATCTTAGTTAGCCTCGTTGAGCCTGTAATCCTATTCTTTTGGCAACCACACTACAAGCCTGGCCCCTCTGTTTGAATTGTCTATCTGCTTGAACCTTTTACCTTTCTCAAGCACTTGAAATTGTTATGAGCTTGTAAAAGCTAAGTTGAGGTATGGTCAGATTTTTGAGTGGAACTATTGAAAAAGGAAAAAGGTGCATTGTTTGAAAAATTGTGAGAGTCACTTGTAGGAAATTGAAAGAAAAAAATGAGTTTTCTTGAAAAGAAAAAAAAATCACAACTTAGAAAAGAAAAAAAATTGATTTCTTGCTAGTGGTAGTTCTCATCTCTTTTGTGCTTAAAGATATTGAAAGCTTGATTCTATTATGTGTGAAGGTTGGGGTTTGATTCAATACAAGTATGGGGTTTAAATTGTTAAATTGTATGTATTAAAGTGCTTAGGGAGGTGTATTCACTATATCCAAATGTATCCTATCCGTCCCACAGCCTACATTAGAACCAAATTAAGTCATACTTGATCTTTAACTGAATGAGCTCGAATTAGTAGAGTATTACACTATGGGCAAGCCTATGGTACGTATTTTGTGGCACATGAATCTTAATTCTGATAGTGAGTTAATTCTTTCTATCTTGAGTTCCTAATTATTTTTGAACTTTATTATATGTGGAACTACTCTCTATTGTTTGTGTGAGGGCACATTATTTGCGAAGGTAAGGTAAAGTCTTTCTGTGTTAGAGTAAGTGAGCAGGTTGTGAAAAATGCGTGGTGCTTTTGAGTCGAGTCTTGAGGCTAGGATGTTATGATAGGGTGCTTAGTCTGCTTTAAATATTCTTCGCATGATGGGTTAGGGAAGTTGTCTGATAAAAAGGTCGTCTCTATGTGAAGTGTAGTTTGATTTCTAGAGGACTAGCAATGATTTAAGTGTGGGGTGTTGATGGTAGGCTAGAATCCCATATTCTAGTCATAGTTTGCACCCTAATTACTGCATTTTACTTGTGTTTGAGCGTAAATGATAGTGAATTACACTCATTATATATTTTATGCCTTGCAGGAAGTGATTTCGAGCTATTAATATAATGTGGAGCGAAATCGAACAAGTTGGAACTTTGAAATCTAAGTAGAAGCCCAAAAAATTAAGCCGGGATCACGTTCGAGGGTCGAGGACCAAGTCTGGATGTCAAAAAGTGGATGAAACAATTTACTATGAGAAAATAACATAGCCACGCCGCATGGGGCTCCATGAGGCGCGGCACGGCCATGTAAAATGGCCTGTCTAACAAAAATCAGCTTTCTAAAAATTTACACTAGTGCAACGCGGGGCGCGAGGCATAGCGCGACGCATTAGTGTATTTTCACGGTCCAATTTTCCCACTTCGACTTGGAAAGGATAGTTTGATTTGGGCCCATTCCTATATGGTATAAATACACCAAAAACACAATTTTTTAGAGGAATTTTGGACCTAGGGAATTTTTGAGAGCGTTGGAGGCTACAAGACACAAGATTTCATCATCCTGCCATCAATTCAATACGCGAGTTTGGATTGTAACGGTGGATTAATATTTTCTATCTTCTTAAACTTATTTGTGATGACTTTCTCCATATTTATGGAGTAGTTTACCTTAGGGTTTGAGATGATTTGGTTGTTGTTTATGGATTTGATTACTGTTTAATTGCTTGAATTTGTTAGAGGAGCTTTAATAGAGTTGTGATTTTTTTCTTTATAGTATTTAATCGAAAGAGTAACATTTTATCGAATATCATTGCAGCGTATGCCTTAGTTTATTTTGGTGATTCTTTGAAGTAATCGAGAGAGCTTTTTGAGTTACCGTTTAAATTAATATTGAGAAATATTCACGAGAAGTTTCTCTTAGATCATTCCTACCAATTGATTCTTGCAAGTTTCACCGTACTTCACATTAGTTTATTTGAAAGATTTAGATTTAATCAAGAGAGGATTCTGAATCAGAAGCATAAGCTAATCACCTAGTGAATTTGTGAGAATCGATAGAACCTCAAGAGTGAAATATAACAGTATCATAATCCATAATAACAACCTTGCACCTATCATGTCAAAACCCTCATTTCTCACATTGATAAGAAACTGACTTTGCTAATCTCTAGTTTGTTGCAGTCAATTGTCAATTGCTTTACTTTGTAGTTAATCGTAGTTCGTAATCATTCAAATCAAGTTCTGATCATCCTGAATAGCAGTTAAACCAGGAATTACTTGAGCATTATTTAAATCCAGTCCATGTAGAGACGATAATCATACTATACTATCTTTGACTAGCGAGCCTCAATTTTGTTTGTGTTTTGCGCTCGTCAAATTTTTCTTTGTTTTGATATTATTCATGGTGTTTTGAGCCCTTAGATAAGTTTGTAATAGGTATTTGGATTTGTGGGCATGATTGAACGGGGTCTGGGGGGGGGGGGAGAGGGCGTCTCGAGTGTGTTTCAAATTGATTTAGGACCATTTTCCTCATGTTTGGATTGCTGATGTTTGCTGGTATCAGGCAGGCATCGCGTTTGTGATAGATGTATCGCGTTCGCTAAGAGTAAGGGAGGCTGGATGGCATTATTGATCGCATTCACGAAAGTTCTTCCGTATTCGTGATTGATCTGGGTCTAAAGTCCTCGTATTCGCGGGTCCTGGGTACCGTTCCCATAGTGAATTTGGGAGCTGGAGCTTTGTTCTATGCGTTCGTGTTGTGCGTCCGTGTTCGCGGAGCTTGGGGGATGGTTGGCCATTGCGTTCACACGCATCAGGCCACGTCTGCGAAGTAGGTTATGAGGCAGCGTATTTTTATGCATCGCAATCGCGAAGGTACAACTGTGATCGCGTAGGTTACCACTGGGCAGTGCATATAAGTTGTCATTTTCGAACTTTGAGCTCATTTTATCATATTTTGAGATTGAGAGCTCAGATTGATGCGATTTTTAGATGATTTATATCACTTGGATTGGGAAAGTATTCTTGACTCGGATTTGATTATTATTCATGATTCTATCATTGATTTTGGCATTTGATCGATGAATTTAAAAGAGAATTAGGGGTTTTTGGTTAAGCCTTTCTAAAGTAAATAATTGAGTTTTGAATATTGATTTGGAGTCGGATTTGGATGAAACTTATATGGTTGGACTCGTATTCTAATGGGTTATCAGAATTGTGAATTTTATCAGGTTTTGGGGTACGGGCTTGGATTAAAATTTTAGTTGACTTTGAGTATTTGATTAAAGATTCGACCTTTATAGTTTGGGTTTGATTCCTACGACATTATTGAGTTGTTTAGATGTCGATTCGCGCGGGAAGACATTTTTAGAGTATTGCTTTGACTTGTTTGAGCTAAATGTCTTGCCAAGATTTGGTTGAGAAAATTTTTCCTACTAATTGATATTTTTTGTTATATGCGGGGTGATTTATATATGAGGTGACAGGCGTATATACATGTGCCATGGGTATTCATGCTCGGGGTAGAGTCTAGCTTACTCTATGCCTTAATTGGTATGTGTGTTCTACTTGATTCTATGTATTATTACATTGATTGACTATACAACCACAATATACCATGCTAGAGAAGTGTTGAGACTATTGGTATCGTATTTTGAACATGATGAACAAATCTTGAGACTTATGCTATACTTGCCTTAGAGATAGATAAACGTATGTTATGATCACACATCTATACTTGTTCTTGTGTTTTACTTTGATTGGGTCGTGTATGCTTTGTGATACATATGTGATCCTTTGTATGACTACTTGAACTTAGTTGCTACAATTGATTTAGCCGTAGTCATGTCTTATCCGCTTTTTTATTGTTATCATATCATTGTGCACTTTATTGATGAGTTATGAGGATATGCCTCTTGATGATAAATTATTATTTTGCATTGTTGTGATTATGGTACATGTGGACATGTTGGGCAGATTGTTGGGTATTGGCACGAGATTTCTGCTGTGCTATTATCATTGTTGATATTGCACATACGGCGAGACAAGGCGGGCAATTAATTTATTTTAAGGGTGGAATTGTGGGGATGTTATGTGATAGCGTGGGAGCATTTTTATTGATTATATTTGTGTGGTGGTACAATAGGTGCATTGTTGTTCGTGCTTATAGATTCTTTATGTGCACTATGCATTTTTACATGGTTTATTGTGTTGTTTCTAACATACTAATCTATGCCTCGGTTATTACTTGATGATTTAATTGCCAAGATGAATTTACCTATGTGGAGTTATTATCTCATATTCTGTTGAATTGTTGGCAGCGCAAGGAATTGAAGTAAAAAGGGAAAGTTGTTATCAAGCATTACTATATTTGATTCTTGAAAAGTCCTCTTGAACGTGTTATTTGGCAATTGACACGGAATCAAATTATAATGTGGCACGAGGTCTTTGCCGTGCAAGTGTGATTTATATTGTGGCACGAAATCCTTGCCGTGTGGGTGTGACTTATGTTGTGGCACAAGGTCTTTGTCGTGTGAGCGTGATGGATAATGTGGGCACGAGGTGCCAAGTGTGTGCGATTCTATTTGATGACTTGTTGTTGAAGCCGAGCCTTTACTTGTATATTGTTATCATTTACTCTGATGACATTATAGTCATTATTTTACCCTTAAAATGAGTAACAATTAAATTTTTATGCGGTTTAAAGGATACATGACTTAATTTAACATGAATGATCTATGAACATGAAAGGATTAAAGTAAAGAGAAACAAAATGATCAAACCAAGAGTGATGTACAATTAAGCATGGCTTCTGGGTGAACACTGAAAATTGACCTCGGCCGAGTCCTCAAGACGGGCTCGGTTGCAACTAAAAATATAAGTAGCTGAACAACACTATGAACAATAGCTAGAGAACAAAAATAAACTTTTATTATTTTGATGTGCATGCCAACAATGGTTCTAAAATGAAAACGTTCTCCCCTTTATATAGTAGGGGAGTTTCAATCCTAGTACAAGTTTATATAAGGCAAAAATCTTATCTTCCCAGTAAATGTTGATTTGCAGTTGATATCGGGCGGGATTCGCACCGTGATATCCAGTTAAGCGCGGATATTATGACTCCCCGCTTATCGCGCTTAACCATTTTTTCCCTTAGTCTCGAACCTTCACTTTGCTCGGACCCGATGTTCAGCCATATCCGGTCCCTGGTGCACCATTCATCCTCCCAGGGTTCAAGGATATGGAAACCCTCGATTTTACTCGAGGTCATACCAGATCAAGCTTCCCCTCGTTTCTTCACTGTGGAATCGGGGATAACTTTATCCCCAATTTTACCCATACACAGATAGTCCCCGCACTTTTTGGAGAGAAGATTTATTGAAAGGATGAGAAGTGATTAATTTACCTCGGTTCCTTCTTCCATATGTTACAATAGGGTCGACGAGTCAGTGAAACGTTCCATCAATCGCGTCATTCTGACTTCGTACACGTGTCAGCCACCGGTTTACCATCCTCGAATGCGAAACGTCATGCAATAATTACCTCCCTCCTATAAATGCTTTGGTTCTTTTTTCACTTTTTTACTTTTTGATTTCAAACTTTCTTAAGTTACCCCTGAACTTTTTAAGTTTTCATAATTCCTTCAAATCTTCATACATTGTTTTTCACATCTTCATATCTTCATCTTCCCATATTTAAATCTTCATATTTTGTCCTTGAATCTTCAAGTTTGACCTTCAAACCTTCATACTCATCTTCAAACCTTCATATCCGCTTTCATACATTTATATTCCCAGAATTAGATGGTGAAAACCTCAAAATCTATGCCTCAGATTACCTCTCCTTCAACTACCACCCCGACAGCTGACATCGAAGCGACCTTACTAGCAGCGACCCCGGAACCTCCCCTTAAAGACTTTATTCCCGGTGGCTGCTCCATAAAAAATGATTTTAAGGTCGACAAGGCCTCCAAACAAGGGGATCATGGTGAAGAGGTGTGGAGGTATATCTACTCTATCACCGAAGACACGCTCCAGACGGTCCGAGAGGACTGCAAGTGGGGAGGCAAGGAAATAGTCATCCCCGATCCTGACGAGAAAAGTTTGACTCACGTGGAGGGGTACTTAATTGTTTACATATACCCCTTTACGCTGGGCCTGGTGGACCCGGTGGTCCTCGACTTTTGTAAAAGGTACGAGGTCTGCCTCGAGCAGATCCATCCATCTTTTCGGAGGATCATGATTCTCCTCCGTCACTTTGTCAATAACACGGAGGAGCCTCGATTTACTATTAACCACTTACTATGCATCTACGACCCCCAAAATATTCTGATGGGGGTTGATCAAGCTTGCTCGATGGGCAAACAAATCCCTCTTCTCGAGCATTGATGAAGATAGGGACCAGGGCTGGCAAGGGAGATTCGTTTGGGTGATTACCGAGGATCTCATTCCCTCTTATTTCTTGTGGTTCCCCGAGAAGTGGAACTCAAAACATAAGTTTGTTTCCCCTTCAGTAGTTAAAATAGCTCTTTGTTTTTATTCTTCTTTCTCATTGCTCGATTTTCCCGATGTGCAACGGCCACCCGAGTTCCTAATGCAGTCCCCCATTTCAAGGAGTGGGTTGAGGGGATTTACAAGGATCTGATGTACTCTGAACGCGAGTGGCACAAACTCTCAAAAGGCAAGTGGGAGGCCCGTTCCCTGGGTGAGTGTCCTTATTCTCTCGATTGAATTTCCCTTTTGTTCTACTATTATTTTGACTGAGTACCTTTCTCCCTTCTACAGGTTTGCCCAAGACCACTGAGCTTCGGGCAGTTTATGAGGATGAGGCCCGGTCTCCTTCTGCTTCGGGACAACCTACCACCAAAGCCGCTATGAAGAAGGAAGAGAAGAAGAGAAGAAAGAGGGAGTCTTCTAGCTCCCCGGATGGGGACGCCGAGGCCAAGAAGAAGAGGGTCGTGATCACAGTCCAAAAGAGAAACAAGAGTACTCGGGCCAGGGTACCGGACCCTGACTCCCTTTACCGGCTCAGGGATTACCCTGAAGATGACGACTTGGAGTTCGTCGCTTGCGAGCCGGCCATCGCTGTAGAAGAACAGGTGGCCCTGAAGGGAAGCCACCGCAGGGATGAACCCTCCTCATCTCGGGAGCTCGAGGTGAAGTCTGTGGCTATGGCCTCTCGAGAAACTACTCTGACGCTGAGGGAAGACATCGATGTCATCGAAGTCCCGGAGTCACCGTACCACACGGAGTCTCTATTTGACGAGGCTCAGGACATTAAGGAAAGGACAATCGAGACATCACATGCCGTAGATGAGGCCTTCAACTTGTTCTTCGAAGGCATGGAAATCGGTACACTAGAGGGCTACTCCGAGTTCGGCCACCTAGAGATCTCGAAAAAGGACGTGCTGCCGGAGTCAGGTAGGACAAGCTCGAGCCCAAAACTAGTGAAGCAGTTCCCTGCCCCGAGTGTGGATCCCGATCGTAAGAGAACGGTCATGTTTACGATCCCAGCAAATATCAGGGTGCTGTCCGGACCAGTTGGCATAGCTAGTTACCATCATTTCTTGGTGACAGAAGAGGACCAAACGAAGATAAACGAAGTGGACGCACCGAGCCTTATCAACGAGGCACAATAAGCACTGAACAACGTACAGTTTTTTTCCTTGTATCCCTTAAAGGGTTCATTCAACCTTAGCATATTTTTATGATTTCATCATTTTAGTTTCTCAGGCCTCGGTGCTTTATCATGAGAGCTTCCAATGGTCTAAGATGGAGGTGAGCCATCTCAAGTTTGAGCTCAAGGAGCAGGTCCGGTAGAATGACATGTACAAATCTCTTAGTGATCAATGAGATGAGGCCTTCAAGGACCTCCCCATCCTCCAAACCGAGCTGGAAAAAGTTCAAAAGGAGGACTCGTTGGTGAAATGGGAGCATGCCATTCTGGTTGAAAAGGTAAGGATAATTGAGATTAATAACGAGAGGCTACACGCAACTGCTAACGCCACAACCTCGTAGGTCCAAGAGAAGATAGACCTGATCGACCAGCTCTAGGCTAAAATGAACGAGGTCAAAGCCTCGACCGAGGTGTTGAGGAGCAAGATGGATGTCCTGGCCTCAGAAAAGGAGGCTACCAAAGAGGATTTGGCATCGGTCAAGGACCAGCTCAGGGTGATGAAGGATAAAGCCAATAAGTGGTGTCGGCTGAATCATGAGCTCCGAACACAACTAGATTGGGCCATCTCGGAATGGGATGCCCTTGGCAGGGTGTACACCGCACTGAAGTCCAAGCTGGAGGTGGCTTCGAATGAGTCTTCCAAGGTCTATGAAATGCTGGCCAAATATAAGAATGATGTGGAGGTGGCCAAGGCCCGTATTATAACGAAGGCCGAGTATGTGAAGTGGCTATCTCTGAGAGAGACCCTTGAGGAGATTCATGCCCAGGGATTCGATCTAACGGCCAAGATCAAAGAGGCTCAAGGCCGAGGCTAAAGAGATATACGAGCTCGAAGGTTTGAGCAGCGAGTAGGGTTCCGACGAAGACTAGGCGGAAAATGCCTTAGCTGATTTGTTTTCCTTTATACATTTTTTCTAATTTTGGGGCTGCCTCATAGTGCCTCTGTAAATACTTTTGATATATATAAATTTTTTCCCTTCGGCTATATTGTGTCCTTTACTTTTCAGCGTTTGCCTAAATTTTTTGTTTAAAATATGCCATTAATGCCTTAACATAGAATTTGACACAACTTAGTGTATTCGTTCCCCTAGAGCCCGAATGAGGCCAAGTTTAAGTAACAACTCCGAGTTGCTTTGACTTCATAATATCTGATAAAAAATAAAGTCTTTAAAATACTTGAATGTTTTAACCAGACACGATTATTCTTTGCCTAGGGTGGCTCTTTTTATGGCCGGGTCTAAAGTATTGTTTCATAAGTTTTAACCATATGTAAGGACCTTACTTTCTATGTACGGACTCAGACGTCTTCGAGTTGTTTTAAGTTGGCCATAGCCTTTCATGTTTGGGCCCTACTTATTAGGCTCGGTGGCTCCGGGATTTGGTAGCCCGAGTTGTTTGATCTTATTGTTGGATAGTAGTCCCCGATTAGGGGAGGCCCGTGGGGTTTAGGGTTTTGAACCCATTATTTATTCCATGTAACTTAACGATAATGTCGCTGGTGCAAATGTGAACTTGATGAAATATAAAAGGCAAACGACTTTTATTATTTTGAATGTAGAGTACATAATCGAAGGTACAAAAAGCTTTTTTCCATGGAAATAATGAGCTACACGGGCATGGTTCGTTTGACCATTTGACACTCACAAATAATTCTAATATTCAAGCCTTGGATTTTAATATCAAATAAAAAAATTCCTTCTAAGTTTCCGGACTCAGGATCTTGACTTAGGGTGTGATGGTCCCCTTAGTATTGATCCAATATGGGTGATATGCAATCCCAACCTTAGGCTGGTCTTAAAAACTAGGGTAGCACATTTTACTGTTGCCTCGTTAAAAAACTTACCGTAAAATCCACTTTCGGGAAAAATCGGACCAAGGGAAAAAGAGTGCAACATATGCTTTCAGACCTAATCCTCAGATTTGTCCTCGACCGAATACCTGCACGGGTTAGTTCAAAGCATAATAAGATACAAAGGAAATTGTGTTCGTACCTTAGCAGTAGCACCACTTTAAGTGTGCCACATTCCAGTTATTGGGTAGATGTACACCGTTCCCAGACTCGAGCATATATGAGCCTTTATCGGTTATACCAGTGACTTTGTACAAACTTTCCCAGTTCGGGCCTAGTTTCCTGTTTTTCGGGTTCTTTGTATGTAGTGTAACTTTCCTTAATACCAAGTCCCTGACTTGGAAGTGTCGAAGGTTAGCCCTTCAGTTGTAGTATCTCCCCATTTGTTGCTTTTGGGCCGCTAACCGAACTAGGGTGGCTTCTCGCCTTTCGTCCGCTAAGTCTAAGCTCGTGGCCATGGCCTCGTCATTCGATATATCGGTAGCGTACTGGAATCTTAGGCTCGATTCTCCTACTTCGACCGGTATTAGAGCTTTTGCGTCGTAGACTAAAGAGAACGTGTTGCACCGGTGCTTGACTTCGAAGTCGTTCGGTATGCCCATAAGACATTGGGCAAAATTTCTTTTCACTTTCCCTTTGAAGCGGTCAATCTCTTCTTCAAGTTTTGGAGTATAGTTTTATTTGTTTATTCCGCTTGACCGTTCCCACTAGGGTGGTAGGGTGTCGACAAGATCTTTTTAATTTTGTGGTTTTCGAGAAACTTACTAACCTTGCTGCCGATGAACTGTCTCCTGTTGTCATAAGTGATCTCGGCTAGTATTTTGAAACGGCATATTATATAATCCCAGATGAAGTCATTGACCTCTTTTTCCCGAACCTTCTCGGATGCCTGTGCTCTGATCCACTTGGAGAAATAATCGATCATGAGCAATATGTATTTGGTTTTGCCGGGTGCCCATGGCAAGGAACCGACGATATCCATTCCCCATTTCATAAACGGCCAGGGGGATAGGACGGGGTGAAGCATTTCACCCGATTGATAAATCATCGGGGCGTGCCTTTGGCTTTCGTTACACTTTCGAACGAAGTCTTTCATATCCTTTTCCATCTCGTTCCAGTAATAACCGACCCTAATTAATTTTCGAACTAAGGATTCCGCTCCTGAATGGTTTCCACAAGTACTCTCGTGTGCTTCCTTCATTATGTAGTCGGTCTCCCCCGGACACAAGCACCTAGCTAGCGGCCCGAAAAATGATCTTCGGTATAATTTTCCACCGACCAAGCCAAACCTGGCAGCTTTAGTACGTATGGCCCTTGAATCCTTGGGATCCGATGGCAATTTCCCTTTCTAAAGGTAGTCTATGTATTTATTTCTCCAGTCCCAAGTCAAGCTTGTTGAGTTCACTTCAGCGTGACCTTCTTCTATCACCGAGTTCATCAATTCCATCACTGTTCTGGAGTTGAATTCGTCAGAGTCGACTGACGATCCTAGATTAGCCAACGCGTCATCCTCGTTATTTTGATCTCGATGTACGTGCTGTAGAGTCCATTATTTGAATTGGTGCAAGGTCACTTGCAACGTATCCTAGTATCTCCGCATCCGTTCCTCCTTCACTTCAAATGTCCCGTTGACTTGGTTAACGACGAGGTGGGAGTCACATTTGGCCTCGATCACCTCGGCCCCAGGATCTTAGCTAGGTCTAGACCTGTAACCATATCCTCATATTTGGCTTCGTTGGTAGTCAATTTCATAGTTCTAATAGACTGTCTTATTGCGTTACCTGTAGGTTATTTTAATACGATCCCCAGACTGGACCGCTTTGCTTTGGAAGCACCATCCGTGAATAGGGTCCAGACCCCCGAGCTAGTCCCCGAGGCGAGCAGTAATTTCTTTTCAAACTTGGGGATCAAGGCCGGCATAAAGTCGGCCATGAAGTCTGCCAAAATCTGAGAAGAAGTGGTGCCTCGCACCGTCGTCGTTGCTGAACGAGAGGGATGTAATCCCGGGTGCATTTTTTTCTTGTGATAAAAACTTTGGTGCATTTTATCATTGTCCCTTGTGGGACATCCACTCCCCCAATGATCATGTTGATCACGTGTTGAGGCTCCTCTTGCTCAATTTATTTGTTGACGTCCCTATTTTTGAAATGATATTTGGCTCGCTCACTTAGGAATTCCCGAAGGAGTCCGTTGTTGAATAGTCGAGCCACTTCCTCCCTTAGCCGTCGACAATCTTTGGTCCTGTGACCATGAGTACCATGGTATTTACATACCAAGCTGTGATCCCTTTGTGCGGGATCAGACTGAAGTAGCCTAGGCCATTTGGTCTCCTTGATGCGGCCAATAGCCGACACTATACTTGCAGCGTCTATGTTGAAGTTGTATTCTGATAATCTTAGGGCTTCCTTGCCCCCAAGTGATTTTTCATAACCGTTTTTATTCATCAGACCCCAGTTGCTAGGTCCTTGGTCACTTCTCATGTCGTTCCTGGTTGGGTGGTGACTAGGCCCGTTTCCCCGTCCGTTCTAGTTGTACAGCTGATACCGATCTCTGACCGGCCTTAGTTCCTGGTCCATAATTCTTTTAGACCCGTCGTTTGCTATGTTGGGGTAAACAGACCCTAAGGGGCCCCCCAGCTAGTCGTCCTCGACTCTAATCTTCGACCGGTACCTGTTATGGACATTGGCCCAAGTAACCGCCGCGTACTCTACCAACTTTTGCTTCAATTGTTGAGAAGCAATGGAACTTCGGGGGTTGAGCCCTTGAGTGAACGCCAGAACGGCCCAATCATATGTGATTGGGGGTAGGTCTTCACTAAATCTGGAACATTGACACGAACTCCCTAAGCATCTCGTTGTCTCTCTGCTTGACTTTAAAGAGGTCTGATTTCCACGTCTCAGCCTTGATGGCGCCAACATAGGCCTTAACAAAGGCATCTACAAGCATAGAAAATGAATCAATGGAATTCGAAGGCAAGTTATGGTACCATATCAGTGCTCCTTTGGACAAGGTTTCCCCAAATTTCTTCAATAACACCGACTCGATTTCATCGTCCTCTAGGTCATTGCCCTTTATTGCATATGTATAGGAGGTTACATGCTCTTTCAGATCTGTGGTCCCGTTATATTTGGGAATATCAGGCATTTAGAATCTCTTCGTAATTGGCTTCGGTTGCAACTAAACAAATAAGTAGCTGAAGAACACTATAAATATTAGCTAGAGAACAAATATAAATTTTTATTGCTTTGATATGCCTGCCAACAGTGGTTCTAAAATAAAACAGTTCTCCCCTTTATATAGTAGGGGAGTTTCAATCCTAGTAGAAGTCTAAATAAGGCAAAACTATTCTCTTTCTAGTAAATGTTGATTTGTAGTTGATATCGGATGGGATTTGCACCGTAATATCCGGTTGAGGGTGGATATTACGGCTCCCTGCTTATTGCACTTAACCATATTTTCCCTTAGTCTCGAACCTTCACTCTACTCGAACCCGATGTTCAGCCGTATTCGATCCCAATTGCACCATTCGCCCTCCCCGGGTTCAGAGATGTGGAACCCCTCGATTTTACTTTAGGTCATATGAGATCGTGCTTCCCCCTTGTTTCTTTACCGGGGTTTAGAGATAACATTATCCCCGATTTTACCCGCACACACAGAGGTTATTTGACTAGTGAGTATTTTTCGACTTAAAAATCTCGTCACTACTTCTTTGAGATTAGTATAGATACTTATTGAGTACATGAGATCAGTTATACTTCTGTTTTGAGCTGAGTAGCTATGATGATAGAGCCTTATATTGGAGACGTACCAGTGTACTAGATTCATGCTACCTTTTGTTCACGATAGCTTAGGATTTCTTTTCTGTTTATGAAACTCTAAAACATTTATTGTATTTATTTCTTATATCAGTTTTGTAAATCTAAATCATAGTGGCTCGTGACTTATACTATCATTCCTTGGGATAGTTATATTAAATTCTTTTGCAGTCGTATTTATAATATTGATGATTTTTTTATTGTAGTAGTAACTTATACAATTTGGCTTACCTAGCGGATTGGGTTAGGTGCCATCACGATATTGGTGAGATTTTGGGTCGTGTCGCAAGTTGAGGTGTCTCTACTTGGCCACTAGATAAGTTTAAGTATCACAGTTGGTATCAAATTTAAGTGTTTATCTTATATTTTTCCATTAAATATTCTTTCTGTTTCCGTCGCCATTATGATAAAAAAAATATTTGGAACTATGTTTAAGCCTGAAAAGTGTCTTTACTGTAGGAGGGCAATAAATTGATCCCAGAAGATGAAGGTGACTCTTGTTTCTGTGAATATAATACCAAAAAAATAGACTTTAGTATGAGAACAGAACGAGAGGCAATTCACCACTTGAGAAGCCAAGTGCTGGATTAGGTGGCTCTTATTTTAAGAGGTGCAATCTACAGTACTATTTATTTATTTTTCAATTGTTATATACCTATATTTTACTGTTTTTTTCTGATGAAGTGGTGTCATATTTTCTTTTTGGTATAATGAATAGTATTAGATAAATTTTTAGTATCTTTCCTAAACTACATGACTTTTTATAGATGTTATTCGCATCAATATGAATTCGTTCTTGTGACTAGCTTTTCTTATCAATTGTATCGACCTAACCTGTCGTTTTGAGTGTTAGAATTCTATCCGAAAATTTAAAACTTCGAGTAGCTTCATTTAATGTGTTACTGTCACAACTCAAAATTCCAACCAATCGGGATTGTGATGGCACCTAGCACCGCTTGCTAGGCAAGCCAACACATAACAGATGAATACGAAAGAACTGCAACAAATGACCAACAACAGGTTAATAACATAGCATAAAAATAACTCAGAGATATATATAATAAGTCTAAAATCAACATCTAACGCAAATCATCCCAAAATGTGGAGTCACAAGTACATGAGCTTCTAAAATTTAGTATATATAGTGTTTTGAAAGAAATACAATATTGTCTGAAAAAATGAAAATAGTACAACATAAATAGGATGGTGACTTTAAGGCCTGTGAACTAAATGCAGCTCTACCTCGAATTACCTGTCTGGTATCCGCTAAGCACCTCTCAGGACGCCACTGGTACCAATATCCGGATCTTCACAAGAAGTACAGAAGTATAGTATAAGTACAACCGACCCAGTGTTCTCAGTAAGTGTCGAGCCTAACCTCGACGAGGTAGTGACGAGGTTAAGACAAGGCACCTACAACGAACATGTGCAGTTTTATTTCAAGAAGTAACAAAATAACAGATAGAGTATCAAATATAACAACAAAATAGTGACAAGTGAAAGGGATAATAAGTACACAAGTAATGGGTCAATAAACGGAAAGATAAAGTAAAGTATCACTAAGTAAGCCTCAACTCGTAGTTAATCAATAACTTTGAACAACCTTTTGAAAGTACATAACGATGCCACAAAGCTAAATCCACGTTTCAAATATCAAAGTAAAGAACAATGAAATCAATAAGTTACATGACATCGATCCTTCATGTTTTTCCTCTCATCCTTACATTATAATATAAAAACAAGCACAGAAATTCCCTTCGTGCATATCCTCACATTTACTCAAGCACGAAAATACACTTCGTACAATAATATCAATATATAAATAAGTCACGAAAACACCCTTCATGCACAATCACTCTTCCTCACAAGTACAACAATACCCTTCGTGCATTTCACTCTTCCTCACCAAGCAATCACATACAACACATTATCAAGCAAGGTGGGAAGCAAATTTGACATCAACAATAGTATTTGAATACAACTTGTCATATGAGAATCTCCCAAAAATTAGCACCAACAATCAGTCAACAATACAACGATCTCAACACCCATTATCTCAATAATCTCAACATAGCAAATAACATGAATACGGAAAATTAAAGAATTATATAATCTATCTAAAGCATGGAAGACATAATATACAAATAACATGGCACAAATAAGGCTAATTCTACACGCATGCCTATCCTATGGCCAACACATATACACCTGTCACCTTATACGCCGCCCCAAACACATAGATCACATATTAAATAGACCTGATTCTACATTATTTCCCTCAAATCAAGGTTAACCAAGACAGTTACCTATTTCTGGAACACAATCAATAATTCAACACGGCTTTTCTATTAGAACAAGCCTTCAAACCAACTTTATCTAGTCAATTATTGTTCAAACAAGTCAAAACAAGATTTAAAAATTACCCTTGAATAAAAAAGGTTCAATATTTAATATAATTTAAAAAGTCAATAAAAAAGTCATCCCGAGCCCACATGGTTGAAATCCAAAATTAAGACCAAATTTCGATTGTCCATTCGCCCCTGAGCCTGAGTATGTGATTTGTTTCGAAATTCGACCTTAATTTGATGTCTAAATCTTAATTTTATAATATTATTAAATTTTACCCAAAACTCCCAATTTCCACTTTGTAATTCTTGGATTTGATGATAAAATTCATGAAAAAGTAATGAAAATTGAACAAAAAATAAGTCAAGATTACTAACCTATGAATTTGGGAATAAATTGCTCTCCAATAATTACCTTTATGGAGTCTAGGCTTTAAAAATGGTGTAAAATGAGCTAAGTCCGAAATCCCTACATTTTACTCATCAGCAGATATCGCAATTGCGAACTCTTGTTTGCAATTGCGATGTTCACAAAAGCGAACATTGTCTGAGAGCCTTCGATGTTGCAATCACGACCCAATCTTTGCATTTGTGAAGGTCCTATTCCTCATAAATGCGGACAAAGCTTTGTATTTGCGAAGCTACCTTCCAACTGCTCAATGTCGCAATTGCGACACACCCATCACAAATGCGATTCCCCTGACTCGCAAAAGAGACAGTGACTTCGCAAATGCAAAGTCTTCCATCCCTTCCCCAACATCACAAATACGAGCTTGGCATCAAAAATGCGTGGCTCACATTTACAAACAGGTTCTCGCAAATGCGAGACCTACAGTTCAGCAACACAAGTTGTTCATCACCTTTACTAGAACTATCCGAAACACATCTGAAACTCACCCGAGCCCCTAGAGATCTAATCTGAACATCCATACAAAGGTAATAACATCATACAAACTTGCTTGCACGATTAAATCATTAAAATAACGTCTAAATTCAAGAATTGATCATCAAAAGTCAAGATTTTCAAGTTCAAAACTCAAGATTTTCAAAATTTTCACAACCAAACATGCGTACAAGTCCAAAATAATCATACGAACCAGAATCGTCAAAATACCGATCCGATATCATTAAACATTGATCGTGGTCAACTCTAGCCATTTTTATAGACAAAAATCATATTTTCCTTAAAATTTCACACATAACCTTGTTGGAAATTGACACAGACTACGCACGCAAGTCATATATCATCAAATTGAGTTATGAAAAGTCTCAAAATATAGAAAAGGGAGCTAGTACTCAAAATGATCTATCGGGTCGTTACATTCTCTATCTATAAAAGAAACGTTCATCCTCGAACGGACATAGAAATGTACCTAGACTGACAAAAAGGTGTGGGTATCTACTTCTCATATCGGACTCGGAATCCCAAGTAGCCTCCTGAATCGGCTGGACTCTCATGCACTTTCACAGAAGAAAAACTCTTAAATCTCAACTTTTGAACCTACCGGTCTAGAATAGCCACCGACTCTTTTTCATAGGTCAAATTCTCATTAAGATGCAACATACTGAAGTCTAAAACATGTGAAATATCTTCATGGAGCTTCCGAAGCATGGAAACATGAAATACCAAATGTACCCCTGCTCGGCTAGGAGGCAATACAAGCCTATAAGCAATCTTCCCAACTCTCTCCAAGATCGCAAATAGGCCAATAAACCTCGGGCTCAACTTGCCTGTCTTCCTAAATCGCAGCACGCTCTTCATAGGCGATACTTGGAGAAGAAATTTCACACCTTCCATGTAAGCGACATCTCGAACCTTCGTGTCTGCATAACTCTTTTGCCTGGACTGAGCTACACGGAGATGCTCCTGAATCACTTTCACCTTCTCCAAAGGATCACGAACCAAATCTGTACCCAACAATCTAGCCTCACCGGGATCAAACCAACCAATCGTAGAATGACATCGCCTCCCATATAAGGCCTTATATGGAGCCATCTGTATGCTCAACTGCTAGCTGTTGTTGTAGGCAAACTCAGTTAGAGGTAAAAACTGGTCCCACTGACCCCCGATATCCATAGAGCATGCCCGCAACATATCCTCCAAAATCTGAATAGTCCACTTGGACTAGCCCATCCTTCTGAGAGTGAAACACGATGCTCAACTCAACTCGCCTGCCCAGATCACACTGCGCGACTCTCTAAATGTGTGAAGTAAACTGCTTGCCCCAATTCAAAATAATAGAAATGGGCACACCATGCAGGCGAATAATTTTTTGGATGTAAATTTGAGCCAATCGCTTAGAAGAATAAGGTTTCATCACTAGAATGAAGTGTGCAGACTTAGTCAACCGGTCCATAATGACCCAGATAGCATAATACTTCCTCAAGGTCCTTGGTAAGACTACCACAAAGTCCATAGTGATGCTCTCCCGTTTCCACTCCAATATCACCAACTTCTGAGTTAACCCACCCTGTTTCTGATGTTCATACTTCACATGCTGACAATTCAATCACCAAGAGACATGTCAAACAATATCTTTCTTCATCCTTCGCCACCAATAGTGCTATTTTAAGTCATGATACATCTTCTCGACACATGGGTGCATGGAATACCATAAATTATAAGCCTCCTCAAGGATCAACTCTCTCAACCAATCAACATTCGGAACACAGATCCGGCCCTGAAGCCGCATAACAACATCATACCCAATCAGAACCTTCTTGGCACCACCTCGTTGCACCGTGCCTTTCAACACCAATAAGTGAGGATCATCAAACTGGCAAGCCTTGATCCGCTCTAAAAAATATGACTGTGCAACAACATAAGCATGAACCCTGCTAGGCTCCAAAATATCCAACCTGATGAACTGATTGGCCAAAGCCTGAACATCCATGGCTAATGACCTCTCCACTGTCGGTAAAAATACCAAACTGCCCATGCTCTCCGCTTTCCTACTCAAGGCATCAGCCACTATATTGGCCTTCCCTGGATGATATAATATGGTGATATCATAGTCTTTCAATAACTCTAACCATCTCTGCTGCCTCAAATTAAGGTCTTTCTACTTAAATAGATGCTGGAGACGCGGATGGTCGGTATAGACCTCACATGGAATGCTATATAGATAGTGCCTCCAAATCTTGAGCGCGTGAACAATGACTGCTAACTCAAATTCATGCCCAAGGCAATTTTTCTCATGGCCCTTCAGCTGACGAGACGCGTAGACAATCAACCTACCATCCTGCATTAATATCGCGCCAAGTGCAATACGCGATGTACCATAATACATAGTGCAAGATCCTGCACCTACGGGTAACACCAACACTAGGGCTGTAGTCAAGGCAGTCTTGAGCTTCTAAAATCTCTCCTCACACTCATCGGACCATCTGAAAAGAGTGCCTTTCTGAGTCAACTTGGTCAATGGGGCTGAGATAGATGAAAATCTCTCCACAAATCGGCGATAGTAACCCGCCAAACCGAAGAAGCTCCGAATCTCTGTACTGAAAGTAGGTCTAGGATAGTTCTGAAGTACCTCAATCTTCTTAGGATCAACCTTGATACCCTCAGAAGACACAACATGGCCCCAAAAGGCAATTGAGTCTAACTAGAACTCACACTTCAATAACTTGGCATATAGTGGTGATCCTTCCAAATCTGAATACAATCCGCAGATACTGCTCATGCTCCTCTCTACTGCGAAAGTAAACCATAATATCACTAATGAAGAAAATCACGAAGGAATTCAAAGAAGGCTTGAACACTTGGTTCTTTAAACCCATGAAGGCTACTGGAGCATTAGTCAAGCCAAACGACATCACTAAGAACTCGTAATGACCATATCGAGTCCAAAATCTATCTTAGGGATATTCGATGCCCTAATCTTCACCTGATGGTAAAAAAATCTCAAATCGATCTTGAAAAACACCTTGGCACCCTGAAGCTTGTCAAATAAATCATCAATCGTAGGCAACAAATACTTGTTCTTGATAGTGACCTTGTTCAACTACTGATAATCTATGCACATCTTTATCGATCCGTCCTTTTTCTTAAAAAATAACACCGGCGCATCCCAAGGTGAAACACTCGGCTTGATGAATCTCTTTCCAAGCATCTTGCAACTGATCCTTCAATTCCTTCAACTCAGCTAGCTGCACGGTGGAATAGAAATAGATTAAGTGCTCGAAACAAAATCAATGCAAAAGTCGATATCCCTGTCAGGTGGCATACTTGCCAAATCTATAGGAAACACCTCTGGGAACTCAATCACAATCGGTACCGAATCCATAGAAGGAAACTCCATACTAGAACCACAGACATGAGCCAAATACGGCAAACACCCCTTCTCAACCATATGCTGAGCCTTCGAATATGCAACCACCCTGCTAGTAGAGTGACCGCAGGTCTATCTTCACTCTAGTCTAGGCAACCCAAGCATGGATAAAGTCATAGCCTTGACATGACAATCCAAGATAGCATGATACGGGGACAACTAATCCATACCAAGAATGACCTCAAAATCCACCATATCCAACAACAAAAGATTAACTGTAGTATCAAAATTATTAATAATAACAACACAAAACTTTTACACCCGATCAACTATAATGAATGATGCAGACATAGAAGCATGGACACCAAGAGAATGACGAGATATACTCAAATGTGCAGCAAAATATGAAGACACATAAGAATATGTAAAACTCGAATCAAACAAGATGAAAGCATCTCTATGAGAGACTGAGATAATATATGTAATTAATGCATCAAACGACTGTGCCTCAGGTCTAGCTGGAAATACATAACAACGAGACTGAGCCCCACCAACTTGTCCTTCATCTCTGGGAAGACCTCTCACTAACTGGTCTCCACCTCTAACTAACTAACCTCCACCTCGGGCTACCTGACCCTTGGCTCTAGATGGCTATGTGGGTGGTAGGGCCATCAGTGTCGGAACCATGGAACGAGTACCCTGCTAAGACATACTACTTAATGACCTCGAAAAAACTTCACAACGTGCCTTAGATCCCTAATAAGTTAGTATTTTACCAACTTATCTCGACTTTAATCTTAGATTTTTGCTTTGTTTGATTAATAAAATAGTGTGTTTAATGTCGTTTACTTCTATGTTACAGGTTTATGTGATTTAGAAGTAATAAGGAAGAAACCAAGAAAAAATAAGTCAAAAAGGGGCTCAAAAGCAGAAATCTAAAAATTGGCCTCAGGTGTCGCAAATGCGAGCAGGAGCTTGCAATTGCGAAGTCAGCCATGCCTGTCAACGTTAGCAAATGTGAACATGTGAATCGCAATTGCAAAGTAAACTATGTAAAACAATGTTTGCAGATGTGAAATGAAGGCCGCAATGCGAAGTCAAACCAGACAGTCAACTTTCGCAAATGCGAAGTCCTTCATCGCAAATACGATAATCAATAGAAAAGTCAAGGTTCAAAAATGCGAGCATCCCTGGGCACTTCTGTAATTTTACATATTTTGGCCCCAAACCCTTTAATACACGACCTAGCTCATCTTTGGCAGATCTTTGGCTTATTTTTCAGTCTCTTGACTAGACAACACAAGTTTGGGAGCTAGGGTTCTTGAACACACACTTGGGGCTTGAAGATTTGAAGCTTTTGGTTGAGAATTGCTTACCCATTAATGTTCATTTCTTCATTTTCTTGCTTTGTATTTAATATCTAAGTGTGTAGTATTTTTTCCAACACTTGAATCTTGTTTATGAGAATATTCATATTTAAAGTGTGGACTAAATATCTTGTTATACTTATGTATTGAATGATTTTTATTTATATTGAAGTGAATTACTGTTTCTTTAATTATTCTTGTTTTTTAATATTTTCAAAGGGATTAGCTAACCCTAGGATTTGCCCATTATCTTCGAATTAATCTCGAAAATGGTAATTTGGGGTTGGAAAGTATTAATTAACAAGAACTTGAGGCGTTAATCCTCGCTTTATAGATTCTACCTAGGGATATGATTGAACTACTTGTAGCCATTTGCTTAACCTCTTAATTGTTTTAGGGACAATTCAATTTGGAAGTTTTCTTAGTCTTCGAAAGAAGCTAATAAAGAATTATTACCCGGGGCTTATTAACATAAACTCGCTCATATTTGTAAAATCATGAAATACATTGGATCGTTACTTGAGTTTAATTTTTCTTGTAACCATGCTTGTAGCCATTTATCATTTTGCTTTCTTTCTAGGTTAATTTACATTTCCGCATTTATTTATAATATTTTCACAATTACCCTTTTAAGTGTTTGGCTTAGCATAATAATGCTCTTACATTGCCTAATCGCCTACATATTGTTCTCTATGGGATTCAACCCCGACTCATAGTTGGGTATATTATATTGCATGCAACCGTGTCTATTTTACTTTTTAGTAGTGGATTTGGACGTCATCAAAATTGGCACCATTGCCGGGGAATACGGTTTTGA
The DNA here is from genome assembly GCF_000390325.3 of Nicotiana tomentosiformis. Lineage (NCBI taxonomy): Eukaryota > Viridiplantae > Streptophyta > Magnoliopsida > Solanales > Solanaceae > Nicotiana > Nicotiana tomentosiformis. Next base: position 58,100,612 of record NC_090823.1, read on the forward strand.
AATTACTAATTAGTGTGGGCTTTAGTTTACACCTTCTTCTATTCCATCACACTTTGCTTGGTGTCTCTAGGTAAGCATGGGCGAACCAGAAGAAGAAAATGTGTTTGCCGATATAGACGAGTACATTGAGGCTATAAACGCCATTGTCCCTCTTAGAGTTGACACTACCTTCAAAGTGGAAATATTCTAACTCTCCACATTGGAAGGAGAGTTTTTCAAGTGATTCCAAGTTGGAAAACATGCTTGAATGAGTATTGAAAAATCAAGAGATGCCCGGTTTTTCTAAGTACTTGAAGGAATTGATCACTAAAAAGAAAACCTCCAAGAATGAAGTGGTGAGTGTCACCCACCGGGTTAGCTACATCATTGCAATAACCACCGTCCAAAAGAAAAAGGATCTAGGGGCTTTCACCATTCCATGCACTATTAAATTGCGTGATTTTGCGCGAGCTCTTTGTGATAATGGGGCTAGCATCAACTTAATGCCTCTTGGTATCTACAAGCAAGAGGGATTGGGAATGGCTAGGCCAACAATTATGAGATTGAAAATGGCAAGCGACCGGTGGGGATAGTGGATGATGTGCTTGTGAAATTGGGGAAGTTTCTCCTCCCCGCAAACTTAGTTATTCTTGATTGTGCTGTTGATAAAGAGATCCCTCGCATCTTGGGAGACCATTCCTTGCTATCGGGAGATAACTCATGGACTCAAAAAGAAATGAGATTAAATTCCGGGTTAATGACGAAGAAGTTACCTTTCAAGCAAGTAAGGGTATGAAATTGCCAAATGCATACGGGAGTATCTCGGTCATTGATGTTGTTGATGTGGTAGAGGATGCTGTTAAGGTAAAGATGGAAGAGGAATGCCTTGGTGAGGCATTGGCGGTGATTCTGATGAATTTTGATGGTGAGGACATAGAGGGATATGTGGAAACTGTGAATGCATTGGAATGGCTTGGTTCCTATACTTATGCACCAAAGAAGCTTTCTCTTGACTTAGAGAATAGAGCAACTCCTTCCGCTAAGCCTTCAATCGTCGAGCTACTACAACTTGAGCTCAAGCCACTTCCGCTGCACTTAAGGTATAAATTTCTTGGCTCTAATGAAACTCTACCCGTAATTGTTTCCTCTTTGTTAAATGATGTGCAAGTTGAACACTTATTGGAGACCTTGAGGTAGCATAGATGAGCAATTGGTTGGATAATAGAGAATATCCAAGGGATTCCTGCCGGTATTTGTGAGCACAAAATACAACTAGATAAAGATAGCAAACCTAGAGTGGAGCACTAAAAGAGGCTAAATCCCTCCATGCAAGAAGTGGTAAAGAAAGAAATTATAAAATGGTGGCATGTCGGGGTTGTCTACCCTATTGCCGATAGTCCTTAGGTGAGTCCGGTGCAATATGTGCCGAAGAAGGGAGGCATGACCGTGATTCAAAATGACAAAAATGAACTCATTCCAACGAGGACGGTGACCGGGTGGAGAGTTTGCATGGACTACCGGAAGCTCAATAGTGCTACTTGCAAAGACCATTTCCCTATGCCTTTTATTGATCAAATGCTTGATCGGCTAGCACGGAGGTCGGTCTATTGCTTCTTGGATGCTTACTCCGGCTACAACCAAATCAATATAGCCTTGGAGGACCAAAAGAAGATGACATTCACATGTCCCTATGGGACCTTTGCTTTTAGCTGAATGCCATTTGGGCCATGCAATGCCTCGACTACATTGCAACGGTGCATGATGTCAATTTTTTCGGACATGGTAGAGGGTTTCTTTGAAGTATTTATGGATGATTCTCTGTAATTGGTGATTCCTTTGAGCATTGCCTTGATAATCTTAGGCAAGTTCTCAAAAGATGTGAGGAGACAAACCTTGTGCTCAATTGGGAAAAATATCACTTCATGGTGGACGAGAGTATTGTTCTTGGTCACAAAATCTCCAAGCAAGGCATTGAGGTTGAACGAGCAAAGATTGAAGTAATTTCCAAGCTTCCTCCTCCCACTTCGGTCAAAGGTGTTCAGAGCTTTTTGGGGCATGCCGATTTCCATCGGTGATTTATCAAAGACTTTTCAAAGATTTCAAGCCCCATGTGCAAGCTCCTTGAAAAGGACGCTAAATTTATGTTTGATGAGAAGTGCCTCAAGGCTTTTGAGGAATTGAAAGCAAGTCTCACCACGACACCTATTATTGTCACACCCAATTGGTCTCTTCCATTTGAACTCATGTGCGACACTAGTGGCGTGGTCAACATCATAACAAGATTCTTCATCACGTCTACTATGCAAGCAATACACTCAATAGAGCACAAGTGAATTACACCGTAACTAAGCAAGAACTGCTTGCCATTGTCTATGCTTTTGTAAAATTTCGGGCCTATTTGATGGGATCCAAGGTGATAGTTTACACCGATCATGCTAATCTCCACTACCTTATGGCGAAGAAGGATGCTAAAGAGAGATTGATTTGGTCGGTTCTTTTGTTGTAAGAGTTAGACTTTGAAGTCAAATATCGGAAAGGAACAGAAAATCAAGTTGCGTATTACTTATCTAGGCTTGAAGAGGCAGGGAGACCAAAAAAAGATCTTAAAATTAATGATGCCTTCCCAAATGAACACCTTATGGAAATATCTAACACCTCAACTCCTTGGTATGCGAACATCGCTAACTTCTTGGTTAGTGACCTTATCCCTAATGAATTGGAAGTATATCAAATGAAAAAGTTCTTGCGGGATTGTAGGCAATACTATTGGGAGGAAGCCTTTTTATTTCAGATTTGCACCAACAACATTATTCGGCGTTGTGTTCCGAAAGATGAGGTGACTCAAATTCTCAAAGCAAGTCATGACTCTCCAGTTGGGGGTTACCACAGTGGAAACCGTACAACGGCAAAAGTGCTTGAATATGGCTATTATTGGATATCGATCTACCAAAATGCAAACCTAATGGTCAAGGCATGTGATCAATGTCAAAGGCAAGGGTCAATTTCTAGAAGGCATGAGATGCCTATGAATTTTGTGATGGAGGTAGAGATCTTTGATGTGTGGCGGGTAGATTTTATGGGTCCCTTTGTAAGCTGTCACGCCCCGAACTTAGGAGCGAGACAAGCACCCGGTGCCTCACC